>NC_082658.1:3600000-4200000 GCF_028023285.1 Balaenoptera ricei | reverse complement strand
CCCTATCCAATCAGCCAAGACATTTACCATTGCCCATGAGACTGTGTATTCTTATTTTAGGTCATTTTTCTGTTGACAAAAAGCAGATAACCAGTAGCACTGGCCAAAATGCTGCCCACTAAGAGGTCTTGTCCTTTGTTGCTTTAGGGCCACCTCTGAGTGGGGCTAGAGTCCATTTTATTGGCACCTACACACTTAGCCAGTCCTTCTGCTGTTGTTTATGTCTGTGATTTCATTCACAGAGATTTGCCTTTTTATGAGCTTGGTGATACTGTTTGTGAACTCATTGGTAGATCTTAACCTGTGTGGTATCTGAAGGCCTAAATTGGATAGGTTTTCTCCATAGAAGACTTGCTTTTACTGGTACCCAGGAGTCTTTGCTGAATTGCAGAGTCTCAGCCCATCACCAGAGTTCCAGACTCACCTCCCTCCTTTCTGTAGTTGTGGCTCCAGCTCAGTGTCCCAGCCCACCCTTTTCGTGTCTCCAGGAATGAATCTCATCTAAAGCCTGATCTAAAGTTATTTTGCAGTGGGAGGATCCCTCAGAGAACCCTAGTTAACATAATGGCAGAAGAAGGAGTGAATTTAAATGTCCAGAGCATTTATCGCCATTGATGTAAGGGAGATTTCTTAATGAACAGAAATCACCGGAAATATAGAACTGAAAGCAGTCACTGATTTCTCTACCGTGATGTAATAATAGTTCACATTGTATGCTTTGCCTAAGTTTTCTTGTTTAATCCTAACAAGACTCCTATAAGGTAGCTGCTGTTAACCCCCCTGATTCCAGGTGAGGAAATGGAGACACAGAGAACTTATGTAGCTGGCTGAGTGTCACACAGCTAGAAAATCATAAACCTGGGCTTTAAACTCAGATAAAGATATTCTGACTTCACAGCCCAGGCCAATGTTACACTGGCTTCCACAGTGTTAGGATCTGTTTGGAAAAGACAACAGAGCCGAAGTAGTCTTGACTGAAGGTGATATTATTATATGCAATGCATTTAAGCAACCTGATGGTCAAACTTCTCTAGAAAGTTCTCTGTAACCATTTATCCATTGCTCCCAGCACTTTTCTAGGAGCTTTACTTTAGTATTTGAATTCTGAGGTCATTTTCAACAACAAACCTATTGTTAATGCTAAGTGTCCTTAACTGTGTCCCACTTCTATCTGTTATCTTGTATTCTTACTGCAACCCATTTAAAAAACATCACCGCCTTTCCTTTTAAGTTGTACTTCAAATAAAAAAAAAAATAGCTCCAAGGAAAAGAAACAAGCACAAACATGAGGTGAAGAAAACAAACTATTTGTCAAGAAATTAATTTAAATATGGCTACTCAGATAATTGAGGTTGCTAATACTACATTCAAAAGAATCATGTTGGACATGACATCTCCTCTGAGGAGACAGCACAGAGAACTCTCTTGCCTTGTTCTGAAATCATCAAGAAAATAGTGCTGGGAAGTACTCTAATCTCTCTTCACTAGGTAGGTATATCAGTTTTAATTGATACTGTTTGCCAAAAAAGGTTTTTTGGCAATGTTTCACCCTCATTCTATGCCAAGAAACCGCTCCTCAGTGGATAACAATAAAAGGAAGTCGTTTACAATATAAAGTTCAATATTAAAGGAAAGTTAATAAGAAGTACAATACACTGAGTACACTTGGCTGAAGGAGCAGAGTGTCAAGCTACAGGAAGTCTTCTGCAGTGGTTTTATAACGTCTGTGGGCCTGGAATAAAGCTGCTCATGAAGGGTCTACTACAGGCCCGACCTTCCGCCTTCAGCCATGAGAGGACACGTGCATTTGCATTTCCTCTATGGGACACTTTTCCCAACACGTTAGAGTCCTTGACTGGTATTTGTATTCTACACTGTGAGCTTTCAGCATGGTTTTATAGGACAGATGGACAGCTGGGGGCCAGGTGGATGGAACAACGCAAACAATTGTTAGACCACCATGACTTAACAAAAAGAAAGCAAAACATCCACAAAAGTAACCAGACCTAGACACATGGCAAATACTTTTCAGCAATATGTACCCTGCCCCAAAAAGAAAGAAAGAACGAAAAGAACTTTCCCAGAAATCAGTAATTTACAGTGACATGGCTGGCTTTGTTAAGCCTGACTTAGATTTGAGTTGGAAAACTGTTGCAATGTTCAAAATGATGAAAAAAAAAAAAAAAAAAAAAAAAAACAGGTGGAAATCACAGCAGGAATCATTTTAAGTATTCCCTTGAAACTGTCACAAAAAGATCACAAAAAGACACAGATCTAGAGAATGAAATGACTGCAGTTCCAGAACTGTGCTTGCACTTCCACGTTGAATAGCACCAATTCATACACACTCACACGCCACACACACAAACACACACTCACATGAAATGCAATAAACTATATACAGAGGAGAAATATATCAGCTACTTTATGTTTTAACAATCAAAGGTGTGATATAAACAAACTTGAGGGAACATTCAGCATTTGACTTGTGGTCCTTTAAGCAAAAGTAGTTTTAAATTTTTCACTTACAGAGAATTAGCCTTAAAGGCAGCAGGGGTTTTGTTTTTGAGGGTTTTTTTTTTTTCTTTTGTTTGTCTTCTTTTTCTTCTTAAAGAGACCATAACAAGCATGACTGAACAAAGAATAAACTTCAAAGTCTTGTTCTTTGGTAGGAAGTGCTTTCGAACAAAAATCATAAACTTTTGTCAATGAGACCTTTGTTAGAAATGATGAGCACCTTTCCCCCACCTCTTGTTAAAGTCGTTAAAACTAGAGGAGGTTTCTCCACCACACAAAAGAATCCCTCAGTCAGAGGAAGAGTCCTGTCCTAACAAACCTTCCCTTCGCCCCAAGCATTGTCCTGGCACGGAGCTGAGAAGTGATTTTGTAATATATCGCAAATGAGGAAACATGGGGCTGCCCTTCCCCCGCCCTTTTTCTTTCTTTTATTTATTTATCCAGTTTAATCTGTACCGTCCTGTCCTCTAACCAATCTTTGGGGAATTTCTAAGGCAAGGTATTGTAACGAACACATGACAGTTGGAAAATCAAAATAGATTTACATAAGACAACTGCACTGTTTCTTTAACTGTATTTCACAGGAGTGGGGAAATCTATTTTCTGGAATTAAGGAAAAAGCATCTCCCATCCCGCTTTCCACCTTTCAGATCCCAGTTTGAATACTCCCCCAACAACTCAGATTGGTCAGAAAAGGACCAGACGAGTAGTAGAAACATTCTATTTTGTGGTAGACGGCAGTGCTATTTTTGTTGCTTCCAAAGGCAGCCTCTCTAGGGCTATATTTGATGGTTAGAAGAAATAGTCCAGACCAGAAAGGTTTGGCGTCAGTCTCTTCACAAGAAGTATAGAAGGGTAAGTGTAAGGAATTTTGGTTGGTAGCATTTTAACTAAAATCCTAACGATAAATATCTTTAATGAGGGCAATGAATTAATTTGAACCTGTAACCGACATAATTATCACTTGAGTTTTACCTCCCCTTATGATATTTCACCCCCCCACCCCGATCCATTTTCCTTCAATTACAGGTTGTTTTTGACTCTGCTGATGGAAATGAGGTTCTACATTTCAGCCTTGACTTGTCAAAACAAAGGAAATGATATTTGGCAATTATCAATCTTTTTTTTGCCTAGATTTTTAGCAATATATTATGCAAATAGGGAGCATAGAACACAAGTCTTAGTTTTTGTGCTGTGGAACAAAGACAGTTTCTAATGCAGGAAGTGGGAAGGAGGGCGACCCAGGCTGAAGTGGGCATAGCAACTTATGTTTGTAGTAGCTGAAAAATGAGAAGGAAACTTACAAGGTGCGATTTGACAATAGGCTGCCCTGGCAGGTTGAATTCTTATAAATGAGGGGCCATCCCTTCCCCCCCATCACACCCACTCAGCTTTAGGCAAGTGTGGAGATAGGAATTAGACACCTGTAACAACAGAGGACCACAGTGAGCCCTTTATGGAAGAATTAGTCCCAGCAAGGACAATCCCATCTGTTTAAATTACTGCTAATTTTTTAATTTTCCAAATTATAATGATGTTGCCATAGAAAGAAACTTTCTTAAAGAACAAGTCATTACCTTTTTTCCCATCATTTCACATCAGGCTTGTTGCTATCGAGTTCTACTGAGAACATTCCATCAAATAGGAATAAAATGAGGAAATTGTAGAAATTAAGAAACTGATCAATAGCACTTTGACTAATCATGAAATCCTGAGTAATACATTACTACCACTTGTACAAAATGAAATCCACAACCTCTCTGTTTGCTTCTTTTCCCATCACAGCTTTGAAAGAGAACCAATGATATGAGACACTTGACAAAAGGAAGCTTTCCCCTCCATCCCCTTGGTATTCCAAGAGAAAGTCTTGTAAAATATCTAGTTCCTCTTACAGCTGCCTTAAAATGTCTTTATTTCAGTTAGTGAAAGTAGACAACCATATCGTCTGACTTTAGAAGGATGTAGTCCAGTGACGTGAGTTCATCTTCCTCCAGTTGCAAGGATTAAGATGTTTCAAATTCTTCATTCTATTATTAGACCATATGGAGGCCAGGGACCAGGAGATGCATGATGCCTGATTTTCTTCATCTCCTGTGTTTAGTAAAATACTTGAAAAACGCCCAGGCATTTAATCATCATCTATTGACTTAAGCCTCACAGTGCTCTTCTAAGAGGGCTTTAGTTCAAAAAGTCTACCTTAAGCACAGGTCTAGACTGAGTAAAATGTTGGGCTGAGAAAATCAAGTTCACAGGTGGCAATCCTTCCCTCTGACATTCAAAAGCCTACTTCCTATCTCCACCCAAAACTTTCCCAAACTGCTACTGAACAAGCAATAGATACATCCAAGAAGCATGTTTCAATCTATCAGGTATTTCTGAAATGTAATTCAACCCCACCAAAATCTTTTAATCTGATATTTTATTATTAAATATCATTTCATAAGGAAATATGAATATTCCGAAAATATTTTAAAAACTAAAGTGAATTGTTTTCTTCTGCAAGAGTCTACCTTTACTTTTTTGTAGATTACTTGTTAACAGCGATTTTTCTAAAACTTTAAACAGGAGTGGAAATACTGATGTTTTGCACATTCTGGCAATGTGTTCAACATCAATAACAACGCAACAAGATGACAATGAATATATGGTATTGAAAATAGATGGTAGGAGAAGTATAGCCTTTAGCGTGTGCTTGCCCAGGGTAGGAAGGACGCCTCTGTTGCCTGAGATTTGTGAGCACGAGAACAAGTTCCTCAACTTCTGAAGCTTAGTTTCTCTTCCCCAACCCTTTGTTGCTGTAAAGATTAAATGGTTCAGTAGATATGAATCACTTAGCTCAACTTCTGACACACAGTAGGCACTTCATACCTCTAAATCATTCTTTCTCTACATTGCCTGAGCTGCCGCACTACCTTTTTTTTTTCTTCCTGAAAGGCTAAGCTTAGATTCTTGCTACCTGTGATTTAATTATTGTTGGTGAATAATGTGCTAAGCAAATACTCATACTTCTCTTAAATCTATTTATTCAAAAGGACTGAAATTAGGATCTAGAAGAGATTTGAACACTGCCGTGTTCATTGCAGCACTATTCGCAATAGCTAAGATGATCTTGAAACAATCTAATTATCCTCCTAGGGAAGAATGGATAAAGAAACGCTGTGTATACATGCAATGGGATATTATTTAAGCTTAAAAAAGAAAGGAAAACCTGCAATAAGTGACAAGGTAGATGAAAGTTGAGGATTTTATGCTAAGTGAAATAAGCCAGTGACAGAAGGGAAAATACTGCATTATTACACTTACATGAAGTGTCTAAAACAAAGAAGCAAAGAATAAGAAAGTGGTTGCCAGGACCTGGTGGGAGCGAAAAGTGAGGGGTTGCTAATCACTATGTATAAAATTTCAGTTACTCAAGATGAATAAGTTCTAGAGATTTGCTGTACAGCGTTGTGCCTATAGCTAACGATACCACATTATACACTTAAAAATCTTTTAAGAGGGTAGATCTCATGGTAAGTGTTTTTGCCATAATTTAAAAAAAAAGAAATTTAGTATGTGCTCTCATATGGGAAAAATCCCAGTATTTTGTTAAAACAAAATAGCTTTGCACTTAAGTGCAAAATTTAAAAAATAAAAAGAATAAGTTTCAGAAGTCCTTATTTCTTTAGAGTTTAATATTCATAAGAATCGAACCATTACCCAACAAATTCTCTTATTTTATACATGAATAA
This sequence comes from Balaenoptera ricei, assembly GCF_028023285.1. Classification (NCBI taxonomy): domain Eukaryota; kingdom Metazoa; phylum Chordata; class Mammalia; order Artiodactyla; family Balaenopteridae; genus Balaenoptera; species Balaenoptera ricei. Next base: position 4,193,752 of record NC_082658.1, on the reverse strand, counting down.
ATAGATGTCCAGAGATGTTAGGGGCTTCCTCAAGGTCAGATACTGGTGAGTGATTCAGTAACAAGAAGAGGGTCTTTCCTCTCTGCCACCCAGCCAGAAAGATCAGCATGAAAAGGAAGGGCATTTGCATAGCAGGAGATCAAATTCAGGCTTCCTTACATAGGAAGGGCAGTTGGAATAACCAAAGATCAGATAGCTTTTCACCCTGTTTCGGCACCTGCCCATTCTGAAATATGTACAACTGAATACATAATGGGTTTTGCATAACTGGCTCCTGTTCTTCTTGCTAATTTTTTCATCTGTAGGCAAACAGAATGTAAGAGACTTGGTATAAAACAAAGACTTCAAGAAGGTTCCTGAATTCAAACCTAAGTCCCAATTCAGTCTATTATTTTCAGAAGCAGACAGGCTAATGTTTTCCTTGATCCATTTCCATGTTTACTAGGAGACAACACTGTTACATGTGATTGCATCAGAAAATATGGGAAGAGTTCTAGAAATTGACCCTGCCACGTGATTTCAGAAGACTCTGCTCTGTCACCAGGGAGTTTACAAGCACAAACAAGCTCCAATAAAGAATTGAGCTGACACTAACAACTGCAGAAAACTGAACCAATTTCCAAATTGGGATGGGAAGGTTCTGATTATGTTTCAATGAATGTATATATGAATATATATGAATACATCAACTGCAGCATCAACGGCAACTCTTTTTTGTATTCCCATGGAAGGTATTGCTTTCAGACACGCTTGGTCTAAGCAGAAGCATCTCTCACTTCACTTAGTGCCTCTGAGACCTTTGGCGGGGAGCTGGGATTTGTCTGGGCACCCTCCCTCCTCTTTTGGTGCCTTTCCTTCCCCTTCCCGGGCATTTCATTCCTCACCCCATCAGGTTTTAATCTTGCTCTCATTTTTCAAGTACTTCCCTTTAGGTGTTTGTGATAATAGCTTAAATCATTCTTACTCCCAGAGGTATTAGTATAGAGGTTTTAGCATTTTACTGTGGAGCTCAGAAACCTGGAAAGCCTTCAGGAAAGAAATTATTTGATGACCCTGGGACAGAGAAGTTTGAAGAAATCTACAGGTAGACAGCCTTTGAAGGTTCTGGGTGCCCACCAGGTCAAAAAGGCTTGGTTTGCCTTCATAAGTTTGGCCCTGGCTTCATATGACAGCCTCTGAAATATCTGGGGTGCTTGAGAATGAGCCTTCCCCTTCTCCCACAAAGGAATGGAGAAGACACTCCTAGGGCAGAGATAAGCTAAGAAGAGAAGAGTGGACGTTTTAGATAGCATAGTTGAGAAAACAAAACTAAAATACACAAAATCATTCCTTCACTCATAAGTATATGCCTTTCTTTATACTTTCTTTTCTCTTCCTTTCTTTTTCTTCCTTCCTTCCTTTTTTCCTTCCTTTTTTCTTCCATTCTTTCTTTCTCTGCCTCTCTCTCTCTCTCTTTTGCTCTCTTTCTCCTAAATAATATAAGCTTGACCCTTTTTCTCTATTGTAAACACTTGGTGCAGTTTTCAAGGAAACTTTCTCAGCCGTAAATAAGACCTGCTTGAAGTAGATCATTGTGCAAATGAATTAAGTCAAATGCTGAGCCTTTGAGTTTGGGTTTTAATGTCTTGTGATTAGCTGTAAGCTTATAACTGTCAGCTATAAGCAGATTTCTATGGAAGTTGCCATTCATCTTATCTTCTCATTTAAAATTGAGTCTTATTTAGTAAAAAAAAAAAAATATATATATATATATATATATATATAACTGATTACCCACTAAGTGCCAGGCCCTATTCTAGGTGCTGGAGATACAACAGCAAAGTAGCTAGAGAAGTTCTTCTTCTCCATGGTAAATACCAGAAATAAAAACTAGCAATCCTGATGAGAGACCTGCTGGTGACTTATTAGAGAGAGAGTGACTGGGTAGGTACTTTAAAATTTGGATGTTCAGAAGAAGTCTCTTCGGGATGATATTTTAGCTGAATGTGCAGAAGACGTCACCAAAGCAAAGATTTCAGGAACAGCTGGTTTGGTCCTCCTAAAGTAAAAAGCAGTGTGATGTGCTTAAGGCACGCAGGAAGGTCAGTGTGCAGCAGTTTAGTGGGCAAAGGAGAAATCAGTGCAGAGTGAGACACAGACACGGCTCTGGAGGGCTTTGTGAAGGACAAGAAGCACCTCTGATTGATTCTAATTGGTGAGGGAAGCACTTGCAGAGTTTTAAGGGGAGGAGCGATCCAATCTAGTTTACGTCCTGAGGACCACTTCGATTTCTTGGGCAGAGGTTCAGTTGCAGAAGAGCAAGAGTGAAAGGAAGGAAAACATTTCGGAGACCATTTCAGAATTCCAGGTAAAAGCTGATGGAGACTTTGTCTAGGGGTGTGGTAGCGAAGACGCAGAGAAAATGAAAAGATTTTTGTCTGTCTTTTGAAGGTAGAGAATGAATTGGATGGAGAGTGAGGAAAAGAGATAAATCAAGTATATGTCCTGTATATCAATATTTGGCTTCAGCAATAGGATGGTTGGTGTTGTGGTTCATTCTGGCAGGAAAAAATCTGTGAGATGATAGTATTATTGGGAAAATATCAATAATTTGATTGCTATATGTGAAATTATAGATGCCTATTTTTTTAGGCATCCATGTAAATAGCAAGAAGGCAGTTGGGATTCTGAGTAGAAGTTAGGACCGGAACTGCTTTAGGAATCATTGGCACTTATGCTATATTTCAAGTCAAGGGATTAGATGAATCAGCTCCCTGGGAAGTGTGTAGATAGAGAAAAGGGAGAGCTGTCCCCATAGTTAGGGGTCCGACAGAAGAGGAAGAAGCAGTACAGAAGACTCCAAGGATGGTGTGTAAGGTGAGATTCAAACGGAGAATGTAGTATTATGGAAGCCAAGCAAAGAAAGTATTTCAAAGAGGAGGCCGTCCCTGGTTGTTGCCGAGAGCTTAAGGTGAGGTAAATGGACATGATCATTGGCTTTGGTCACATGGAGGTCGTTCATGATCTTAGAAGAGTGGTTTCAGTGGAATAATGGAGAATAAACCCAAACTGCAGTGCACTGTGACAACAGGGTAAAGAGAAGAGGGATCCCAAGTCACTAGTTGATCATGGTTTGAAGTAATAATTCCATGATCAACAATTCAGTTTTTATCATCACTGACTTTTGGGTCACTTACCTTTTGGTGCTCCATGGTCTTTGGAGTTCATAGAAAATCAAAGCCTGTAGTCAGAGTTGATGTAAAAATCAGAGTAGTATTTCCATCCATGAAAATCATGGCTCTTAAGAGTTAGTGTGAGGTCCTGCAAGTATAATTTGTCACCTGAAGTAATATAGAATTTTCCTTCCCTTTCTCCACCATTCCTCCTTCAAGACAAATCTCCAACAGAGTAATGATCTTTAGAGATCATTCAATCTGCAATTAGCCTGGCAAAGATGGAACTTAAAATAAGCTCTGAGGAAATAATAGAAAAGAAAGAACAGACTGTAGAGAGAAGTCTTGGATTTTAATAAGCTCCATTTCTAAGCAGAAACATTTTTATGACTTGGAAATTAGAGGAACAAATATGTTAAAGGCATAAATGTATGAATACTGACAGAGTCTCAAAGAAATAAAATGAAATTATGGAGAGGAGAAAGATATTTCAGTTTGTTTTATTCCAATTTTTAATCTTAAAAATGGTTATCCATAAAAAACAATGGAAGTGGTCTTAATGTTCCTTGAATTCTAAAACTTCTAAACCTTCTGAAGGAGGCCAGAGGGACAAGGAGTACCTCAGTTTCTGGTATTAATCGTATTATGGAACAGGATAGCTGCATTTTAAGGGATAATTACAAGCCTCTTATTGTTAATTCTAATTGTTGTTTTCAACTTCCCTGAGTTTCTCTGTTACAAAGGCACATAGAACGCTTAACATTTCTGGCCTCGTATAGGAGTGATGGTTCTTCAATTAGTTTTTTTTCTTATTTTAAAAAATATTTTGGAAGTAATTTTCCTTAAAAATCCCCGAAGTTATAACCAAGTAGTTGGCCGATAAAACGTTTTGTGAAATAATTCAGTTCCACCAAGTTTTAAACCCTCATCATTTCTCACCATCCCCCTGGTCTGGAAATGGGGCAGCCTCTAATTTGAACAATAGTGTCAATGGTAAGCTAATACGCATTTATTTGTTCCACTGTCAAGCAGAAAGCCCTGGAAATTTGTGGAGGTTTATCGAATCTTGGCCTTAAAGCATTGCATTTTGTGGAATGTTCTAATGCGAAGTAGCAATCCCTTTAAGAAGGGACCAGGACGGATCATCCACGGGAACTCACCGGGCGCCCCTAGTTCTGCAGAAAGAAGGTGCTCTTTACCTTCTAATTATCTCACCTTCTCTCTTTCTTTTTTACTGCTACAAGTCCCTTGATTCCTTAAAACTTCATGAATGCTTTTACATTTTCTGTAAATAGTAGTTGCAGAAAAGTACTTTCTAACAGAAGAGACATTACTCATTTTCTCAGGGGAAGAATAACAACCACTCATTAGACCATGACATCAAATCTGGGCTGTCAGTGGGATTATTAGAAGCCATACGATGCTTCTTGATGACTCTTATTTCTATTATTACTGCAATTATTTTTCATACACAACTGAACTCTAATAGAGAAATATGTTTGCAATCCTTTATGACAAAAAAAATAAAATCTTGGCAACAGCAGTTTTAATGGTGTGGGCCCTGACTTGAGCCTAGTGTCACGAGTAGCCAGGCAAGACACATTATCAAACCTAAGGACCCCACGTCAGATGAAGACCACGTTCCCAAACGTGTTCTATTAAAATGCCAAAGACCCCTTCATTAACTTTCTGAATTTGAATTATTAGGATGATCCTGGTAAATTATAGAGGGAAAAAAGTCTTTATAAGTTAACGTTTCATCTTGGGGACATAAATGATTCAAAAAAATATATAGATAACTTTTTTAAGACCACTAGGGTGGAAGTCTAAAACAATTTTGTTTCTATCGTTTATTTGCTTTATCAAAGGATTATCTGAATTTCCTTCTGATGGGAGTATCCTTTTTCCTTTTACATTTAAATTTGTGTCTGAATTTTCTTACGTATTTGATAGTAGGATATACTTAAAATAAAATAAAAATGAAAGCTTACATGTAAAGAATGTGTGCAAACTGTACTTTCACATACTTGAGAGAATTACACTGTTTCATTTATCTGACAGGATATTCGCTTGAAGTCCTGTATTGAGGACTCTCGGTGCCTAGGTTGAACCTATGAACACCAATGCGCTTGTTCACATAGAGCTCACCTCCTGACACCCACAGTATGTATTCAGCGGATGTAATTAGAAGTGTTCTTTTTTCCTCCCTGCTCTAATTCCTGCATGGGGTGGAACGCTGGCCTGAAAGCCTGCCTAACTCTTGCTCGTCACTTCTCCTTGGAACTCTTCTCTGGATGCATATTTACAGAAAGTCCCTGGGGGTTCCCCTTCTGCCCAGTTACTTCCTAGAACCATGATCCTCCATGTCACAAAACTAAATATAAAGACTTCAGCTGGCCTAGAGGGAAGATACACTTGTGAACAACATCTGATCAATGAGAACCCTCCTGGTCACAGGGCCGGGATGCAGCCTCCCAGCTTTCTGAGACACTGCCTTCCAGCGGCCACTGTGTATCAGTTAGACTGATGCAAGTGTCCACCCTGGTTAAAGACTCCTGTTGCTGTGTGTGTCCCCCACCCCAATAGCCCAGCTCTTGTCATTGCAAGGCCTGGATGACACCCAAGTTTGCCACCTCCAGGATTTTCGACTGCAGGTAGCCCTTGCAGGGAACAATCCATCAATATTCTCTTCCCAGACCTTATATTCCAAAGTTAATTTCCTTCCCAGATTAACATACTTCTGCAGGCTTTTGTTTAAGTTATGCAAAAGTCCCTTCTGGTACAGATTACTTAGATGATTAATTGGTCACTACTTGAATATTTTCAGAAATCCAAATCCATTATCTTGGTTTGTACTCAAATTCTTAGCCATCTGCCTTATATTGTGAGGGTTAGGCCAAGGTGTGGTTTGGTCATCACTCAGGTTCCTGGAGACCACCTGAAACTGGGTAGAAGATTAAATGTTATTCCCAAGTCCTACTCTGCTAGTGGGCATGGGGTTGCTACGTTTAAGTACTAACCTCTTCAGCGTGGACTCATCCCTGCCAGGCACCGGATCGGCACAGTGGGGCCCAGCAGAAACGGGTGTCATGCACTGAGTAGTGCTAAGCAATCCTATGATTAGCATAGGTGCCAACATCTAGATTTTTTGGAGTCTGGTGTGACTTTACATTTGTCCTTAATAAGCTTTTTCATATTATGGTTTTTTGAAATAAGTTTTAATCTTGACTTCCTTATTATTTATGACTTCATTATATGCTAGAGGCAGTAAAGCATCATGATTGGTGAGACAGACTCTAGAGCCAGACAACCTGGGCTCATAGGCCAGATCCAAACTCATTGGCTGTGTGACTTTGGGCCAGTTACTTAACATTCCTGTGCTTCAGCTTCCTCTTCAATTACGGCAGTAGGGTTTTGTGATTACTAAACATCTTAATGAAAAACAAAACTGCAAAGAACATAAAGTACTAAATACACAGAAGAATTCTTATTGTTGATTAGATATCTATCCCATAATTTAACTCATTTAAAATTTAATAAATATGCCTTTTCTGAAAGTTGTTTATCATTTTTGTCAAAAAATGATAAAAATGTCCTACAGGACAGGATTTGCATTGTTCACTAAAGGTAGACCCTTTTACTTGGATATTTTTGATTGACACTTCTTAGATATTACAGGTCATTCAAATATAAATTTACCTAATAATATTATCCTATATAACTGTCTCCACCTTATTAACCATTCTAACCTGGAAAATTGCCAAGTAATTTGTTGAATAAAATCGCTCTCTATATATTTCATCTGACCTACATTTTTATTTCATTACAATGTAAAATGTAGTTTCTTCATGTGATTTTTTTTCTTTGAGACCTATATGACCTTCTAGTGTTGATTGCATATTTTCTGCCATTTGTTGGACAATGTGTTCTAGGATTTTTCAAAGGAGAGACATACTGATTCTAGTATACATTTATCAGAAATTATCCAATCTCTGTCTTTGAAGTCAAGTTAACATTTTACTTATGGCTCCTGCTCTTTGTGACTCTAAAGATTTCTGACAGTTGCTTTGAGATCAGTTCTTTGTATGTTATAGTTGATCTTGTACCAGAAATGCTAGAAGTCATTTATGTACACAATTATTTAATTTCTATTTTACTACTTGAATGTGGGCTTCAATAAGGGGCAAAACTGCTTACATTTGAGAAGCACTGGTATACATTATGCTTGCATGCATATAGAAAATTTCTGAAAAACCACATTAGAAACTAAGTGATTGCTTCTCTGGAATGGAGGCAGGTGAGGGAGAGTAACTTTTATGCTATCTGAAGATTTTATATAATTTGATATGATTTTAATATAATCATAAACACATTTATGACATATATTCTCAAGTCATTCTGGTTTTTAAGAACCCTGACAGTGTTCTTTCACAGTTTTGTAAAATTTTCTAGTTGTCCTTGATTATATCTTGCTCCTCCTACTTTTTTGTAATTCCTTTTTCTTTTTAATCTCGTGGGAGAATGCTCAATGCTGCCACATTGATTTCTTTGGTTCCCATGTCACCCACCATTATTGGGATTGGTGACTGTGTGATAAATGTTTCTTTGTCTGGGACTCTCTTTTTCTCTCTGTGCCTCTTCAATTATTACTCATTACTCAGACTCTAAATCTGGATTATACTCGTATTTTCACAAAGCTTTTAAAATCGACTTTTCTAAAGTTTGCATGACTTGTTCAGATCTGCATTGCCTCCTGTAGCTCTAGACCTTGTATTGTTTTGTTTGTTTGTTTGTTTTTTTAACTTGCTAAAGGAAGAAGGTTTATTGACTACAAAGAATTGACAGCATTTTCTGTATGGTAGTCAAATGAGTCATCACATTTGTATGTGACTTTCTTCCAAATGAATGGGAAGATGCTATTGATAATGCTACTGATTGCCCAGATAGAGATTATATTTCAGTAACAGAAAGGCAGGAGGACAGACCTTTTTCTTAGGCTTGTTCATTTTTCCAGGCAGATATATAACACCTTCTCTTCTCAGAGAGTATTTGGCTTATGCTGTCTCTGGTGTATCACATTAATTGCTTTGAGATTTCTCTTCCAGGGACTGGAGCCTGGTGGTAAGTATTTTGCCCGTTAGACCTTGTATTGTTTAACCAAAGTGTCATTTCACTGGGCACAGCTGAGCTTCCAGCTGGCGACAGTCAAAAAGTAGCAGTTTCTACTTAGAACAGACCTGGCAGCTAGGGAACCCCAGAGTAGCAGGCCTCATTTCTAAAACTGGTGCTGATATTCCATTTAAAACATACAGTATATTTTTATTTAGAAAATATTTATTTAGCTGTCAGAAGCACTTCAACTAATCACTACTCTTTAAAAGGGCTGGGATCTGGTTACACCCTCAGACATCATCAGAACTCTGGTTTTTCATAAGATGAGTATAATGAACTATAGTTGAAGAACCCTTTATAGTTTCCCCATGTGGAATTTTCTTGTCACCTACTGTATACACGACACAAATATCTCAATCCTTTGCATCTTCTAAGGTCCTATTCTGCCTTGTCTGCACCCCCTTATCTTGCATGGTAAACAGAGACACGCCTTCAACAAGGGGAAGTGGAGAAGATCAAGGGGACTCAGTGACTCAGTTTAATCTTCTTATGTACCCAGACTGAGCGATTTCAGCAACTACAGAGTCAGACATCTCTTAATGGCGGAAATTAGAAAGCCCCGATAAGATAAGAGGAGGAGGACGTGGTAACTGATTAGCTGTAAGGGCCCCGGGAACAGACTGACCATGAGAAAATCAATGGACATTTTTTTTTTCTTTCTGTTTCTAAAGCAAATGGCATCTAAGAGAGAGTTCAGAATCAAAGCTAAATCAATAGCCTAGGAAGAGAAATCTAGGTTAAGGGGATCCATGATCGACTACACAGTGTCAAACTATGACCTCTCTAATCTTTCACTTTTTTCTTCTGCCTTCTTTCTTCCTCTCCTTGGTGTTGACTTCACTTTAGAAATTATGTCTTCCAGAGTATTTGTATTGAGTGCTTCTACCTGGAATCATTACATATATGCACACATATGGTAATATATGTTAGTCTCTATGTTATTATGTGCACCCATGGACACACATATATTTTTTTTTCTCATCACTTTGGCTCTTGTGTACCTTATGTTTGAGAATTATTTTGCTTGATGTTTTTCCAGGGTTTCTAATTCAAGTGTGTGTTCCAAGCACTGAGTCCTCTTTCTTTTCTGCTCTCCTGCCATCCAGTGTTCCTTACCCAATTCTCTTCACTGTCCCCTACAAACCCTATGTTCTGACAATATGTGTGTTCACATATGCTTATGTATATGCCACAGTCAATGCAAGATTCTGCAAACGTATGTTTAAAACATTTATGACCCACTGAAATTTCTGAACAATATTGGGCGAACAATAATAAAGATGAAAACACTGGAGATACGCAGTCACTGTATCCTGTGGGGCAAATCACTCAGTGCTGCTTACCCACGAACTGCTTCAATGTATCCCCTCATCCACTGCCTCACAGAGAAAAATTTCTGCAAACCTTATACCTAGATCAGAATAAAAAGGAGCAACTTACTTATATTTTTATGTGAGACTACAGAAATAATAGGTGAATTTGGCTTTCATGGAAAATAAAGAACCATAAAGATTTAGGTCTGGGAAGGGCTTTGTATATAGCTCATCTATTCTAACCCTTTCATTTAAGGTCAATCAGATTATCATTTTGTATGTGGGCATTAATTTGCCAAAGAGTGTTGTCATTATTATTTTTTAATTCCCAGAAAAATATAAATTTACCCATTTCAGCAGAGAAATATACGTTAGTTTCGTTTGTCACCGCTGAAGACTTGTTAACATATCCTGGACGTTGGTGCAATGAGCCAGTCTATGGAAAAGCTTCTGAAGAAGCTCTTTGACATTTGCAAAGCTTGTTTTCTGTGAGACTCCCAGTTATGCTCGAACTGAGCTGATTTTAAACTGCTCAGATTAAAATCACGAGGAGATGCTGTCTGGGTCCTTTTCTCAACTCAGCACTTCTCAGAGCAGGGGCAGCCTACTACAATGCCTGGAAAATATGTTTTTATTCTTCTATTTCAGGGAAATACTAAATAAGTTGACTGAAGCTGTCAGTAATTAAACTAGTGATCCAAAGAGTTTATCTAGTTCATTCTCCCTGTATTGGTTACTTTGAAGTATTATATACATTTTGGAAAAGTGATACCAAGAGAAATCTCAGCTAGCCTATGTTAATATTTGCTCAAAACAGTGAGTCACATAAACTCGGATTGCCTCTTTGGGCTGCTGATTACTGTCATATTGTCTAAGTCTTTGTATAATTTGAGGCAGTCATCCTTGTGTAGCGTGTGGAAGAGTGCCTTGTTCAGGTTGACGGGAGACCTCTGTCTTGATGTTCCTGCCGGAGAGCTGACTTTGGTTTGCATTTGCAGGAGTAAGTTGTGTCATCAGTGTTACCTGCTAAGCGTGCTTGGTTTGCCTTTTCTTTCCTCTCCGTGACAGGTGTCCACATACTGGCTCACAGGCAATTCTTCTAAGAAACAGCTATTTGCCTTCCTTTTCTCATACGCTGTCTATCTAAATCAGAAGGAATGGCAGAAAGTGACCTTCAATTAGAAAAGACCTAGGGGCTACCAGAATAATCTACCTTGTCAAAACCAAGAATTCTTCATTTTCTTTCCTACAGGAAAAAATATGGGGTATATGTATTCTGTTTTGTTGTGCTTGGCCTTTAATGATTTCAGGAGTTTCTTTGGGTTCTAGAGATTATAATGTGCTACATTATCATGCCATCTGCTTATAAGATGAAACTATTTACAAGGCAAGTCATGGTCGGCAGCTGGGGCACATTTCTCCTCTCTGGACAACCCCGGGGCGGCGGCTCCAGGCAGTGGCAGAGTGCAGGGAGCGGGTAAGAGGCTGGCTGTGGCGTCAGGCCGACCGGGGCTCCAGTGCAGGCTTTGCGACGTGCTGAAGTATCTGTCTGGGCAAGTCTCCTCACCTGGAAATAGAAGATAATAAAAGAACCTGTCTCATATGAGAATCAAAAGTAATATTATAGGTAAGGCACCCAAGGAAAGGACCTGACACAGAGAAAATAGACCACACACATTTATAATTACTATTGTATAGTTAAAAATCCACCGTGTGCCTCTGTGGAAAACAGTACGGTGGTTCCTCCAAAAAAAATGAAACATAGAATTACCATATGATCTAGGAGTTTTACCTCCAGACGTATTTCGAAAATAATTGCTGGCAGAGACTCAGATAGCTGTACAGCCATGCTCAGAGCAGCGCGGTTCACAGTAGCCGAGAAGTCCAAACAACTCAAATGTCTATCAGCAGATGAGTAGATAAACAAAATGTGGTATATACATACAATGTAATACAATTCAGCCTTAAAGAGGATGAAATTCTGACATATGCCACAACATGAATGAACCTGAAGACACTATGCTAAGTGCAGTCAGCCCGGCTTAAAAGGACATGTACTGCATGATTCCACTTACATGAGGTCCTAGCCTAGTCAAATTCATAGAGACAGAAAGCAGAATGGTGGTTACCACTGGCTAGAGGGAGGGGAAATGGAGAGTTAGTGTCGAATGGACACAGAGTTTCTGTTTGGGAAGATGAAAAAGTCCTAGAGATGACTGGTGATGAGGATTGCACAACAATGTGAATGTACTTAATGAACAGTCCCCTTAAAACTGGTTAAAAGGATACATTTTACTATATATATATGTATATACATATATATATCTTGCAATTTTTTCTAAACAGCCTATTTGTTAGTCTTTTGTAGCCAAAACAGCTTATTCTTCCAACCTAGGAGAGGTCCTTACATATCCCAGCTCTTCATCATGATTGTGATGATTAAGCAGTTGACTGTTAATTGCTTGTGATTTCTCTTTTGTAGAACTGTAGAAATATAATGTTGGTGGAAGGGGTGGGGAGGGACAGCGTGCTAGTTGTCTAGGGCTTCCATAACAAAATACCAAGGTCCAGGTGGTTTAAACAACAGAAATTGATTTTCTCCCAGTGCTGGAGGTTGGAAGTGTAAGATCAAGGTCAATGTCTCCTGAGGGCCATGAGGGAAGGCGATTCTTCAGGCCTCTCTCTTTAGGGGGCAGATGGCCCCCCTCCGGCTCCCTCTTCACACGCTTGTCCCTCGTGTGCACACAAGTCTGATGTCTTTCTGTGTGTTCTAGTCTCCTCTTTTTATAAGGACACCGGCCACCTCCTAGTAGAGGCCACTTTAATGGCCTCATTTTTACTTAATCACCTCTTTAAAGGATCTGTCTCCAAATACAGTCACATTCTGAAGTAGTGGGATTTAGGGCTTCAACGTATGAATTTTGAGGCATGGGGCGCAATTCAGCCCATAACAGAAGGCAGTAAAATAAAAAGAGAGATTTTACTATAAACTGTGCTTGAGAAATAAATCTAATTATTCGGTTCTCTGCATTGACTCATTTACTTTTTCAAAAAGAGTTATTGAGAGTCTTTGCTGTCCCAGGCATTCATGTGGAAGCTGGAACCACAGAGATGAGCAAGGCAAGATCTGTAATTGCTTAGGAAGGCAGGAACATACAATCAACCAGTGGCTCAGTTAATAAAAAGTATAATTCTATGTAGCGATAAGTGTATGACGGATGAAGGGTCATGTGCTAATGGTGGGATGGTGGTGGGGTGATAATTGGATGATGTAATCTAGGAAGATCTCTCTGAAAGGAGTGACATTTCAGCCGACCTAAAAGAAATGAGGGTTCAGATTTGCAAATATCTAAAGAAAGAAGATTTGAGTTGAGGAGCAGCAAGGGGCAAGTCCCTGAGGAAAGAATAAGCTTGACATGTCCAAAGGATGGAAAGAACACCATTGTGACTGGAGTGGTCAGCAAGGGGACAGTGGTTGCAGAGGCGCTGGGAGCGTTCAACAGGGGCCAGATCGTGTAGAACCTTGAAGGCTGTGAGATAGATCTTATTTGGATTTTATTCTAAATGCAATGGAGGACATTTGGATCTTTTCTAAAAACAATGGAAGGCACTGGGCGGGGGGTGGGGCGGGGCGGGGAATACAGAGGAGAGAGATGATCTGATTTATATTTCTAATAGATCACATAGCTGGACTTCTGAACAAGCCGAATGCCTTATACATTACTCCCACCGTCCCTTTAAAGTTTATTCAATTGGGAATCATCTTGCCCTGGTCCTGGGACATTCCTTCCCACTCTTGTGATAAACAGTTCTATAATGACTTTAAATTGCAAACAGAGTTTCATTTCAGGAGATTGTCCATCCCTGTAACAATCCAAATCCTGAAATTAACTTAGTGTGTATTTTTCTCCTGTCTCCGAGTCACGCGGGCACTAAATAGGAAGCCTGCCTGCATCGGGAAGCGGGTATGATTGCTCCTCTCCCCGCCCACCACGGCCCCTCCACACTGCGCTTGCAGGTGGATGAGACTTGGCCGGATGGCTTTGCATTCTCTGGGCCTAAAACATGATTAAAACAGAAACTCCCTCTCATGAGAACTGTTGTGGGCCCATGTGCCCTGTATTTCCTTTGACGTGGGGATTTGAGTCTCTATTCCTGCTGTGGAGTTAATTAAAGAAACCTCCGCTAAAGTTGGAGTCGGGACCGACCTACAGGGGGAGCTCTTACACCCAGCCCTGCATCGTCCATCACTGCCAACGGGCAGAGACGGACGGGCACCTGCATCTCCTGCAGGAAGGTGCGGCCTCCCCTGCTTCTCTCTACCTGGCTCATAGCCCAGCCAATCACAGACTGTAGCAGCCCAACCAGTGAGAAGCTTCCATACTTTGGACACCCCCTGCCCCCAGCTTCCTCCAATGGACTCTTTTGTTACTGCAGCCCCGCCTAAGTCCCCCTTTTCCCTATAAAAGCAAGTTCCCCTTGCTTGGAAGCTCTCTGGATTCTATGGGCAGCAGTAGGTAGTTCGCATGTCCAAAACTGCAATTCCTTCAGCTATCCCTGAATAAACTTGCTTTTGCTGGTAAAATAACTGGCTGTAACATTATGAAAGTTTGCACTGTTGACCACCAGACATTCTTGGTGGGCTCCTGAGCCTCCAGCAGTACGTATCCAGCCCCTTTCGCCTGAAAGAGCCTTGTCCTCCTGGCAGCTCTGTTGGGCAGGCGGTAAAAAGACATCCCTTTACCCAGTATTTTCCTAAATCCTCTTTCTGTTGGACTCTTTCTTGTTGAGAATGGCTGAGCGAGATTCATGATACTTGGAGCAAGTTGTCCTGGACTTCTTTTGAAAAACCGCACATGAGGATTTGTGTGACACTTGCTTTGGCACCTGATGTTAATGTTTCAGTAGAACTGGGCAAGGAGAGTCCATTTCTTACATCCAGTTGCATGCCTCCAGCCCCTGTGTGAAGAATGCACTGTTTAGAAACACGAGAGGAAAGGGTGAGACCAGCTGGGCAACAGTAGCAGTCCAGGTGACGCCCGATGACTCCTTAGAAAGGCGGAGGGGATGAGGAGAAGGATTTGGGATGTTTTGAAGACAGAGCTGCGAGAACTTAATCTTGATTTGGCTGTTGGAGTTGGTGGGAATTGAAGGTAGACTTTGAACTTTTGGTTCAAGCCAGCGAACAGAGAGGGTTGCCATTTTCTGAGAAGCATGAGAACACAGAATATTGAATATAGAGTGTGGATAGGAGGGTGCGAAAAGGAAGATTTATGAATGAATTGTTCTGTGTATTTTAAGTTTTAGAGCTGGATTTATGAGTCTGGAGTTCAGGGAGGGTTCAGGACTGAAGCTATAAATTTTGAACTCATCAGCCGATAGAAGATTTTAAGTCCATGGGACTGCATGCAGTTACTTAGGAAAAGAAGCGTCTGTAGTGAAGAGCAGATATTCTGTGGCTGAGTCCTTTCGATTGTCGAGTTTGGAGTTTGATAAGAGCTAGAGTATGAAGGACACAGAAGGAGAAGATGTGATCGACAGGATGAACAGAGTTACAGGAAAATGTGGCAGGTAGAAGCTTCCAGTCTAGGGGGGAAGAAGCCAGATGATTGGTTTCTGGATTTGGCAAGAAGGAGCTATTGGTGATCTTGACCAGAGTAGTTTCACTGGAGTGGGAGAAGCAAAACTATGATGGGAGTGGCCTAAAGAGATGGAGAGACAGAGAGACAGAGGAGATGGAGAGACAGAGAGACAGAGGAGAGAGGGGAGCTCATAGTGTGCACTGAGTTGATTGCAAGATTTTTTTTTCTCTATTTTCATTTGTGCTCTTGATAAAAAATGTTAAATAGGAAAGTTCGATTTTACTGTGGGCCTAAAACCGTTCTAAAAAAATAGTCTAATAAAAATAATTAATAGTATTTAAATAATAAGTGGTTTTAGCAGATATTCAGATTTCTGAAATTTAATTCCATTTATTTTGCTATTGCCAAATTTTACAGGTGAATGGAGCATGCACTGTTCCAACAATTTTAATAAAATGATTCGTTTCTTTTTACTTAAGTTTAGTGATTTGAGCATACATTAAACCCTAGTGCAGAAAACTTTCCCGTTTTAAACAAGTTTCTCAATCATCCAACATTGACACATAATTAGAATTGTCACAATTAATTACTTAGAGGTGGAGTGTTGGCAGTCATTATGAAGATGGATGTAGATAATGATGTAGAATCTTTTGAAATATGGAAAGTAACACTAAGTGGAAACATAGAAAATAAAGGAATTATTGTCACTGTGAAGATGTACAAAACTGGACAATAGTTTGCAAAAAATAAATAAGTGACAATAGATAGTGGAGTGGTGAGATTATTTTTTTTCCTTCTGTGTTCCCTAACAAACTTGTTATGTAGAATTTTTATAGTCGATTTTTGTTTTCAATGAAATGTCTTGTTCTACTGCACTTCGTTGATTTTGTTTTCAGTAGAAAGTAGTTTTTGTCATTTCCTGGTTTAAAAAGAGTTCATTGCTGTGAAAAATTTGAAATATCTGTAGTGCACTAGGCACCTGTTCATCCCTTGGCATATTTGTTGTTCCTCATACCATCTCCTCGAAGATAAACTGTTTACTCGGTGAGGCTATTTATTTCTATGAACAGAGAAGCCAGGATGTAAATGCGCTGGGTGACTCAAGGATTGGCTTACATGTCGTATCCGAGTATTCAGAGCCTGTTGCGTGGAGTATTTCTCTCTGGAAATGAAGGATATATCCAGAGTGCTTTGGGGAAATCCATTTTTGAAGGGAGAAAGAAAAGCATTATGCAGATAAAATTTTAAGTCTTTATTGCGTTACCTAAACCCCTATAGTACTTGTCACGTCCACCTCGCTCAGAATTATTACCTGCTTCTGTTCTCTTCATCCTCCTCTGCACCAGCTATGCTGATATACTTTGCTTTCCTCATATAGATCTCACTTCTTCTCATCAAGGCCTAGATGCTGTTCCAGCTGCCTGCAAGACTCCCCAGCCTGACACTGTATTGACTAACACTTGTACAATGTTCAGTCTACGGGTAAAAATCAACCTCTTAAATAAGTTTTCCCAGAGCCCGCTATAGTCCATTAATTATCTGTCATTTTTAATATCTGTTTTTAGATTTAAACTCTTGGCTAGCTGGTATTCTGCTATTTTGTGTAGCACTACATTCTAAGTGCCTTGCAAGATGCCTGGTATATTGTAGGTGCTCAAAAATATTTCCTGGGTGACTAGCCAGCACCAAGCACTCAGAATGTTTCCTAGAAAGGTCACAGTAGGAGAACTGATCTGCCCACTGTTGTTTCCCATAATTTATGCACAGGATTTTTGTAGCTGTACTCAATCACACATGCATTAAAAATTAAAATAATTTTCTTAGCACTCACTCTTTGAAATCAAAACATCAACTTACACGTTACTAAAGTTCCTCTTTTGAAAATTTGTTTTCCAGTAGACATTTCTACATGAATTGTGTGTAGCTGAATCTAATAAAAATAATTTATCTATATTGGAGTTCAGCTTATAAAAGTTTCTGGACTCCAACAGATTTTAGCTATTTCTTGAATCCTACAGATGTCTTGCTTAAAAAAAAAAAAAAAAAAATTACAGCACCATGTGTTCCCTGCTCCCATGAGTAGGTTTCAGGGAAGTCTTAATAGTTAAAGTGGGTTTTTTCTTTCTTTTGAAACCTAGCGTGTGGATTTAGTGCTTATTACAGGGAGGGACTGAGTGTAGCGGTCTGATTTAGGATCAGGAAAGGGAGCTGGACTAAAAGCTTAGTTCCACAGCTTTGCCAAGAGCCCTCCCGCGAACAAGTCTCACACTTGCCACAGATTGCTGAGCGAGCCCTCGGATGCATTGTTTTCCATCTTTTAGTCACTTAGGCACATGGAGCTCAGATCCCTCCAAGAAGTCTGTGCTCAAAGGCTCTGCCAAAGAAGGGCCTGTTGAAAAGATGGGTATGTTTACTATTTGAATCTGCCATTCTCTCTTTCCATGACACAGACCCTCTGAAACTACCAACCGCAAGCCTTTAATTTTTAAAAACTTGAACAGTGTGGCAGAGTCCACCCACCTATTAAACACATAAACCAAGTAGCCACAGACGTGTCATTGTGCAAAGAAACCTGTGTGTGAAGTGTGACCCTGCCTGGCCGCCCCATGTAACTAAGACCATATCCCCCTGAAAAATGACCCAAAGCTGTCTGTGAAGGAAAATATTGCACTAGTCATTTTTAATGACATCAGCAGTTACTAGCCAGAGATAAAATATTTTCCCACAGTTTAAAAAATATATCCAGAGAGAATGCTAACAATTGTATTGATAGCTATTCTCCTGGTTCCGTTGGGTGAAACTCTCCAAGGATGCAATACCTAAACAAGACTTGGGAGAGGCCAGGGCTCTGCAGCTACAACGAGGACCTGGTGCATGGAATCTTATCCTACCTGTGTTTGCATGACTGTAAAGGAGGGATCAAAGTTCCAAAAGAACCCAGCACTAAATGACGTGGCACATCAGTCCAAACCAGGGGATGGCAAGCTATGTGCCTATAGGCCAAATCTGGCCTACTGCCTGTGTTTATAAATAAAGCTTTATGAGGACACCAGCACCCTCATCCGTTTACGTATTGTCTGCGGTTGTTTTGCACAACAGTGCAAAGTTGAGTAGTTGTAATAGAGAATACCTGCCCCTCAAAGTGAAAAATACTTTTTACCTGGATCTTTAAAGAAAAAGTTCATTTATCCCTATCCTAAACCAAGAGTGGGCGGTCTTTCAAACTGCATTCTCAGGCCACTGAATCATAGTTTCCTTGTTATGGGAGAAAAAAATAATGTAGTAGCTCACAGGCAGTGGAGTGAGGAGGAGGAAGGCTTTCAAACTTCATTAAAGTGGGAAGTACAAGTGTGGAGATGGCGGTAATTACTCCAGGTGACTCTAAAGTTTGTCCTACAGGTCATTTCTGGGATATACAGGGATCAACAAAGAGGCTAAGATAGTTGGTATACAGGATATGAATCATGAGAAAAGAGAAAAACGTTTAAATAAATAGTTTTAGTGAGTCAAAACAGCTTCTGTCCACCCATCCTCATCCTCAAAATGTTAAACTTTAAACATTTTGTCTCCTCTTTTGGTCCTGGACAGTGGCTGTTCACCGATCAATCAGGATTCACCTCCATCACCATGGTAACAAGTTGAACCATTGCTTTTCAAAGTTATTCTGATTCTCTGCTACATGTATCACAGGCACTTTGTCTTTATAACTTCACCACTTAGGGACTGCCTAGGATTTTATTTAATAGTCTAGGAGTCCTTTCTGGCAGTGCATGTATGTATGTATATATGTATCTATACAAAGTATTTATTTTTACTCTGTTAATATATTTTAGATATCCAACATCTCATATTAATCCTCTATACAATTTGTGTTCCTCCACAAAATCTATATGATTTCATAGGAAAATTGTGTAGATAGTAGAGGCGCTCAGTTTTGTGCTTAAAATCCAAAAAGATATTTAACAGTGTTTTTAATATTTTTAAATGGATGAATCAAAGTCTTATTATTCAGTACTCATGAAGAATGATTAAAGGTGGTGAAAATTAGGCTGCCACTTACTGATTATAGGTAAATTATTTAGTCTTCCTCAGTCTCAGTCTCTTCTTACGTAAAATGGGAATAATAGTACCTAAGTCAGCATGGGTGTAGCAAATAAACGAGATAATTCAAGTAACATGTGTGGAACATGCTAAGTTAGCGATTTTTATTATAATTATCAGGTCACTTTCACAACTCTCTAAAGTTCAGCCATATGACAAGAAAAGAACATCAGGATATTTGCCACATAATTGTGCGTCAGTCTAAGTGGAACATTTCCCACCAAAAGTGAAAATAGCCCAGTCTGGCATTTCTCTAGGTTGAGAAGGAAAAAAACAATCATTTGTCAAAGACACTATTTTATGAGGATTTAACTGGGCACAAATTGAATTTGTGGCTTGGCTAAGGAGAGAAATATTTGCAAAACATCTCAAAGATGGCAGTGATATCCACATTGCCATTGGTAGCAGTTTAAAAATGATAACATTATGCTGCCACCTATTTCTGAGAAAATGGTAAATATTTAAGGAACAATAAGCTCAATTTTTCCAGTACCTAAGTTTCTCTTCCTGAATGTTCGGAAGAATGTTAACTCTTTCACAGTGCTATGTGGGAATTTTTTTTTTTCTACAAAATTAAATGGCACACATCAGCAAAATTCTCATTATTTTCTGCTTCAGGTCTGAAGCCTGAATGATCCTCTCAAATGCATTATTCCAATGTTATATCATATCTGGATTTAAATAAAGAGATCTTTATTGTCTGAAGCAACATATTCAGTAAAATTCAAGATTTAAAATTTGCATATTCTTTCTTTGATTTTTTTCATAAATTATACTGGTGTAAGAAAAGTATATACTTTTTAAAAAAGATTTGTTGCTGTTTCTGTTACTAGTGAAATGCATACAACTTGGGTCAGAATTGAACAAAACCTTATAATTATTCTAGTCAAGTTCAAGTGAAGGTTCCTCATGGGAGTGACAGTTAAGGTGGATCTTAATTTACTGGAACTGGTTTCCCCAGTCCTTTTGTTCTCATGATATTTAGTGTATTGTTAATTCACAGTGATTGGACAACATAATATTTTGAAATAATCCATCACACTCATGTACACCAGGATATAATTGAAATGCATAGGGCACTTCCTAGAAAAAACAAAAGATGTTTTGTACAGACCACATCTGACTACATGTCAATTTTGATATTCATCCAACTAGATCCAACAACATTGCTTAATTTCTGCTAAGCACTTGAAGACTGTTATTTTTCTCTTTTTTTAAAAAAAGCATAAAATAAAACTTTAAACATTTCAATATGTAAGTAATGGTGGCTGTGATAGTTCTGCTTTATCTTAAAGGAGAAATCATCTTATATACTTTGAGAGAATTCTCAAAGTGGGCACCAGGGACTCAGGTCAATAATTACTGTAAAGTGAGATCATGATACTTCCCTTCATGAGTCTCTTGGAATTTCCCAGTTAACTTTCAAAGTCAATGTATTTCTGTTCTCTGCTATTTGTTCTTTGGCATTAAAATCCTTTATCATCATTAAATGGAAATAGATTAGATTTATGTGGGATTTCTCCAAATCACCTTACAGATTTTGGTCTACAGGTAATGGAAAGCAATGAAAAAACACTGATTTGGCTGTCGGTATTAAGGATATACATTTATATCAGTGTAGCAATAACAAAATTTAACTGTCTATCAAAGTATTTTTCTGTACTTTGTAAATATAATGAAAAAGTCGAAAGTTTTGGAAGATTTGAAGGCTCCTGGAAATTTTTTTTTTAATTAAAAAATGACCTATTTGGAAAATAGTTTGGCAGTTTCTTAAAAAGTTAAATATAAATTCACAAATGTACCATATGATCAAATAGTTCCACACTTAGGTATATAGCAAAGAGAAATGAAAACATATGTCCACATAAAGACTTGTACACAGAAGTTCATAGCACTATTATTCAAAATAGCCCCAAACTGGAAGCAGTCTAAATGTTCATCAGCTGCTGAAATATCCATATGATGGGATACTATTCAATAATAAAAGGAACAAGCTATTGATACATGCCAACAACATGGATGAACCTCAAAATCATCATGCTAAATGTGAAAAGCCCTCTAAGATCAAGAACAAAATAAGGGTGTCCACTCTTGCTGCTTCTATTAACATAGATAGCACTGAAAGTCTTAGCCAGAGCCATTGGACAAGGAAAAAAGCATCCAAATTGAAAAGGAAGAAGTAAAATTGTCTCTGTTTGCAGGTGACATGATCTTATATATAGAAAACTCTAAAGAATCCACCAAAGACTGTTAGAACTAATAAATGAATTCAGTAAAGTTGAGGGTACAAAATCAACATACAAGAATAAGTTGCATTTCTATACACTAACAATGAACAATCTGGTAAAAAAATAAAACAATTTTATTTACAATGACATCAAAAAGAATAAAATAGGAATAAATTTAACCAAGAAGATTGAAGATCTGTACACTGAATATTGTAAAATATTAATGAGAGATATTGAAAAAGATGCAAATAAATGGAAAGATATCCCATGTCCATGATTGGAAGAGTTAAATTGTTAAAATGACCATACTATTCAAAGTGATCTACAGATTCATTGCAATCCTTGTCAAAATTCCAATAGCACTTTCCAAAGGAATAGAAAAAAAATCCTAAAAAGTGTATGCAACCACAAAAGACTCTGAATAGCTAAACCAATTTTGAGCAAGAAGAACACAGCTGGAGGCAGCACACGGTCCAATTTCAAACTATATTACAAAGCTCTAGTAATCAAAACAGTTCGGTATTGGCATAAAAACAGAAACATAGATCAATGGAACAGAATAGAGAGCCAAGAAATAAAACCCAGGCATATAAGATCAACTAATTTTCAACCAAGCTGCTAAAAATGCATAATGGGGAAAGGATAATCTCTTCAATAAATGGTCATGGGAAAACTGGACATTCACATGTAAAGGAATGAAATTGGACCCCTATTTTAACACCCCACACAAAAATCAACTCAAAATGGATTAAAGACTTAAATTTAACACCTGAAACTGTAAAACTCCTAGAAGAAAACTCAGAGGGTAAATTCTTGACTTTGGTCTTTGCAATGATTTTTTTAGATTTGGCACCAAAAACAAAGGCAACAAAATAAACAAGTGGGACTGTATCAAACTAAAAAAATTCTACACAGCAAAGGAAATAATCAACAAAATAGAAAGGCAACCTATGGAATCAAATAAAATATTTGCAAATCATATATTCAATAAAAAGTTAACATCCAAAGTATATAAAGTACTCTCAGAACTCAATAGCAACAAAACACAACCAAACAAAACCTGATTTAAAAAATGGGCAGAGTAAAGCAATTATATTCCAATAAAGATATAAAAAAAAAAAAAATGGGCAGAGAACCTGAATAGACATGTTTCCAAAGGAGACATACAAATGGCTAATAGGTATATGCAAAGATGCTCAACATTACTAATCTCCAGGGAAATGCAAACCAAAACCATATTGAGATATCATGAATGACAAATCATACCTGTTAGTATGTCTATTATCCAAAAGACAAGTGGTAACAAATGTTGGCAAGGAAGTGCAGAAACCAGAAGCATGGCTTCTATCCTAGAAGAAGTAACACTTTATTTGCAAAACTAGGAGACAATTAAAAAGTGCCACAGGGATTTTTGTAACTGGAAGAGAAATATAGACAAATAAATCATTCAAGAGTTCAGAGGATGACGGTCATTGCAAATGGCAGGAGTAGTTCATAAAGAAGCAACGTTTGTAAAGGAAATGCCCAATTTGTGGAGCAGAAATACAGGCTAAGGGCAGCCGCATGGAAGGTGAGAACTAAGTCAGTCTAATTCACAGATGGGGGTAAGGCATGTGCTGACACAAATGAAACCCATTTCACAGTGAAGAAGGAGAAAATTTGCAAAGCTCCTTTGAGCTTCATGGGAAATAGGAAGTCAAGTAAGATTCAGAAGTCACAAAATAAATGAGATTTATTAGAGTATCTGGTGGTGACCATAGTCAATTTGTGGATGAGACTGGGAAAAAAAAGATCAGGTAGGAATGTATTACAGAAAAAAAAAAAAAAAGACAGGGTTTTTGACTCTGTGGGAACAAAAAGGAAGAAGAAAGTCATAGACATTTTTCAGATAAAGAAAAGACAGGATAGATAGTCATTATTTCATATCAATTTATAATTGATAAGTTTCTCCACACTTTGTGAAATAGGAACCTGATAGATAAGAAAACTGAATCTTAGAAGTTAATGTGCTTGACCAACATTACGCACAGCTAAGGCTGAAGAATATGCCTCATGGTTCCAAATCTAGGGAACTTTTTTCTAGCTGGAGTTGTAAAGTCAAAGATCTCTAGGGGTCAGGCTGGCAATGTAAATGAGTGAAGTCGATTAATTACCAAAAAATGATGTAAATGTGATGAAAAATGACAACTGACCCTAACCTTGTTTTCCAGGATAATAGGGGGTAGATGGTGGAAAATTCCTTATATTAAAGGGAAGTCACTAGGAAGCTTCAAAAGGAGAAAATATGAACTTTCATTTACCAAAACCAAAACTGTAGGAGTTGTTTTTGATTCTTCCTTTTTTCTCTTACCCTACAGCCAAACCCCAGACACCACCTTCAAACTATGTCCAGAATTTGAAAATCTCTTCACCATCCTCCCTCTCACTTAAAGTATGTCCTCCCAGCTCTTCTCTCAGAGTTCATTCTTCACTATCTAGAGCTTCTCAGACTTTGTTTTGCCTTTAAAGATGAAAAGACACCTTTAAAAAAGTAAAAATGCCAACCATAGACTGGGAGAAAGTATTTTCATTATATGAATTTGAAAAAGAACTTATAACCAGAATTTATTTTAAAAATCCCTATGAATAATTAATAATAATAAAAGATAAACAATTCAATCAAAAATATGAGCAAAAGGTTTGAACCAACACTTCACACTGAAGATATCTGATAGCCAAAAGCATTCCAAAGCTTAATTAGGGAAATGCAAATTAAACCCACACCAAGATGTCACCTTTCAACCATCAAAATGACAATTCATAGCTTAGGAAAAAATATTTGCTATTCGTGTATGCTATCTACTGCTGTGTAATAAATTATGATAAATTTAGCAGCTAAAAAGAAAATATATTTATTATCTCATAAATTCTGAGTGTCAGGACTTTGCTATGGCATGGCTTAGCTGTGTCTTCTGCTGCAGGATCTCTCACAACGTGGCAATTTAGTTTCAGCCAGAAATGGAATAGCATCTGAAGGCTGGACTTGGAAGGGACCTTCCTCCAAGCTCACGTCGTTGTTGGCAGAATTGAGTTCTTTCAGGGATGTTGGATTAAGGGTCTCAACCTCCCTTAGTTCCGTGCATGTGGGCCTCTCCCACATGACAGGTTGCTTCATCAAACTATGCAGACCAACAAGGCAGTAGAGTGTGCTAGCAAGATATAAGTTGTAATTGTACATCTAAACCTAGTACTGACATCTCATCATTTGTGCCCCCTACTGATTAGAAACAAGCCACAAATCCCACCTACCAGCACCTAAGGAAGGGGGTTAAACAAAGGTGTGAAAATGAAGAAGTGAGGATCATTGGGAGTTGTCTTAGGAGCTGCCTACCATGCATATGTCTGACAAAGAAGTTGTATCCAAAATGTCAATGAACTTCTGTAATTCAATAATAAAAATGTATAGAACTCAGTTAAAATATGGGGAAAAGACTCAGGTAGGTGCTTCTCAAAAGAAGATCTCTGATAGCCAATATGTATATGAAAAAGGGCTCTACATCATTAGTCATCTGAAAATTCAAATTAAAACCCCAAAGAGATTCTACTACACACCCACCAGAATGGCTATATTTAAGCAGCTGACAATATTGACTGTTGTCAAGGACGTGGAGTGTAAAATGGTCTGACCACATTGGAAAACACTTTGGCAATTTCTAATAAAGTTAAACATACACCTACCCACCACCCAGCAGTTCCACTCCTCGGCACTTCTTTCTCAGAGAAATGAATGCATGTGTTCAAACACATATATACACGCACGCACACAAATCACTTTATTCATAAGAGCCCCAAACTAGGAAATACCGAATATCCATCAACAGAAAAGGCAAATAAAAATGTAGTATATTTAGATGAATCACTACACTGCAGTTTTTTAAAAATATAAGCTGATACACACAAAAATATAAATGAATTTCAGAAGTATTATTTGAACAAAAGAAGCCAGAAACAAAAATTAACAATAAACATGGATTATTCATAGTGAATAATTCCAATTTGATGAAATTCAAGAAGAAGCTAAATTAATATATGATGATAGAAGTCGGAAAAGTTATTTCTGGGAGGGGTTGAGAGAGCTTTTGACTCGGGAAGGACATGTGGAAATTTTCCGGGTATGATAGAAATGTTCTAGATATTCATCTGGGCATACGTAAATAGTCACTTAAGATGTGCGCATTTCCCTGTGTGTCCATTTTAGCTTAATAAATTAAAACAGAGTGAAAACGACACTTTTATGTGCATTCAGATTACTTGGGAGATCTTGTTAAAGTGCAAATTCTGTTTCAGTAGTCCTGAAATAGGCTCCAGATTCCACATTATTAACTAACTCCAGTGGTGCTGATGCCGCCGGCCCTGGCGCTGCAGGTAAATGGTAGGGCCCTAAACTCTGCTCCCCGCGGTTCCAGCTACCATTGCTCTGAAACAAAAGCCCCCAAGCCTAGTGGTGTAAAACAACCCTTTTATTATCCTAACAATCATACAGGTCAGCAATTTGAACAGAGCATGGCAGGGATGGCCTGTCTTTTTTTTCCTGAAGCTCTATCATGTCTAAGGCTTCAGCTGGGAAGAGTCTGAGGCTAGGATTTGACGGTTAGGGCTAGAATGCGTGAATGCTTCTTCGTGCACACAGCCGGCTTCTGGGCTAGGAGGACGTAAGAGTTAGGATGACCCCCTGGGGCATCGAGAGCATCTACAGGGGACTTCTGTATGGACTTAGAGCTCTCATATGGAAACTCAAGGCTCTAAACACTAGTGCTCTAAAAAACAAAAAAAAAGAAAAACAAAAAGAAAAGCAGCAGCAGCTACATTGCCTTTTCTTAGTCTTTTTATTTTTATTGAAGTATACTTGATTTACAATGTTGTGTTAGTTTCAGATGTACAGCAAAGTGATTCAGTTATGCATACATATATATCTATTTTTTTTAGATTCTTTTGCCTTATAGGTTATTCCAAAATATTGAGTATAGTTCCCTGTGCTATACAGTAGGTCCTTGTTGGTTATCTGTTTTATATATAGTAGTGTGTATATGTTAATCCCAAACTCCTGAGTTAGTCTTAAAAGCAAGAGAGTCACAAACTTACCCAGATTTGAGAGAAGACACAGATTTTGCCTTTCAATGGGACAAGTGTCAAGAAAGTGTGTGGGTGTATTTTGGAAAATACAATCTTCCATATCCACAGAGACTTACGTAAATTGCTTATCTGCTCAAAATCCTATACTGCTTTCCCATTTTACTCTGAATAAATCCCAAAACTTTTCCCAAAGCCTATAAAGCTTGGCCCCAGGCTACTTCTATAATCGTCTCTCTGTTCCAAGGTCACTCATCAGAGAACTATTCCTGATCAATGGTGGTCAATGTTAAATAGATAATTAAATATTCATCATCAGTTTTCTTTTTGTCTGTTTGTGTGTTTATTGTTTCTCACTTAGATGTAAGCTTCAGGAGAACAGCGACTTTTAAAAATTGCCCCTTGTGTCCTCAGAATCTAGAACCATGTGTAGCACATAACAAGTACTCAAATACTTATCAAATGAACGAATGAATGAGTGGTGCTGTTTATTGGTATAGCAGTTTTAGTTCTTCATCTGTTGATTTCTACTTCTGGTTAAAGAGATCAAGATTTGTGTTGCACAAACACTTTTCCTCTCCCATCCTCTTAATGTATTTATATTGTAACTTTAAAATAAATGTTACATGTTTCTGACAAGATGTCCATCAGAGTCACTTGCAGGGCTTGTTAAAACTCAGATCCCTAGACTTTACACAAAGTTTCTGATTCAGTAGGTCTGAGGTGAGCCTGATATTGTTCATTTTAACAAGTTCCAGGATGATGAGGCCGGAGCAACTATTTGTAATGTTAGAATATTTGAAATCATCAAACTAATGTAAACACTGACACTGACACAGGCCTCTTGGCACTTTTGTTGTTGTCGTTTTTCTTCCCTGGTCTCCATGTTGACTGCTTCTTTTGCTTTGGTCTCTGAGTTTCTTGTTGGAAGCTTTCCTCAGCAGATGCCTGGTGATCCTTGGATGTCTATTCGCATATCGGGTTGAGGCACCAGAGAGCATACTGAAAAGTCTGTGTGTCTGGCGCTTTTCTGTGTAGTGATTTGGTGCCCTCTTGGAAGAGGTCAGAAGCAGGAGATTCTTATGAATGCGATTTATTTAGTAATTGCCCTGGTGAGTTGTGAGGGGGGTGGGTTAGCACGGCGGATCAGGGGAAAGAGCCAAACAAGGGTGAGACTCCAGGCAAAATCCCAGCTGCGGTCCGGTCTTGCAGGGAAATCTGGGGAGAGGGACATGGGCGGGCTTTCAGGCTCCCTCTTCCGTGCCATGCTCATCCTGGGGAGACGATGGCTCCCAGACTCTTCAAGGTCTCTCTCTGGCTGCAGCACAGAGAGGCTCCAGTAGCAAGGAGTGTCCTCCGAAGAGAGTTCCAGGTGCCAGCTCTTAGAAGCAAAAGCACACAGAAGCTTGGGGATGGGCTGCTGAAGTGACCAGGGGACTCAAGAGCACTGTGGGTGGTGGGCAGGGTGGGTGGCACAGTGCCAGCTGCAGAGGCGCCAGGAGGGTTTCTTTGGAGAGTTCTGTAGGCATTTTCTCTGGACGACAGTGGAGGTGATGTGAGTGCACGTGTGTGTTTCACAGGTCACAGCACGGACTTCCCTCCTCTTCCCTTTCCTCAGCTGTGTCCAGACTCCTGGAGTCTAGAGACTCACCAGTTCACTTCTTCTGTA
This sequence comes from Balaenoptera ricei, assembly GCF_028023285.1. NCBI lineage: Eukaryota > Metazoa > Chordata > Mammalia > Artiodactyla > Balaenopteridae > Balaenoptera > Balaenoptera ricei. The sequence goes on along the minus strand of NC_082658.1, from coordinate 4,165,426 downwards.
GAATAAATCTCTTATCTTCTGTGGCTATTTGCCTGTGTGTAGCAGTTTAAGTCGGAATTCAGCAGGCCAGTAGCCCAGCGGTTTTACGGGGATGAGAGAACAACCTTCCAATCCAGAGGCTATTGAGGGGATCAGAAGAAAACCTGCCTGAGCGAAAGCCCTGGGGGAGATCATCTTTGACTTGCCCAGTAAGGCCAAAGGCATGTCACTGAAGTGAAACACACTTAACAATGGCTGAGTCCAGTAAGTGAGGAAATCGTACGGTGTGGTTCATACAGCTCTGTGTCATGAACCTGGACCTGCACTTTTCCAGATACAGTCACACCTATATTTTTTTAAACCTGGGAATCTGTTTCAGGACCACAGAAGGTCAACTTGGGTGTCAATGGCATTCTGTGAGCTGTGGAGAGTAAATCAGAAACCCGATAAATGATAGATATTTTGTGAGTCAGCCATAGCAAAGATTGAAAACAGAACTAGTTCATACTTGGAAACTTCACTACTCAGCTCTTTGAGTGCTGGAACTCTGATGATCTTTGATGGTTTATTTTCTTAATATTTTTGGCTTCTTACTTGAACGAGCCCCTTTTCCCAATGTCTGCAAATTCTCCTAGTTGGTGTTATTATTGCTCAATATAAATTAACAAAATTTGTTCATTTAACAAAATAAATTATCATGCTTGAATTTGAAAAAAAAGATATTTACTAGGATAATAAAAGATAAAAGATAATTACTGGATAACAACATTTGAACAAAAGATGTTTACTAGATAAATTAACATTATTAGTACAGAAGTTTGCTCTAACAAAATGTATAAAGATTTGAAATACAGTTACCAGCTATAAAATCTGGGCAAGTTACTTGTCTATAAAATGGAAATAATAATATCTAACTCAAAATATTGTTAAATAAGGCAGTATCTGTAAAGCATGAATTATAGTGCATAGCATATTCTAGGTGTTAAAGTTTTAATTCCCTGTGCCCCATTCACCCCCAACTTTATCCAGAGCATTAATCTCTAACCATCACTATTACCTAGTATAAGGTCCCTTATGAAAAAGTACTATATAAATTATTTAATTATCTTGTAATTCTATGAGAAACTAAGTATTACTGAATATTAAATAATATTCACAAACCGCCTTTTCCTACTGGTAATCTCAGAAATTGGGGGTAAGTAGAAAGCAGTCAATGCAACTAGAAGAACACTTATAGGATAATGTTATCTTTATTATTTTTTAAAAAATAATTTAAAATAATGTAACTTTCTTTTTAAAAAACCAAACAAACCCCATTTCATAATGAGGATATGATAATCCTGCTCTTGGGGGCATTTGTTGAAAATTAAATGATTAAATTGCTCTTTTCTGGTCATATCTGCCCCTCCCCTGTGTCCTGCCCTCTTGCTGCTGCAGCTCTTCGCGGCACTGGGAAGGTGAGGACCGGACAGGATGATGGATGGAGCCGACCTCTCTCTCTCAGAAACCAGCCTCCATCTATGTGGGAACTAACAGTAAAATGAAAACAAAAACTCCGGGATTAACAGCAGGTAGACACTCAGCAATTCTAAGGGATTTTCACAGCATGAGAAGGAAGGAAGGTACAGTGGCCAAAATAACAAATGAGTGATGATGAGTGACAAAAGGGAGGGTTAAGGGATTACTGTTCTCAAACAGAGAGCTGGTCAAACCAAGAGAGAGCTCACTCGGGGATTAGGACGCCTGAGAGTGGAATTGTTGGTTGTCCAGATGTGTCCCTACTTTTTTCAAAATAATATTTTTTTCTTGATTACAAATGTATTAAAGGTTTTGTTGTAAAATTTAGGAAAATGCAGTAACGAATTACAGTACGGAAAAATCATGGCTGCCAAAAATGTTATATACATTTTGTCCTTATATGTAATATCAACCAAGGGTCCTGGCAGGAAACAGAAGGCACACTCACATTTGGAAAACAATTGGGGTTTCCTTACAAAAGGACTAATTGCAAAGGTGTGGCTGAATGTAGGGGACCCATAAGACAAACACCCAGGTCTAGCAGTGGAAGACTACTGCCAGAAGAGATTAGGGAAAATGTTACTGGGAGCCAGAGAAAAGACAGTTATGCAGGACAGGTTGCTTTGTGAGATACGTTAAGTCCTCGGACCTTCAGGAGCACAGCCAGCCTAAGGGAAAGAATCAGGATTATAAACACCTGAGCCTTCCTTCTCTATCTTCCTCGTCTTTTGTGTGGCCTCCCCAGTGACCGAACCTAACAGTATGTCAGAGGAAATGGGAACCCTCTAATGTTACCTTCTGAGTTTGGGAAGTCCCCAGGAATTGAGGGTGGTCTCTGATTAAGTAATTTGCAAGAAGGTGTTGTTGAGACCATCTGGACTGAATACATGACTGAACCCAGTTAAGGGTTTTATACAAACTTTTAAGATTTGGCTGATGGGTGTGGAGATCTCTTGTGGTTATTGAAGACTAACCTCATCTGTAAGTTCCCTTGCTTCTTAAACCTACCACCTACCAGTTTGGAGTGACCCGCCTATTTCTTTGGTCTCTCCTTACCCTCTGTGTACAGGGGCTAGTTTCAGATTTCACCCAGGGCACTTCTAAGGTTGCAAACCAACAAAGGAAAATCCGTGGCTAGAGAGAACAGATCTACATCCCACGACGTCACCAAGGTGAACAGTTGTTGATAAATAGTGACTGGAGATTAATAATTAAACTTTTTAAAAGCAAATGGACAGGTCCCGCAAGAAGAGTGAATTACTCATTAAGAGGTAATTTCATATGCCACTGAATGTGGGAAAGAAAACCCCAGAACTGATCTAATCTATCAACCTCTGGGTTGTTCCTTTTGTTGAATCCATATTAATTTTATAAATCTTACCACCTACCTGAAAATGAAGTTACTGTTGCCTCCAGGATTAAGAAAACATGCTTCCTCTAATAAATCAAAGATCTTCAGGTAAAACAACCTATAGGATTCCATTACCGTACTGAAAGCAAAAAAAAAAGGCGGGTGGGGCACTGGTTTGGTTAGTAGGGCATTTTGACAAAACCTATCTGGAATTCTTGAATTTGGATGTTGTTGCATTGTACTTTACATGTTTAAAATGGTCTTTTATTTTAAAGGATAACATTGTAACATCAAATTTTAAACAATTAACCTCTCACAATGGCCTGGCAAGGGGCCCATTGTAACAGTACAATTTTAATCTTAATTTACAACAATTTGATCTAAAAAGAAAACAAAAGACAAAAAAGACCCCAAAGCGCTATGTTCTCAGTTTCCTGAGATGCCAACTCAAATGAAACCATTTGATATTTATGTTTTATTTTGTAATTGGACTTTAATATAATATGTGAGATACTTTCATGAACAGATTTTTAAGTTTTGTATTAGTAAGATTGTTTTTATTTGGTTTTTGCTTTTTGGGTGTTTTTGGGGTTTTCTTTGGCTTGCAGTTTGTTTTTTTTGTTTTGTTTTTTTGCTTCTGTGGCTGTGTGAGTACATGTGTGCTTTTAAAGAACCCTTTTCAAGAGACTTGGAAAGTGATAATTAGAGGATGGTGAGTTATGTTATTAGTCCAGCTAGCAGAGGGAGAAAAGGTGAAAATAGTTTTGGTCTTTACCAGGAATAACAGCTACAATTTAAAAAAAAAAAGTGACACTTGAATTTTACCTTCTTGAGAGAGATATTTTAATCCTTTAACAACATTCACCCCACGTACTCATACACATTAAAAAATAGATCTCCCTCTAAAAAAACCAGATCTCTAATTTACTAAAGTAAAGCATCTTAATGTTTCATTACATATATCTAAAGTAGTCCTAGATGAATTCTGGAAAAGTTACAAATATATTAAAATTTTATAAATTGATAATGCATTATTCTATAAATTAAACCATATTTATATTGCCAAAGCAAACTCACTTTTTAGCCAGATATGCATATAAATTATAAAATTTATAATATAAATATATATTTATAAGATAACATTTAATTTCAATTGAATATATATTCAGTTGAAATTAAATTTTGTTTTCTCAGATTTTCCTTAAAAAAGGACCTACAAGCATTTATCTATGAATAAGCTAGGAACCCACAAATTCAATATGATGCTTCCCAGCATGGTGTATCTAATTTTGTAAAATGGTGCATGCGTCTTAAATTCTGCACTTCTCTTCTTTTAGCCAAATGATGTATTTCTCTTGATCCGGTAAATGTAGCAAATGTTCCCCAAAATGGAAATCAAAAGTTCGGCGGTTAAAACTAACATTGCATAATTTGGTTTTATTTGATTTCTTTCTCCTTCCTTGAAATTCTTTCTCTACAATGCTGTTCCTCTTCCCTCACTGTGGTTGATCACTTGCATTAGTGGCACACTGTACACCCTCAATCCTGATCTGGTCCCTGCCATGTCACTTGCTTTGGCCCGTGAGATGGTTGGGGTCCTGACAAGGCAAGCAGACGTGAAATGACGCTTGCACATTTCCACTTGTGCCCTCGCATCTCCTCCATTGACTTGAGACTTTTTGTAAGCTAGAGGACGAAAGGCATATGGAACAGTGTCTGCTTGCCCCAGTTAAGGCCAGCAGTCAGCTAGATCATCAGCCAGCAGTCAGATGACAACCAACAGTCAGCTAGATCAGCCAGCAGTCAGCTAGATGACTGTCAGAAATACAAAAGCCCAGTCGGGATCAGCAGGGCCCCCAGTCAACCACACCGGACCTGTGAGCAGCAGACACTTATTGTTGCATCCCGCTGAGGTTTCATGGTTGTTTACGATGGAGCCCTATAATAGTTTCTCATAGATTGAGCCATTACTGCTACACTCACCTAAGACACCGTTTCAAGAAATCGGTTATATTTGAGACTTATACAGCTTGGCTAATACCTGACATCTTTGAGTGCTCTGAGACATTGGAGAAGATGGCTTTACCGCTCAGATCCTTGATTTCATCATCTACGAAATAAAATCATCAAACCACGTCAGCTTCATGATCATTTCTACCTCTGTGTTATTTGATTGATTGATTGATTGATTTTAGAGATGATGGCTTATTTTGAATGTACCTTTAGATGCCTTTTAAGTGTATGGTTCTATGTGGCTGGAACAGCCTTGAACTACTGGGGGTGATTTTGTCTCTTTTCATTAAAACTTACCTACATAAACCTTCCCCACCCCGATGTCCCCACCCCAAGCTCCCCCCACCCCCTAGACAGAGAGGCAGCGGTAGTGGTGGTTAAGCTCGCTACCTCTTAAGCCAGAAGCCTTTCTTCGTAGCCCAGTTCTACAACTTAAGAGCTGTGTGACTGTGGGCAAGTCACATTGGATCTCCCAGCCTCAATGTCTTCATTAGGTAATTCTATTACTTACCTTGCGGCTTGCTTTAAATAAGTGAATGAGTTCGTCTGTTTAATACTTATATTGAGAATTTAGAATGTTACCTGACACAGCAATATTATGACACTTTGTCTATTGGAATACTGATCTTTCCAGTTCCCTGCCTCAGAGGTTTTGGTTAAGAACTTAAATAGTTTCATGTCTGAGTAGAAAGTGGGCATTTTTCATAGGACCATATTTAGAGAAGCATGGCCAAGATCAACTGCCCGTTTCATCAGGAGCGGTGCTGTGAGGCACACGTAAACGCGCACACAATTACTACCTCGGTTGGGAGCCACTGTAACAGAGATGCCAGCAGAAACAATGTCAAATCTCCCCTGTGTCTGAAGGAAGCAGTCTGGTGTAGTTTCAAGAACAGAGCGCAACAGCAGTCAGAAGATCTAGGTTTTATTTCTAGTCATTTTTAGCTAATCATTTATTTCTAGTTTGTTATATATTTCTACTTACAGCTCTTACTAATTTGCTGCATGCAGATGCTGATGTGACTCTGGACAAGTCCCTTAAACTCTTTGTACCTCAATTTCATCTTCCTTAAAAATGGAAATAAGTGTCCTGTTGGAAAAAATCCCACTGAAATCTTGATACTATACTTCTCCAATCTGCTAGCCCTGTGCTTCTGAAATTCAGTGTAGTGGGAATCATTAGGGTGCAAGGTAAAAATTCAGCTTCTATCAGGGAGTCCAATTTAGTCTAACTATATAGTGGAGGTCAGGAAATCTGCATTTTTAACACGGTGATCAGAATGTGGTCTGTGGACCACACTTTGAGCTGCCCTTTGTTGCTTCCCTTCTCTGCTAATTGGGACTATGAATAACGCCTGCCCTTCTGTGTACACCGTGGCCTTGTGTCTATCCAGAAAGACGATGTGTGAGGAGGTGCTTTGTGTGTAGGAAAACCATAGAAACTTTAATTACTCTTCTTTTTAAATAAACATTCAATGCCTCAGAACTTCCCTATGAATCCCAGTTGTGTTTCTGGTTATGTAGGGAATCATCCTAATTCTCTGCCTGACTCTAACAGGGCATAAGCATGCTTGGAAGCAGGAGTCTGAGCTGCTGGACATATTCTCATAGTGCCTTCAGGCAGCTGCCTGGGAGGGAGACTGAAGGTGGCACCCCCAAAGAGCCTTTTCTTGCCACAAGATCTGTGGTTGGCCTCCTCCACGTGCACCATCCTTTTGAATGCTCACAACCTCCATGTTTTCTAACAATAGCCTCTTGTTAGTGTTTGACTCCAACTACCTGGGTACGTTCTATTTCCTGTTGGGTAGCAGAGAAATCCAACTAACCGACAACTAACTACTGCTGTCGAGCCTACGACCCTTCCAATCTAAGATTCCCAAGGAGCTACAAGGGTTTCACTCTGGTGAAAACCAGTCCACTGAATTGAGCAGGTATGGATGAAGCAAGTAAACCAATTCCACAAAAGTGGCAACTCAGACCCTTCGTAGCATAATTGCAGTTGATAAAGGCAGATCTGGAGTTGGAGGTTCTTAGTGAAGATGCTTTCAGCCCTTTACGTTTCTCTTTCTTTTATTTCTCTTCTTTCCCCTCCACCTTTCTTGTTCTCTGGATATCTCCTTTTGGTCTTCAACTTCATTGCCTTCGTGGCATCACTCTGTCCCTGTTTTCAGCTCTCCTGTTCTTCCCTGTCTTCCTTAGAACCTGTTTTAAGCCTCGGGGCCTGCCTCTCTCTCCACTCTGTGTCTCAGACCCCCTTCCTCCCCCCTCCCCGCCTCTCAGAACTCCCTACTGATTTTATGAGTCCCCCGGTGGGTCTGCAGTTTATTGAAGGGTGAGGAAGGGCAAGTCCACCCTGGATTCGGGGAGGGGGTAGCGGTTTCCTCCATGGGGTTCCCCAGTCATCACAGAAGGGGCAGACAGCTTTCTGGCTCCCGTCTGTCGAATCCCCATCAGAAGGCCCTGTGCTGCTGTGGACGTCTAAAAGCCACCTTTGGGCAAAAAGGATAATAAAAACGTTCAGTCAGACATTCGAGGCAGCGTTCCAAACTGCTAGCTGCCAATTCCCCAGTTAAGAGAGGCCTGGCTCCAAGCCTCTCAAATTAACCCCTTTCCCTCCAGATCTTCATGGAGAGATTTCTACTATGATGCAGAGAGAGAGAGAGAGACATTGAGAGACATTGAGAGAGAGAGAGAGAAAGTTTCACAATGAAAGGGAACTTCGGGCAGGATCCAGAATTCAATGTTGCAAAGGTTTATTCCATTTTGAGAGCTTGTGCTTCAATAAATAAGATGTTGTGAAGAGAGAGTGGTCAATGTGTTTGAAAGAAAAACATTGAAGGGTGCAACTCAGCTCTCCTGGCTTTTTAACAGCCACGGGCGGCTTGATGTTTTTGGCTGGGATATATATGTGAGTGTGTGTGTGTGCGTGTGTGTATTTTTTTTCTTTTTAAAAATATGAGGTATTAGGCTCTCTCCCAAGTGAGGCCGCCTCTAAGCCACACTCCTCTATGAGGGCAATGTGTCTCGCAAAAAGGGGAAAAAAAGAGGAAGGAAGGAAGGAGACTCCCTCCCTATGACACACTCACCTACATCCTGATGGCATCGCTGCCGACCGACCGTCGTCCCTCTCACTTTCTAATTCTACCCACATCAGGCACTTGTGTTTAGAATGTTCATGTCTTGGCCAGTGGCTTCAGTCCATGGCAAAACCCCGAACGGTCTACAGTTAACGCGGCCACATCAAAAGAGATAGAACCGGGGACAGACAGACAGACAGACGGAACTCACACAATGTTCGGTTTGCTTTCTCATCTGCCTGATGGTCTGAGTTGGAATCTTAGTTCTGCAGGATGCTGGCTCTGCTATTCATTTTCCATTCCCTCCCTGGTTAAGTGAGGGTAATAATCGAACCTATTTTATAGTGTTGTGGTGAAAACTAAATGAGGAACTACTTGCAAACTTCTTCAAAAGTATCTAATGTGAATTTGTGCTGAAATATGTTGTCATTATTAAATATTACTTATTATTACTATCATTATTGTTATTATGATTAGGACAATAAATATTCCTGAGGCTCTTCAGGGGCCTGTTGCTATAGAATGGAGTAACAATTTTGCTCCAAGACCATACCACGTTGTTGCTTATTAAGCGTCTTCTTTAAAGGGCCACACTGAGGCCCAGTCAATCACCTAAAATCCCTACAACATGTTGCCAGATTCCCTAGATACCAGCATTCAAATAAGAAATTGACTAGGCTTTAAAACATTTTCTGCTTTCAGTGAATCAATATTCAGTCTGGTTATGGAGGAAGCCTTCACTCAACTGTGGTGCAGTCAGAGTGAAATCTATGCCCCAGGTTAAATCCAGCCAATCATTAATGCATCTTGGCTGCAGTTAGGTTTTAGCTATCAAAAGAAGCGTATCTTTTCACCAATATAATAAGCCTTGGGCTCCATTCAAAAGAAGACATGGGTGTCCATCTGAGTTGAAGATGTGATGGTAATAAGAGGGGCCAATCTGTACGGAATTAAATTATTCTAACCTGAGACCAGCAGAACAATCTATGCAGCAATATCTTAACCAGATTTGTCTAGAGAATAAAAATATTAAAGGTTTGCGTCTTATGTCATCCTTAGGTAGTATGAATTTTAGGGGAAATCTAGTTTATGATAATTCCCCCTTTATCCTCCATGAGCCCAGGAGGATCATGACGCAGTTGGATTTCCTAAGACCAGTATTTTGCTTTTCTGCTTGCTTCTGAGGCAGTGTCCTTGGTTTCTCTGAACTCTACTATGTCTCTTCATCTGAGCTGTTTTGTAAGCAAAACGGTGATTTGGTAAAGACATCTGCACTTAGATCTTACTCTTATTTTCCATTTGTACATGAGTGGGAATTTTCGGGAGATATAACACCTTATCTGATGAAATGACTGATTATAAAAGTGGGGTGCCTAACACCAAATTGAGAAAAAAAATAGATGTTTTCTGCAGAGACTTTCAATTCGTCTCACATTCTTGCAGACAGATCTCTCTAGGAATAGAGTACTTAACTCGAAATGTAGTTGTCTGTCTTAAAGACCATATTTCCCAACCTTGAAGCAGGTTAAGGTCATATGATGAGGTTTTCACTAATGCAGTGTCAGCAGAATTGTTTTCCTTCAGGTGGAATCAGTGTGTCCTGCTTCTCCGTCTCCTCCTTCTTGGTATCTGGAATATGGATGTAATGGCTGGGTCCCCAGCACACATCTTAGAGTTCAGTGCATTCTGAGCATGTGTGTTCCAATGATCTATTACTGTTTCATAAACCTCTCCAAAGATAATGACAGCTATTTTATAACACTTGAAGATTCTGGGGGTTAGGAGTTTAGACAGAGCACGGTGGGAATAGTTTGTTTCAGCTCTCTGAGGCTTCACGACGTCTGAGACCTCAAATGGCTGAGCACCGGGATGACCTGGAGGATTCTTTAACCAAATGTCTGGTGCGCACTGGGGGGTTTCCAGGCAGGTCTCAGCTGGCGCAGTCAACCAGAACGCCTGCATATGACCACTGCATGTGCTTGGGCTTCTCACAGCCTGGGAGTTCGATTCCAGGAGCAGATGTTCCAAGAAAACCAGGCAAAGCTGCGTGGTCTTTGCTGATCTAACTTTGGAAGTCATACAGCATCCCTTCTGCTCCATTCTATACTCGCGTGCCAGCTCAGGTTCAAGGGGAAAGGTGACTCCTCTCCCGTTTGGAGGTTAGTAAGATCACATTGCATAAGAACATGTGGTAATGAGATCACACGATATGATCATCCTTGGAAATTCCAATCTGCCACCAGGATGGAACAAAATGATAGGCGTCTGGGTCTCTAATAACACTGCAGAGTCACTATAACTTCCCTAGATTGCTAACCCACAGGATTCTTTTGTTGTTGTTGCTGTGTTTGAGAGAGAAATAGACTCTTATCCTGCTTAAAATATTGTTATTTTGATTTTATGTGATATGTAGTTTAACCAAATGCTAACTGGTACAGCGGTCAGTGACCTCAGATTTCACCCCATCAATAGCTCGTCTGTGAGCAAGATCAGCTCAGACATCTACTACCAAGGGGATCAGCGTAAGTTAGCAGGCAAAAGTCACCATCTCGTCTACTGCCGTCATTAGGCTAATGGCATTAGCATTCTCTTTTGCTCCATTGATTCAATTTCTTTTTTTACTCCCGCTGTTTATCTTAGTGGAAAGCAGTAACCTCTGTGCTGAGACGGCGTGGCGGTATTTCCCATCCAGTGGTGTTGCTGATGGTGTACCAGCACGTCCTGATCCATGTTTGGAGCTGGAACAATCTAAACTTGTATAGAGAAAGCCTTCATGGGTTTTTGTTGGCATAGGAGAAGTCTAATTACACACATCCAAATACACAAGAGAGAAATGGGAGGTTTTTCCCCATTGACTTGGAAAAGCTGGTGGTTTTGACCTGCAACACTTGAATGAGAGATCCAGGCTAATTATGGGATTGCATGTTTAAACAGTTATTTCTTTACAGAATACTCCTAGCACATTTGTAAGTTTAATTTTCTTTTGGATCTGTGCTATTCATGGACTTTCTGCACAGAATTCTTTCAATTTGAGAAGGCACATTAGCTTTTTTTACCAAGAATAACCTCATTAATTATCTGCCTGTGTTCTTAGGTAGAATTAAAAGATTGTTCTGGGACCTATATTTTATGATTATTTCTTAGTTTATTTTACCTGTTTTATTCTCTGCTCATAAAGATAATCCAGCTCTGTGTCTGAATCACTTGTACTACTACATCTTCCTTTTGGATTCCATGAGGTCTGGCACCTGCTTTGTTTAATTAACTGTTATTTTTGTAGAATTTAACATAGTAATTGTAGATATTAGACAATAGAATGAATGAGTAACTAGATCTTGTTATTATTTTTATGTCTGTCTTTATTTAAAATTATTGTTATAGTAGATCTAGCCCACTCTTTTGTTAAAGTGCATTTATATACATTATCTCACTGTTTTCACTGTGAGACAAATATCATTGACATACTCTGCCTATGGAGATCTAGGAGGATTCTGATATACTTGAAATTCTGATACCTTTGTCATTGATTACTAGAGATGAGTAGGAAACTCACTCCAGCTATAACTGTAATTTTAGTACTCCCAAAGGACAAAAAGGATCCAGTTCACAGTAGAGGCTGAGGTAGGATGAGGTATGATAACAGGAGTTTTGAAACACCCAAAGTTTTAGGATCATAGGATATTAGCAAAAGTAGGGCACATGTCTCTGTTTGGCAAGACCTTGCAGGAAATATATGGTGGTTTAAAGACACCAGTTGAATACAGTAGGTTTCTCCAATGGAGAAATAAAATAAGAAATATGGAAGAAGGATCACCACGAAAAGTAACTCAGGATGGAACTCAGTGTAACTCAATTGTACTTTGGGTTCTCTTCACACCTAGTACATCAGACCCAAGACACAGAGCACAAGAGTATCTTCATCTGCCTTAACCAAGGAGGAGGGAATTTTAAATATCTTTCCAAGCTCGGGGAAGTCATTGTTTCTGAGTCATGACAGGGCTCATTCTGCAGCTGGTAGAATTAACTGTTTCTGAAACTGACATGGGAAAAGAAAGAAAAAAAAAGAAAAACCAGGAAAAACTGGCAACATGAAGTGTGAAATCTCATTTCATCTCTCCTCTGCTTTGGTCTTTTTTTCTGTTTTCTCCCATAATTCTTTTCTGCTCCCATTCTTTGCCCTTTCTTTTTCAAATTCCTTTCTTTCTTCTCTCCCTTCCCACAAAAATTTCAACCAATAACAGTTAATATTATTGAGGAATGAGGGGTCCTACCCATCGCCTCAAAGGAAATCATGTCGTGATACTCCTCCCACCTCTGATGTGTCCCTGGGCAGGTTAGGATGAATACCATGGAAACTACAAGTGGTCAGAATTAGGAGGTGATTCCCTAGAGGGACATTTGTACCCTAGATTGCCTTTGTTCATGAGCAACAGTTTTCAAGTCAAAAATTCTTTTCAAAAGCCATTCTCATAAAATTCAAGATTGGCTACCCAGGGATTGTTTTAAAAAATAACTGTTTTAATTGCGTGTATATTTGGTAATTTATGGTAGAAAATCATTAGCTAGTACTGCAAGAAAATCTCATTCTACTGAAAACTGTTACTGATTGCTTGGCAGCGTAATAATATGGCAACACTTTTGTTCACAGGCACCAAGCTTATACCGGTAGGTAAAAACTAGATAGCCCTGACCATAAGGTCTTTGTATCAATTAGGTAATATGTTTATTTTAATACATAGCAACCATGACCCCTGTCCTAAGTCAGTTCAAGCTGCTATAATGACACCATAGACTGGGTGGCTTATAAACAACAGAAATGTCTCTGTCACAGTCCTGGAGGCTGGATATCTGAGATCTGGGTGTGTGTATGATCAAGTTCTGCTGAGGGTCCTCTTCCAGGTTGCAGATGGCTGACTTCTCACTGTGTCCTTACGTGGCAGAAGGGGGCAAGAGAACGCTCTGGGGTCTCTTTAATAACAGCACTAATCCCACTCATGAGGGTTCCACCCCCTTATAACCTAATCACCTCCCAACCCAACCCAACCCCCCCCCCCCAGCCCCAGCAAATACCATCACACTGAGCTTTAGAATTTAACATAGGAATTTTGGAGAGACACAGACATTCAGTCTATAACATAGATTATAATTAGACAGATAGAAATGGTGTGTCTACTGGACAGAGGTATTTTTTAATTAATTAATTTTTATTGAAGTATAGTTGATTTACAATGTTGTGTTAGTTTCTGGTGTATAGCAAAGCAATTCAGTTATATATATATGCTTTTTTTTTTCAGATTCTTTTCCATTATAGGTTATTACAAGATATTGAATATGATTCCCTGTTATATAGTAGGTCCTTGTTGTTTATCTATTTTATATATAGTACTGTATACATGTTAATCCCAAGCTGCTAATTTATTCCTCCCCTCCCTTTCCCCTTTGGTAACCATAAGTTTGTTTTCTTTGTCTGTGAGTCTGTTTCTGCTTTGTAAATAAGTTCATTTGTATCATTTCTTTTAGATTCCGCATATAAGTGATATCATATGATATTTGTCTTTCTCTGTCTGACTTCACTTAATATGATAATCCCTAGGTCCATCCATGTTGATGCAAATGGCATTATTTCATTCTTTTTTATGACTGAGTAGTATTTCATCATGCACATCTTCTTTATCCATTCATCTGTTGATGGACACTTAGGTTGCTTCCATGTCTTGGCTATTGTAAATAGTACTGCTATTAATATTGGGGTGCATGGATATTGTATTATTATTTAGAAAATAATGAGATAACATATATAAATGACCATAAAGATGATGTATACTTACCTCAGATTCCTCAGCCTTACATACTTCCTGGGTTCTTTGTCCTACAGAAAATAGGTTCTCAATATTATATTTTGAAAACTAGATGTAATGGAAGAGGATTATGAGTGGACATGAATAACACAAATCAAAGCCACTTCTGATTACCTCAGTCTCTCCTGTTAAGAGAGAGTGATGACCTTTAATGTGAAATATTTATATTTATCAAATATAAAATTAAAAAAAACTTTCGCAAATCATAGTTTAACATGGTCATTTTATAAATGAGGATACTGAAGAAATTAAGGCTTTAATATCTTGCTTAAAGTTAAAGGTCTTGAGCCTGAAGTCTGCTGAATCAAATTCTAATGTATTTTAAGCCAAGTCTACGTGTTTTGCAAGACTACTGCATCAAAATCACTTGGAGATTTTAATTTAATTTGATCTATTTTTAACCTGGTAACTCTCCCAGGAATTCTGAATCAATATGGAATGGGAGGGGACCTCGGTTTTCATTTTTATCAAAAAATGCATGTTGATTCTGATATATATTAATCTTTAAAAATAGTAGTCTAATGGTACCGCATGAAAGCAAAACAGATAATATAAAGCAATTTTATGAATGAAAATCCCATGCAGAGAATATATCTTATTTTCTAGGAACTCCACTCAAGTATAAACACACAACTCCCAATTACATGAGGCTCATTTAGGAAACCAGTACTTTAAAGGAGAGTATATATCTAGGTTATTAAATAAATGATGCATTATCCTGACCTTTTTTTAATGGAAAAGAGAAGAACTATTGTACTTAGAAACCACAAACTACTTAAAAAGCTACTGCCAAGATTCATTAAGAATATTATTCCTTTTAAAATGATATTAAAATACTTGATATGAAGGACAATGTTTGAAGGTGAAAATTTCAGTGGACCTGTACCAGGGACTTAATTATTTATAGTCTCTAGTAGTCTGCTAATAATATAAGACTATGAGACTATTAAGAGTAAAACCAAACTTTTGTCTCTACCACGAATATTTAAGGCTAGCAAAGCTAATTTCAGTGAACCACTCACTGATAGTAGGGCTCATTTATATTGTGGTGAACTGTGAAGATCAGAGATTTCACCAGACTTGCAGACTCGCAAGTTAGCCTGCCACAGTTCCGTGGGTGCTGGTAGAAGGCTGAGGCTCCTGGGTCAGAGATGCAGGAGACTTCATTACTCACAGCAGTAACAGTAGCAGTAGTGCTAGCATGTTTGCACTGGTTCCCTGAGCTCCAGTTCCCACAAGCTACACAAAGAGGGTCATGTAACCCCCCCTCCCACCACCACACACACACACACACACACACACACACACACACACACACACACAGTGGGTTATATCACAGGTGAAGAGCTCTGAGCTTAAGAAATCTGAATCTTTTATAACGGGCAGTAAGCACGCCTGCCTTTGGCTGCAGAGGGAGACGTTATCTTTGTTATACTGGAAAATATCCATGACTGCACATTGTTCCGGAGGAAGACATGATCTCTGTATCCCCAGGTGGTTCTCTGTACAAACATCCCTGAGAAGATAGTTCAGAACAAAGGGCAGGCACTGCTCCTGCTTGCAAGACGGGAAGAAATGTGAGACCGATCTCCCAATACACATCAATGACATTGTTTTTGATGACTGTATAACTTATTTATCATTCCACAAAATGATTATTTCAACACACAAATAAGTATTCAGAAGAACACCCTAAGAAATTCTGTAGTTCTTTCAAGCACTAATATACATTTTAGCCAATTAGCGTAAGGAGAAAAAGTTGCTGTACTTCCAGAGATAGCAGTTTTTTGGGAGAGGCGGGAGATTTGATTATTTCCATTAGTTATTTAGGTAAGGGTTCGTTTCCCCCCTTTTTTTCTCTTCCTATAAAATAATAGAGCAAGAGCTGCAACTCTGACAAGTTAGGCCATAAAGAACTTGGCAGACAAAAGTAGTGCAGGATAATGGGAAAGCTGGGTTTTGGAATTAGACAAAACTGGGCTTAAATTAAAACTCAGATTCTTACTAGATGCCAGCTGATTAAAGCTTGCTAATTCTCAGGTTTATCATCCTTAATATATGGATGACATTACCTGCTTTATAGGATTATACGATAACATATGGAAAATGTTTATTGAGTGTGTGACACCCAATGCTCAATAGATGACGGTATTAATGGACGTGTGCAAGGAATTTAATTTCTTCACCGAGCCCTATAGTAGAATGCAGACAAAGACACAGAATCACGGAGAAGTTAAAGGGATTGTCTGATACTGAGTTAGGGTATAAGTCTTTGCAACTACTTAGATTTGCTTAGATCACATGAACACATTATTTGGTTTTTCCCTGAGAAATGATTTCTATAACGAGGACTGCTGTGTGGCTCCAAGTTCATGCCCAGCACCCACACCAGTGAGGGGGCAGCTCAGAGAAGCCAGGGGGGAACCTCTGCACCCACACCAGTGAGGGGGGCAGCTCAGAGAAGCCAGGGGGGAACCTCTGCACCCACACCAGTGAGGGGGGCAGCTCAGAGAAGCCAGGGGGGAACCTCTGCACCCACACCAGTGAGGGGGGCAGCTCAGAGAAGCCAGGGGGGAACCTCTGCACCCACACCAGTGAGGGGGGCAGCTCAGAGAAGCCAGGGGGGAACCTCTGCACCCACACCAGTGAGGGGGGCAGCTCAGAGAAGCCAGGGGGGAACCTCTGAGCACGAGCCAGCACAACAGGATGCTAAATCAATCAAAGACTTAATGGTAGTCAGTTCTGATTAACCAGATTTTAAAGACTTTTTCTTTAAATAAAAACGTTCAAAGTGTGACAGCTTGAAGTTAGCAATTAAAAGCTGTTGAGAACTGGGTACCTCAAGGTGAGCTCTATTTTTACTTGTCTCAAAAAGTAAAAAATCAAGAATCCATTTTTTTCAAAACAGTTCCTGTTTTCTTTTCTCCGCTTTCAAACCAATTGTGTTTGTTTTATCTTAAGTCATGCTGCAATTGATTGAGACCGTGGGCAGCAAAACTTCATTTCTAGCAAGTTTTATCCCTATTCCCCACATTAATATTTTTGTAGTTATGGGTTTGTGCTTTTTCTTTATGTGCATATTATGGTATTAGTAGTGGTGGAGAAGGAGGAGGAGGAATGTGTGTATGTGTGTGTGTGTGTGTGTGTGTGTGCGCGCGCGCTCTCGCGCGCATGTTGTAACTGTCCACCTCCTGCTAGTTGAGACTTTGGTTACGTAGGGTAGGAGGATTTTGGCACCCTTTCCTCTAAAGAAAACACAGTCTGATCTGAGGAGCGCCTACCTCTTACAAGGCCTCGATTGTGTAAGAAGACCAAAAAAGAAACAAATGCAGTTTAATTGCATCGGATGCTTGGTGACTAGTTCACAAATCTTTTATTTGTTTCGAGAAGTGCTGCAGTGGCACTAAATTTTGTGTGCGTTCAGGGAGATGCAGACGTGACTTACCGTAGGACTTAGAAGCCGACATAATTACCTGGGCTCCTGTCAAACTAATAAATTCATAGAGGCTTTACATACAATCAGGAAAGACCAAAGACTTGAGAAACTTAAAGAATGAGACTAGACGTTGAGTCCTGTTCCATTTTCTTTACGCGTGTAATTGAGAGGCCGATGGTCCCATGGAATATGGATTATATATTTCAGTTTAATAATCTCTAAGTAGGAGGATCTCGTGGTTTTAGAGTCAATGTGCTACTCTTCTATTTTATTCCAGATATATAGACATCTCAAAGATTTCTTCCCTGAGAAGGAAAGTCTCCTCGTATAATGCCCCTGTCCACTTACAGATAACCATGGCCACCAATGTCATATATAATATTGTCTGTAATCCAAGACACCTTATGAAAATCTAAAAGCATTTAAAAGGTGTGAATAGCTATTGAAAAATGTCATTTGAAAATGCAAAGAATTTACTAGGTGGGCATTTTCACTGAACTAGGAAACTTGCGATACGCTTCTCATCTGATAAAATCAGCCTTTTGCATTTGGGATATATTTTGAATTTTTGGTACACCACATTTAGAACTATTTAGCGTTCTACCCAGGGTTCCTGAACTACAGATAGTAAGGAAGGTCTTCAAGAAATTATGGTCCAGTATGGAGGAAAGGCTGGGTAAATGATTGACTGTGTGAATGTATGCCTTTCTCTGAATGAATCCACACATTAACTTCAGATCATTCTCCTGACTTGTGCTATCCATGTCACTAGTAATCACATTTAGTTGATAAGAGTCATTTGTTCTACGTAGAGTATAATGAGTACATTTAGCAAGAGATTCTTAAAGTCACTTGTGGTAATGTAACTGAGATTGGGACTGTGGTGTGCTTTTGTCTTTCTTCATTTCCCTTCTTAATTAATAGCGTCATGTATCCAGCAGTCCATTCATTCAATAACATTTAAGTGCTTAGTATGTTCCAGACAATATGCTGTGTCCTGGGAATAAAATTAAGACTAGGATGTAGCCCTTTTCCTCAAAAAAGTCAATGGTTAGTCGGACACTGTGAGATACAAATTAATTAATTAAAACACAATGCTAAAAATGATGTAAATAAGTATGTGTCCAATGCGTGATGTAAATTCAGAGGAATATTTCACTCAACCATGGTGAAAATGGAAAATCTCCCAGTAGAGATGACACTGAGTTGGGTCTTGAGTTGCAAGTGAGAGTTTGTCAGAGGAAAAATGGAGGCAAACACATTAGATACACGAAATAGGCAGCTTGCTTCACTGTAAAATGCTCTGAACAGAATCACATAGATTAGATTTAAACAACTGCTATTATTTAGTAATAATTTGGGGAAGCTATTTCCTTTTTGGCATCCCCTTCTTTGGCATAGTGTACTTTTGAAGGCTACCTATTTTTGGTTCCCTTGTCCTAGAGAATTGTGCATACATGTGAATCTCCTGGAAAATGTGTGGCTCTGCTTTATTTGATTTTGTGCCCCTCATACCCCCCACTGTGCCCACCATTACAGTGGGTGCTAAGAAATAATCTGTTCAATGAGGGAATAGAGACTAAGTATGATGGTTATCAAAATTTGGGGTAGGGGCTTCCCTGGTGGCGCGGTGGTTGAGAAGCCGCCTGCCAACGCAGAGGACACGGGTTCGAGCCCTGGTCCGGGAAGATCCCACATGCCACGGAGCAGCTAAGTCCGTGCGCCACAACTACTGAGCCTGTGCTCTAAAGCCCGTGAGCCACAACTACTGAGCCTGCGAGCCACAACTACTGAAGCCCGTGCTCTAGAGCCCGTGAGCCACAGCTACTGAAGCCCGCATGCCTAGAGCCCGTGCTCCACAACAAGAGAAGCCACCACAATGAGAAGCCCACGCACTGCAACGAAGAGTAGCCCCCGCTCGCCACAACTAGAGAAATCCTGTGGGCAGCAACGAAGACCCAATGCAGCCAAAAATAAATAAATAAATAAATTTAAAAAAAATTGGGGGGTAGGAGGGGCTTAGCAAACTGGAAATATGGAAATATGCCTGGGGGGGGGGGTCGTCTTGAAGCCTTTTGCTTAGCAAGTATGCTGGTTTTACATAGAATGTGGATTTGGCAATTGGAAATAGTAGGGACCTAAGGCCCTTCTCCGTCCACACTTAGGCCTTGCCGCTGGAATAAGTGAAAGACTGAGTTAATAAATGGACATGGGTCACTATATAGACTCTAGAAACAGGCTCTTTTAAAGTTTAAGGGAAATGAGAAATAATACAGGTTTTATTAATGTCCAATAAATAAGTGGAAAACTAATTGCCAAATGGCAAATTGTAAATACTGTCTGTTACCGTTTACTGTAAAATGGTCTGAAGCTCTTTGATTAATTCCCTCACTCTGTGACTGTGTATGAGACAAGTCAAGTGTTCTTGTCACCTGGCTTGGCAGAGTCTGAGACATCTAGCCAACTTAGCCAACTGACCGTATACTTTTTTTTTAATCAGGTTTTTAAACATTTATTTATTTATTTATTTATTTATTTATTGGCTGCATTGGGTCTTTGTTGCTGCGCGCGGGCTTTCTCTAGTTGCGGTGAGCGGGGGCTACTCTTCGTTGCGGTGCGCGGGCTTCTCATTAAGGTGGCTTCTCTTGTTGCAGAGCACGGGCTCTAGGCGCGCGGGCTTCAGTAGTTGTGCACACGGGCTCAGTAGTTGTGGCTCACGGGCTCTAGAGCACAGGCTCAGTAGTTGTGGCGCATGGGCTTAGTTGCTTCACGGTATGTGGGATCTTCCCGGACCAGGGCTCGAACCCGTGTCCCCTGCATTGGCAGGCGGATTCTTAACTACTGCACCACCAGGGAAGCCCTCTACCATATACTTGAAATCTCCATTTTTGCCAAAGTTGTAAGTGAAAATATCCAGGTTAAAAACCATATATAGAAAAGGAGTTTTTCATCCACATTTCATGTAACACCATAGATCACTAAAGCAAAAAGAATTTTAAAATCTAATTTGCTTTACACAAGGGATTGGGAAGCCTGGCAGGATTTTGGGTTCTTCGTGTATCTTGAGTTATTTCTCAAATATTTTGGGTTCAATAAAATCCAAAATGCATCTTGCCCTGAGCACTTTCCCCCTTAATTCTGAAACCCATGTGTAATCTAAAGGAAATGTAATCCATATGTTTCTGATTCATTTACACTTAACTCATCAAAATATTTTTCTAGGCGCTATTTGATGTTGAAGAAGCATTTTGAGACTTTTTAATAAGCTTTTTAAAACCTCCCCTCCCCCACTCCTTTAAAACAGAAGGCCGTGTTTGCCAAGGAGAAATAAGCCCCAATACCAAAATATTTGGGTTCGGTTCCAAACTCTGAACCACAGAATTTAAGATAGGTTCTCAGCTTATCCAGTTCATTCTTGTATCCCATTTTCTGGGTCTGGTTCAGCATGTAAAATTCAGTAGATTTGCCCAGGATGAAAATGGGACTCTTGTGACTTTACCACAGGATCAAGAGGAAGGATTAAAACTGCGAGCTAACAGGGTTGTGATGTTACACACACACACAAAAAAAAAAAAAAAAAAAGAAAGAAAGAAAGAAAAATTAAAGGTTACCTCATAGGGGCCAGAGGTGCAGTTCCAGGGAGGATGAAGAGTCAAGGAAAGTTACCTTTTCCAGTTAGAATCTTAGTCAAGTTTACCTAACTACCATTTTTTGTTTTGTTTTGTTTTGTTTTGGAAGCCTGGCCCCATTAAAGTAAATATCCTCGCACCTTTTTCAAACTTTCCCCAATATAAAATAAAATTTCCTGATGAACTTATCTTTGCCACCTACTGGTCCTGCTCTGCAAATTCTCCAACATCATTCTTAGTTGCGATGCTTAAAAATCTGCAGTTTCGTAGCTTCACATTCAGTGCTCATCACAGTTCGGACCCAAGGTGAGCTCTGCCTTGTTGCCCATCCACTGATCTACAGGCGACACAAGCAGTGACCTCCAGATAATCAAGACTTTGTACTGGTCCTTCCTCAGATGTCGACCTTTGCTGCCTTTGCTCATGCCGTGCTCACTCTCTGCAGCTCCACTGTATCCATGTATGGGTCCTGACAGGCCGATGTGTTGCTTCTTTTAACTTAACTGCATCCTTTGAGACCTCAGTTTCTCAACTGTGGCATTATTGACATTTTGAGTCACGTGATTCTTTCTTCACCTGGGCTCCCTGCCTATCAGTCCTGTGCCTTTTAAGATTTAGCATCCTTGCCCTCTACCCACTAGACTCAACAGCACTCCCTTAGCTGTGACAATCCAAAATGCCTCCAGCTATTGCCAAGTATCCTGGGGGAGGGGAGCAAAATTGCCCCTGGTGGCGAATCGCTGCTCTCAAACTTTGTTGGTACTACTCCTGTAGGCAACAATAGATTCCTTGACTTGAGTAAGTATATAGATTGCTTTGTATTTTAAGCTTCTGAAGGCAGGCAGACGATCATGCTCAACTTCATACCCAGAATGTTGCATCCTTCCATGATCTGTATAATCTTGGTTTTGTGTATTCACAAAGTATTTGTTGAATAAAAATGCTAGGAAAAAAAGAACGCAGCCTAATTATGTTTTCTTGTACCTGCAGATCTAACTAGTAACTCAATTCTTCTGGAAAGATCTAGGATGTGCCCCTGCTCTTACCATACACTTCTCCAGTGCCCCGCTTTGCAGAGTCATTATCTTAAACCAGACCACTTCAGGCTTTGGTTATCCTGTAATAACCACTACCTGACCTTCTTTTTTCCCTGGCCGTGTTACCGAACCCAAACTTGGGTCCACTCACTGGTCCGCAGTAAAGCCAATCTACCGACACTGGGTTGTGGTGAAGGAAAGTGCAGCGTTTACTGTAAGGTGCCAGACAAGGAGTCCAGAACAGCTAATGCTCAAAAAGCCTGAAATCCTCAATGGGTTTCAGGGAAGAATTTTTTACAGGCAAAATTGGGGGACTGGTGGTGGGAGGGCTGCAGGGTGTGTAACCCTCCTCTGATTGGTTGGTGGTGAGGTAACAGGTGGTGTTCTAGGAATCTCAATCATCAGCCTTCTGGTTCCAACCAGTCTAGGGTGCCTGGGCTTATGCTCAGCCTGAAGTCACCATCCTCCCCCTGGGTGGAGCCCTTAGTTCCTGCAGAAGAGCTCAGAGTAGATTGCTCTGCACATCCCCCAAGGAGGAACCAGGGCCTGGTCCATCGTTGCACTATTATTTCTTTCTGCATTCCCTCACTCCTCCAATTACTAACTCAAATGCCCTTTGGAACTCAGGGAAGGTCCAGGAAGCTGAAACCTTTTTCCTACAAACAAGAAAAGGACACAGAAAGGCCTTTGTACTTGGGAGAGCCCCACAGGGTCCTGCATGCTTTCAGCATTTCTGCTTTAAGGGAATGAGAAGTGTAAAGCCCTGTCCTTCGGGAAGTTAAAATCTAAATGATCTGGAAAGACCTATGACAATATGTAACTGAGAGTTAGAGAGTAAGATAGATGCTATCAGTAGGGCTGACAGATTCAGCGACGTAGGATGCCCAGTTACATTTGAATTTCACATAAAAAGCAAATACTTTTATTAGTATGACTCATGCAATATTAGGACATACTTGTACTAAAATTATTCATTGTTTATCTGAAATTCAAACTTAACTGAGCATCTTGTATTTTATTTGACAGCCCTAGCTATCAATGTAGAAACTGTCCAAGAAGGACAGAAATAAGGACCTCAAGATGTAAGAACAGGAAAAGCCATGGTTTGCTTGCAGAAATTTGAAATGGGTCAGATTTTAGAGGAGGGTGTATATTATGGGCTAACATAAACATGATTGCTTGTAGAGGGTGAAGCCAGATAATAAAGGTGTTTGAGAGCCATACAGATAAATTTACATTTGCAGGAGAAAAATACTACGAGTCCACCGAAAAGTGCCGTTTCTCACCTTCTGTTCTCACTACCCACTGTTTCCCTGGTGTTATCTTCCCTGCATGAACGGCCTCCACACAGCCTCCTAGACGCCTTGTCCGCATCTATATGTAATATACTGGCAGTTGTTCATTTTCTGCCAATTTGCCCGTTTTGATGGTTAGCTCTCTCATTGCTATAATTGCTTTGTCCACTTTTGAATTTCCTGCCCTCAGAAACTTAAAAAGAAAAATCTTTTTACCTGCTTCAAAGTTTGTTGCCATTCCTAATCCGTGGGTAAAGTCTAGACTTCTAAACCTGGTCTTGAAGACGTTGATCAATTTCACTTGGCTTATCCAGCCTATTTTTTCACTGTGTTCCAACATCTCTCTTCTTCCAGAATCAAGTATGCCTTTACACTGCCTGCCCACTGTCCTCATTCCTTTGCTCAGCATTTTCTCCAGGTGAGGAATTGCGTTCTCTCTCTCCCCAGGAAGCCCAGATCCATCCTTACTTCAAGAACCAGTTCATCCTTCCTTCAGAAATCAGTTTCAGCTTCGCAAACTAAAGACTTCGCTGATTAGCCAGGGCTGCTCCAATGCTCCCCTGTTCTGAATTCTCTTAGCAGCCCTAGTTTGAAGCAATACTCCAACTGTTTGCTTATATTCTACTTTAACATTTCTTCCTTGTTTCATGGGCGTAATTTTTATCTTTCTAACTAAACTATAATATTCTTAACCACAAAGAGAGCTTATAAAAATATTTTTATATCTCCCATGGTGCCTGACATGCTTCTGGGCATACAGCAAATGATCAAGAAATACTTTTTGGTTTTAATTGAATTAGCATCCAGGGAAAACAGTTTAGAAAATAGTATATAATTCATATCAAATGTTTGAAAGTTTCTTACAGAAATTTGTAGGAAAACCTGTTTCAAGTATTAACCCTTCTGACTTAGAGTTTTCTTGCAAGTCAAAACATAAAAAATATCTTTGAATATCTTTATGGGATATGGTATTTAAGGATCACGGTTTGATTACCCTCAGCCTAAGCAACTAAAATGATAATCACAATCAATTACTTTGAGTACCAACTATATTCTGGACATTGTGTCAAGCTGTTTTAAATTTATCATCTCATTTAAACCACATATGTGATAGATACTGTAAATTTTTCCTTTTTGTTTTAAATAAGAAAATTGAGGGTGAGGAAGGTAAAACAAGTTGGCCAAAGGCACGCAACTGAGAAACAACTGCGCTGGGTTTAAACTGAGGTTGATCTGATTCCAAAACCTATACTCTTTGCCACCACGCCCTGCGCCCTTTTCTAATGTGGATGAACAAGGGAAAGTAAAATCCCGCCTAACTCCCGTCTGTTGTTTTCTTGAAGGCCAGTAGGGGAATCATGAAGACAAGCTGAGCTCAAGAGTTCTTCCACAAGAATTTCTCATCAATAATTTTCTCTAAATCAAGCCCTAACATCGTTTATTTATCTCCTGCTGTTTTTTAAAAAGGTTTTGATGTAGGACACATTGATTCCATTATTTTCTTCTTGTTTCCACTGCTTTTGTTGTTTTTTTCAGGTTTTGTTCTCTTGCTTAAACTATTACAGCACGCTACTGACTGGTGTAGCCATTTTCAATCTCTTCCTATTCGGTATATCAACGTATTCTATAAAGAATTATCCCATAAAAGATAATTTTAGCTTGTCATTCTATTGTTAAAAGGAAAAAAAATGTTCAGTGACTTCCAATGAAAACTGGTGAAAAAATGAGATCTAATATTATCAGATTTCTTTAGGTTTCTGTATGTGCCATCTTCTAATAGAACACATATTTTGAGGGTAGTGTTCATATTTGATTACTTTTCATGTTTGGTTTCCCAGAGAATTTAGTATACTGCTTGCACTTCGTAGATGCTCAATAAATACTTTTCAAGCTGACAAGAGCAAGATTGTAAATGTAGGATTAATTTTTAGACTGGAATAATACTACTTCCTGGTAACTAAACTGAACTCTTTCAGATATTGATTATAGAAGCCTGTGGTCCAATTAGGAAAGGATTTTTCACCAAGATCATTCTTACTTTTCTGATTGTTTTAAAATGAACCTATTTGAGATTCATGAAGATTCTCAGGGATTCAAGATAACTGATGATTCTTCAGGAAACCTTGGTGAAAAATGATCAATTAATACTTATTTATTGCACACTTTTCTTCACATCCTCTCACTCTGTACTTATGATTTTCCCAGTTACGGCTGTGCTCTCTAAATAAGGAAAAGAATTAACCCTGAAAAAGAAAGTTATTGATCTTTCGGAAATTCCCAATTTTAAATGAAATTTAAAGGAAAAAATATAAACTAAGGGTTTGGTGATTTCGCACCAGGAAGATAATTGCACGGACATGCTTACTTGTGCAGGGAATAAGGGTATTCAATGAAGGAACACAATTCTACCATGATTAAAAGCATCAACATTTGGTATTCCATTCAGCCCCAAAATAAAATTCAAATTTCGCAGCACTTCATTTAGCAAAATATTAATCCCCTGAGCTTGGAAAGGAGAGCCAGTGTGAACAAAGCCTCACAGGGTGGATCAAGTTAAAAACACACATACACCCACATATGTACACACGCCTGTGCACGCACATGTGAAAGGAAACGGCTTTGAATGGTTGCAGAAGTGCCCAGGTCTATGCTTCTAAGTCTATCTGTTTTTTTGGCCCCTGTTCCACTTGCTCAGAATAGAGCAGGGCACGTTGGGATGAATAATTATTTAATCAAATAATTGCTTCATGCCTCCAACACCACTCCTTTAAGAACTGAGCTGGAAAAAAAGACCAGCAAATATGTAAATTGGAACTGATTAGGGGATTAAGTTTCACTTTAAAAAAAAAAAAATTAAAAATTGGAATAAAAACAGCCTGCAAATCCCTCTAAGCCAAGCCCTGTCTCTGAATTACAACACCAGCGCCTGTCGGCTGTGATAATTTCACTTCATTAAGTTCCAGATGTAAATAGAGAGCCTTTTTTTCCATCCACCACTTTAAATAAGCATGGACTGAAAACACAGGGGTTATTGATCCACTCAGCTGTTTGTTATTGGGTCTTTGGTCTTGTTTCATTGTTGCATTAGAAATTTTCAAACACCTATAGCATGAAGCCAGGGACAATTCACCTCTGTAGAAACCATTTTAAAGCTATTGTTTCCATTGCCAAAAATACTAAAAGAGTAAAACTCATCAAGTATGCTACATACTGAAATGTGAAACAGACATGTGTACACTGTATATAAAGCATGCAGAGAAATTAATAAGAAAACTTTAAATACCAGCGCTTTGGGCACTAGTACCAGATTGCTTTCTACAGTATGATAATGTAAAATATATTATTCTTCCAGGATGTTGAAGGGTTCATACTCAAAGCTGTTTTTTTCTGTAAGTCAAAGTTTTTCATACTACAGATTTTTCAGATTATGTATTATCCAGTTCCTTCAAATTAACTATATTTTTTGTCACCCCAAACTTTTGAAGAATAAAATTTATTACACATAATACCGCTAATTCTAATCTTAAAAAATAAAGTCTATGGCAAAAAGCAAACCAATTGACTTAGGACAACAAAAAAGCAAACTTTTTATAGTTTAAGGCCAGGGTCAACAAATTTTTCTGCAAAAGGCAAAATAAGGGTATTATGTTGGTACTTCTATAACCATTTAAAACGTAACCCTTCAAAAATGTAAAAGCTTTTCTTAGCTTACAGGCCTTACAAAAACAGGTAGTGTACTGGATTTGGCCCAAGGGCATAGTTTGCCCACCCCTGGTTTAAAATACACAAAATACTGGTGCTTTACCATTTCATATACTATTTATCATTTTTTCCTAGGTTCATATCTGGCCACTGATGAGTATGGACGTTTACTGAGTTTCAGTTTGAACTTTTTATCTCAGAAAACTCAAGTTCAAAAACATTTTAAGTCTTGAGGGGAAATGGCTCTAGAAGGTCTTTACCTAATGTCAGTGGGCATTTGTCCATGTAATAAAATGACTTGGCACCCCTGGTACCAAAACCCATGACTGGCTAGGTGGGGTTGGCAGCAACGTCAGCGTGAATAACAGAACACGGCCGTGGGTCAACATCGCGGAGTAAAGTCTGAGCTGGGCTGGAGGTGCGAAGCTGGCTGGGGTCTGGCAGGGCTTGTGCTTGAATCAGGGCAGTTGGTTCTATAAATCCTTTGTTTCATTAGCCGTAGTTTAGGAAACAGTTTCAAGAGACCAACACCCAAGGAGAAGGCGACTCAGGAAACTGGGGGATCCTCAACTGAATGATTTGTTTTACACTGGTCAATGGTTATCACAACCCAAGCACTACATACATTGAATAGAAAGCAGACATTACTCTAACTGGCTTTATGTCATTTTCCTATGATCACTAATGCCTGGCTAGCTGAGAGGGGAAGAAAACTCTGGAGCAGACTTCATTCCAGCTAGGTCCAAACTTTATTAGATGAAAGAGAGTATCACTTGGTTCCGAATTACCAACCTTCAAGGGATCGTAAGAAGGTTGCATTGAGGTCTGAAAACATAGCTCACACAGGCAACTGCAGAATACATACCTTAAACATCTAAGAGAAGAATGATCCTCCCACAGGAAGCTGGGAAACCAGCAGCTATATAGTCTCTGCTTCTGAACCGGGGACTCTGAGGGAGCCGTGACGTTAACAGCAGGGCCTCGGAGGAGTTGTCTGTGTTCAAAGCACTGTTATAAACTGAGTGGATTACACACCTTCTTGCCTCTTTAAAGGCATATATATATATATATATATATATATATATATATATATATATGCTTGCTGTTGTGATTGTTATGATACAAGTTATGTCGAAAGCATTGCTTAATTATAAAAATAATAGCTTTTACGTATTGAGCGCCTACTCTCTTCCAGATGCTGTTGAAAGAATTTTATAGGTACTATGCCATTTAATCACAGCATCTCCAGGAGATAAATACTATTATCATCACTACCATTCAAAAGGGAGGAAATGGAGATACAGAAAAGTTACATAATTTGTTGAAAGTCGCAGGGTCAGTAAATGACAGAGGCAGGATTGAAACCCTGACCTTAGAGCTCAGTCTCTTAACCCCTAGGCTTGAAGACATTGTGTGTCTCCCCAACAATAGATATTCAGAATCTACAGCTACTGTTATGTAGAGACCTGGGGGGATCTTGCTATTACAGTGGGGTCTCTGGGGACAAAGCACAGTAAAGAAGAACAGAGAATGAGACGTACATCAATGTTTACACTGAATTTTTCAGAAAGGAGAAAGTTCTGTTAATGGACATGAGAGTCTTTTTGGTAGGATATATATGCATTGCATAAGGAGTGCAAAAAAGCTTTGGTTCACTTGGCTTTAAGAAACTCTATTCAGATACTTAAGTAAGTCTGTAAATAGTTTACCCTTTGGCTTTGCCTATGACAGCAGGACATCTTGAATTCTCAGTGAATACTTCTACCCCTATACACACACACACACACACACACACACACACACACATTTACACACAATTTTCTTTTTGATTTGTACATCTTCCTCTTATGTTTTTGAACCTATTTTCCAGAATCTAATAATCTTTGGGTCTATCAGTGGATTTCCATTTCTGGCTTTGGAAAAAAATGGGTTATCAGACTTTGGAATTCATTCATCACACCATAGACCTTTGGCATCCTCTAGGTGAGCCCTGACTGATAGAAATATAATGCAAGTCACATATGTGATTTCAAATATTCTAGCAATTGTACTAAAAATATAAAAAGAGACAAGTGAAATTAGCTTCATTAATATACTTTATTTTTTCCAGTATATCCAAAATAGTATCATTTCAACATGCAATTAATATAAAAATTAAAGGTTTCTTTTCTCTTTTTTGTGCTAAGTCTTCAAAATATGGTGTGTATTTTACACTTACACCTCAATTCAGCTGCTAAAATTGCTTTGGAAACACTTGATCTGTATTTATATTCCATAAACATACTGTTGAAAAATATATTCACATACCCCAGCTGTTTTAAGCATGCTGAAAAGTTCTCCAATAACTGAACCAAGTATTAGACTTCAAATTAAAAATAATTAAAGTTAAATAAAATTCAAAATTTGATTTATTCACCACATTGAACGTATTTGAGGTGCCCAATAACCACCCAAGGCTAGCGGCTATAATTGGACAATGCAGGTCTAGATCATAGTATTTAAACCCTTGCAGTGCATCAAATCACCTATAAAGTTAATCAAATATACAACTAGTAAGTAATGATGAAGAAAATAGGTGACATGTGTTTAGCACTTCTATGCTAGATACTATTATCCCAAATGTTTTAGCTTTAATGATTCTTAGTATTATCATTTTACAGGTCAGAAAAATGAGGCACAGAGAGGTAAAATAATTTGCTCAAGGCCACATAACTAAGAAGTAACAGAACCCCTCCCAAGCTGGTCTGAAATACTCTGCTATATATAGTACAATACCACACTATATAGAATCTGTATGTTCCAGTAACTGCTAGAGATAATGATTTACTATGTCTTGAGTGAGGTCCTGAGGTCTCTATTTTCTAAAAGATCCACCGCCGATTGTGAAGTGCACTGCCAATCTATATGACATCATTGTCAACTTCCTTCAGAACTCAACAGTAGGGAATAAATATTGAATTATTTTAAATAAGCCATCCTTCAAAAACCTTTATTGAGGATTTAAGCATGGTCATTGAAACAAAAATCCTTTGTATCTGGCTGTGTCTTTGGTGAAATACATACTACATATTCAATGTCTGGTCCTCAATGTTACGTTTGATGAAGTTTTCTAATAATTTTTAAAGGAATTAACTGAATCTTGAAGCAGTCGTAATCAATAATTTCATACTTTTAGGAATAGAGTGCTTCCTGGTTATTTTGCAGATACCATCTAGAGGGCGTTATTACCGAGTTATGTGATTAGAGAGTGGGATGGAGAAACAAACAAGAAATAAAACAATAAATTCCATCCCCTCCCATTCTCTCTACAGCTACAATCATGAACCACAAACTTGTGTTTTTAGGAATTTCTCAATGTGGTGGTCCTGAGAACTCTGCTAGGTTTGCTTGAAATTGAGATCTGTGAATTAAGAACACAACTTTCATTTATTCAGCAACTGGAAAATGTGCATGTTTCCATAGAGACGGGTAAGCCATTTCCTTTCCCACATTATGAGCACAGGCCTTTCTACCAAGTCTGATTTCCGTCCCGTCACCCAAGAAGCCTTTGGTGAGATTAGGGAGTTTGATCTGAGGGTCTGGCATGGCTCCAGGCAGAACAATAAAAAAAGGCATAAATCATGGGGAAAAGAGGTTGACACCAGTGGGAGGTGTGAAGGTGGAGAGTTGAAATATGGCCACCACTGCACATCTACAGAATACAGAGCATGCTTCACCTGAAAGAGAGCATCCTAGTGGAAGTGCAGGTAGATTCGCTGGTCTTCACAGTACGGATATCAATGTGTGTGAGGCTGCTAAGAGATCATAGCCCAGTGGCATTTCTGGGCTTTTGTAGATAACTCCTGATACTCAATTTTACTATTCCAAGATATTATTGACTTGGTTACTCATTGGTTGCTTTATTCATTCTTTTTGGAATTATTTGTTAACACATGCTAAGTGCAAGGCATCGTGTTAGATCACAGGGTGGGTTAGGGAGTGGGAGTGGGAGGGGGATCCAACATTGCTTTAGACGTAAATCCTACCGTGAAGGAGAGAGGCAAGATGAAGCATGTCCAAAAAAGAATCACAGTGTGAGGTAGATATTTATAAAGGCCAGGAGTCTTGCAACGAAGTGTTCTGAAAATAGGTATGGGTTCATATTTTGTTTTGAAATTGAATAAAGGACAAAGGCAGGGACATTTGTGCTGTATTTATTCTATCCAAAAGGACTGATTGAGCTGCGAAATTAATTGACATCTGAAGTAGGCTCTCCAGGAATGAGACTCCAGAACGCTGAAAAGATTCATCAGGCTGATTAACTAGCGCTGGGGTCGCTCACAGTGCTTGATGCCACACAGAATCTGGAAGCCCAGCTGCAGCTTCTTATTCTGTATTCTGCTGTATTCACCTATGAACAAATTGTCGAGCACCTGCTTAGAACTAACATAAGCAGACTATGCCAACTCAAGGGAAGGGAAGTGGAACGTCGTCTGACTTTTGTAGGTAAAGGTGTATATTTGCAAGATAGATGTGATATTATTTTTTTGAATTATTTTGAATTTGAATAATCAACAACTAATTTTTAGACGATCACCTCATTTAATGAAGAACTTCCTTTCAATTTTCTGGTTAAGACCTAGGCTCAGATTTTACCCAATAATATATTAAAAGCTACAGAGAAGAAATATAAAGTAAAAACAGTGTCCTTTTCCTTCCTTTCCTTTTCTTCCCTCCCTCTTTCCCTTTCTCCCTTTCTCTCCCCCTTGCTTCCTTCCTTCCTTCCTCCTTTTCTTTCTTTCATTCTTTTGTTCTTTTGGGACTGTTGCTAATTCGGGGACTTAGAGAGTTTAAACAAAGGACAGATATGAATTAATCTGCTAATGGGGAGAAAGAGCTCATTAAGTTCCTAAGTAACTCATCAAATATTCTAAACTTCTGCTAACACCACTTCCAGAATTCTTGAGAAGAGACAAATGCTATCTGCATCGTCACTTGTATTCTCTAACTAAATCAGGCTCACTGCTCAGGGTTAGTACCGGAAAGCGCACGGGCCGCTGACGCTGCAGGTGGGAGCCGTGAGACTTTCAGAGCTGTTAGGGAGCCTTTGGAAAGAGTTTCCAACTAGAGCATAATCCCTTTATTCATATCTCTTTGCTTATCTTTCTTCTCTAGTGGCTGAAATGGTGTCAGAGATGGAGACTAGGGCTTGTGTGGGGTGGTTCGTTTTGGGATGGGTCCCGAAGAAACAGAAGTGGGAGACAGGAAGAGCAAAGTGGGAGGGAGAGAAAGCCGGTCCCAGTGTGCACAGCTGGACTCGGTGTTTGGGCTGAAACCTCTGAGCAGCTGTGTAGAATGAGGTGAGGACCCAAGAGGCAGAAGGGAGAAATGTCTACTGGCTTTATCTCCTATTTGTTAAAGAGTCGCCATGGGGGGCGTTTACTTGCACTTTGGTTTGCACGTGAGTCCCACTGACGGAGCAAGTGACCAGGCATCCCACAGTGCACAGAGGAGAAGTCCTGGGGGGGGAGGTGAGGCCACTTGATGCAGAAATCAGGACACCTGCGAGCAGCTACAGTAAAACGCCGGGCTGAGCGGCCACGAGGCTGAGCTTAAGAAGTAGTTCAAAATCTGTATCTACCCCCGTGGGCACACTGAGGGCACCGAGTCTGGTTCACCTTTGTGTGTCACTCATGATCTTTGCCCACTGGCTTGTGCATAGGAAGTGTTTAAAACACAGTAGTTCAACTGAGTTAAACTGAGACTCTCAGAAACTGGGCAGGTGCTGGGTTTGTTCTCATAGACTGTAGTTATGCATGTATGTTATTTGAATATATTTTTCCTCATTCATTCATTTATCTATGTATAAATTTGGAATTTATCTATGAAAAAAGAACTGCTCTAAACATTGAGAGCACAAAACTAATAATAAGCAAAGGTCCCTGTTCTCACAATTACACTAGAGATAGGTATACCTAAAGACTTCCCTGGTGGTGCAGTGGGTAAGGCTCCGCACTCTCAACGCAGGGGGCCCGGGTTGCATCCCTGGTCCAGGAACTAGATCCCACATGCCCTCCGCAACTAAGACCCCACGCAACCAAATAAATAAATAAATATAAATATATATATATATATATATATATATATATTTTTTTTTTTTTTTTAAAAAGTCTTGAGAGGAATAATTAAACTACACTGATGCGTGCTACTGTCTGGTGTGGGGTGAATGGAAGATGTTACACAGCAAGTATCATCAAAGCTGAACTCCGAGAGCTCAGTAGGGGTGACCAGGTAGCGATTCAGTCTCAGTAGACAGCTTCCTCCTCCCAGTTTTATGGAACAGAAATTATGCTTAGTTTCTAGAAAACAAACACAGGCCCTATGAAGCCTATGTGTGTACATATTGTGGCTGCCGGATACATTTCAATAGGTTTTCCAAAGTGTGACAGGATTTACTCTTGAAATATTAAATTATCTTTCTTTCTGTTGTCACAGACTTGAAAGAATTTTTAGAAAGCAGTAGTTTTCTTTTTCTTTCCACGGGTCTGAATGCTTAGCTTTTATATTCCTGCTTGAGTCTCCTGACTCACTCATGTTTTAACAGCTTTGTGTTTTTAAAAAGAAAAGTTAACAGGCACCTGGAACACATCTTCAAGCCTAGGATTTTATTTGGGGTCTAGGACAAATGAGCTGGACCAATGTGAGTTAGTGACCAAAAGAGACAGCATGAGGGTAGTGCTGGAGGTGGCTTGACCTGGGTAGTAGACTCCAAGAAGGGAGGAAGGGGCAGGATGGCAGATTCTGCAAGTGACAGGGACATATATACCTTACATCTTCTATGAAGCATTTTGGGGGTGATGAGAGTTCTGATGGAGTCATTCATGAATGCAGGGGTCACTGAAGACCAAGAACCGTGGGCTTTGGATTTTCCTTCTCAAAGATTCCCGTCATGGACCCCAAACTACTGGTCCTTTCCCAAAGCTTTCTGTAGGACGTCTGACTCCGGGGTTCTTATATTATTCTGGAAAGGTAGCTGGATACCATTTGCTGTCATCCTATCAAGAGGAGCTGTGATTTTGATATGGAAAATCACAAGAGTCATTTCTGGTACTTGAGGGCTGTAGAACAAATTTAGTTTCTACATTAGAATTGAGCCATGGGGTTCATTTTCTTTCTGGCTCTGTTTACCAAAGTTGTATTTTTCTTCATTATTTTATTGGGAGCTGCTCGTTTATCATTTATTCTCCTAAAATGACAGTAATCAGGAGTACCTGCTCTCCCTGATTATGCCAAGAAGCAGGGGGAATAACCATTCCCCCCTCTTAAACATCTGTGTGTCACTTCCCTGTAGTAACTTCCCTTCTGAAATCTTTCTTATGATCATTGTGACCATTTTATTTTTATTGTGCCTAGTACAGTGCCTTGACAGTGGGATCATCCCAACAGCTGTTTATTAAGAATAGAATGAATCAGTTTATGGAACTGATTACTGTTAGCAAATGGAGACAAGTTTAAATATCGTTTGAAAACAAGTCAACTTCTCCTGGCGGCCACCCTACTTATCAGCACTTCCTGTTTTCCTTCTTCCTGCCTCATACAGGGTAGATCCACAGGAAATGAAAGTTTGTTTAACCCCTACACGTGGGTATATACTCTTTATTTCTAGTAAGAAGCGGAGGGGGAAAAAAGATGAAAGTAAAGGACAAAAAGTAAGAAAAAAGAAGAAGATGATAGGCTGAATAGAGAGGTGGGGAAGGCATCTGGGAACTAGCTTTTTCTATTCCCAAATGGAATAATAACAACAGCAGCAGTGATAATAACATGTTAGCTTTATTGAATGTTTCTTGTGCCAAGGGTTTATACTATTAACTCACTTGATCCAGACAGCAATTCTTTGAAGTAAGTAATATTACTATCCCCTTTGACAGATGAAGAAACTGAGCCAATGGAGTCGGTAGCTTGTCCATGACCACACCACTAGAAAGATTGCGCCCCAGGGTATTTGAAACCAGGCAATATGGCGCCATAGCCCATGCTCAGCACCACACTATGGTACTTCTCTACAAAGCAAAACTATTGTTCACCAGATGCCTACTTTGTCCTTGTATGGTACTTGTCACTGTAATGTATGCCTTTTTTATTTAATCATCGTAACAATTTTGTGAAATAATTTTAAAATTGCTACTCTGATGATGAGGACATGGAGGCTCAGAAAAAGGCTATGAGTTACCTGTGATTCTCCAGCTCCTAAGACGCAAGTTAGGATTCAACCCAGCTTGTCAAGTCCAAAGCCCCTGTTCTTTCTCTGTGCCAGATGCCTCTTTATGAAGGCATGGCACAAAGCTTTCCACTTTATGGGATCCCCACTGCAGCAGTTAAACTCACAGCCCGTTATCTCCAAATGAGGGAGTAATTTTATTCTATTTTATTTTATTTATTTAAAAAAAATTTTTTAACATCTTTATTGGAGTATAATTGCTTTACGATGGTGTGTTAGTTTCTGCTTTATAACAAAGTGAATCAGCTATACGTATACGTATATCCCCATATCCCCTCCCTCTTGCGTCTCCCTCTCTCCCTCCCTATCCCACCCCTCTAGGTGGTCACAAAGCACCGAGATGATCTCCCTGTGCTAGGCGGCTGCTTCCCACTAGCTATCTATTTTACGTTTGGTAGTGTATATATGTCCATGCCACTCTCTCACTTCGTCCCAGCTTTCCCTTCCCCGTCCCTGTGTCCTCAAGTCCATTCTCCATGTCTGCGTTTTATTCCTGTCCTGCCCCTAGGTTCTTCAGAACCTTTTTTGTTTTTTTTTAGACTCCATATATATGTGTTAGCATATGGTATTTGTTTTTCTCTTTCTGACTTACTTCACTCTGTATGACAGATTCTAGGTCCATCCACCTCACTACAAATAACTCAATTTCATTTCTTTTTATGGCTGAATAACATTCCATTGTATATATGTGCCACATCTTCTTTATCCATTCATCTGTTGATGGACACTTAGGTTGCTTCCATGTCCTGGCTATTGTATATAGTGCTACAGTGAACATTGTGGTACATGACCCTTATTGAATTATGGTTTTCTCAGGGTATATGCCCACTAGTGGGATTGCTGGGTCATATGGTAGTTCTATTTTTTGTTTTTTAAGGAAACTCCATACTGTTCTCCATAGTGGCTGTATCAATTTACATTCCCACCAACAGTGCAAGAGGGTTCCCTTTTCTAATTTCATTCTTTTACATGTAGCTGTCCAGTTTCCCAGCACCACTTAGTGAAGAGGCTGTCTTTTCTCCATTGTATACTCTTGCCTCCTTTATCAAAGACAAGTTGACCATATGTGCATGGGTTTATCTCTGGGCTTTCTATCCTGTTCCATTGATCTATGTTTCTGTTTTTGTGTCAGTACCATACTGTCTTGATTACTGTAGCTTTGTAGTATAGTCTGAAGTGAGGGAGCCAGATTCCTCCCACTCCGTTTTTCTTTCTCAAGATTGATTTGGCTATTCAGTGTCTTTTGTGTTTCCATACAAATTGTGAAATTTTTTGTTCTACTTCTGTGAAAAATGCCATTGGTAGTTTGATAAGGATTGCACTGAATCAGTAGATTGCTTTGGGTAGTAGAGTCATTTTCACAATGTTGATTCTTCCAATCCAAGAACGTGCTGTATCTCTCCACCTGTTTGTATTCTTTCATCAGTGGCTTGTACTTTTCTGCATACAGGTTTCTTGTCTCCTTAGGTAGGTTTATTCCTAGGTATTTTATTCTTCTTGTTGCAGTGGTAAATGGGAGTGTTTCCTTAATTTCTCTTTCAGATTTTTCATCATTAGTGTATAGGAATGCAAGAGATTTCTGTACATTAATTTTGTATCCTGCTACTCTACCAAATTCATTAATTAGCTCTAGTAGTTTTCTGGTAGCATCTTTAGGATTCTTTATGTATAGTATCATGTCATCTGCAAACAGTGACAATTTTACTTCTTCTTTTCAGATTTGGATTCCTTTTATTTCTTAGTCTTCTCTGATTGCTGTGGCTAAAACTTCCAAAACTATGTTGAATAATAGTGGTGAGAGTGGGCAACCTTGTCTTGTTCCTGATCTTAGAGGCAGTGGTTTCAGTTTTTCACCATTGAGAATGACGTTGGCTGTGGGTTTGTCATAAATGGCCTTTATTATGTTGAGGTAGGTTGCCTCTATGCCTTCTTTCTTGAGAGTTTTTATCATAAATGCATGTTGAATTTTGTCGTAATTTTTTCTACATCTATTGAGATGATCATATGGTTTTTATCCTTCACTTTGTTAATATGGTTTATCTCATTGATTGATTTGTGTATATTGAAGAATCTTTGCATTACTGGGATAAACCCCACTTGATCATGGTGTATGATCCTTTTAAAGTGCTGTTTGCTAGTAGTTTATTGAGGATTTTTCCATCTATATTCATCAGTGATATTGGCCTGTAGTTTTCTTTTTTTGTGACATCTTTGTCTGATTTTGGTGTCAGGATGTTGGTGGCCTCGTAGAATTAGTGTGGGAGTCTTCCTCCCTCTGCTATATTTTGGAAGAGTTTGAGAAAGGTAGGTGTTAGCTCTTCTCTAAATGTTTGATAGAATTTGCCTGTGAAGCTGTCTGGTCCTGGGCTTTTGTTTGTTGGAAGATTTTTAATCCCAGTCTCAGTTTCAGTGCTTGTGATTGGTCTGTTTATATTTTCTATTTCTTCCTGGATCAGTCTCGGAAGGTTGTGCATTTCTAAGAATTTGTCCATTTCTTCCAGGTTGTCCGTATTATTGGCGTATAGTTGCTTGTAGTAATCTTTCATGATCCTTTGTATTTCTGCAGTGTCCGTTGTTACTTCTCCTGTTTCATTTCTAATTCTATTGATTTGAGTCTTCTCCCTCTTTTTCTTGATGAGTCTGGCTAATGGTTTATCAATTTTGTTTATCTTCTCAAAGAACCATCTTTTAGCTTTATTGATCTTTGCTGTTGTTTTCTTCATTTCGTTTTCATTTATTTCTGATCTGATCTTTATGATTTCTTTCCTTCTGCTAACTTTGGGGTTTTTTTGTTCTTCTTTCTCTGATTGTTTTAGGTGTAAGGTTAGGCTGTTTATTTGAGATGTTTCTTGTTTCTTGAGGTATGATTGTATTGTTATAAACTTCCTTCTTAGAACTGCTTTTGCTGCATCGCATACGTTTTGGGTCATCGTGTTTTCATTGTCATTTGTTTCTAGGTATTTTTTGATTTCCTCTTTGATTTCTTCAGTTATTTCTTGGTTATTTAGTAGTGTATTGTTTAACCAACATGTGTTTGTATTTTTTACATTTTTTTCCTGTAATTCATATCTAGTTTCATAGTGTTGTGATCAGAAAAGATACTTGATATGATTTCAATTTTCTTATATTTATCAAGGCTTGATTTGTGACCCAAGATATGATCTATCCTAGAGAATGTTCCATGAGCATGTGAGAAGAAAGTGTATTCTGTTGTTTTTGAATGGAATGTCCTGTAAGTATCAGTTAAGTCCATCTTGTTTAATGTGTCATTTAAAGCTTGGGTTTCCTTATTTATTTTCATTTTGCATGATCTGTCCACTGGTGAAAGTGGGGTGTTAAAGTTCCCTACTATTATTGTGTTACTGTCTATTTCCCCTTTTATGGCTGTTAGCATTTGCCTTATGTATTGAGAGCTCCTATGTTGGGTGCATAGATATTTACAAATGTCTTATCTTCTTCTTGGATTGATCCCTTGATCATTATGTAGTGTCCTTCTTTGTCTCTTGTAATAGTCTTTATTTTAAAGTCCATTTTGTCTGATATGAGAATTGCTACTCCAGCTTTCTTTTGATTTCCATTTGCATGGAATATCTTTTTCCATCCCCTCACTTTCAGTCTGTATGTGTCCCTAGGTCTGCGGTGGGTCTCTTGTAGACAGCATATATACGGGTCTTGTTTTTGTATCCATTCAGCCAGTCTGTGTCTTTTGGTTGGAGCACTTAATCCATTTACATTTAAGGTAATTATAGATATGTATGTTCCTATTACCATTTTCTTAATTGTTTTGGGTTTGTTATTGTAGGTCTTTTCCTTCTCTTGTGTTTCCTGCCTAGAGAAGTTCCTTTAGCATTTGTTGTAAAGCTGGTTTGGTGGTGCTGAATTCTCTTAGCTTTTGCTTGTCTGTAAAGGTTTTAATTTCTCCGTCGAATCTGAATGAGATCCTTGCTGGGTAGAGTAATCTTGGTGGTAGGTTTTTCCCTTTCATCACTTTAAATATGTCCTGCAACTCCCTTCTGGCTTGCAGAGTTTCTGCTGAAAAATCTGCTCTTAACCTTCTGGCGATTCCCTTGTATGTTTTTTGTTGCTTTTCCCTTGCTGCTTTTAATATCTTTTCTTTGTATTTAATTTTTGATAGTGTGATTACTATGGGTCTCAGCATGTTTCTCTTTGGGTTTATACTCTGTGGGACTCTCTGCACTTCCTGGACTTGATTAACTATTTCCTTTCCCATGTTAGGGAAGTTTTCAACTATAATCTCTTCAAATATTTTCTCAGACCCTTTCTTTTTCTCTTCTTCTTCTGGGACCCCTATAATTTGAATGTTGGTGTGTTTAATGTTGTCCCAGAGGTCTCTGAGAGTGTCCTCAATTCTTTTCATTTTTTTTCTTTATTCTGCTCCGTGGCCGTTATTTCCACCATTTTATCTTCCAGCTCACTTATCCGTTCTTCTGCCTCAGTTATTCTGCTATTGGTTCCTTCTAGAGTATTTTTAATTTCAGTTATTGTGTTGTTCATCACTGTTTGTTTGCTCTTTAGTTCTTCTAGGCCCTTGTTAAACATTTCGTGTATTTTCTGCATTCTGTTTCTGAGATTTTGGATCATCTTTGCTGTCGTTACTCTGAATACTTTTTCAGGTAGGTTACCTATTTTGTCTTCATTTTTTTGGTCTTGTAGGTTTTTACCTTGCTGCTTCGTCTGTAACATACTTTTTTGTCATTTCATTTTTCTTTTCTTTTTTTTTTTTTGATGGATGGGGCTGTATCCCTTACTTACTGGTTGTTTTGGCCTGAGGCATCCGGCACTGGAGTTTGCAGGCAGTTGGATAGAGCCAGGTCTTGGTGCTGAGATTAGGACCTCTGGGGACCTCATTCCAATTAATATTCCCTGGGGTCTGAGATTTCTCTGTTAGTCCAGTGGTTTGGACTCAGAGCTCCCACCACAGGAGCTCGGGCCCAACCTCCATCCTAGGAACCAAGATCCCACAAGCTGGTCACTGGGGGTTCCTCCCATCCCCTTAGGTGTCTGTGGTCCCCCACTGGTGCCTGGTAGGTGCCCTAGTTGTGTGGAGACACGAATTCCACGTCCTCCTAGTCCGCCATCTTGACT
Source organism: Balaenoptera ricei (assembly GCF_028023285.1). Classification (NCBI taxonomy): domain Eukaryota; kingdom Metazoa; phylum Chordata; class Mammalia; order Artiodactyla; family Balaenopteridae; genus Balaenoptera; species Balaenoptera ricei. Next base: position 4,125,168 of record NC_082658.1, on the reverse strand, counting down.
CTGCCCTCTGGAGTCATTTCAATTTGGGGGATTTTACTTTTGATTCCCTTCCAGTTCCAGATTTTTAAGAAGTAGCTTATTTATCTCCCTCTCATTGACTGGGACCAGACATCTCCATCCACAGGTATCTGGAATCCATGCAGTCTTTTAGTTTATTTCCAATGAGAGGTTAAAATGAATCAATGATCATATGTAATCATTAATGTTACATTCATGCATTAAAAAAATAAAATCGCATTGTATTTTAGACTGATATTCTGAAGACAGGAGTCATGAATAAAATATCAAGTTTAGACAGAATATTTTTTAATTTCAAGTATAATTTCAAATGTAACTATATAGTCACATATTTATATATTACTATTGTACTTTAAAAGTTCTTCTCCTTAAAAACAAATGTGATAAACGGTTTAGTTATTATTTCAGTTTGGAAATAGGCAGCTACAGAAATAACATTTTAATATATTCCAGATTAGACTACATGCTATATTTGTAATAAGGACTTGTTTCCAACATTAGTTGGCAGATCACTCATATGAACAATTATCCAAATAGCTATTAGGATATGATTGCGCTCATTTCCAGGCAAAGCGGGGTTGCCAGAACTAAGCCTGGCTGCTGGTTAGATTTTGGTTTGACTTTTGAAGAAAGCCACAAGAATTTGTCAGTCATCTTGGCTGTAAGGGAGTCTCCCTGTCTTGAGGCTAGTCTCCTTCCTACTTGAAAATAGAGGCAAACGTGTTTTTCTTTTGTTTTATTTTTACCATTTTACATGATCTAGAAGAAAAAAAAAAAAGAAGGAAAGGAGAGAGAGGTAGAGGGAAAAAAGTGACAGGGTAGCAACACAGGGTGGTGTTGCGCAGGAAAGTAAAATGAAACACTAAGAAAGTGAAGGAGTCAAAGGCTTAACCTCGTGACAAAGCATTAATACAAAGGACACATCCATAGCCATGCGTGGACCAGTTTGTGGACATGCTCCATGGTTATATCTCGGCAGAGAGGTTCATACTTAGTGTAATTTACAGAAGTGGATGCCAAAAAGAAATGGTGCTTATAGAAATAGAGAATCAACCTTTTTCCTGTTGGCCATTCATTATGCTTCTGCACAGTTTGGCACCTGGGGATCCTGCTGGTTAATCTGGTCCAACACTCTAACCCAAGAACAGTGACTCCCTTAGACTAAGTGAAGAAAAGCTCCCTTTGTGCTCAGGTCTCAGGCTGGTGGAAAGATTATTTAGAAAGCCCATGTGCTTCGTGGGAGTGGGTGATCCCTCCCACAGCTGCATGATGATGGAGGTTTACGACAGGTCTCAGATTCCACTCATCAACCACCAAAACCACTGTCCCTGCCACAACTGGAAAGGTCTCTATTCTTCTTCAGATTGTGGGATGGGGAAGGACTGAAGGGGCAAAGCAAAGACATTTTTTTTTCCCGTCTAAAGTTATTGAAGTCCATTGCTGAAGACCTTTTCAGTGTTATCTGAAAGAATTCTCTTTAATGGAAAGAAAATACCGTGGATTTAGAAAGGCATTTTTCTCTTACCTAATGTAAATGGAATGAGGACAATTTTACTTGCAAAGAATCTAAGGGTCTCTGATAGTCATCAAGTCGAGGTTCTTGCTTCCCGTGGTTATTATCACAAGTAAATTTGGTAAAATGGTTGATGATCAATAGTAGACTTTGTATTCTATTCTGAATGGTTTCCTCTATGAATACCTCTCCTGACATTGGAATTCAGATTGTTAGTTGAATGAAGTCAAGACTCGGCCTTATAACTCTCCTAAACCACTCTTGGTGCAAGTGTATAATTATTTTCATCTAACATTTATTGGACTCTTACCATGTGGCAGAACACTACGTTCTTACAAACACATGATCTGTTTTAATGCTCACAATGACACTCTTTGGGAAGTATGATTATCACCTCCATCTTATAGATACAGAAACAGGGAATCAGAGAGGTACAGTGATTCGCCCAAGCATATAAAGAGCTTATGAATGATCTAGGACGCAGACTAAGGTATTCTAACACCTAGTTCAGTGCCATCCAGTTTACCCATCATTAGGAGTTGTATAAAAACCTGTCTTTTGAAGAAAATTTTCATACGCATTATCTCACAAGAATCTCAAAGTCATTGTTTTAATATAGAAGGAAGCAGAACCATGCCTGAATGTAGACTTTCTGTATCTAAAACTCAACCACCAAGTCCTTTTCTCTCTTCTGGAAGTTATAGCCTTCTTCCCTCATGACCACCATAAAAGAATATATGAAACGATTCCAGACTGGTGTGAAAGATAATAATAGTCCCAACAGGCTTTGACTCTTTTTTGTAGAAACAATTAAGAATGGGATAAGGGATGTTGAGAAAGAAAAATGACTGGGTGAAAAGATTAACTTCAAGGGAAATGAGTTGTGATGGATGTACTATGATTGAGAGAAAGGGAGATTCTTTTTCTTTTTTTCTTGTCCCATGCTTCCCAAACACTGTTGTATTTTCAGTTTTCCTATTTTCTTAGAAAAATGTAAAATACAACTAATAAAATATGTGCAAATAAAAGATACTGAATAACAGTTATATAAAAACTAACAAAATTAGATTTTCTTTTAAAGCTTATCTTAAAAAAAAAAAGAAAAGAAAAACTTATCAGAAAAAAAAAAAACAAAACAAGCTCCATTGTTGCAATAAAGATTCGTTAAAATAGAAGTCACCAAGTCACCTTCCATGCTGGTAGGCTGTGTTAGAAAGCATTTAATCATCTCTGTTTAAATTCAAAAGAAATCTCGATTTTTGTTTTGCCCAAAATCTATATATTCATATATAGATATATGAAATTAAGCATAAAGAGATGTTAAAAATAAGGCATGATTTATGGCTGAGTAATATTCCATTGTATATATGTACCACATCTTTATCCATTCGTGGGAAGCAGCCGCATAGCACAGGGAGATCAACTCAGTGCTTTGTGACCACCTAGAGGGGTGGGATAGGGAGGGTGGGAGGGAGAACCAAGAGGGAGGAGATATGGGGATATATGTATATGTATAACTGTTTCACTTTGTTATAGAGCAGAAACTAACACACCATTGTAAAGCAATTATACTCCAATAAAGATGTTAAAAAAAAAAAAAAAAGGCATGATTGATTCCTAAGCCCTAACTATTTTATGGAATCACACCAAGTATCATCAAAGCAGGACATCACATTCTCTGGAATCTTCTTTTTTTTTTTTCTTCCAAAGATTCCAGCCTTGGCCTGGCATTGTCTAAATTTGTATTGCCAATTAGAGGGAAGGCATTGGGTTCTGCTTGCTGCAGCCTCCATTCTTCATTGACTTCTAAAACGTATGGCAGTCATAGGAAATGCACATGAGTCCCAAGGTCAAGGATATAATCAACTATAAAGAGAATACACCCTCCTGTTTTATATAAATTCTTATTAAAATCTGCAATCGCCTGGGGTATAATGATATTCTGCATGCACTTTCCTTTCTTTTTCATAACTACTGCTGAAATTAAACTTGGAAAAGAGAGGGAAAAGATTGATATTGTCGGTCGTTGGGGTTTGCATTTGACATTCCTCAAATAATGGGATGTAATATGGTTATGCAGAAAACAGATTGATTTTTCACAATTTTCCCACAGAGGTAATGGGGAACAGACTGGAGGAAATTCCAAGGTTTCATTGGGGGAACTATTTGCAACACAACTGAAGAAGAAAACAAACTCAAACCATCCTTTTTTTGCAATTTTCCCTTCAGTATGTTTAAGTAGAAAATTTGCTAACCAATTTGTTTTCATTCCTGTGAGTTTCAGGAATTTGAGAATATTTTCAGTTTTTCAGAAAGATTTCAGAAAATTTACCATTTGGGTGAATCACAGGTGATAACAGTTAAAATAACGGTGATAGTAATGGAATTTACATAATACATTCTTCTAAAAAATTTAAGATGTATGTTTTAGAATCTACTCCTTCCCCCCCTCCTCCAACTCTTCTCTTCTCTGTCTCTCTACATCTCAGAGGAGGCTAAAAAATAACATCAATATGTTAGTGATATTGAAACAGAGCCAGAGATGCGGCACATGCCCAATGTCACACAGTCGGTAGTGGAAATGCTGGAATCCCTCTCATTCCAACTTGCACAGACCTTTATTAATGTTAAAGAAAGGAATGTACCCATGAATTCAATTTCCTATTTCTTTGCAGGAAGCCAGTCAACTCAGTTGGTTAAAGCACCGTGCTAATGAGGCCAAGGTCACTGGCTTGACCCCTCAGTGGTATCTTTAGCTGTGCATTTACAAAGTTTCATTCTATTTCTAACCCCAGACAATGGACTTGCATAGAATAAAACTTTTGCTCAATTCCCTCTATAATCAGAGTATGGATGGTTCGTAGAAAACTCACCCTTACCACTGAGAAAGCAATTCAAAGCCTTTATTCTAAGTTCCATGTGTCCAAAATAACAATGTCACTACAACAATCAGCGAAAATTAATGAGTCAGCTTCCCTCTTTGATTAATAAACCTTTATCTCTTTCTTTGCCCACTGAGTATATCTTCCTATTACTCTTACTCCTAGTATAGGGGGAGGATTGTTCTTCATTGCTCAGTAAAGAGGCAGCTATAAACAGAAATCTATTCAGGATTAGTTTAGGGCTACCCATAATTTCTAGACTCAGCCTCGGCAGTCCTCACTGGATTCCTGTAAAGACTGAGTACTGAGGCTTCACACAAAGAATGAACAACACAGGTCTCTGGGTCACATGTGCCCCCTTCCCTCTTTCATCTTATGAGTCTCGTCTTTGGTGCGCACACGTCCCATACGTTCCTTCCAGGTACCTCCTCTTTTCCAAAGGCATGGAGTCTTCACATTGTTTGTGGCCTGAAGAGAATTCCAGAAATTTTTCAAATGCCCAGTACTTCCAGGCGTGTCCTGTGCTCTGGTCCAGACATACAGCTGGAAGAGGGTGGAGTGGCCAAGTTGCACTTTTATAACAAGTCTATGATGAACTGTCAGGAGAGGAAGCCGTGTTAAGTATTTCGTTGAAGCATCACTGCCGAGGCCATGAGACTTCTAGAGAAGGGAGTCAGAGGTGATGCTTGGAGTCATACATACAAGTTAAAAGGTGGCCCTATTTTAATCTGCTCACTCTTTCACCAACTAATGATGTCGATTCCAATCCAGGCTTCTTCAGTTAGAACCTTCTGCTTCTGCTTTGGATATGTCCTCCTCTCTGTCTTGGCAAAATTTCTGGGATCACATTTTCTCACGGGGCCACATTCAGCCGATTTTCATGTTGCAAGACAATCTTGTCAGCTACTGAAATATAGGCCCTGTTGCTGGGTTTCCCTCCTAGGCATTGTTGCTTTAAGGTGAGGCTTCTAGAGAAAACAAAGGATTTCTCTTAAAGCAACAAGTCATCGATGGATGGGAATTTATACCCCGAAAGAGCTTAGCTTAGAGGAAATACATTGAAGGGGGGTAATCTTCCTTTTTGGGCCCTTAAAATCACACCATGTAGAACTGATGTCTGTCTCCCACTATTATTCATAAAGTGAATTCTGTCCACAAATATGTTTGCCCTCTTAATGTGGCTTCAGCGAATTGCTTGAGGCTGAGGGCTTTGAGGGAAAATTAACTGTTTGTTCTGAGCTCACTGGCTCGGACCTCTTTATACCACGAGAAGATGGTTTCTGAAGGGCCACTAGACCCAGATTCCTCTTCTGCTTCGAAAACTTCCCCAATGTCTGATTCCCAGAGCAAACAGGATTTTTGTAGTTTTTCTGTTGCTTTGCTGGCAAGTCAGCCAAGTGGAGTACATTATTTCATAGTAAAATAAACCTTTACTTTTTTTGTTCCACGGGAAATTACTCAGTGTGTAGTCCAGACGTGTCACCCTCACATTTCCACAAGATTTGCTTCCCTTTCTAATTGTGGATCCTGCTGAGTTTAAGAATGATCAAAAGTTACAGAAGCCTGGTTTTCATTCCTCTTCTTCTGTTACTTCCTAATCTCCAATTTCATTCTCCTCCCTCTCCCTTTCCCGTCTCACCGACATCCACTAACAGTAGTGACTTAAAGTTGTATCCACCTAGATGCCCCATGCGTGGGTTCAGTGGCTGAGATACTCTGCTTCACTGGGATTGCCTTTTTCATGAAAAATATGCATGAGAATTAATTCATCCAGCTATAGAAATACACATGGTTGTTTGTATCCTTCAAGGAAACTGTTTGTCTTTTTTGGTGTTTTCCCATTTTGAGGACCATGCCAACATGGTGAGTGACGGCATCAGAGAGAATCAAATATGGCAGATCTCTGCCTTGTACTTCCCAGTCCCATAGAGAGAAGGAAACACAATCTTGGGTGTTTCTTATAGGTGATCCATAAATATTATTTTTCTATTGTTGTGGTAGTTGAGAGAATGGTGTTCTTCTTTAGATGGTTGATTAGTTTCCTCCTTTAGCAAAACTGGTCTATGTTTAAGAAAGTGGATACATAGTCTCTTAGTTTTAAAGCATGTGATAGTCATAAAAAGAATAAGTTGACAACTCATTTTTAAAAGTCCAAACCAGCAAAAGCAGTGGATTACTAATACCCAGGTGCCCAGTTAGCTGAGGTAGTTAGAGCCATACACTAATGGAAACAAGTCCCTGGGTCAACCTTCCCATGAAGCAATTTAATCTATTCTATTGTCACAGCAAATGAACATTACCTTGAAAGCCCATCTTGTTAATGCCTGTTATTCATCACAAGTAGTGAGTAAGAAAGTTTAGCTAAATACTACTAACCATTCTCCACTGTGCAAAATTTAAAAAAAAGTAATTCCAAGCACCTAGTCTAATGATAATGAGTTCAAACATCACTTTGGTATACAAAATGTGGCATATTGTCAAACAGGTTTCAGAATTTAAGTAGTGTGTGCAATTGCAGAATTCATTGATGTTTCATTGGAAACCTGGGAAAGAGTGGTTCAAAAGCATTGTCATCCACTTATGACTCAAGGATTTAATTGCATTGATTCGCAGATATGAAATCTTATTCCTGAATGACAAGCCTAGGTGCTTAATTAGCGCTGCAGAGAGATACACCAGCCCAGGGAGGTACACTGGCATTTATGGAGTGTGTCGCACGTCGTAGTAGCTTTACTAGGACATTTCAGAGCGGTCCGCCTTGTAAATTCCCTACCGTGGCAGGTGAACTTACCAAAATAAACGTGTACATGTATTTAGGAAGAATGGCTGGCTTGAGCCTCCTTCTGTGAAGATTTTTGGGTAATTGGAAAACGTGAGAGAGCTACACCAGAATAACAGGAAATTTTCTTTGGGATAAGAGGTGCTCAGAAGAGCTACTGTATCATTCTCAACACCAAGAGTTTTAAAACCTCTTTTCTATCTTATAAATAAAGGGCTTATTTCCCCTCCCTCTGTCCCCCACACCTCCCCCCCAAAATTATATCTTGTTTGGACCTGTAATACATAAGCATTGACTCTCTCAGGTTGAAGTAAGAATGGGGGGGGGGGGTGGCCTAGGGCAGCCTAAAGCTACCTAACCTCCCATCCACTGGTGATTCTTCGATGGAACTAGAAAGGGAAGAAATGTGTTGATGCCAGCTAGCATTATCATGGAATCATGAAGCATACACTTCCTTGGGTGTGTCATGCATGGTCTCTTCCTTTCTGTGCTTACAACTCCTAGTTCTTATGCTTAAGAACAGGAAAATATGAAACCTCAGACACACTGACCTAATATGTGCACAGAAACACACTTAGAGTGATGGAGTAGCTAAGTAAGGTAGATCAGATAGATCTTCAGATCCAGACTAGAGCTGGGAAGCCAGATAGAGCCTGAGTTCCCATCCCAGCCCTCTTGTTTGCTGGATGTATCCTACTAAGTGATTAAATCTCCTTTGTTGTCATCTGTCAAATGGAGAAGATGATACATTAATACCCTCAGGATAGGGGTTTTGTGGGGTCCAAAGAGATAACATATATGAAGTACACAGTGTCAAGCATAAATTAAGTACTCAATAAATATGAATGTTACTAATAAAGAATTTGAATGGAATAGAAATAAATAATAATCATGAATTGAAAATATACCAACAACTCTACAAGATTAAGCTAGAGTTTATTCAATGATGATATACTCCATCTCTTAACTTCAGGCAATATTATTCCCTTAAACAAGCAGTCAAGAATATTAAATGCCAAAATAAAAGGTTATTTATGGAGCTTATCACTGCCTGGCAAGTTTCCATAGAGCAGCGAAACAAAGACATGAGTGGGTAATTCATTACCTTGTTTGTAAGTGTGAAATATTTACCATTTTAATTTTGCTAGTTCTTTCATTGGCCAGGTGATTCTGCAAATTAATTAGCACTGCCACTGGTTGTAACTTGTGTCCACCAGTTGAATGAAAGTAAATCATTCATTAAGGCCTGTGAGAGAGAGAACAGATGAGGACTTGATATGATATCCCTCTTGGCTTCAGAAGTTGAGTGTTGGCGTTAATAGAGGGAAGAAAAAAGTATATAAGATCAACTTTCAGAATGCTCAATTAATTAAAATAATATATTGCAAAGCTCAGCATGGCTCTTGGCACGGACTAAACACTCAACCAATGATATCATCTTCACCATCAATATCCTCTCTACTACCATCATCATTCAAATGCATTCCTCCTGACTTTAAATAGTACTTTTGTCCCAACAAGACATTTCAAGCTACATCTATTGAAAAAACAATGAAACCTGCTTACGTGGCACCCATGCAAATAGAAAAACCATTTCCCTGTCAACTAGTAATTGACAAGACATGTGGGTCAATGAGATAAAAACTATCTTAGCACACCAGACCTCAAAAAGTTGCTGCTACATTTTGCAATCTAGTTGACAACCAAAATAGCTCAAAGACTGAGGATCCGGAAACGAGCGCGCCATTTTCTTTATTATGGCACCCTACATTAAACACTTGTTTGATCTGTTTTAAACAAAGAGTGTTGATGTTAATGGTTATCTGTATTCACTGTGCACTGAAGCTTTTGAAAAAACTGGGTGAGATTTCTTGGCTTGAGGTTAGTGTCATTTCTCCAAGTCCAAGCTTTATTTCCAGGGGCTCGTGGTTTGGAATCCCAGTCTGGAGTTGGCATTCCAGTTCGCCCTCGGCCTGCCACAGCTAGATTGAATTTGCTGTTTCTGGACTCAAGTGCTGAAAAAGATCCTGGTGCCTCAGGTAGGGGATGTTTGACCATGGAGGAAGAAATCTCTGTCTGCGGTCTCCTTTGCTCAGAGAATGGAACCACCCGTTAATGCGTGGTGGAACTACAGAGCAGGCGCTGAACCCCTGTGCGCGGTCCATCAACGCACGTGGTGCTGAATGTCCCCTGTGGGAAAGGGAGTGCGCGTCCTCCCAGAAGGTCGTCCAAACAGAGCAGATACCGAATATGAGCAGTAAGGCCATAGGGTTAGCCCTGCTGCAGCACTGACACCTTGGGAGTATACGTTGTTCATGGTCTCCAATAGCTTTCTAAAAACCCTCTTAGCTTCTGTCAATTTTACATAAGTTATGATAGAATACTCATAAGTGTAAATTAAGAACAACATCACAATCTTTAAAAGGGTAAACATTTAAAACGTGTCTGGTGGAGGACAACCGTTAAAAAAACTTCTGATGTGGATGGATTATAAAATAAGCCAGGGAAGAAATGCTATGGGGGGTGCAGACTAACATCACGTTGACTTCTGCGAAGGGTAAGCTCTTCCCAAAATGACTTGCAAAATTATAGTTTTGCAATCCCCAGTTTCCTCCTCTTCGTGCTCTCCGCCACAACCCTGTCGTCTTCCTCCTTTTGCCCAGTTTACATTAGTGAAACTCTAAAAGGTTTTCTTGAACTTGCCCCACCCCAAAACTTCCAAAGATTGGGTGGTTGCTGGAAAGTTGCTTACCAGTGCTTTACAAGGTTCAGTCTTTTGGGTTTGACGTACTCCAAGATAAAATTCAACTCTGCCTCTCCCCATGCCCTCTGGCCACCCAAGTAAAGTATGTGTAAAGTTGTTTCATTTATTCTATTCTGCAGGGTGAATTTCAGACACAGGAGCAGGTTTCTGACGGCGTGGAGTAGATGCAAAAGGACATGACAGAATGAGGGAATCTAGGATAGAACAGAGACACACATCCTGCTTTTGCTCATGTGGTCATTTTGGACTCCATCTGGGAATAAAAATAGAGTTGAGGTTTTTCTTTCTGATTGATAGTCACTTCCTTCTTTTATCCCCAGATGATCCTAAAAAATATTGCTGTAAAAGACAGATATGACCCCTTTAAATCATCCACATCATACATTTTTCACTGGCTAATAACTGAAATAGGGATAATGTTACATATGAAGACAGTTCAATTGGTCAATATTCTAAATCTTTGTTTTTGCTAGAACTGTCTAGGAATGATGAGATAGCGGCCTTTTAATTAGGCAGAATTACACGAGTCATTCTTTAATGTAAAAAGTAAAATAACCTTTATTTTCTCTTTAAAAGGATTTGGGCATTGGTTGAGAAGGAAGTGTGGAAATCATGCATTTGGGGGAAAATGTTTAATAGTTGATCCAAATAAATACATTATAATTAGGTTCTCTTTTCTTTTTTAAGAAGTACTAGGGAAGTAAGTGTGATCTTAAGTCATACAGACTCACATAACGTGAACACAGTGAAGGAAAAATTTCCTCTTAACTCATTATTAGATGCAATTGTGGTACAGTTGACCTCACATTATAGAAGTTCAAGCCATACACATTATAGAAGAACAGCCTATGCCAAATTCCATTTACTTTTGTGGCCCCCATGAGTCTACCTTTGTCACTTTATAGTCTCTATGTCAGAGATTTTACCCATCATGGAGTTTTCAACTATTATCTCTGCAGGGAAGACAAACTGTAAGCTCCAGCCCCAATTTCTCTTGAATTCCAGACCCACGTTTGCAACTACTCTCTAGACATTTCTATTGTAATGTCCTTCTTTCAGCTCAAGCAAAACCTGAAACAGCGATTTTAATTCGTTCTCTAAGATTGGTACTCCATTGCAGTTTTTTGATGCCAGCATCCTGCCAACATGGACTCAACTATTACTTTTAACTGAATCCCCACATTTATTCACTTGACAAATTCCATTATTAACTCCTTCCAAATAATTACTCTACTGGAATTTTTCTCTCCATTATAGCATCAGAACCATGTTTACCTTTTATCAGTTCTTGCTGGAAATACTTTCCCATGTTACCTGTTGTTGTTTCTATTTTTTGGGTCATTCAGTTCCAATTTGTTATGTCCCATCTTTCATGATGTCATCTAAACTTAAAAAAAATTAGAACTGTATGATTGTAAAGCATGATTTTTTTTTTTACTGTTAAAGAATAGCAACTTTATTTTCAGTGCTGATTTTGTTATATATCAATAAAGCATGATTTTATTTCCCCAATTTGATTTTAATGGAACTCCCATCAAACTGAAGACCCAGTACAGCTCAAAATGCAATCCTTTCATGCTGATCTCTGTTACTGATTTTCAGGGTTGATGATTGAAACAAACAAGGTGTTTATTTACCCTTGGTAATCCTCCTGCGCTAGCATCATTAGCTGAAAATTAACAACAAGTAAGACTGCTGACAAAAAGTCATACTGGATAATTTAAGAAACAGGGAGGGGAGAAGGATGCCACAAAGTCTAACAAAATACTATAAAAAAAGACATGCTTAGCTATTGCCACATGAGGTTTCTCTTTCTTCTTCAAGCAACTGTTAGACAAGAAGAGGTACCTAGTATATAAAGATTATATGTTAAAGTGTGTCTTTTTATGCATTAAAATACTAAATAGAAATGTTGTTGTAATCACGTTTTTAACACAGGTAAACACATTGAATTATCTCAGCAGAAGGCACAGTTAAGCACTGCAAGATTTCCTCCAGAAAGAAAGCTTTACGGTGCTGTGAATCATAGTTGTGTGAGGCTTACCTACAGAAAAACAGAGCCAGTGGTTTCGGTTATTTTAATACACATGTTATCCCCACCTACAGTACTTGTTTAAGACTCCTAATTCCCACCTTACACTGCAATTATGTTGTGCAGACTGTTCTAAAACAGGCAGTACTGTCATTAAAATGCACGTCATGCTTTGGTCCTGCTGAAAATACCAAACGCTTGTGGGCAGTCTTAGTGACCACATGCTGAGACCGGTTGTAGAAATTCCCATCCTAGGTGACTGTGTGGCACGTGCACATTCATGAAACACAGGCATAGTTTTGAGTTCCACGTGCTACCCAGGCAGGGGATGCCTCTTTCCTATGTGCTCTTTAATGACTAACTTAAAAGTATGAGATGCCACCTGCTGGAAACTGATAATATGGACTGTCCTGCCATAAGATTTGAGCTGTGTCCAGCAGCAGAATTATAAAATTATGTTCTTTGTACTTCACTTTTCCTTTTCTACTTTACATGAATGGTATATGCATTGAGCTGTTGAATTAGTTAGAAAAACCTCTTCCTCACACTGTTCCAAAGAATCTTCCATTTAAAGATGTAAATTTGATTTAATGATCAATTTTTAGGGTTGGGGAGACTCATGGGAGAGCAAATAAGCCCGAACCCGATGCATACTTTGTTACATCTTAACTTCAGAAATGTTAAAATATAAAATATTTAGAAAACTAGATATCACAATAGCAATTTTCAATTTACTTTGAGCGTGACCGAGACATTCAGAATTACATAAGAAAACTTAATGTTTACAATTTGGTTAATTAGCTAGGGATAAAGGTGTGCTGGTGTTTGAGAACGTTTGGCCTTGTACAGTGGTTAGCACTGTAACATAGATATTTGCAGAGTTTAAATGTGATCAGGCATTATAGTCCACATAGGTCTCGGAATGAGTTAGCAATTCTGAGAACATTCTGTTGCGTTAGGATATAGACTGACAAATTCCACATGTGCTTGACACATAGTAGGTGGTTAATAAATACCGACTGACATGTGGACTCAAATTTAGTTTTGAGCTAATGGGTCTATAAGGATTGTTGTCATTGACTCTTTGGGAGCCTTCTGTGTGTATTGTTTGAGTTAGTTTTATTTTAACAAAGTTGTGCTTTGGAATGTGCTTTCGAACGATGACTTATCTAATTCTGCTCTACAGCTAATTAAAATTACCAGAAATTATTCTAATTCTTACCGTGCCCAAAAAGGCAGGTAATCTACCTGGGTGGGTTATCTCTATTGATCAGAGCACGGGCATGGCATGACAGTCCAAGTGACAGCTATGCTTATGTCAAGGTTTGCCCGCACGTTGTAGAGTTGAGTCTGATATGATAATTCTATTCATATTAATAACATAACTTAATGCAGTAATTTTTTTTTTTTTACAGCAAGCCACATACTGTGGCCCTTTTTTTTCTTTTTAATTTTTATTTATTATTTATTTTTGGCTGTGTTGGGTCCTCGTTTCTGTGCGAGGGCTTTCTCTAGTTGCGGCGAGCGGGGGCCACTCTTCATCGCGGTGCGCGGGCCTCTCACTATCGCGGCCTCTCTTGTTGCGGAGCAGAGACTCCAGATGCGCAGGCTCAGTAGTTGTGGCTCACGGGCCTAGTTGCTCCGCGGCATGTGGGATCTTCCCAGACCAGGGCTCGAACCCATGTCCCCTGCATTGGCAGGAAGATTCTCAACCACTGCGCCACCTGGGAAGCCCAATGCAGTAATTTTAATAATTTTTTTCACCCAGAAAATATCTATTATCTATACTGATATCCGGGCCCCATCCAAGATTATAATTTTGTCTGTGTTTGGGGTCCAGGTATCAAAATATTTTTAAAACAATTTCTATTGACTCAATTTGCAGGCAAGTTTGAGAATCATTGCTCAAAACAGTGAGCCTAGAAATAATTTGAAAAATAGATTGCTTTCCTATTTTTCTCCTTAAAGGATTTTTTTCAGTGCTTTTGACAGGACGGTCTTTTTTTTTCAGTGAGCTCATCTCTTGAAAACACAGAAGACAGAGGTGAATGGTGACTTGTGTGCATCTCATAGATACTTTTATTAAGGCAGCATGAGATCTATATTACCTCAGGCTAACACACTTTCTTAGAAAGTTGGGTAAAATGTTTATGTCATTTAAGTCATTTAAATTTATCCCTTCTGTACTGTAAATCATCAGAGTCCCAAAAAGTTGTTTAATTCTGGATATGCAGTACATCTTACATAATTTGTATCATTCATGTATATATAATTCTCTCCTAATTCACCCAGCCCACTTTCTAGTTGTAGTTGATTTTTGTTCCTGGTATATCACAATAATAAATTTAGCACTTCTAATTTGAGACATAAAACTACTCTTACTAACGCTAATGGAACATTTGTGATACTATTTGATTTCTGTTGTCTCTTTTGTAGAGGTGTTGGAGCCTAGGACAGTTTTCCACATCAGAACATTTAACATGAATTGTGACGAATATTTACTTTTCTTGGTTGCACTTTGTTCCTTTGCCTGAACTGATGGACATGCTGGCTGCTTAAAATAAATTCCTCTGAGATAAAGAAGCTCTTTATCTCAGAGGGAGAAGGCAAGGTAGAAGAGGCAGAGGCCATTTTTACTATCCCTTGCAGTGCTAGATAACTTAAAAGTAAGCCTTACTCCATTGTTCAGAGTCTTTTTTTGTACTCTAAATGGCTTGGTTAAGGCATGCCTGTATTCACCGAGGAAGCAGCACTTAAACGCGGTTAAATGATTCTCTCGCCTTTGTGATATAAAATAGCACTTAATATTCCTTTATAACGTCCCCACGTTGCTTTTGGAGTTTGATAAATGGTACCACTTAGAAATTTGTCTTTCTTGTTTTTTCTGGTCTAGTAACCTTAACCGTCTTGGGTCTCCAAACTAATTCTTCTAGGATGTTTTTCTTTAGCTTTATGATAGCTATAAGACGACGCCAGATTTTTATGTTCCTTTGCCTCCCTGGGTTGTTTCTGTTCCTCAGAAAGGCTTCCATTTGCTACCTTTACCACGTGGGGTTGCCCATGGAGAAAAATTGTATATCTTCATTATGTCCCTCTGGATGCTGTCCTGAATCCCATCTCTTAATTTTCACAACTGCGGGCTCGCCGGTGCTGCACGAGCTCCCAGGTCTCCGTATTAAGACAACACGAGGTGGTACTGACAGTCTTTCTCTTCCCCATGAGCTTGGCTGAAATCAAGACTAGAGACTGACAGTTCTTCTTGTTGCTTGTGGTTCAACTTGAAACCACAAGGTCCAGAGGCACATGGTTTAGATTCACTGTCTTTTTCCGGCTAACACAAACCATTTGTTCAAGCAACTTTGGTATCTGTTTGAGAATAAGAGATCTGCCTCAATACTCCCCAGACAGTCAGATAAATTCTCTTGGCTTCAAGACAAATTCAGAAAATTCTGCCCAACAATGGCAGGCGGTTCAGTTTTTTCGTTTATTTTTGCAATTTGTGAAAAGGACGGATAGACTCCTTGAAAAAAAATCAAAAATGCCAATCAAAGAAGTGGCCAATTAGAGGACCGTTTATTATGGAAAGTTCCCATATTACATGTAGGGAAAATGGAAATAAAATGATATGTCAAATGGGAAATAGAATTAGAGACCTGCCAGGAGCAGAATACCTGCCACTGATACTTTTTCCCCTCTTTTTAATTCTCCCATTTAGCTGCATTAGGAATAAATACTATTCATGTATCTCAGGGAGTGAAGTGAGATCTATCTGAGAAAAGATAATGCTTCGTTCATTTCTGGGATGTGTTGTGTTAATCCTGCTGATGTTTGAGTGAATCTAGTCTACTCAGTTCAAGCCTCAAGTCTCATAAGCACAATGTCTATGATTATTACAATTTTTCCTTGAAATTATTTGGAATAGTAGAAAAAGAGATCATATAATAGTCGTAATGAGAGGTACAAACTTACTTCTACCAAGATACTTTGTATCTTTTTCCCCTATTGTTTTTTTAAAATTAATTTTTACTGGAGTATAGTTGTGTTAGCTTCTACTGCATAGCAAAATGAATCAGCCATATGTATACATATATCCCCTCCCTTTTGGATTTTCCCCCATTTATGTCACCACAGTACATTAAGTAGAATTCCCTGTGCTATACAGTATGTTCCCATCAGTTGTCTATTTTATACATAGTGTCAAGACTGTATGTGTCAATCCCACTCTCCCTATTGTTATTTTTTTAAAGTTAAATATTTGAATTACCCATCTTTGGGTTAAGCACTATGCTAGTCTATTGATGCTATTTGAATCTCACCATAAAATCAACAATAAAGTAAAAATAGCATAGGAAAATACCTGGGATAAATCAATAATGATGGCCAAATGTTTGTATCCACATGTGGGAATTTGACATCCTTTCTGAAAGAGAAACACTTGCTCCACTAAAATACTAATCCAACAGCCTAGTTTTCAATCTTGACCACCATTCCATATGGTTATACTATGCTACTTTCACATTTATTGTTTAACTTAATTTAGCAATTTTAAAATACTAATCCAACAGCCTAGTTTTCAATCTTGACCACCATTCCATATGGTTATACTATGCTACTTTCACATTTATTGTTTAACTTAATTTAGCAAGTGTCTACAGAACCTTTTCCCAGGGACTCTGTGTAAGGCTCTGGTGGGGACCCAAAGACAGATCTTGAGTTGCTTACTCTCTAGAGGATGCGAACAGCGTGTATACATAAACGATGAATCATGTTGGAAGGTCTCTGTTGAGCACTTCAGTTATGAGCACAATGGGCAACTGCAGCCCTTTGCCCTCATGAGAGACGGGGCTGGATATAAAAGATCCGGTGAGATAGAAAAGGCAGATAAAAAGCACAGAAACAAAAAACCTCATGTTAAAAATGAAGGTTTGTGACTTCTCTAAGAGCATATGGGTCATTTGAAGACCTGGGCCAAGGCTGATAATAATTACTGCCATCTACTTCTCTTCTCAATCCATGTACTGATACTTAGATTGACAACAAAGACTGTATCACACTCACATTCCAGAGGATGCATATGTTTTGGATTTAGAAGGTGGGGTCCGGGAGAAATCAATTGAAATTAGGATCAGTGTTAGCATTAGAGATGCTTAAGGACAATTATGTCTTCATTGCTTTGATTCAGTAAATATTAAACTATAAGGATATCTTAATAACTAAATTCCCTATCTATCTATCTATCTATCTGTCTATCTATCTATCTATCCATCCACCTTTACTAAGCACCAGGAACTGTTGTAATTGCGTCACATGTACAGTACCATTGTTTTTTTAAGTACCATTTATTCTCCATCACAGCTCTGTGTGAATTCTTTTCCCATTTTACACAGAGAAATTTAAGGCCCTGAATTGTTAGATAATTTGTTCAAAGTCATGTGTTAAATAATGGTAAAGCCAGGAATTGCATCCAGGCCGACTAATGTCTTCATTTCTTCCCAATCCTGCCTGCACTTTTTCATGATGTATACATTAACCAACATATAGCACTATCACTGACAGCTGTTAAACTCAAAAAGAGGAAAAGATGGGAAGAGAGATTTGAATCTTATAAGAAAAGCTCCTTGCATTTGTCTTTTTGAGATGAGCTACGTTTTGTGAAGCATAATTGGTGCTGGACAAATATTCATGGCTTCTGCGGGGACAAGAGTGCATAGTTTCCATGTTTCTTGTGGTATATAACATAGATTCATGGTGGCAAATTGGAGTTTCCAAATTAGTCAGTCAAATTAATGTGGTGGCTAGCTTGTAAACCCATCCTTACTGATACAGAGGCTTGCCATTAAAGACACGTTCATGGTCTTCGAATCGTGTTATTTCTTAAATATATCCCTATAGCAAAGAGCATAATATACTAAACTGGTTTACATTTACAGAAAAAAGAGACTTTTCTGCTATGTGTCTCTATCTCCTAGTTAGGAATAAGTGACCATAAAATCCCTGAACGTGTGAAACCACAATATATTTCCCTGTTCTATCATTAAAAGCTATTTGCAACATAAATGAGAATCAGAAGCAGAGGCCTGAGGGGAGGGAGAATAGCTTTAAGATTATATATAAGGAATTATTTCCCAGCAAGGATTGGTTCTGGGAATTTGGGTTCCTTGTTCTTTAACTGTTATGGGAATCTTCTAGAGACTTCTAATGTTACGACCTCTTAAATTTCTATATAGTACTGTATCATTTATATTAGCAAAATTGAGTTCATAACATCAGAGGCTGATGTCACAAAGTTAATGAAGTGAGTCTGAGACATTGGGAGATGGATGTACTGTAGGTACCGTATCAGGAGAACGAACTTGGCAGCCTCGTAACTGAATGGAAGTACAGATTCAGCTTTTCTGTTTGTTGTTCGAGCCCGTTGGCCAGGCATCAAGACAGGCATCGGGTTGAGCTCTTCCCCAGAGTTTCCAAAGTGTACTTACTGAGTCAGTCTGCTGTAAGCGTAAAATCTTCAAGAGGACAGGCTTGGCAGTACAGAAGACTTTCAGACAGCACAGTGAATGAAGATGGTTAAGCTCTGGGGATGATTTTGATGAGAAAAAGAGGCAAATAGAGAAACAGCTAATTGGGAATAATTTTATGTGTGTGAAATATGGAGAGGACATGGGGACAAGGGGTGTGTTTATTTACACAGCAAAGTTTGGAGAAAGAAAAGCTCGTTGAATCCAAAGCTCTGTTTATTTTTGACATAGCTGCTTTGCAATCGGTCATCAATCTCCTGTTTTGCTTAATTATAGTAGAATTGTTTTTTAAAGAGATTTAAAATGTGGACAGAGTCATTAAAATGTTGGAATGCTAATGGACCTGAATTAAAGGAAGCACTTTTTACTCCTTTCAGCAATAGCATATATAATCTATGATATAGAGGGATACTAATAAATAAGAGAGAAGACATGAAAACAGTCGCTTGCATTAGCTTGTACTGCCTAGCATCGTGTCATAATAAGGTCACTTTAAAACATAAATTTACCCTCACCTAAAACAAGAATTGGGAGACTCATTAAGGAATACTTAATTTAGTATTGATTTCATTGGTTACTGATTTTACACTAGATTCCTCTTATTTATATGGGTGCATTTAGTTAATAAAATAAACTTGATATTTTAGCTAATGAAATTATATATACCCTCACAAATGTCAAGAGACTTCGTGAGTTGGGATTTATGTTTATTTAGAATAGAATGGTATACATAGTCCAAACTGAAACAATCCACTGGAGGGGAAAGGGAAAAATATTGCTGGTAAGAAGTTATACACAGATTTTGGAAATTCATAAGCTGAGGATGCTTGCACAATGGGGCACACGTGAAGGAGATTCAAAGCAGAGAGAGAGCGCTGTGATCGTGTGAGAGGGTGATCTGGGCTTTATTTACATCAGTAATAGCGCACGTCTAATGTGTGCTCCTCCTTAGGGCAGGCATTGCCCTAAGCACTTCACCTATTAACTCGTTTAGTTCTCTCTAACGCTTATAGGGGTGGGGGTTATTTTTCTCTCTGTCTCAGAGACGAGCTGACTGAAGAACAGAGAGGTTAAGTGCTCAGCTACGTAACAGACGTCAGAACTGAAATCGAGACACACTATGTTGCAGATGGAAGATTTCAAGTGCCCAACATCTGGAAAATGTCTAGTTTTGCTGAAACCAGAGCATCTGATATAGTCTTGATTTTCCTTTTAGATTATATTTTGCTTAAAATGAAGGAATCATGGGTGGGAGCTGTTGTACTTCATTTTTATCAGCAAGAGAGGGAAAAAAAAATCCCTCATGGATGATGGAACATCATGGGAACCGGAGAGAAGAAAATATATGTATATGTCACCCAGAGCCTAGATGATGAAGAAAGGTAAGGGCGAGTATAATCAGGGAAGAACCCTACATCTTAAGAAAGTCGGTTAAATACAAACACTAAAATGCATGAGCATTTCCGTGATCATTTTTTAAAAGCACTTCAGCTCAGAAATTGATAACGGTAGTTCTTACGAAAGACTCTACACTGTTCCCTTCAGAAGAAAAGCAAAGGATAAGAGTAAGCATAACAAATTCCCTCCTAGAGCTAGAGTCTCTAATAATGGCAAAAAAGGGAATACCATGTCCAGGGAAGTAAGCATAATTTGTAGTACATCTAGACAAAAATGAGCTGACATTCCTTGAGGTGTTTATCGGTTTTATTTTTTTAAGTAGCAAAACCTAAACCGTTTTAGCAAGGTGCCTTCCCACTAAGCTGGATATATGCAGTTACTTAACAGGGATTTATTAACTTAGGACTTGGCCAAAGAACATTCTGGAATGGCATAGCAACCATGTAAGTTTTATGACAGTTATTTAGGTAGACATCAACAACAAACTCTAATGTTGCCAGGAATTCTCCTACCAGTTCTCTCTGTGAAGCTGGCCATGATATTTAAGTCGCATGGAAGAGTGATTAAATGTCTCTCTTCAGGTCTGAATTCTTTTTGAGTTCCTTTTCCTCATTTCGTATCCTTCTCTTCTCCTTTACTGTTACTACTGGGACATCCTCTTCTTGATTCAAAGCCTCTGTTACAATTGTAGAACATGCTTACAATTTTGCTTGTACACTTCCTCAGATTCTGCTTTTCAAGTGCTCTACATTTATCAGTGGTTTCCCAAGGGCCGCTGCTTGACTCCTTACCTGGGAACCTGC
Source organism: Balaenoptera ricei (assembly GCF_028023285.1). Classification (NCBI taxonomy): domain Eukaryota; kingdom Metazoa; phylum Chordata; class Mammalia; order Artiodactyla; family Balaenopteridae; genus Balaenoptera; species Balaenoptera ricei. The sequence goes on along the minus strand of NC_082658.1, from coordinate 4,104,461 downwards.
ATAAAGTTGTAGGTCCTTTTTTTCTCTATCCAGAGCATTCTGTCTTACGTTCTCTCTGTCCTCATTGTTTCATTTACTATGAATTAAATTCCCTTTGGTTTAGAAGAACTCCTTTTGCTTGGAGAACAAACTGAAAACAAAGCACCCATGAAGTAGCTCCCTGACCCTTTCTGTGTAACGCTGCTGAGTACTTCCATCTCTCGACTGATACATACATTTTGGGAACAGGACAACTTTTCATTTTGAATATTAGCGTATTTGCTTTCTTTAGAAGAATGCTTGCTATTACTTATTGCTGATGGTGAGGGGATGAAGTGAGCCCTCTCATGCTTTGCCGATGGGCTGTCGATCTGGAAAAAACCCTCTGGGAAAGCTATTTGTCACCATTTGTCAAGACTCTAAAAATGACTGTCTCTCTTGACCCTTTAATTTCACTTCTGGAAATGTATCCTAAGGCAATAATACTAAATACAGAAAAGCTTTATGTAAATAGAAACACTATTTAACATAGCACCCTCTCTGAGAAAGAAAACAAGATAAATATTCAGTAATATGAGAATCATTAAATACAAACTAAAATACCATTCTGCCACTAATACTATACTTAAGAAATAAATTGTATTCAGACAAAACAGAATTTTGATATAAAGTTTGAGAGAAGATGATTCCAAATTATAAATTCAGTATGATCATAAATATGTAAAATACACACTGGAAGAAATACCATAGTGAAAAACACCACCAGTTTAGTTCGGTTGCCTTAGGGTGATGGAATTAGAGGTGATCTCTTTTTCTATTTTTCAAGTTTACCAGCATGCAAATAGCAAGCATGTTCTAGTTAAACAGGGAAAAACAAAAAGCAAGTTCAACTGTTAGAAAACTTTTCCTAAGCAAAACTTTTCAGGTTAACCCTCAAAATGACTTTTTTGAGGGGGGATTTTGGAAACAAATTGACTAAAGTTTTTTTGAACAAGGGTGATTGGAGAGCAGAAGCTCAATGAAGCAGCTTATAAAGACTGAGTTGACCTACAAGACATTGGGGAGAGATGACCTTGAACACCTCAGACAACATTAAACTCCAGGTTACAGCTGACTGGAATCCTGAGGTTTTATTGGCCATGCGCCAGTCTGCAGCCTGCTCTAACCACCCTAGTATTTTATAACATTGTAAAGACTGTATTGTTTCAAACATTTCAAAATTTTACACACAACCTGGCAGTCATCCAAAGCCGTTTCCAATGGGCCAAAGCTATCAGCAGCCACCCACCTCCTTGGCCATGGCCGCCTGATTAATGATGTTCCACCAATGGGGTCCTCTATTAGGATCATCTATGGGGGGAGACCCCAGGACAAATACAATCTTTGAGACTTGTACATTGTCTATACATTGTGCAGCTGATTTTTTTTTTTTTAAACAGGGATGAAACAATAATAGAAATGAGAGGTCTGGTGTGGTATATAGCTTGGATTGGCTGAATACAGCAGGCTCTGATTCAGTAAAAAGCAAAAGATGCTCTTTGTCACAGACACTGTTCTTACTTCAGAATATTTGTTATGGCATGTGACTTTTCTAAACTACTCAAGTTCCCCCTCCTCACCCCCTCCCCTTTTTTTTCATTGCTCCCTTATTTGACTTGCAGCTTATTTACCCCATGGTCTTAGAACTGAAGTTTTTTAAAAAACAAACATAATATAAAGCATTTTTCATTGATACGTTTCCTTCTGAAATGAATGTTACACATTACTAAGTGTATTCAAGCCCTTCACATCATACCCTTACTAACTCACAATGTGCCAGTGCTATACTAAGTATTTTACATACATTCACTCATGTACTCTTTGCAAAAACCCTATAAAATAGTTATTGTTATTGCCATTTTAAAATAGTTACTGTTATTGCCATTTTACACAATAGAAAATGAATGCATGGAAAGGTGAAGAATCTTACCCAAAGTTATCCTCAAGGTTTGTAACTGGTAGAGATAGACAGTGAACCAGGCAGAATAGACAGAGCATCTAGGGTTCACCACCCAAACCCACCCCACCACTTATGGTGATTTTCAGTCTCAAATTGTCTAACAACTGCCATCGGTGATACTAGAATTTTTATGTTGAATGTGCACCAAATATTTCTTTACTGCTTCATTAAAATAGAAGGTAGAAATTGTTTGCTGAGAGATAACCTACAGTTCAGAGAAAAGAACATCTGTAGATTCTGATACTTGTTTTCTGCTCTCTCTACAGAAAACAATAGCTCTGTTTCCTTGTTTGTTTTTCTGATTTAGAATGTATTATATCTTTGCTTCTCAAATTATTTTTGGTCTAGATGATACGTAACTATCAGAAACACATTTACCCCTATCATTAATTACATGCAACTTTGTTTCACTTCTAGGAATGTTATTTATGAGGCTGACCTTGTAAAAGTGAAGGGACTGTACAGTCAGAATAGAGAGCTGACTCATTTCCATCCTGTAATCACGCACCGTCTATCTGACAAGTGGGAAGTGAAAATAAGTAAGATTTTACTAGTGGCCACTCAGACATTCCAATCATTTCAGTCAATAGCTTTCATTCAATTATATAAACCTCAGCTATGCATTTTTTAAACCAAATTACAGTATATGATAAAACGAGAGCCACAGGCTTCACAAAGAAGACTATCTAACACTGTAAAAGGCCCCGTATGAGCCCTTTATTCCAACTTGGTTCCTTTGCTTGACGAGATTCATCAGAAAATTCATCTCTTGGTTTGGCTTTGCTTCTGTTTCCTTGACACAGAGTGTATTTGTTTATTTTTTAATTAATTTTTATTGGCGTATAGTTGATTTACAATGTTGTGTTAGTTTCTGCTGTACAACAAAGTGAATCAGTTATACATACACATATATCCACTCTTTTTAAAATTCTTTTCCCATGTAGGTCATTACAGAGGATTGAGAAGAGCTCCCTGTGCTGTACAATAGGTGCTCACTAGTTATCTATTTTATATACAGTAGCGTGTGTATGTTGACCCCAATCTCCCAGTTTATCCCTCCCCCCCCCACTTTCCTATCTGGTAACCACACAGAGTGTGTTTAAAAGGATTGTTGATTTAGTAAAATTCTGTCCCATGATATTCTCAGCAGAGATGGATATCTATGGTCTTGTTAAGATGAACCTGGAGGACATTATTCTAAGTGAAATAAGCCAGTGACAGAAGGACAAATACTGTAAGATTCCACATATATGAGGTCTCTATACTCGCCATACTCATAGAAGCAAAGAATAGAAGGGGAGTTGCCAGGTGCGGGGGGGAAGGGGAAATGGGGAGATGCTATTCAAGGGGTATAAAGTTTCAGTTGTGAGGGAGGCATAGATTCTAAGGACCTATAGTTAACAGTACTAGATTGTACACTTAAAATGCGTCAAATGGGTAGATGTCATGTTAGATGTTCTGATTACAATAAAAAAGCAAGGCAAAACTTGACTTGCCTCTAAATAATATCACAGAGGACAGGATCTTATCTTAAAGCCAACACTACCCACCTTCTCTGAATGCACAGTGGAAAGAATGCAGGTTCAGCACCATTTAGGTATAGCTTTACTTTGTCTGCAACTTACTAGTGGCTTGGGGATCAGAAAGGTTAAGTGATATGCAAAAACTCACTTTCCTCATTTGTAAAATGGTTAAATAATATCTACATTACAAGATTTTCATTAGAAATAATATTTCCGAATATGCAGTAGAATGCCTGGAATATAGCAGGCATTCAGTAAATCGTAGTGAGTATTATTTTAATTTATGTTAATTTCCTTTGTCATCAACCCTATGTAGATGAAGACACAGTGGGACCTCAGCTGGCACCAGGTAACATAAATAACTGCAGCATGAGTAGGGCATTTTAGTATTACAGATGCTGTGTTAATAGGAAAATTAATAACAGTAGAGGTAAGAATATCGCACATTATCTTGTTCTTTTCCTATGAAAAGCCTAGGTTTCACCTGGATGAAGGAAATGATGATAGCATTGGTGGAGGAAGATAAAAAAACTTTGCATTATTTCACTCTAAAAGAAGGCATCTTCTGTCCTATGTTTTTCCAATATACTCTTATCCAAGTAAACCATGTTTCTGATGGAGCTGAAACAAAGATTAAAGCCAGAACGTCATTACTGAAAAGGCAAAGGTTTATACTCACTGAAATATAATATGGTCTTTAAGATATTCTGAGTATGGAAGGGATTAATCCCAACATCCTTCAAATGCTGAAGTGTCACATGCTCTATAGCAATGGGCCAGAATTCATGTTTAAGGGGCAGTCGTGAGATAGTAATTCTAAACCGCTATTAACAATCCCTCATATTGTTTCAGGGCTTCCATTACAAGCCAGTTAGAAAACCAAGCTTCTATTTTGGTGGCTAGTGTGATTTGTAAGTTGTTTTTCCATAGTGATTATTTTGTCAGGTTAAACCTTACTGCTCACAAATTTCTGTGCTGTAAGCCTGAATGCATCTTGATGTGTTTGCTTGTGCTAAATCAGGGATCACCACTCACCAAATGAAAATCTTTTTGTTCTAGATGTAGCTTGAACCAGAAGCTTACCCACTTGCTTGGATAAAGAACACTTTGAACATTTGCTTATTACAGCAGTCTCAAAACATTAGGGTGGGAGTTAAGCCCACAATTTTGTTTTAAATTAAGTGCTCCTAAAAAGCGTGAGACTAACAGCACCAACTAAAGCCAGTTATTTTTCTGGCAAGCAGTATGTGAGTTTCCCCTCATTGCTAAGCCAGTAAAATTCAGCCTTACTGTGGCAATTTTCCGACTGCTCCAGTTCTTGGACTGTTGTCTACACAGCACCAAAATCGTGAGATGAAAAGTGAAAACTTCAGTTGGTCATCAGGATGCTGCCAGATATTAGAACGTGGTGTGTTGTAAGTCATCAAGATGTTTCATTATATTTTCCCCCTTTTTACCACATATTTTGGCATTGTGTAGACGCCAATTTAAACTTTATCCATAAGGACATTTCATGGATTTGTCCTATTCAGCATGGAACAAGAGAAGAAACATCAGACATTTTTTTCAAAGGGGACATCTCAATCCAAATCTGTACTTTTTCTGTTTCTTTTATTTTAAACTAAAATAATCCCCTGTTCCGCCAAAACCATGCATCCTGGGTTTTTAAACTTTACCTCACACTTTCTCCAAGCAGCCTACCAGATGATTATGTATCCATATGAGACAGTCAACTTTCAAGAGACAGAATATATCCAGCAACAATAACATTTGTTGAATATTTACTACATGTCAAGCACTGTGCTAGATAGTTAGACATATACACAAATGAGGTATAGTTCTTGCTTTCTAGGGACAAATTTGATTGGAGAGAGAGAAAATACATACATACCTATGTATATGTGTGTGTATATATATATATATATGTGTGTATATATATATATATACACACACACACATATATGTGAATGACAGATACATTTAAAACTTTAATAATATTTGCTAAAATAATAAACAAGAATTGCTACCGAATGTAATGGAGAAGACATCGTGGAGTGTGGCAGAGACTGCGGAGGCTTTGCTGAAGATGTGAAGCTTGAGTCGGTCTGACTGGAATCAGGGGACCTGGATAAATTAAGAAGAGAATAGAGGCTTTCCAGCCAAGGGAAAGAGCAAGATGTCTAGGTACTAAAGTGACCAGGTCATCCCAGCTTGCTTGGAACTTTCTCATTTTAGGATGAGAAATCCTGTGTTCTAGGAAACTCTGCAGTCCTAGGCAAACTAGGATGGTTGGTCACCCTACAAAGTAGTGACAAACATGACAAGGTCAGGAAATAATTAGCAGGTTAAATTGGAGGATTTATGTAAGGTGGAAATCAAAGAAGAAACTGAAAAAAAAGTGGCTTGGACCACATGTCAGGGACCTCGAGTCTCATATCAGGGCATTCAAAAAGTTATTCTGTGCTCAGTAGAGGAAATTAGGAACCCTTTTTTTTTAAGGTGTCTGAAATCCATAAAGAAGTATTTTTGAGAGATCAGCCAGATCATAGAATGTAGGTGTACTTAAGTGATTCATTTATTTAACAGATATTTATTGAGCACCTACTGTGTGCTGTACGCTGTTGTAGACACTGGAGAAGCAGCAGTAAGAAAAAGTTTTTGTTCTCATAGTGCTTACATTCTGGTGGTGGGAACAAAACAAACAGTTATATAATGATATGTCAGTGTTCTTGATAAAACAGCAGGTTAAAGGGGTAGGGAGAAATGGGAACAGGGTGCTATTTCAGATAGAGCACTCAGAAAAGAGAGCATTTGAGCAGGGGCCTAAATGAAATGAAGGAACAAATCAGGTGGATAATTAAGAGAAATACATTCCAGATAGAAGGAAAGTATATGCAAAGGTCCTGAGGTGGAAAAATGCTGAATGTGCTTGAAGAACACAAAGGAGACCGCTGTATCAGTAGCAGAACAAGTGATGGGAAGAATGTTGAGTTTGGGCCGTTTGACACCTGTGGTGGCCAGATCCTGCAGGGTCTTTGGGTTTTGAGGATTTACCTGATTTTCAGTGAGCCTGGGGCACAGAGGGCAGGTTAGAGGCTATTTCAATCCTATCCCATCATAAAAGACCATTCATATAATTATCTGGGGGTAGAAAAATCACTTTTATTAAAGTGAAGAAGCCAGAAGTGTTACATATTTTATTTATATCTAAAGAAAACCCTTCCAATCAGCTATGGTACAAAAATCCAAGAACAACAATTAAATTCTTATATGTTTAAAAGAATAAACTAAAAATCATTTAGTATTTATTTTAAATCATTAAACAATTTTTATTTAATATTTGAGTGATAGTCACTCTATAGGACAAATTTTGTGTGTTCGATTTTTACCTGGGAGGTTTTAAACTAGAACATAAAATTGAAAAAAGAAAAATAAGAAAGGAAAGCATAACTGCAAACTTTTGTCCCATACTCTATCAGTATTTAAGATTTAAAGATTATGTAAACATTACTCATTTTCATATAAATATGAATTTTCTAGTTTCCTTGAAAAAAGTATTTACATACAGAAAGTCACATTGCTTCAGCCTCCCAGGTGTGTTTATGTATATGACAATATTCTCCTTCATTAGTGCTTTTTCAATATTACTCTTTTCTCCTTCATTTTTGGAACAATTTTATTTTATTAAATTACAGGATCACATGCTAATGACATTTCAGGAGTACAGATTTAAATCTCCATCACTCAAGAAAGTAAAACATAGGGTTTCATAAAAGCATTGATTTCCTAACTTTTTTTTTGGCCTTATAATAAAGTGTACATTTAGAACACTGATCAAGCAGTCCAAGAATTATATGTAATCAATGTTGGACAAGTTAATGTTTCTAAGAAGATCTTAACCTTCATATTTTCTGATTTGTTTTTTGTTTGTCTGCTTTTAATTAAATTTTTATTGGGTGATAATTATAGATTCATATACAATTGTAAGAAATAATAGAGATACTCTCCCCAGCTTCCCACAAGGGTAACAGTTTGCAAAACTATAGTATAGCATCACGATGAGAATATGACTATTGATACAGTGAAGACACAGAAAGAACTTTTCCATAAACTCAAGGATCCCTCACATTACCCTTTTATAGCCATTGCCCATTTCCCTCCTGCTCCCATGCCCTCCTTAGCTTGTGGCAACCACTGATCTGTTCTTCATTTCTATAATTTTCTTATTTCAACAAAGTTATGTAAATGCTATAGAAACATGGTACATGACTTTGGGGTATTATTTTCATCCAGCACAATTCTTTGGAGATGCATTGATTGTTGTATGTGTACGTAATTTATTCCTTTTTATTGTTTGAGTAGCAATCCATGTTACAGATGTACGAATTTGTTTAACCATTCATCTGTTGAAGGACATCTGGGTTGTTTCCAGTGTTTGGCTGTTTTGAAAAAAGCTGCTATAAAGGTTTTATATATATACATATATTTGTGTAAAATAAGATTTCATTTCTCTAAGATAAATGATCAGGAATGCAATTGTTGAGTTGTGTGGTAGTTACATTTTTAGTTCTATAAGAAATTGCCAGCTGTTTTCCAGAGTAGCTGTACCATTTTATATTCCTACTAGCAATGATTGAGAATTCCACTTGTTCCACATCCTCACCAGCGTTTGAATTTTCAGGTGTTTTTTTTATTTTTGTTTTTGTAGCCATTTTAATGATTGTAGAATGGCATTTCATCATTGTTTTAATTTGCAAACCCCTAATGCCCTAATGACATATAATGTTAAATGTTTTTAATTTTTTTCATAAAAATTCTTAAATTCTTTATATAAAATTATCATGAAAATGTAATAATGGGGGATAATTATACATAATAAAACTCATATTGGTACCTATCACAAGGCTTCACATTTTAAATTATTTTTCCATTTATTTATAACTTTTACCTACATTACTTATATGTACCCCGATACTCATAGCAGCATTATTTTCAATAGCCAAGATACAGGAGCAAGCTAGGTGTCCGTCAATAGTTAAATAGATAAGAAGATGTAGTATATGGACCACTACTCAGCCATAAAAAAGAGTAAAATCTTGCCATTTGTGACAACATGGATGGATGTGTGGAGGCTATTATACTTATTTCACTGTCAGACAGAGAAAGACAAATACTGTTTGTTTTCACTTATATGTGGAATCTAAAAAACAAAACCAATGAACAAATTTAACAAACAGAGACATATGCCATTAAATGTTATAATGTGCTCATCTGCCATCTGTGTGTCTTCCTTGGTGAAGTGTCTCAGCATCACGTCTTCTTCTTCTGGAATATCAATGACATGGATGTTAAATCTTCTGTTATAGTCCCACAGGTTCCTGAAACTCTGTTCATTTTCATATTTAGTCTATTTTATCTCTGTCTTTCAGATTGGGTAATTTCTATGGTTCCATCTTCAAGTTCACTCATTCTTTCTTCTGCCACCTCCATTCTGCTGTTGAGTCAATCCATTGAGTTTTTAAATTTATGTTATTGGTTTTTTAATTCTAAAATTTTTGCCTGGCTCTTTGTTATATCTTCTATCTCTCTGCTGATACTATCAATTTTTTTCCAGTTTTTTCAGGCCTCTTTGTAACTGTTCATGAAGCATTTTGTGTGTGTGTGATAACTGTTTCACAGTGCTTGTCAGATAATTTTAGCATCTCTACCATTCCAGTGTTGTCATCTATTGATTTTTCTTTTCTGTTCAGTTTGAAATCTTCCTGGTTTTTGCTATGCTGAGTGATGTTGTTGATTTAAACTTGAATATTTGGGGTATGATGTTATAAGAATCTGGATCTTACTTATATCTTCAGTTTTAGGTGGCTTTTTGGACTCTGCTTTAGCTAGGGAATTGGGGGTCATGCCAGTTCATTACTACCAGGGGAGTGTAGAAGTCTAGACTTCCTATTCAGTCTTTGCTTGTGGGGTTGGGGCTAAGGCCACAATATTTTTTGTGGTTTTTGGCTGGAGTAGAGTGATTATTGTCTAAAAGTGTTCTTTCTTGCTAGGCTCTTCCTTTCCTGGTCCTTTGTCCAGAAAGAGTGAGCTTTTCTTGGGGCTTTGTATGCCTGTACTCACCAGCGTTTCTAGACTGGTGGCTTCTCCAGTTGTAAGCATGGGGTATATAAGGCACACAAAAACCAGAGAATTCACCTTTTGGTTGTTCTTTGGGTCCCAAGGTCTATAGCCAATTGGTTGTTTTTTTCTTTCTACCTTTCAAAGTCTTTTTGTCTTACATATAATATCCAGGGTTTTTCTAGTAGTACTGAGCAGGAAAAATAGGAAAAAAGTATACACTTAACTTCATCTCAGAAGTGGAAATCTCTTTCACCTCTTTTGAGTCAAAGATAAATGAGGAAAAATACTGAATTGTGGTACTACACAGATACAGCCTAATTTGAGATCAGAGCAATATTTTCTAGCTCCACAGTTTCAAACTGTACTTTGTAAAACTCTCAGATTCTGACACCTATCCTGATGTCATGTCCCACAAATACAAATATATGATGGGCATCTTTACCTGGATGATCCATTACCACCTAAAAGTTATCACATTTAAATATAACATTAAAATATAAAAGTGAATTCATTTCCCTTCTCTCTTCAGGCTACATCAGTTTCTTTTCCTGATATTTTTTTTCTGCTCTTAGTGCCATTCTTCTACCATACACCCAGGTTCAGAATCTCCGAACTGCTCTTGGTAATGCCTCACCCTCATGGTTCCAGTTTACTCTGTCACCAAATCTTTGTTGTACCTCCTCTTGCGTTCTTCTTCACAATTATGTATTGCTTTTAATTTCTGATTTCATCACATTAGCCAAGATCCTTAGGTTAACTATGGAAATATCTTTCTTCATGTTCTGTCACCTTTAAATAACTGCTCAGATCCATTTTATAACATATCAACCTTCTTGGAGCCAAGTAGTCATTTAGTTCCCAGTTTACCCATCCCCCACCTCTGTACCATGGGTTATGCAACATAAAAAGCCCATCCTTCTTGTCCCCGAATATTCAATAGCTATGCTCTTTTGAGGAACAAACCAAAAAAAAAACTATTCTGAAAAGCCCTCCCTGGTCCCACCTGCCATAGGCAAACTCTCTACATTTGACCACCTATTCATTTTGTTGGTAACTTCCTATCAGTTTTGTTTTATATATGGCATCTCTCCTATAGCATCTCCTTGAGAACAGAACAAGCATCTTATTTATCTTCATTGTCTTCCTACAATCTCACCCCAAACATCATATAGAGTAGTTGTTAAAGTTGCTGAAAGAAAAACAAAGATGATTGGAAGCAAAACCCATCTTGAGATTTTCTTTGTTTCTTCATTTTCTGTCTCTTTAGTCTCTGCAAAGTGATAATATTCAGTCCAAATGATTTACAAATACAGTAAACATTAGGATATTATCAAGTGAACAAAATGCCCTTGAGTTTAAATGTCCCCTAATAGGGATGAAGGAGGCAATATACAAAATGTCTCTTCTTTCATAGGTGAGGAAGGGCAACCATATTTCTGCCTGTGAAAGGTGCTAGTAAAGCATGATGCCTAAGATGAAATAATCATTGACAAAGAACACCATCATCCAACTCAGTGGCTTCCAAGTCATCTCCAGGCAACCACAATACAGCCATGTTAATACATCAATCCAAATGTGTAATTTTAGAAGAGCACATAACCTCTAAGGAGAGTTGCAGACAAGGTTTTTGCTCAATCGTGACTCATCTTAGACTTGACTTTTTTTCCTGGATTCAACCAAGGAACTCTGAGTAAGTTTGCTTTGCCACGTCCCACAGAAACCCAGGGTAACTCTCACTCAGCCTTTGCTGTGAGCAGAGACTATCAGGTCACCTAAGAAACAGCAATTTGTGGGCTGCTGATTTATGCAATGATGACCTTGGCTTACAAAACCCAAACAGAATGTGCCCCAACTCATGAAGTCAAGGCAATGTGGTAAACAGAGCCTGTGCCAACAGGACATCATTTCAACATCCTCTGGCATATAAAGGATGTTTGGGCAGGGACACACACATCATAAGCTGTATTTAGGTGTGGACAATCAGTGATGACTAGGTCATAGCTCCATTAGCTTCTTAGAGACTTCTTAGAGTGGCTTCTGATGTTAAGTCAGCTACTTGTTAAAACTCCTGAAAAATCACTGAAATGAGTCACTTTGAAATGTGAACAATGGTCAAAATGGTCTGGAAACAAAGCAGATGCAAGTTGTTGGATGAAGGTGTTAAATAAAGCATTTTTTATGATGCTGTGAAATATTATGGTAATGATGGTCGGTTTCCAATACAGTTTCTTCCACAGTGCTGTCCACTTCCATGCAGTTACCAAACTATCTAAAAAGATCAAGAATTGTCTTCTAATTATGATGATAAACTCTTGTAATATTGGGTGGTTATTTACCTTTTTAGAATCTTGATTTAAGTGGCCCTGCCACTGAATATTGTTTTGTGCCAGTTGACATCAGTTGACCTTAAGGTTTTACACTACGGTCTAGCTGAAGTATCTTAGGGTTTTAAGAGTAAAGATGTGTTTCTTCCTTTGAACATCTCCTCAAACTTTATTTCTATTGAACACACTCCAGATGGCCTCCAATAATGAACTAAATGGACATATCCTGAAATGTGGCTCGTCTATATAGTCCTAGACACTTCAGTGAAACGAGCATTTAGCCCACCATTCTTATAAAATTGTTTGCCATGGTAATAATTTAATGCCTACATTTTGTAGAAAGCCTTTCAGTTAATGTTGAGTGCTTCAAGGTACAGTGAGCAATCTTTGAATGCTTCCTGCTTAGTACTGTGCCAGGCACATAAAATAATGCTCGACAAATGCTTCTTTAAGTGGATTTATTTTGACATGATGCTAGGCTCCCAAGAAAACCAGGTGTTTGCAAGTTGCTAACTATCTTAGTTTGCAAAATTGAGTATTACCTGGGACTTTCTAATGTTTTGAATAAATCAGATTTACTTGCTAACAACCTTCAGCAATTTCGCATTCTTAGATTATTTTGTTGAAGAGTAGTAAATTTAGGGGGCACTTACAGTTCAAAAATCAACCAGTAAAATGATACAGTCTTCAAATATTGTTGTTCTGAAAAAGGTTGAGAAATGTGAAATTAAGAGCAAGTAAAAATAGAGTAATAGCTTCACAGGATCATTGTCATTTTTTCTCCTGGCTCTGGCCCAGGGTCATTGGACAGACATCTCTATCCAGTCATCTCTATGGTTTGCACATTCTCCTGGCACTCTAATAGCTATTTTTGACCAAAAGAGAGAAAGAAGCAGATTGTGGATCCAAGCTTTTCACATAGTTACGTATAGGAAATATGAACTTGGAAACTCAGGCTATGTACATTTGTTCTTATTCTGCTTTTGATTCTCAGCTCTCTGTCTTTGGGGCAGCTTTTTAAAGATGATATTACATCTCTAGGGCCTAATTCATAGAAACATTAGCTTGTGATGGATATAACAAATGTGAGATCTTGTAATAAATAAATAGCACCATTTCATGTGAACCAGAACACTAATGAGAGCTGAATATAAAATGCAATATGCTCAGAAATACGGGGACCATAACTGCAGAAAGAGAAGATGTGCCACAGTGAGTTCAGAAATATGATTTAGCAGATGATCCAGACCAAAAAGCATTTTATTTATTTTTTATTTTTTTGGCTGTGTTGGGTCTTCGTTTCTGTGCGAGGGCTTTCTCTAGTTGCGGCAAGCGGGGGCCACTCTTCATCGCGGTGCGCGGGCCTTTCACTGTCACGGCCTCTCTTGTTGTGGGGCACAGACTCCAGACGCGCAGGCTCAGTAGTTGTGGCTCACGGGCCTAGTTGCTCCACGGCGCATGGGATCTTCCCAGACCAGGGCTCGAACCCGTGTCCCCTGCATTGGCAGGCAGATTCTCAACCACTGCGCCACCAGGGAAGCCCCCCAAAAAGCATTTTAAAAAGAGAACTCTACTCAATAAAGCAGCTCCTAATAGGTGATTTGCATCTCTGAATAGCTCACGTGAATTTGTGGGACCCCACCCTGGACCACACAAAGTAAATCTCCCGATTCAAGTGAGAATATTTTTATTATATTTTACAAATGTATTATCATTTTAGTATACAGAGGTAATAATTTGTGTTTAATATACAGAGGTAATAATATTATAGTCTTTAATGGATTTCTGTTTCAGAATAAGTAGAAATGTTGAGATTATGAAACACTTAAATTTTGAACCACTATCACTAACATTTACTAAATGAAATTAAAACCCTCATTTATCCACAGTATCATGACAGAATGAAATTCTAAGTAGCTGAAGTGTGTCTCTCTTGGTGAATTTTATTTTTAACTTGAAATATTTGAATTGAAAGCTTAAACTGTATTAAATCCTTCTCTGGCTTTTTAAAGCATGTGCTCTGGACTACATATCTGAGCCTTCACCCTGGGGTTAAGTATGTTTATAACATTCAGGCCAGTGAAGAAAGGAAAACCATTGACTCATGTTGTGTTACAACACAGCATGTTGGTTTCATGTGGGTTTCTTCTTGTCACTTTATCCATTGAAAAGATATGACATTGTGTATAATTGATTTTAATACCATGAAAAAAAAATCTGTGTTGCTTATAAACCTTACTGGTTTATTGCTAGGGTAATAAAAAAATACATATAAACGTGCATTGAACCTGGTATGTGCTCAATAAATATTAGCTCATATAACTGGGTATTTGTTACAGACAGTGGTCCCTGGGAAGCATCCTCACAGACGGAGCTTAGCGTACGGCAGGTTTTTACAACGAACGTACCCTTGAGGTCAACACCTGCGGAAGAGCAGAGGAAGAAGTCCAGTTATAACTCAGTCCCCAGATCAGCTCTGGCTGGAACTCTGGAGTAGAATGACCCTTTAGAGTTGGCCCAGTTGGGCCTGGATGGCCAGGCTCCTTCCCCAGGGATCAGTTACTGGGAGTGACCTTGGTGAGGCATTCCTTCACAACAGAGGCAATCTCTAAAGGGTCAGAGTGTTAGAGCTGGGACGAGCATGAAGTGGGTAAGGCAAACATGAAAGCATCAGTGCAAAAATTAAAGCCTCACCAAAAACTCAGTGATCGAGATAGCACATATTTTAATGCAATTTAAAAAATAAAAATTCATACAATAATCCACAATGAACAAAATATCAAAATTTAAATAACTACAAGCTGTTGTTTGCCTGTTTGATGGCCTTGTGATGGAAACGGTCTTTTCCAATCAGATGATGGTTCTCAGGCCCTCAAAGGTATTGAATCATCGCTGGGCAGGTTTATGACAGTTGACTATGGCATGCAAATAGATTGGGCAGTGCAAGTTTCTATTTATAGTCATGTTTTTTTTTGATATGTGTATACAGTGGTACCCATTTTTGCTTTGGCTTCAGGCTCCAATATGGCTCCAAATGGCCCTGCTGAGCACCCAAGGCTTATGTGCCAGCAGCGTTCCCAGTTCGTGAGGCAACAAGTTCTTTGTTGAAACAAGATCCCGGAAGCCCTTCAAAGTGTTCTCCACAATTTCCTATATTGTTGATTAATTGAAAATGTCACTCAAAAATGAAGTTTTGATTTACAGTAGATAATGAATATACTTGGCTCCAGATTTTAACCTTTACCTCTGGTAAGAAAAAGTAATCAAACTCATTTATCCATTTATCAGAATCACTTGCTAACATTTAGCATATTAGGTGTGGCTTGATGTCAGCGTTAGGTGACAAATGAACAACTTGGGTTCTATTCTCTTTAAACAAAGAAACAAAATTAGTCGACTCATGCTAACAACTCAGTCGTCTCCCAGAATTTCAGTTTTCTTTTCTGTAAAATGCGAAAGCTAGATTAGGTAATTTTTAATTCTCACCCAAATTTCAGTTTTAAATATTTGATTATTTATACTTTTGAGGATGACCAAATGTCTACCTTTAAGAACAGAAATTATTTTGTGTTGTGAACCTAGCAAATCCTTCTGAACTGAACTTCATAGAACTGTTTGTTACTACCCCAGCCCACCACATACTGTGAATTACTGCTGTTTTTTTTAGTACAGTTGACCCTTGAACAATGTTGGGATTAGTGATCCAGACCTTCCCTGCAGTCAGAAATCCACATATAACTTTACAGTAGGCCCTCTGTGTCCATGGTTCTGCATTCACAGACTCAACCAACAGTGGATCGTGTAGTACATATTTATTGAAAAAATCAGCCTATAAATGGACCCCTGCAGTTCAAATCCGTATTGTTCAATGGTCACCTGTACTCTTAGTATAGGTTCATCAGGATGTCCGCTGTTATTCACTGTTGGCATAATTATGTCTAATTCTAATGATCTTTCCCACCAATCTACCTTATTTTCTTCCAAACTTGTTGAGGTTGCATAAGCAACATAATATAATTGCCTAAAGCCATGTTTACTAAAGAGGTCAGAGGCTGAAGGGGAGATTTAAATGAATTCTGAAACATTTACTTATGCTCTCAAAAATTCAGAGTGGAGCAACGGATGAAACGTGGGAAGAGAAATTAGGTGGTAAACAAACCTGCTCAAGTTGTGTTTAGTGTTTCATTTTGTGTGCCCATTTTTCCCAAAAGGATTCTTTGTCAAGGAACATCTATTAACATACACTTTGAGAAAAGCTGGTGTAACGTGAAAATAAATGACATTTGAAGGTAGGACTTGGTGGCTCCACCTTGAGTAATGTGCGTGAAATTCGTGCAGAGTCATTTTTGCTCCCCATTTCTTGGATTTGCTTAGGGTCATTGAGATGGCCCAATGGGATTAGCCTCTGGCTTTGTGAAGTGTGTAGGGTTCAGCTGTCAATGTTATTGCACAAAGCTAGAAAGCGAAAACCAAGGAAGTACCAGTTGGTGAATAATGGCTCTTGTATTACTTACGTTATCTATGCTTGCCAGAATGGAATACCTATCAGCAAGAATTGCTGCCTTTAATTTCACTCATCTCAAAGTGTCAATCTATAACCATGAGTGTGTTGATTCCCCCGTTCCAGTTCCCTAATCTGAAGAAGAGGAAAAATGGTTCATTTCACAAGTGGTTTTCAGGAGGAAGTAAATTCTCGAAGTGCGAAGAGTGATTGATGAACAGTGTTGAGTTTGTTTGTGGGAGAACTTGTTTGACCTGTTACCCTGGCTGTCTGAGTAGAATGCTTTGCAGAGAAAGAGACAAGAAACACACATGCACACACACACATGCACACGTGCACACACACACACACACACACACAGAAATGTCAGCCAAGCAAATCACATTTGGGAGCCATTGTTGAGACTTTGTAGCCACAGTAGATTCTATCGTGTGACTGTTCAGAGCTTGACGTACATAGTGTGCCTCTTAATCATTGGCAATTTTGTTTTTCTTTAAATACTCATCTCACGTTTGTGCTGTTGCCAGTGCTTCTCAGACCCTCTAGAGGAGGTCAGAAAGTAATTCTTATAAAATTCATTTATTGTGGGGAATCTCACCAAAATTAAATATATATATATTTATCCTTACATCAGTTGAGTACTCATCTCCTAGACTAAAGGATTTGGGTAGATTTATACAGATGGGATTATGGTTGAATACAGTAATTTTTTTTTTTTTCTGCAAGGGGACACTTTAAGCAGTGTGGTTTAAAAAAGCTAAAGCCTAAGCTAAAAATACAGTACTATATTAATAGGAGCCTACTGACTATACTTAGGAATGTTCTGATGCCAAAATAGTTCACCAGAATGCCAGTGTGTTGTAAGAGAAATACTAATCAACGAGCCACATAAGTCCTGTGTTTAGCTGGAAATATATATATTATTTAACATCATATGTAAATATATATATATTTTTTAACTCCAGAGCATCTTTTAAAGACCTGTTTATTAATTTACTGGTTTGCTTATTAGGAGCATAAAATCAGAATTTGAATGATACATAGTATTTGCGTTTGTAAGTTGTACAGTAGAAACCATTAAGTAAGCGAACAGTGGAATTTCTATATATGTCATATACATACATGTGTGCATATATATGTACACAAACACACACATACACATGTCTGATCATGTAACTTAATTTATCCAAAATGGACTTCGGTAAAAATTAATGTAAGATCATATAACTTAATTTATGCCATGATAATTAGTTCAAGTTAATATTGCATTAAGTGAAAATAGGCAAATTGATGCAATTAATACAGGCTGGCCACTAATCATTCTGGTATTTCTTTATTATTCTCTGGAGTACTCAATGAATTGAAGTAAATTTTACTAATTGGAAAACATCATTCAAACCTTATTTATATACATTTAATTTATACTTAATTCTGAATCAATCTTCTCCCCCCCCCACCCCACCCCCCAAAAATCTCCTTTGAACAGGATCACATTGTTTGTTTGTTTCTTTATCATTTGGGCCATGATACCAACACAGCGGATGTACCTTGAACAACTAAAGTTCATCTCAGTAGACTGATTCCATCAACATCTCAGATACATGTAGAGTCCTGGACTCATAGTTTTGAGATCTACCAAAAAGATGGAAACCCAGTCTGAATGTACCTGCCCTTTCCTGCCAGGGCCCTGTCTGAATCTCATCCAATCTGGGTGATCTGAGGAAAGTTCTACAGTAGAACTGATTACACCGATGTGGGCAGACTTTAGGGAAACTGTCAGGGGAAGGGCAGTTCCACTGGGGAGATGGAGTGAGAGAAAGGAGTCATTCCTGGAACCAAGAGAGAGCAGCTCTCTGGAGAGATCCTTCAGATGAGAGTAGTGACCAGCTGAGCATTGCCAGCAAGGAGGGAGCCAGGGGAATAAGTAGTTCAACCTCACTTCCTTCTTTCCAGTCTCTTGCCAGGGCCTCCCATTGCTTGAACCCAAATGGAAGTCAAAGGGCAAGGGTGTCATTGTTGAAACACTTATGGGTCAGCCTCTCAGAGCACTAAACAGAGTGGACCCAAATGGAGATTGTATCAGGAGGGGCAAGGCTTTCTCTGGAGTAACCTGTTAATTAAAGTAAATTTTACTAATTTGGAACCATCATTCAAATCTTGTTCATGTACATTTAACTTACACATAATTCTGAATCGATCTCCACCCCCCCCCCAAGAAAAAACCCATTAAAATGTGCTAGTTTCATCCAGAAATATGCTAAAACTCTTAGGGGAGTACAGAGATTAATCCTTATAAATCCAGTTTTCACTGAATCACTTTGTATAGTTGCGCAAAGGTTGGTATAACAGACATGGGAGAAAAAAATACTCTACTGGAGACTTAATTGCCCTTTGAGACTTTTTTATGTTTCCAATAAATATCATTAATGTAAAATTTGATCCTATCAACTAAAAAACACATCCTCTTTATGAAGTATTTCTTTGTGGTAGAGAATGGACCCTGGGCTGCAGTCCACGTAAAGTTCTTCTCCCTTCTCTCACCCACATGTCCCTGAGTCACTTCGCCTCTCAGACTAAAAAGTCCCTTTACCTGAACAAATTATGGAAAGTGCTTTCATTTCTTCAGGGGCTTTGCAGGGAGCAAATGAGACAATACATAAAACAGCAAGTCATCTGCTATAAAGTCTATACAACTTCATAAAAGTTGGTTGACCAGTAATATTTACTTGCAAAGTACAAAGAAAAAGAAATATCTTTCTTCTTCAAACCATTGAAGGAAGGATTGCTCTCCTCAATCTTTTTACTTAGATTTTCTTTTTCTTTAGTGAAAGACCAATATATAAGTTAAAAACAAGTGAGGTGAAGACAGGGCCTCCTGCTGTTACATATTTTCCAAAGTCTCAATTGTAAAATATGATAAAAAGTTATTAATCAATCTTTGTTTGTTTTAGTAGGGTAGCTATTCTCTGTGGAGTTAGCTCAGACCGTGTAGGGAAAACCCTTCAGGATCTCCCCTGTGAAGCTTGCACATGCAAATAATAGCCAGCATTTGTGGAGTTTCCTTCTTGACCAGCTAAAAATTCCCCCTGGCTTGGGAGAGCACGAAGTCTTTAGCGAAGATGTCAACAGTGATTTATTATAAGCTGAGTTAATTCTCTCTCAATCTAAAGGCCTTGCCTATGACATAATCACTTTCTTTCCCCCCCACAGAGGGAGCTGCTTATCCCATGATCCTCAAGACGGCTTCATCCAGACACCAGCCATGGTAAGATTTCAGCTGTTTTCTTTGGAAATTTTTGTTGCGGGAGATGTGGCATGGAGTATGATTAGTCAAGTACGGTTCTCCCCCAAGAAAACTTCAACGTGAAAAAAACAAGGTATGTGTGTGTGTGTGTTCTGTGAATATATTAATATAACTCTGTGTATGTCTTTATGAAGCTTAGGAGAGCTTCTTGGCAACAGATCAGGGAGAAGTCATAAACTCAGCCTTCTCTAACGTACTAGTTAGGCTTTTACTGTGCTGGCTTTGTTGTGCTTTTGTTCTTTCTGGGTTCACAAACTGAACAGAGGTGATGGAAATCTGGAGAAATTCAGAGATGAGCCCAGGTAACTTCAAAGTTGGAAAGTAAGACCTGAAAGCGGTATTTAGGTAGCAGGGAACACGGAGAGAAGTCAGCTAACTGGAGATTGTGACAGCATCTTTAATCACATGAACTTCTTAGACGCCGGTAATCTGGTCATTTCCAGTTTGTCTAGAGACATGAAATGAAAGCGAAGCGTTTAAGCCATAGTTCTCATGGCTTGGTTGTTGGTATTGGCTAATGGGTATCCCTAACTGCTGTTTCGAATTGTGATCCATGTACTGTGAAAGCTCTGGACGACTTTAATCTGTAATAAGGCAAAAATAATGGCTTCTCCCCATCCCCATTCTGCATCACTTGAAACACAGTATAATACACCTGCTTTCACCCAGATCTCTATAGGGAGGGGAACTTATCTGATTCTTTATTTGAAGATATTGATGCTTAGAAATGAAAGACATTCTTCTCTACATGTTTCAGTATCATCCATTCAATTACAGGGGATATTTCTTTTTCTTTCTGAAAACATTCTTAATTTATATGGACACTTTGGTTTTTCGGCATCACCTGACTACCTCATCACAGAAGGAAAAAACTGGCATGCCTGATATTGATAAAATCTTTATAACCATTTAAGGCAAGTTCAACAAACAAAAAGAAAACCATTGAAGGCTTAAGAAACATCTAGAAAGTTGAAGAAAGCCTATCACTGTCCTCAAGCCAGTAGTACCATTTATATTGAGATATTTAAGCAGGGACATCATAAGTATAATTATCAAACTGAGAGAACGTCTAAGGCAGGGTTTCTCAGCCTCGGCATTATTGAATTTGGGGGCCAGAACATTCTGTGTGGTGGGAGATGACTGTACAGTGTTCAGCAGCAACCGTCGCCTGTAATCACTTGATGGCAATAGCCCATCCCCCTCACTCTCCCCCCACCACTCCACCCTCTCACCCCTGACACCAGACTGTGACAATTACAGTTCTCTCTGGACATGGCCAGATGTCCCTCATGGGACAGTACTGCTCTCAGTTGGGAACAACTGATTGAAGGAGACAACATGAACCTCTCTGAGTGTGTGACAAAGATAAAATGGAAAATTTGGGTCTCAAGGTAATGACAATCTTTTTGCCTCGAAACCCTTCCATCAGCAGTAGTATTTGGTAGGCACAGTGAGGCGCCGCAGAGAATCTGGAAATGGGGGAAATAGGATTTTCCTTGAAGAGTTAAACCCCAATGTGAGTGCACAGACATGCCGTTATCCAGTTGTTGAATTTCCATCTTCCCAAGCAGAAAACTCATAGCAGTTCTCTATTAAACTCAGGCCTAATTTAGAATCTCAAAAGAAGTCCCTAAATTCAGAACAGACTGACCTAAATTTACTTCATGTACGTGTTCTTGCACTGGACGGCCATGGAAGAGTCCTGTGCGCTAAAATCCACTGGGAGGCTATTTGAAGCCAGGGGTCCCCAACCTGCAGGCTGCGGGCCAGTACTGGCCTGAGGCCTGTTAGGAACCGGGCCGCACAGCAGGAGGTGAGCGGCGGGTGAGGCAGCGAAGCTTCATCTGCCCCTCCCCATCGCTCCCATTACTGCCTGAACCATCACTCACATTACCACCTGAACCATGCCCCATCCATGGAAAAATTGTCTTCCACGGAACCGATCCCTGGTGCCAAAAATGTTGGGGACCACTGTTTTAAACTTCTTCCTCACGTGCGCCAATTTCAGGCTGGCCACAGGCTTTGCAAAGAAAAGTAACTTGTATATAACATTCAAGCCTGGCATGAGCCTTCCTAATCAGCTCTTTCTGCATCTTTATTCTGCATCTTATTTCCCTTCAGTCTCATTCAATGTCTGCTGTACTAGGGATTCTGTTTCATTAATAGACTGACACTTGCTCTTATCCATGTTTTCATTATTTCTAGGTGATTCTCTGCCTTCAAGTCCCCTTATTCTGTAATTACAGATCCTGGTGTTGCCCCTATCCATTTATTTTCACAGCCTTATTGAACCTTACCAATCACTTTTAAACCTGCTTATACCATTTTAGAGTTTACCTTTTACCATGTTGTACGTCTTGATAAAATTTCTCCCACTCCTCTGGACTTGGGTCTGAGAAGTCCAGATAGTCTCCCTAGCTCAAAAAGACGTTAGCAGCACTAAAAATGTTAATCCTAGATTTCAAAAATGGAGGCAGTCTTCCCAGAATGGTATGATTCAGGGATTAAAGTGGAACATACGGCAAGGTGCCTTCTTTATTCATAAAGAAAGATCCAAAATGTATGCAGTCTTCCTCTCCAGTATATTATGTATAGAAGCAAAGAGCAAAGCCTAACAATTGTGTTCAGTGACAAATAAAAATGCATGTGTGCCCCTGACATTGCTTCATGAGAAAGAATCGCCAGTGAATGGGACGGTGCTGGTCCTGCTCCTCCGGTTTTATACCCAGAGACTTTCTACTCTTTTCTTGAAGTTGCCAGACTTTTCTGCTCAAGCCAAAGTTGCTTTTGTTACAAATAATAGAAAATCACTCGTTATAGCTTAGGCTAAAAGGGAAAGGTGTTGGAAAGATGCAAGGGTTTCTCCCATAACCCACAGACAGGAAGTGTCAGCGCTGGAAGAGGCCTCAGGCATAGTAGAGGTCCCTCCTGTGGGCACAGATGGTCTCTGTGCAGGACCTCTTCTGTGTAGCTCCTACCCTCCACCCTCCTCCATCCGGCTCTCTGTCCCTGGAGGAGGATCTGTATGGATATCATCCCATGGTTTTAATGCCCTCTGGGTTCTGATTGGAATCAGCCAATGGGGAGTCTTGGTAGGAGCTTAGAGATGAGGAGGATGAGATTGGGGTATTTGGCACCCTTCTGTAGGTGTGTCTCACTTGACTACATCTCTCAACCAAAGGCCACACATCTTCCTGGAATGGGCAGACCCATGCGAGGAGTTACTGGAATCTCTCATTTCCAGTTCAAGTAATGACTCTCTCTCCCCACCCTCTACGCCTAGTAGTGTTATCAAACCCTGTTAATTAAATCCTCTTCAAATTATCTGTATTTGAGTGTGGAATCTGTTTCCTTCTTAACTGATATAGTCTCTTCTCTTCATCTCTTCAGCTCTCTGTGTGTCTACTTTCTGTCTCTGTGGTCACCTGTCTCTGTCTCTCTTCTTTTCTCTCCCCCTCACACATGGGAGAGACTGTCACCCTAATCCCTCTGTATCATCTCAGTTCATGTGCCAACAGAACTCAACTCCAAGAGCAGTAATTAGTGTTTGGTAGCATATTTCATTCTCTTTTCTAAACTTTAAGTATATTCTCTCATTTAATCCCAACAACAACCCATAGGTTCTATTATCATGAAATTTTGCAGCTCAGGACACCCAGACATGGAAATTGAGTAACTTGACCTCCTAACTAGAGCTAGTGTTGGAGTTCTAACCTAGGCAGATACATTTCAGAATGTATATCCTTAAATACCATTGTTGATAGTTTGGTTGTTGGTCTGGACCATTTGGGGTTGAAAGTTCAATAATGATTCACTCACAGTGTGGTGGTGGTGAGGGGACAAGACACCATGATTTGCTTTCTAGTGAGTCGGACCTTTGGGAGAAAACCCTCTGAATGTGGTACTAGGGAAGCAATAAAACTGGCTAGAACATTTATCATAACCCACCAGCCTGATTTTGTTAGCCATATTTTTCATAGTCTCTTGAAAAAGTTCCCGAAGAGGTTTACAAAATATTGAAACTATGTAAATCTTCTTGCTATTTGTAGGCCATTTTCCTTGCACACCCTAACTCTTTTAGACCTCACTTAGGGCAGACTCAAAGAAGAACCTACCTTATTTAGAAGAAAACAAAAAGAATAAAACATTATCTGCCTTCCCCTTAACGTGGAGATTTGATGAATGTCTCCAGACTACATACTGTGTTTTCCCCAGTGGTTTCAGGGTCTGAGCGTCTTTATCAGATTCTACATGAGAAGCATGTAGGCTAGTGGGACAGCTGCTCTACCACTGACCACTGACTGATACTTTCAGTTACATGTGACTGAAAAATGAGGACGAAATTAAAATTGCAGCATTTCATCATCCTGTTGCCAACTTATACTTTTATACCCAGATATTCTATTTAAGTCATGCTATAAGATGTTATTTTTGACCCAAGTTTCTTAAATCTCATTCAGAGTATTTATTATAATACCATTGTGAGAAGCAGAATGTGATAAATGGGCTCTGGCTCCTCAAATAGTATAATCTTAAGTGATATACAAGAGGGTATGTCCTAAGATGTTCTTTAAAATGTATATCTTTGTAGTTTTATATAGCTTTAATTGAATACATGGCTTTACTGCGATAGAAGAGAAAAAAAAACATACTGCATAAGGATGGCATAATCTTACAGTTGTATCCAAGAGCTGCTTTAGGCAGCAGTGGAAACTAAAAATCACTGTCAGAAGGAAAAACTCAAAACCATGTCTTTCTTTAACAAAACACATATGCATCAGAAAAATTATCCATTTTTTTTTTGATTACTGTTTTCATATGTAATCAGCACAATACCATCTTTACATTTTTCTCCTGGGGAGCTAGCACCATGAGTTTTAGAGAATATGTTTTATTTATCATTGTGTTTTTTAGCACCTGGTATGGTGCTTCAAACATAGTAGATGAATAATAATATTTGATGACTGAATAAATGAAGTGTAAATGCAAATACAAATATATTATTTCTCAAATGTGCATATCTTTAACGATTTTTGCCTTAGTGGTGATGCATATGCTATGAAAGTTATATCACAGAATGTGAAGCTATTTCAACAATTTCTACATG
Source organism: Balaenoptera ricei (assembly GCF_028023285.1). NCBI lineage: Eukaryota > Metazoa > Chordata > Mammalia > Artiodactyla > Balaenopteridae > Balaenoptera > Balaenoptera ricei. The sequence continues at coordinate 4,079,604 of NC_082658.1, read as the reverse complement.
TTGCGTAAAATCTGAAGTTCAGCAAAGATTGAGATGATGTTGAGTTGGGGATTTGGGGCACTGGAAATATAAAATTCTTGTTTGAATCAGACCGGAAAGTCATGAATGATGCACAATTACACCATTATCAAGAAGGTGAAGTTTCCCAAAGATGATGAAACTGTGCAGATTTACTCCCCCCAGCTCCTAAGAGACGATGTTTATACCAATTTATAATGAGATGAAAATGATACTTACTACAACAGTATTTATTATAGTGAGGATGATACTAAACTTTTAGCCACCAGCAATTAACTGAAGATAGAGGAAGCCATGAGGGAGGACTCCAGAAAAGGTGCTCTTGGTGATGGGCAGGAAAACTGATGGTAGGAAGGATTAACGTACCAAACAAAATGTAGCTCCTTTGTACTGCTGGGACCTCGGCTGGACTCGTGACCCACACCAAGTTCTTTAAGCAAAGAGGGCCACATGGTAGTTGAGTGAAATCTGATGTTTTGCTTAGTTGTCTCAGACGTGTTTACTTTAGTAGAGGGTTATGGAAAGGTTGAATCAATAAACACTTTCTTTTCAGTCAGCAGACTTGCCATGGACATCAATAGTCATGCTTAAAATGAAACTGGTCTTTCTCTATGAATGGAAGCATTTCTTGTTTCCTTGGAGAAAATGAGATCCCATAGATGCTAAGTACTAATAATTAGGGGCCCAACCAGAGACTTTGCTACTTTTCATTTTATTCTGGACAAGATTTTGAGTAACTGGTAAGTGAAAATTCAGATAGTAAATTTGTTTTTTAATCTTTATAATCATTTTGAATAAGAAATGATAACTAAACTGGGTAATGATTTTATGACTTCCATCCTATAATCTATTCAGATTAAAATAAATCATGATGGTCTTTGTAATCTCATAACCCTAGGTCACAAACAGATTTTAGGCCTTCCATCCTAGTTTAGCTGTAATATTTCCATTTAGGAACCCTTTATTACAAAGAAAGCAAGTTTAATTCTCCAACATAGTACTGTCTTGCCATATGTCTCTAGTAAAAAATAACACAAAAACAAACAAGTAAATGAACTCGGAATTAAGAGCTTGAAAATAGCCATGGAAAGTCAAAAACACATGATGAAAAGAATTGATTTTTTTTTTTCTGAAAATGCAACTATCATAAAAGGAAGAAAAACAGCCAAGTGAAGCATACTTTCAAACCCTTCACTCCTCTATTTCTCAGACTTACCAGATCTATTATGCTGGGTGAATAAAAAACTCATGTGTGCAACCTTAATTCCGGAAGTCATGTATAAACACAAGACAAGCTTAGCAGATTCTTGTCTTCCGTTGGCTTAGATGTCTGCCGTAATGTTCACGCATAACAAAACCACTAAATAGGGAAGTTGAAAGCAATATGATTTTATGGTGTTTACAGTTTGTTTTTAAAGAACTTTATTTCTTATTATACCTTTGACATCCAGTCACCGTTATCAGCCCTAAGAGTTTGGTTTTCTGGAGACAAAAACTTTTAGACATCTGGGACCTGGTCCAGCTTGACTATAATAAGGTGTTTATTTTATTTCTTCTCTTGTTTGGCTTGTTGGGTACCCACAACACACAGGTGCACATCAAGTGCTATAGTTTTCCCCTTGTTCTTGAAATGGAAGAAAGCGATGAAGAAGTACTTAGTGAATTGGGGGAAGCCCAGAAGCAGGTGAGGAAGCTGAGCCAGGACACCAAGATTATCATTGCCAGTGAAAGCGCACTTAGTGGACTGATCTCTTCTGTGTTCTGGAGCCTAAACAGGAAAGGCAGTGAAGGTAGGCGAACCCTATCCAGACCAAGTAAGAATTTGTGGCAGCTGATTCAGGATATAATGACCATCCAACACCTCTGTGCCAACAGTACAAAGAACATGAAGGAAATGGCCCAGCCACCCGGGCTGATGCCGTCAGAAGTGACAAATGGTCCTGCACTGACTGTTTGAAGCGGTGTATTAAATGCACTGGAAGTGGATAAGTTGAGAATATACGTACACATTATTCTTTGTAAACAAGTGGGGCTCTATGATGATTTTATAGTTATCTTTATATTCATTTTTTCTTTTTCATTTCCGTTTTTTTACTAGTGGTGACGAGTTATGGTAAACAATCAAGGTTTTAGCCTGGCCTTTATTTTCATCCTTTGCACTCTCTTTTCTCCACGTCTTCTAATGAACAAAGGGTGCATTTCCTTGGAAAGGTAAATATAATAAGCTGGCTGAAGGGCAATATAATAAAATAATCATGGATAGGCATGAAGATGAATGCACAAAGATGTTTATGACAGCTGGATAGTGAAAAACTGGAAATATCCTAAAGTTGAATTGCAGGAGATAGGTCAGACAAATTATGCTTCAGCTAAACAGGCCAACGCTACAGCTTTTTAAAACAAGAGGTAGAACGATACGTATTGATATGAGGATACACTTTCAACATGTTTTGTGTTTTTTTTTTTTTTTTATAGGCAATGTTTTGTCTTTTTTTTTTTTTTCATTTATTTATTTATGGCTGTGTTGGGTCTTCGTTTCTGTGCGAGGGCTTTCTCTAGTTGCGGCAAGCGGGGGCCACTCTTCATCGCGCTGCGCGGGCCTCTTACTGTCGCAGCCTCTCTTGTTGCGGAGCACAGGCGCCAGATGCGCAGGCTCAGCAATCGTGGCTCACAGGCCCAGTCGCTCCGCAGCATGTGGGATCTTCCCAGACCAGGGCTCGAACCCGTGTCCCCTGCACTGGCAGGCAGATTCTCAACCACTGTGCCACCAGGGAAGCCCCAACATGTTTTTTAATTGGAGTATAATTGCTTTACAACGTTGTGTTAGTTTCTACTGTACAACAAAGTGAATCAGGTATTCATATACCTATATCTCCCTTTTTTTTGGATTTCCTTCCCATTTAGGTCACCACAGAGCATTGAGTAGAGTTCCCTGTGCTATACAGTAGGTTCTCATTAGTTATCTATTTTATCCACTTTCAACATTTTAATTTAATGTGGGTTTGTGTGATTTTGATAAAACACAAACCAAAATGTTACTAGTCCTCCACCCCCTGGCTGGCAGGATTATGAAAGACTTCAAACGTGGCTGTATGTGCCCCCTATCCAAACCCTCCTATCCGATAGTGGAGTCTATTTCTCCACCCCTGGACTCCAGATTGGCCGTGTGACTTGCTTTGCCAATACACCATTGGCGTATGTGACACAATTAGGGGCTTGGAAAGAGCTTGTGCGTTGGGACTTGCCTGCTTGCTTCTCCTAGGAACCCTGCTACTGCTGCCGTTAGAACAAGGTTGGATAATGTGACACTTATGCCCCAGTCACCTCTAGACAATCCCCAGAAATGGAGCCACCTAACCTACTGGCAGTAGAAGAATCTTCCAGATGAGTCCAGCCCAAATTGTTGACTCAGGGAAATATAAGCTAAATACATAGCTATTATTTTAGTCCATAAGTTTTGGGATAGTTTGTTATGCAGCAAGAGCTGACGGATGCCTTGTGTGTTTAGGCATGTGTGCAGGCTTGTTTCTGAAGGGATGTAAACGAAAATGTTCATGTGTGTGAGATGTGAGATATGGGTGATTTGTACTATTGTTTATCTGTACTTTCTTTTACTTTTTCTAAAATAATCATGTTTATCCATGTGATTTAACACAAATGAAGAAGAAAAGGAAAAAAGCCTAAAATTGAAAAAAAAAAAAAAAACAGTTGCTTTATGAAAAGGAGAAACTAACTGCTAGGTATGATTGTTTGCTTCATCTGTTTTTCCAAGTTGATTTTTCTTGTTAGTTCTATTAACCAAGCAGATGTACATGCCGTCAGATGTTATTGTACAAAAGATAGGAAGGCTGACCACACCGAATGCCGGGGAGGATACAGAGCAACAGGAACACTTAGTCATCGCTGGTGGGGATGGGAAATAAATGGTGCAGCCATGTTGGAAGACATTTTGGTGGTTTCTTAGAAAACTAAACATAATCTTACCGTATGATCAAGCAATTGCGCTCCTTGGTATTTACCTAAAACGAATTGAAAACTTATGTCTACATAAAAAACCTGCACGAGGATGTGTAGAGCACCTTTAGTCATAATCCCCAAAACTTGGGAGCAATCAAGATGTCCCTCAGCAGGTGAATGGATAAATAAACTGCAGTCCTTCCAGATAATGGAATATTGCTCATTGCTGAAAAAAAATGAGCCATAAACAGACATGGAGGAGACGTAAATGCCTGTTACTAAGTGAACATCCAAGAAGGCTAATGACCGTGTGATCCCGGTTAGATGACGCTCTGGAAAAGGCGAAGCTCTGGAGACAGTGAAGAGATCAGTGGTTATTAAGGTCTGGGGGAAGAGGAGTGGTAAACAGGCAGAGGACAGTGGATTTTTAGGGCAGTGAAAGCACTCTGATGCCATAATCATGGGTACCAGTCATTCAACTTTTGTCCAAAGACACAGAATATTCAAGACTAAGAGTGAACTATGTAAACTATGGACTTCGGGTGATGATGATGTGTCAGTGTAGGTTCATGCATTGTGACCTGTGTCCCACTCTGGTGGGAGATGATAGTGGAGGAGGCCGTGCATATGAGGGGGTAGGAAGCATATGGGGCATCTCTGCACCTTCCCTTGGATCTCGCAGTTTACCTCACACTGCTCTAAAAGATAAAGTCTTAATAATTTTTAAAATGCCAAAAAAAATAAGCATAGGAAAGGTAGACGCAGAGCATAGAGAGATGCCATTTAAGTTTCTCACTATGTCTAGGTCTCTGCCTTCTTTACATCAATGAGAAAATCGGAAAATTTAAATGCCTAACACAAATGACATTTTTAAAGGATCCATGCTCGTATTTCTAGGACTTTAATTTTATCAATCATTTATATAAACACAGAAGAAAAGTGAGAAGGTGTGAAAAGGAAAACCCCTTCGATGCTTGATAGACTTGATATCAGAGTGATAACACAGGTGACTGGGAAAGATAATGGAACACCAGGCATTGAGGTGAATGATGAAGGAAATTTTCAGACGCTGGAGGGACACTTGCCAGATAGGAGCTGGGGAGACTTCATATACACTGGGCCTTGAAAATGGATGTAAAGCTTATTACACTCATCACATTTTTTAAGCATGAGTGAGAATAAAGAAACCACAATTGAAACTCCAAGCAGTCTTCCAGTGAACCGCAAATATCTTCTGAGAGAATAAGAGTTCACTTTTATACTTTGTATAATCAGACTGTATTTTAAAAATCCCTGGAAGATTTACCATCTCATTCTTCTTACCAACTTTCTTTTTATCTCAAATGTCCAGTTGCTACTTTACGGGCTCAATTATCGATGATCATCGGCTCATTGAAGGAATGTTCCATTCATAATGTATTTTTGGACAGATTTCTGTACTTTTGTCTGAGCCCCATCTTTGTAATATTCGTGAGGTTTAATCTCAATGCATATAAAATATTTAGACTTTTTTTTTTTTCAGAATTTAGGAATGCACACTTACCCGATGCAGGAGACTGGGACACTCAAGAAAAGGTTGAGTTTCACAGAGAGTATCCAGTTATTACTGTGTGAATGGGAAAGCAGGGAGCAAATCCAGCCAGTGGAGTTGGTTTTTCAACAACTTTACTTAAGTCTCGAAGTTTCCTTTTCTTTTACTTCTTTTTTTTGGTTATGGGGCAGTATTTGGGGGTTGGGGAATAAGTACATTGTGCCAACTACTGCATGCTCTTCTGTTGGGAACATCTTGAAAACTTCATTGCATGTATCTGTTATGTCACAGTGTTTGTTTTTTCAAACAATTTGACATTTTGAGCCGTCAGCAGCCTGGAAAGTTTGCCTTCCAGATGCAATTTCTCTGAGTGCCAATTTCCATGTGGTCCATTTCTGCCCCCTTCTCCAACTGTGGGCCAAATTCAAATACCTGGCCCACCACACTGGCTGTCTTCACAATGCAATTACCTATCAGGGTTTCTCCCGGAGGATGCCAAATCCCGTTTTTTGCAGACTCACCTAGCCAGGCTGGTGGCGTTTGAAAACTCCACTCAGAGTAAAACATCATTTTTTTCTCCTTGGTACCAGGTTTCTTGTAAGACCTTGTTTCTTATGCTGAAACATAACTTTAGTTCTTTGCTTGCTTTTTTTTTGAACATGGAAAACACTAACTTATTACAAGAAACTTCTCCCATCCTCCCATACTGGAGATATTATGGTTCTAGCATCAGCTATTTCTTTGGTGGTGTTGTTTACTAATGATTTTCAAAGGCATCCTGTTTCTTAAATGGCACACTAATTGGGGCAAGTTTATTTAGAACTAGAAAAGAGGTAAGGAAACATTTTTCTCAGATGTAAAATGAAGATAAAACAGTACCTGTAGATAATGTCTAAGAAAGGAAGTAGATTATTGGTTGCTTAGAGCTGAGGATGGGAACAGTCATTTACTGTAAATGTATATGAAGGGTTTTACTGGGATGAGGAAATGTTCTAAAACAGGTTGTGGTGATGGTTGCACAGCACAGTAAATTTGCTAAAAATTGTTGAATTGTACACTTAAAATGGGTAAATGTTATGTATATTATACCTCAATAAGATTGTTTGGTAAAGGGAAGGGTGGTATCTATGTAATAAGATTCTTTTGGTGATGAATTGGTTTTATCTATATAAAATATTTCTTGGATTTAATAAGTGCTCATTAATATTAACCAAAACTGTTATAATTAACTTCCATGAAAGTCAGCTCATTTCCAAATTTCCTTTCGCTCTTCAGCAATTATTCTCACACACACACACACACACACACACCCCTTAACCTCTGTATCTGATTCAGTTAGGTGGCACAATACCCATTAAGATATTTTTCCCTCAATCCCTTCAAGATTTTTCCAGCTGTTATTTTTATTACCTGCTTTCTTATCATACAATATAACTCTATAAGTCTATCATTGACATCAAAAGCCTTACATTTCTTCCTTTGGAGCAAATCTTATCTCTGAGAATTATTATTGTTGCTAGGCTCACTCTCTGTTTTATCAGCATACCTCCAAATGACACCCATTCCTGTAAATTACACAAATACAAAACTGAGTTTCTCTCCAGTGCCCCTGCCCCAATTTTATTAATATATTTTTTCTCCAGTCTTGAAACCTCAGAATTACCTTTGACCTCTTTCTTGGTTCCTAGCATAGGGAAAGTTCCACAGACCTCCTAAGTTTGCTCTTGAATGATTCATATCCATGCCTCCCTCTTAATCTTGTGTAAGGATTATGGTGAGAAACAAAATGCACATTGAACTGATTGCCTTGCTCTATCACTTTGTTCCATGATATCCTAATTCCCTTGCCAGATTCATGCTCCCAAATGTCAGATCTTCTCATTCTTTCTCCTCCTAGAAGCCTTGATTATTTAGTACCACACTCAATGCACATTGACAAAAATTTTTAAAATCTAAAAATTTAAATTCTGAAAGCCCTTGATGCGTATCCATGTGTATTGGCAGGGGGGCGGGGCGGGGCAAGTCTACGGTATCTCATCGCTTTCCAGCAATTCACGGTGCACTAGAGTGCAGTAAAGGAACTGAGAAGTGTTGGAGTGAAGAAACCTTCTTAATTCAGTTTACTGTGGGGTTTGTTAACGTGTTTTGAATACAGACTACTTTAATACCATCTGTAGAATCAGCCTGTGCAGGACTATTAAGCAAAAAAATAGATTGAGGACACTGTATAAATACAAGCCTCGGTAGGAGAGAAAAAAAGGTGGAGTTGTTTTCTCTAAATTCCAAAGTGGAAGAATTTGAGTCCAGCTCATTCTAACTTGTCCCTGTGCCTCATAAGCTTAAATCTTTCACCCTTGTTCAGCCTGGTTGCATCTTTTCAGGAGTTTTCTTTTCCTTCTTATCTTTTGTGTCCTTGAACCAGTCCGGGACCCTTCTCTTAGGAGGCGGCTCTGGCGAAGGAACTCACCAGGATTCACTGCACATCCTACAAGTATCTTTTAATTAAATGGTTGGCAGCCAAGCCTGTGCTAACTGTGCCCGGGTGTGGTAATACAGAGGTGGGGAATTTGATTCCTCACCAGAGATGCACTCTTTTTTCCTGGGTTAGCCACAGATACTTGGATTTGTTTTGTGTCTGCTCCCTGCCCGGGGTGTGTCACGAGGGTAGCATCCATTGTGAGCGTATGTGTCGCCAAGGGCAGGCAGGGGCCAGGTCTCTGGCGGAAGGAAATGGTGTCTAACACTAAAAGCAAGCCGTCCTTCCTACCTATCTTTCTAGGAAAACAGTGTCACGCAAAAACATGTGAATCTGTAATTGGCATCTTTAAAGATGCTTGCCATCGGGACCTCAGTTTAATTAGTCATTGCAGGGTGGCAGTTCTCTTGCAAAAATCTTGCACTCCATTAACCTTGACTTTTCGCACATTGACATTTCAAGCCCCTCCTTTGCTTTCATACGGTGGAGTGGACACGTCTCCATTTAATAGGAGTCCCCCTCAGGGTTCATGAGCCAGACGCTCGTTATTTGGCAAGGCCACCAAGCCCAAGTCTATAAACTGTGGCAGCCAGGAAAGGTTGTAGGCAGCTAAAAATGGCAAGAGAGCAAGAGTTATGGGATTCACTCCACCCTTCCTTTAGAGACTTCCAAACAGCATGGTGAGCAAGAGGTGGGAGAGGTAGCTGAGGGAAATAACACGTAGCCAGGAACCTGAGCAAAACTTAAGAACGGGTTCATGCACTAAGGCAGCTTTATGCAGCTGTGGGCAGCTACTCAAAGACGGATTATTTAGCAACTTCTGTAGCTAAACACTTCAGACAGCTCGCCGTTTATTTCTTTATCATTTAAGTGCAGTATTGTCAAACTTGGGCATCAAAAAATAAGGCTTCTTGTATTTCATGGTAGTCTGTGACATTCAATATTGTCTTTTCTTACCACTTTTTCCTTTCTTACCACTTTCAATTCCCTTTCGTTACTGTTTATTTTCTAAGGGTAGGTTTCAAGAATGGGAGTGACCATGGTTGGTCAATAGAATATCTGTTTTACATAATTTTTAAAAATTTGAAGCTGTGCAGTGGAAACGGCCATAAGATGTGGTAAGAATGATGTCAAAGGAGTTACAGTAACAGAAACAGTCTTGCTTCTTGTACCAAGGAGAATCCATCTTTTGTAGATTGTCAGGTTTCTCTCCATTCTTTTTTAAAATAGAAAATCTTTCATCTTCCTTCTGAACTCTATTTTTAAAATTTTTTCTGTTTTATTATTATATTATCATTGTCCTAATTATTAAAATACAGTAAGTTATCTCTTCCCATAGAGCATTTAATCATCTCTTTCGATTTTTCCATAATTATTGTATTCATTTAATAAACATTTTTTTAAACTTACTTTTTTTTAAAGCAGGTCATTTTATTTAGTTTATTTTTTATACATCTTTATTAGAGTATAACTGCTTTACAATGTTGTGTTTCTCCTGTACAACAAAGTGAATCAGCTATAGGTATACATATGTCCCCATAGCCCCTCCCTCTTGAGCCTCCCTCCCACCCTCCCTATCCCACCCCTCTAGGTGGTCACAAAGCGCCAATCGAGCTTAATAAACATTTAATGTGTGCCAAACTTCAGATAATAACAAAGATCAGAAAGTTTAAGTTCTAAATCTTTGTTTATTAGATACTTAATATAGAATACAGTCAGAACAGAGAATTGACAGTTAGCAATGTTAGAAATTAAAGCCCCTAAAGAATGGAAGCGATGCCTTTTGTAGCAGGTCTCCAGTACACATGCTTAAATATGTCATTATCTCCAGAAAGTTCATGCTGGGCATAGATGGAGCTCTAGGAATAAGATGGGGATTAACTAATTGATTAATTAGCTCTAGCTGTGGCAGTCAGTTGCCATATTCTAAAATTTCCAAAAATATGCCAAATGCCTCTTCAAACTGTCTCCCTGTGTTTTTGAAATCTAGAGGTTCACTATTGCATTTTACTAACGCAATATATGTTTATGCTATTGAAATGGAAATTTCCTAGAGGATGTTCAGTCTTTATATTTTTGCAGGTGCGTGTGATTTTTAAAATAATTTTTAGTTTTAAATTTTATTTATTTATTTATTTCATAGAATGGCTTGGAGTATGGGATTCAGAAAGGTTGCAGTTCAAACCCTAACATGGCTGTTAGAGGAGATGTTGACGCCGAAACCCTTTTGCAATTTTTTTTACAGAGTCTGTGTATTTCGATGGGAGTAGGGTGTTATGGAGGCCCTTTTCTTTATATTTTCTACCAATTATCTATTATCTATCGTCCCAATAATACTACATAACAAACCACATCAAAGATAAACGGGTTAAAACAATACTCATTTTAAAAATCATAAATCTACGAGTTAGTTGCTGATTCAGGCTGGGCTCAGCTGTGTGGTTCTTTGCTCTCAGATGGGATCATTCAAGTCTCCTCTGGCAGTTTGATGGCTGTGTGCTGGGACTGAGATGGCAACGGGGCCTGTGTCCCTCAGTCTCTAGCAGGCTGGTGCTGGTAAGTTGCTGTGACAAAGGTAGAGAATCAAGACAGAGGAAGAGGAAACGCACAGGATCCTTATGCCTTGGCTTGGAGCTGGTGTATGCCATCCCCGTTGTGTTGGCTGAAGCACATCCCAGTTTCAAAGGATGAGGACATAGACCCCACCTATTTAAAGAAGGGAACTTCAAAGCCATGAGGCAAAGAATATGATGGGAACAGCAAGTGATGAAGAATTGGGCCTGTTAGTACAATTATTAATCTATATGCATTTATTCCTTAACAGAAAGATTTTGAACAGAAAATTTTAATTTTCTCAAGCTTTAACTTATTAGATGTCAAGCTGTGTATAGACATAAACTGCCAAAAATATAGAATTAGAAAAGGGGAGTTATTAAAGTGATATTTTTAGAGTTGACTTACTAGGCTGCCCACCGAAAGTAAGAACTATGCCTTTTCTTCAGTCAGTATAATAAATTCTGTGCTATTTATTAAAAAAAAAAAAAAAAAAAAGACAATCAATCTTAGAGATGCCAAAGCATTCCATGGTACCATTTCTTTTTCTTTTTTTTTTTATTAATTAATATATTTTTATTTATGGCTGTGTTGGGTCTTCATTTCTGTGCGAGGGCTTTCTCCAGTTGCGGCGAGCGGGGGCCACTCTTCATCGCGGTGCGCGGGCCTCTCACTGTCGCGGCCTCTCTTGTTGCGGAGCACAGGCTCCAGACGCGCAGGCTCAGTAGTTGTGGCTCACGGGCCCAGCTGCTCCACGGCATGTGGGATCTTCCCAGACCAGGGCTCGAACCCACGTCCCCTGCATTGGCAGGCAGACTCTCAACCACTGCGCCACCAGGGAAGCCCCCACGGTACCATTTCTAAGAAGCTTGGGAATTTATGATATTTTGTAACCAAGTTCTGGGAGGGCTCCTTCTAACCTTACTGTCCTCTTCCCATCTCCGGTTTTCCTAAACAGCTACGTTGTTTTCTTTGAAACCAAGTCCTGGTAGTGCTAGTAAAGGAATGATAAAGCAGTTAACAGGAAAGTAGGCTTGTTTCTCCTTCACTATCAGCAATAAAATTTTTCCAGTGATAGAGCTACAAATTAAAAACTTAATATGATGTGAGTTAACTATATGCAGAGTCTCTCCTATTAAACCCCCTGTTCCAGCTGTAGAAATAGATTTCAAATATGGGTTCTATCGATTAGAAACAAATGAACCATTATCAGGAAATTATTTCACTTTTAATATTTTTTAGGTAAGGGTAAAATTTTCCTCATAGTAATTTACAAACAATTTTTTGTTAAATATATTGTAAAACAATGGAAGGAAAATAAATTACCATCACAAGCAGGTAACCAAGTGTACCTGTTTGCCCGTAGCTGCGGGGTTTTCTGAGACATGGGCTTTTAGGGCCCAAACGTGAAAGGTCTCAGACAGACTGTGGTGAGTTGGTCACCCTACTCACAAGTGTGCCTTTTAGAAGGATAGTTGATAATCTGGCAATATTTTGTATAGGTCAAGCAAATTTGGTTAAACCGGTGTTTTTTTTATAAATGTTTTTCATGTATAGTAGTTTTCTTTCATTTTATATGGAAAATTCTAAATTATTCTACTTTAATTTGCTGCTCAAAACCTATACTGAAAGTAAAAAGTGAGCTAGAGCTTCTTTCATTTATGTGAAATTGGCTAAAGTAATATAAGCAAATACTTTTGTATAGTATAAGTAGCAGAAATGAGATGTCATTATTTTAAATAATTATACAAAAACCCTAATCCATTTCTTTCTTTTTTTTTCCTCTGTCAAATTAAAGGAGTTGTCTGATGATTTCTAATATCCTACCAGCTGTGATGATAAGCTATAATGTTCTAAAACTCTTTCCTTTTAATAAAATTTTTTCTCCATTAGGAGAGAAAGTACTTCAGAATGCAGGCTAACTTTTAAAGAGTTAAATAGCACTGCAAAATGCTGCCATTTTAACAGAACATTTTAAACCAACCAAGTATACTAACTACTGTTATTGTTTATTTTCTTTCTAGTCTAGGGAAATTTTTTTTTTTCTTTTAATCTGCCAGAAGGGACCTTCAGGATTTGAGCCTTAACATTGTTCTTAAGACTTGAATTTGTTTTTTAATTTGAGTTAAAATAAAAATAAATGTTTGCTTTCTAGAGCTATGCAAGTTTGGGGGAAAAAAGAAACTTCCTCATCTGAAAAGATTTAATAGTAATCTATGCTATAAAAGAGCATTTTGAAAAACATAAAACAAAGAGCTTTCAAAGTGGTCAAAGACTAATGTAAAGTGATATATTTCAGACCGGAGAGATGGTGTAACTTACTCCTGTCACTGCTGCCTGTTTATTGTGTTTGTCTGGTTGGCCTGGTAACCAACTCATGCCATTTCACTCATTTTATAACGTTCCTGTAAATGTTAGGTAGGCCTGGATTTATTATACACTGTCAACACCTAAAATGGAACCCGCTGCTTAACGTAGTTTATTTGGCTGGATGCCTCTGCCTCCTTAAAAAAAATAGTGTGCGTGTGTGTGTGTGTGCGTGTGTGCATGTGTGTGTGCGCGTGTGTGCGTGCGTGTGTGCGTGCGTGCGTACGTGCGTGCGTGCGCGCGTGTGCGCGTGTGCGTGTGTGCGTGGTGTGTTAAAGAAAAAAAAATCCTGTAGTGCCTCCAAAAGAAATGTAGCCCAGGCATAATTGAAGTTGGGTGGCATGGGCTGTGTCAAAGGAGCGTTTGAGCTCAGGAGCCGTTGTGTTTGTAGGTGGGGACATCTGACTCACAATATTTGTGACTTGGATTTAGAGGGACAGAGGACCAAGAGTCATGTTTATTGCTGAATTTATCATCCCAGTGAAACCAGATGGCCAATCACTGTTGTCCAGAAAGGCCTGTGAGCCATCAGAGGATGAATCATAAGCCCATTAGAGGTTGGACAGATTTCTTTCCTTCTTAGTAACATGCTGGTTTCGTCCATCTGCTCTATGACAAGGCAGGTTTGATGGAGGCCCCAAAGATAGGATCCTGGGGAGGCCACATATTCAGATAGTCTCAACAGAACTTATATATTCTGTTGAGATAGCTGGAGCATTAAGGTGGAACAGACTCAGAGCCAAAGTGGTTTAGAAATATGAAAAGGGAAAGTGATACTCTGGCCAAAACCAATGGCAGCAGACTCAGCCCAACTGTAATGAAAGTCAGAGACAGGTACCTCTGCTTTGTTCTTGGTCAGCCACACGCTGAATCAGTGTCCTAGTCACTGAATGACTTTCAGGAAAGGGGGTTGGCTATTAGCTAGAGTGGACTTTTATTGATAGCTCTTTTCAATATCGGTGAGCAAATCGTCAAATCCTATATTCTTTGGCTACCCGGGTCAGTAAACTGATCCTGTCCGTTCCTCTATCAATGTGCGTTTTAAACAAAGTGCGTGTCTAGACTGAATGCAGAGGTTAATAAAAACTGGGACACCTTCTTGCTAGGCTTTGCTTAAAGTCACATTCTTCCAACCTCCTTCCTAGTTGTGCATCTAATCATTATTTAAAATTTTAAAAAATAGAAAAGATTCTTATGAGAAAAATTATGATAAGCACTCAGGCAATTTGAGAACCAGAACTATTTTAGGTTTGTGTTTTGCTTGTGTTCTAGAAATTGTGTCTGTTTACCAGTTGGATAATTATTATAACTATAGCTCAGTGTAGTTTGGGCTTACAAATCGCCTTTCAGAGGAACGTTTTAAAACAGATCAAATCCATTGATTACATTGCCTTTTACTCCATCCCCACATTCAGCTTGAGTATTTTACGAGTTAACTGAGGAAGGGAAAGTTTTCCTAGAAAAGGACATATTTCCCTCTATTCTCTAGCCTTGAAAGCTAATGAATATGTGGCATAAACTTTCTGAAGGAAAATTGGATAATTTGTTTTTAAAGGTCTAAATACTATATGAACCTTTTGACCCAAGACCAAGAGACTTCAGAGAATTATCTTAAAAGAAAAAAAAATATATATATAATGTATGTGTCATGTATGTGTGCTATATATACATACATATACTTGTAACCTGTTCATACATATAGGTACACATACACACATGTATATATGATATGTCATACATGTGTGTGCATATATGTGCATGTGTTTGTGTACATATATTTTTATATATACACATATGTATATAGTGTATATATATGTATGTGTGTGTGTTTGTGTGTGTATATATGTGTATGCATATACATATATATGCATACACACATATATGTATATAGTATTCCAGATTATTAGGAGAGTCTTTCATTTAGGTGATACAAATACACAAAAATTTGGATGTGTGTATAAGTGTGTGCATACATGTGTATGTTTGCTTTTGTATTTTTTGTATTGAGTAGGTACACTAAATTTAAATAAGACAAAAATTATAATTTTGATATTTCTCTAGATAAAAATAGAATCATCCAGGCATCCACCCAATATCACCCACATGATGTAGTCACTGTGGCAGAAGAACTGATTGCAGAGTTCACATAATGCCCAAAAGCGGGCTTGGCCAGTGTGATTGCCACTGCGCCAACTGGTTTGTGGATGCCTCAGACTGGCGTGACGCGTTTTTAATGCCACGCGGTCTACTTTGTCTGCTTTCTGAATTAGGGCTCCCTGGACACTTCTGTGACACAGGAGTCACTTCTGGTGATGGAGATCTTAGGGCTAATCTACAGGACACCATGGCATTTGGAAAGTGAAAACCTTTATTAATGAACCAAACAGCACTGTTCAAACAAAATTTTACAATAAAAGCTAACTTGGTTTTTTTTTTTTTGTGCATGCGTTCTGTATTTTAATTTTTTTCTGTGAGACGACCCATTGTTTGAATCATCCTTGCTGGCACCAGCAGTAGCATTACATCCTCAGCAGTGATGATGTGATCCTGCTGGTGAGCTCAAAGCACAAGGGACAAGCAGGAAGGGGCAGGCATCTGTATGAACGAGTCCATCGTTTCTTGGAGGATCTGACATTTTAACTTTACGATTCAGTGAACTACACATATGTATTTACTTCTGGGTTTTTCTGTTAGTCCAGTTTTTTCTATTCTTTGGTTATACCACATATTTTTATTTTTGTAGTTTTATTGTTTATCACCCTTCCCCTGTTTTCATCATTTTCTTATCTATACTCAAATGATTATCTTTTAGATGAACTCCAGAACCATTTCACCAATTAAAACAATACCATATTGGATTTTAATTGTAACTAACAAATATTTATAAATTACTTTTGGAAAATACATTATTGAGTGTTCTCAATTAAGGGTATTTCCTTATTTGAATCCTTGCTTAACTTCCCATAAATATTTGCAGTTTTCAGTGTATGGATATCATATTTTCAAACTGGTTATTTCTGGCATATATAGGAAAATTATTTGGTATCTGTATAAATTGGGGGGGCGGAAACACTGCCTATGCAATTCCCTTTTGATTTCTAATAATTATTCACTTCATTCTCATGTGTTTTCTAGATATAGAATATTTTATTTACAAATAGTGACAGGTAGTCTCCTTTATTTAGTTGTCAGTTTTACTGCATTGACTAGAACTTCTAGAATAACTGATGTAATATGGATATCCCTCTTTTCTGACTATAATGGGAATTCTTCCATTTACGTTTAAGTATTTTATCATCCATTGATTTTTATCACACTTATCATAACGTAAGTTAAGTGGGTTTTAAAATTTCTAACTATCTTAGACATATATGGAGAGATTTCTCTTTTGACATATTCATGCAATTGTTATATAAATAGAATTCCTAATATTAATGCATATAAAATTTGGGATACATTCGGCCTGGTTATGGTCATTGGTATTAAATTACATGAAAATACAAGTTGTTTTCACTAATGCATCTCATGCCCTAGAATGTTCGCTCATAGTAGATGGTCAATCAACATGTCAATTCTTTTTTTTTTTTTTAAAGATTTTCTTTTTTTTTTTTTTTGATGTGGAGCATTTTTAAAGTCTTTATTGAATTTGTTACAGTATTGCTTCTGTTTTATGTTTTGGTTTTTTGGCCGCGAGGCGTGTGGGATCCTAGCTTCCCGACCAGGGATCGCACCTGCACCCCCTGCATTGGAAGGCGAGGTCTTAACCACTGGCCCGCCAGGGAAGTCCCAACATGTCAATTCTTAAGTGGATAAAATAGCGCCTCTTATAAGAAGGTTTATAATTCTTATAAAGAATTTCCATATAAGTTATATTTCAGTCACATAGACTGAAATACAACCATTATAAAATTCAAATGCTTTATTCTGCTCTAGCCGTTTCAGCCTCCTGGTTGTTTCTCTTAAATGTTTGACCCTCTCTCACCTGTGGTCTCTGCACCACTGTTCCCTCTGCCTGGAACACTCTGCTTCTCTACACCCACATGGTCAACTCACCTCCTTCATAGATGTACACATGTTAGCATTTCAAGCAAGTCTACCCTGACCACCCTGTTTAAAAGTATAACTCACCCCGCCGAGTCCTCTAGTCTTTTATCATCCTCTATTTTTTCCATAGTCTCTATCACTGTCTAGCCCCTGATATAATTTGCTTACTAGTTTGTTTGTGTGCTCTCTCTCTCTCTGACTTTGTGTCATTGATATATTCCCCATATCTAGAATAGTATCTGATATATAATAGGTACTTAATAAATATTTATTTAACAAACAAATTTTTTAAAATATATACTATAAACATTGACTGGTATACTCTAGTATAATGAAAAACAAAAATATGCCAACAGAAAACTAGTTTGAATCTTGGTTTCCATCATTTACTAGCAGTGTGCCGTTGGGAAAATTAGTTAAATATTTTGCCCCTCATTTTTCTAGCGTAAACAATGTAAATAACTATTGTTACTACATAGGATACCTGCAAGCATTGAATGAGTTAAAAGGATGCCAGTCACCCAGTAGAATGTCTTATGCACGCACAGTACACACAAAACAAATATTAATTACTTTTTACTCGATGTATAATAAAATTGCATTTAATTCTTTAAAAATGCATACTCAAAGGAAAATCATAGCATAAAAATTAAATAAAAGATGTCATAAATGAGAATGTAATCAGGTAATGCATACATTATGATGAGGCAAGATCCCTTTAGGTGGGAGACCCACAGAACAAAGTCTAAGCCACCGCACGTCCGCATCATTCTTCAAGTGTTTGAAGCTAACTGGCTTGTTTCCTCAACCCTAAACGATCCTATTACTTTGAAAATGTTCTTCATATGATTTGCCCTTCTGATTATTCACCATTCTGGCTATCATACTCTCATAAGTGTGCTTTACTTACTTTGTATTCTTCTAAAAACCAGGGACCATGAGCTTCATTTAAATTATCTTGAAAGTGCCAAGGTCTAAAAACAAACAAGCAAGTTGTAACTTCCTCCCCTTTCAAGATGGAGATGGAATGTCTTATAAGTTCTTATCAGTACAACATCACAAGTTCTTTGTCCAAACCATGTCAGCTAGAAAAGCCTGATTTCTGTCTGCTCTGGAGGCTGATATTGTGGCATTAAAAATGCTGCTTTAACCACTTGAAGAAAGAATCTTGTCTCATCCTATCTGCTGGCCCCTTCCATGTTGGTTCTTGGTAGCTTCTTGATAAAGAAATATGATAAAGAAATTGCTGCAACTCTGCATTAATGAACACCTACATAATGAGATCAAATCTTAATTCTTGGTGACAGAGTAAATATATGGTAGTTTGTTTAGGCTCTATTTTGAAATGACTAAGTAGCCTGTGAAAACAAATTTTAACAGGCTCATAAAGGTATGCTGTCTACATAGCTGACGTGGACTTTGTTTTTATGTTGCCTATTACAGACTATAAACAGTTACAGTGGAGTCTATCTTTTTATTCCACAGAGTTGTAAAATGTCCTGGCTGTGACAACACATATACTGAACACACTTTGTAAAGATGTTGCATTTATTTTATATTTAAATGAAAGCAATGAATTGTTTAAAAAAATGTAAAATGAAGATAAACACGTTACACTTGAAATGTGCTTAAAATTAAATAAAATACAGAGGAGTTGTATTTTAATATAAACACTGTTACTATAGAGGAGAACTTTCCTGCAGCAAAATTTGCATGTTTCAAGTTGCTCTTTAATCGGTCTTATCCAGAATTTCTGACAGCACAGTGGCAGGACCATGTCAGTGGAGTCATGACTGCCCCTTTTAATTAGCTCACAATTTGCTCACTGGTTTTGGGTAATTGGAACAATTTGCTTGCAGAAACCTGTGAGGAATCAGATGTTAATTGACTTTGTCTTACTTAATCAGCCCTTCAAGAAACAGGCTTCATTTTCCTGACTATTTCTTAAGCTGTGTGCTGGCGTCCTGTGATACAGTGGAAAGAAAACATACAGACAGTTGCCTTGGTATCGACTGGCCAAATCTGATTATGACTCCAGCTCTGAATGGAGAGATTCCAGAAATTAGCAGAGGGGCCTAGAGAAAATACTCAGAAATGTGAAATGACACTAAAAAGTGTTTCTATGATTTATATACATCACAGTAAAAAAAGTTATACACATTTAAAATCAGGGTTCAAAACTCATTCTGATTCCACCGCTCTGATCTGGAACAATTCAGTTGTAATATGCAGCTCAATTTACTTGAGTGACTCGTTTGTTTGACTGTTTTGGATCATTCCAGGTATCACAATTCATCATCCTTGATTCACCTTCTAACTTGGCAATAACTTCCCAAATTCAGCTTTACCTGTCTTCCCTACGCCTCTCAAAGCCCCATAATAAAGATAGTTAAAGAGCATCTAAATTATCTAAAGTCTAGAAGATCACTTAAAAGAAATCCTGTAATTAGTATTCTATTTTTCCACACTCCTGATTCCATGAACCCAAGAGGTTTAGTGAACAGTGGGGAGGAGTGAAGGGTTGGGTGAAACATAAAGTAGTTAAAAGAATACTATTTTTTCCTACCTGTAGATCATTTTCCATCTGTCAATCACTGCACTTTATATGCTTTATCTCATTTAAAAGCTTACGTCTTTTTCATATGAGACAGTTGCTATTTAATTTTTCCCACGTAATTTCAGTTCACTGAATGGATGCAAGTTTCTGGGCAAGCTGCCTTAGTCTATGTCTCAGTCCTTTGTGTAAGTGTTGTGCAATGCGGTGGGTCTGTAGATTTCAGTTTGTTGAACAGCCCTTGCATTCCTGAATCAAATCTAGTTTGCTCATGGTGGAATCCCTTTTATACAGCATAGAATTCAGTTTAGTTTGATGGTATATTCTTTGGAATTTTTGCAAAGTTCATGAATAAGTGAGCTTTTCCTTGTTTTTCCCCCTTTCTGCTCTTTTTACATGGCTTTCTTACCAAAATTATACTGGCTTCAAAGAGTGAGTTGAGACATAGGCTCTGTCATTCTCTGGAAGATTTGAGTGAGATTGGAATAACCTTGTACTTAAAATTTTGGAAAAACTGTCTTATAAAACCCTGTTGTCCTGGTATTTTCTTTGTGGGAGTATTTTAAATGTATGCATTATTTTTTTCTAAAGTATAATTATAGGGTTTTTCAGGATATTCTTTTTGAGAACTAAAATCTACAAAATTATCTATTCTAATTCTGAAATTGATTGATAAAAAGTTATTTGCATGACCTTTAAAAAAAAAATCTCTGTTGTATCTGTATTTGTGCACCATTCCTATTCCTAGTCATTCTTTTTGATCTTGAGAGAAGTTTATTTACCAGTTTTTCCAAAACACCAATTTTTGGCTTTGCTGATTTCTTGATTGATTTTTTATTTTTTATTATGTTAATTTAAGGCTCTTTATTATCTCCTTCCTATTATATTTTAAGGATGAGTGTATTATTCTTTTTCTAACTTGTAATGATGGATGCTTAGCTCATGATTTCCAGCCTTTCTTTTTTCTAAAACAGTAAATCTTCCATGAAGCTCCATTTTTTTACACATCTCGTAATTGTTGGCATGCAGAGTTTTCCGTTTTATTCATTAATTATATTTCAAATTTTCATTATGTTTTCTTAGAAGTGCATTTTTAAATACCAAATATATAATGTTGTTTTTCTTGACTTTTAACATAATTGTGTTATTTACAAAAAACATGATCAGTATGTTACTTATTATATTTTCTGAAATTAATTGAGCCTTTAATTATGGTCTACTATCATACATTCAGGTTTCCTAAAGTTTTAATGTACACTCAAGAAAAAATTGTGTTTTCCAGTGGTTAGATGCATAATTGCGTGAATGTTCATTAAGTCAAGTTTGTTAGTTGTGTTGGTAAATATTCCATAGATTTAATTTTTTTTCTGTTTGCAACTTATCATTGAGATAGGTGTGTTGAAACCTCCCACTGTGATTATGAATTTGTTAATTCCTTCTTGCAGTTCTATCTATTTTTTATTTATATTCACTTATATATATTCTCAGGCTAAACTAGTAGGTGAATGTAAGTTTAAATATTTTATCTTATTGATGAATTGAACTACTTATTATCTATTATATAGTAACTATTTTTGATAATGATTTTGCCTTAACTTATCTTTTGTATGATATTTACATTGAGATGTCAGCCACCTTTTGGTTAATATATCCTGAGTATATCTTTTTTTACAGTCCTTTTATTTACAAAATATAATCTGTGTCTTTATGCTGTAGAGGTATCTTATGAGCAGCATAGGGGTTAGAGCTGGTATATTCTGAATACATATTTGTAAACTGGGATTTTTTTTTAAGTACAATTTGATCATGTTTGTCTTTTAAATGGCAAGTTTAGTCCATTTACACTATCAATGTTATTGGGCTCATCTATAGTGTCTGGCTTTATAATTTCTATCTATCCTTTTCTTTTTTTAAACTCCTTTCTTGTATTCTTTAGGATTGATTAAGGTTTTCTGAGTTGTTGAGGTTTATTTGTCTTCTCATTTTTTCAGATTTTAAAAAATTCCACTGTGTTTTTAATTAATCTGTTTCTCCCTTCATAGAGGTTACTCTGGAAATTATATCATGTATATTTAACTAAGTCCAGAGTTCAACATTTAAAAATTTTTAAGCTATATTTAGAATTAAACTTGATATTACTACTCTTTCAGAGATCACTCCTGAAATTTTATCACACATATTTGGTTATTCAAGTACAAAGCTTAACAATATCTTAAACCTATTTTCAACCCCCTTCCTTCAATTTAGATGCTATCAATTTCCTGTATTTAATTACTGTTCTTTAAAAATCACTTATTATTTTATTTTTTTCTATTTATTTGTTTTATTGAAGTACAGTTGGTTTACAGTATTATATTTCAGGTTTATAACATAGTGATTGAATATTTTTGTAGATTATACTGCATTTAAAGTTATCACAAAACAATGGCTATGTTTCCCTGTGCTGTACAATATATCTTTGTTTCTTATTATTTTATATACATAGTATTAATAGTTTGTGTCTCTTAATCCCATACCCCTAACTTACCCCTCCCTCCTTCCCTCTCCCCACTGGTAACTACTCATTTGTTCTCTGTATCTGCGAGCCTGTTTCTGTTTTGTTATATACATTCGTTTGTTTTATTTTTTTAGATTCTATTGTACATATAAGAATCACTTATTATTAATAATAGTATTATTATTTAATACTATAATAATAGTATTAAAATTATTGTTTTAAACTAGATAATGTTTGTCTCAAACAAACAATTTGTTTTTACAAATTTGTTTTCCTTACTATTTGTTTGTTATTTCCTTACTATTTGTTTTTACACATTGAATTTCCTTACACATTCATTTACACATTCATTCATTGAATTTCCTTACACATTTCATTTTACACATTGAATTTCCTTACTATTTGTTTTTACACATTGAATTTCCTCCTAGACACACTGTTTCTCTTCTTAAAGTATATTTTTACATGTATTATATTAGCGGAAATTTTGGATTTTTATCTGAAGACATTTTTATTTCATTCTTGTTTTTTAAAGATAGACTACCTTAGTACACCCTACTAGTTTGACAGTTTCTCAAGCACTCTTGTCTGAATATTCCAGTGATAATCTCACTTCTATTGTTACTTTTAAGAAGTCTTATCAGTCTGATTCTTATTCCTTTATCAGTGAGATGTCTTCCCCCTCTGCCTATTGTGCCACAAATTTATAAATTAAAATTTGATTGATTTAGGGATGTTCACTCTGATTAAGGATGTATTCTACCTCTATGTATGATGCTCCTCTATTTAGTAGTGGGAAATATGCCATTGTAGAACACGAAGAAAAGCCCCAAAAGTTAAACCAGGTGAAGAAAAAAAAAACTATTACATGCCTTATTTCATTTTATATAACTAGATATTTAATATATATTTAGTCTAGTATATATGTATTATACATAAACGTATATATATATACAAATATATACCTTAAATATTTTTAATATGTCATATTTACTTAACCAAATAAACAGTGGAAATCATAAATGACTCTTAAATATCTGGTGCTGTGTGAATGTACTTATTTGGGTGTTTCTGTAGTTTAATATTATGCCCAGAAGAATTTTTAAAAAATCATCACCCTCATGTAATGCTGTATGAACAGGCCATTAAAACACTTCTGATCCACAGCCAAGTTTTGCACTACAGGGTTGGGATATTCTGAATAAGTATTTGTGAGTTGGGTTCTTAACTAAATCAATCCTTACCACGTTGTACGGTCATCCGTGACATTCCGCCGCTGTTTACGCAGCCCAGTAACCAGTTGTGGAAGCGACAAGTCCAGAAAGGCATGAGACTTTGGAGGGAGTTCAGAAAAACAGAATGATGATTAAAGGCTTAGAAAATCAGAGCTTTGAGAAAAGATAAAAAGAACTGTGTTTCTGTAGTCTGAAGAATAAGTAACTGAAGAGTTATTTAATAAGTTTTCAACTCGATGAGGAACTCTTAATAGGTGATAGTGACCAAGGGTCTTCTGTCTTACAAAGCACAGCCAGATGATAAGATGGCCTTTGAGTTCAATATAGGAATATGGGTTAACCATAATTCACTGTCTAATGATGATAATTATCTAAGGTTTTGGTTATATTGAGACAGCTCAGAGGCCATCTTTCTCTTTCTCTAGCTTTATATGAGCCACCATCCACAATTCCCAACTCATATCAAACAATTCTTCATAGTACTTTGCATGTCACTATTACAGCAATATCTCCAATTTTCCAAATACTTCGGTGAGCACCTTCATGTAAGGCATCACATAATTTACTTCCTCTCATCAGTGTCTGGCAACTACATGTTGCTTAATAGACTTTTGCTAAATTGAATTGAATGGATTGGGAATTGTTCTATGACTGTTATAATTACTGTGTCTCATATCCTGGGAGACTGATCTAGATTTTGGAGCTGGAGCGTTGAAAAGTCTTCATAAGAGAGGTGGCGTTGAATTGAATCTTGAAGAATACAAGACTAGACAGAAGAGAGTGAGATTGGGAAGAAATATGTCAACCTAAGGAGTTGGCATATTACGACACAAATGTTTCCCATAGTATGTTATTTAAAATATTCAATCTCAGAAATGTTAGTAATTTTTACATAGAAAAAAAATGTTTCTATGTTCAGCTAAATTTGAGAAATGTGGAATGCTAAATAAAATAAACCAGGTTTTCCATTGAGAGATTCCTTCAAGTCACTGATATGCTAAGGAACATTGTAAATTTCCTAAGGAGTTACCATAGGCGGTTTTTCTTGGGTGGATGTGATCACCTGACCATTTGTCGCTGAACAGATCAGCAGCTGTGCAACACAGATAAACACAAGGCAGAGACACTGAAGATGAGTAACATGATCAAAGTGATGTTTAAAGACGATTAATCTAGTGGTGACCCACGGGCCATTTAGATGGGGAAAGGGTCCAATAAGAAGAACACCACAATTGAACAAGCGTGAAATAAGAGTAATTTGAATTAAAACCTTGCAACGGGACAAGCAAGGTAGATTTGGATAGGAAAGAGACATCAACAAATTGAATAAATTTGGTGAGTGACTGGGTTAAGGAGTAGGAAACCAAAAGAATGAAAACTAATTCCAAAACTTCAAGCCTGGGTGGCTGGGAGAATGGTGGTGCCATTGACAGAAAAAGGGAAGGCAGCCAGCAAATACATCTAGTTCTGTGTGTGAGGTGATAGCAGGGAATTAACTGCAACATTTCCCAGACTTACGTGGCCGTAAAAGATCTCACAGGGCTTCAAGTTTGTGTTCCTGTAGGCTAGTAAGCCTACAGTTTACCTATCTCAAACTAGCATGGACGGTTTCACAAAATGCTGTAAGGAACGGGATTATAAAATCTTGCCCAGGGTAAGGTGTTGCTATATCCCCCAGACTAACATCCTTCTCTTCAGTTAGTCAAGATCTATTTGCTACTTACAGTCATCTCAGCCTTATTCAGGATGGAGAATCAGTTGCTTTTCACATACAAATTTTTGATTGACATTGAAGGTCATTATAGAGTAATTTTTGAATCTTTTCCCTCTGTATGAAATCATGGAATTTCTTAAATCTTTTATAAGTTGGCATTTATAGTTGTAGTGATTAAAAGCTTAGTCATATAGAGGTCATATTTATTGGATAACATACTAAATACATTAATAAATGGAAATCTCTGGGAAGAGAGCACTGCTGATGGGAGTGCTCTTGGTTTGAGAAATTCACACCATTTTTTTTATAGTTTTACAAAAATATGATCCCGTTTCTTTGTCAGTAGGGATCTAGAGACTAAGGGATTCTGGATCCAGGATAGTAACAGCTACATTCCTCCATAAAGTATAGTAATCACAGACATTTAATATGCTCCATAATGCGATCTTCTGGGTTCACATAAAATAAGAATACCTGCAAAAATGATTATACAGTCAATTCATTTTAAAAAATCGTCTATGTGTTATTGAGTATTAGCCACATGATATAATAATGATATTAAGAATAAATAAGCTATTTGCCTAAATATTTTACGTATACCTATAAGGTTTACTGTTTTTAATGGATGGCCTTGAATAATATGTGTACCAAACTGGACCATTTGTGAAACTGACTAAATTGATATCAATCACTTCCTCTGCATCACCAAAGATAACACATAGATCAAGCACAAAAGATAGAACATAATTTCCTAACTACTCAGTCATATTAAGACTTTCAAATAAATCATCTGCATGAAATGCACATGTAATTGGGAGTATCTGAAGAAATTACCATGCTCTTTTTATTAAAGGTGAAGGAGGCTGTCTTACTAGTTTCCTTGTTTCCATGATTTTAAGGATAGGATATTTAAAAGCATATGTATTAATCACAACAAAATCTAATGACTATTGTTCTTCTAAACACTCTTTTCTACCCTGCCAGCTCTGCTCCTTTACTCAGCTATTCAGGTCTCCACGCTTCACACAGATCTGCACTTTTGAGATCTTACACATTGCATCTTCCTGACTCTTGTCTCCCTTCCCTCTTCCCTATTGCAGCAATAACAGTCATCAGTGTACCTCAGTTTTATTCAGAACCAGTAAAAGAGAGCCTGGTTGGAAGCAGTTGGGGGAACGGCATCAGTCTGATAGGTCTGTAAGGACTAGAGCCTTAGGAGCCCAAGCAAGCATCATGCTTCAACTCTCCAACTTTTCTCCATAATAAGCGGCCCTCCTTCTTAACTAGACTTTTAACCTGGTGTCCGATGTTTCATACACTCCTCTTTTGGCCTGAGGCTCAGACCTGAAACCCCTGAAACCCCTGAAATCATCATCTGAGGTTCTGACCTCTTGCCTGATGCCCCCAACCTCTTCTCCTGCAAGGTAATCTTCATCCTCTGTCCCTTTTAAAAACTCATATGGATCGTCTTGGTTTAAAATTTTCACATCCCTGAATTAAAAAATTAGTCTGTTCTAGAAGTTGCTGTGGTAAAACCTACCACATCCACTCGGATGGGCCATGTTCTTCAATTCGGTTAACTTATGTTATTGAGGACCCACCAATAGCCTACTAAAAGTTCAGAATTCAGTTAACTGAATCTGATTGTGTATATCTTAGCTCTTACCCCACCAAAGGAAAAGGCAACACTTGAAGGCCAAATTAACATTGTAATCCTCAGAAGTTGTACTTCTGTTTTAAGAAATGATGTACATTGGTGGCAAAGAAGGTATTGGAGAAAAAAGACTTTTCAAACTCTGGCTCTCTGCAGTGTTCAAATTTGAGACTTTGGTCCCAAGATTTTGATTTTCCAATCGGACCTTCCTTACAGTCCAAATACCATGCAAAGGCATTCTGGAGAATGGCAAGGAAGTGAGCAAAGCCAGACTAAGTCACTTCGAAAGCCCTGCAGAGGTAAATGATAGAGAAAACTGAAAGCTGCAGAGCGCACATGATTACCAGGAGAGTATTTGGCATTTTTCCATTCTGGAGGCAGAGTGAGAAATGGACCCCAGCAGATTTGCCCTGCAAAACTCTAGGTTGGCCACCTTAGCTCTGGGTCCGGATGACAGAGGAGTTCCTTTGAAAGTTGACAAGAAAAAAACCATGCCCTCTTTTCATTGCAGAATGATTTTTAGCTCAGCAGTTCTCTACAGTATAAAAGTCATCGTGCTTACGGTCACACATGCGTGCGCACGCACACACACACGGTCTGTGAATGACAGCGTGATGTTGCACCTAAATCCTCTCCAATTAAGCCTATCCAGTGACACTGAAAATGCTACTAGATTAAGTTCAAAAGAAGAGCAAAACCTTTAAGAACTCTGATGCATTTTTTTCATCAACTTGTTCCGTATCCCTTCCCTCTCTCCTCATTTTTCTCCCTAGGCCTGTAGTTTAAATGAGAAGCTTTCTTTCTTTATATACAAAAAAAGAGGGGGATATGTTTAGGGAAAAGGCAGTTTGTTGGCAGGAACCGTCAAAATTTGTATAATCCCAAGACCAGTCTTTGCATAACCTCCTTTCTGTGCCCAGAAACATGTAAAAGAAATGAAACTTCTGGGAGAGTCCAGTCTGGGGTGAATAAATGAAGCCCCGCTCCCTGGGGGTTAGCAGAGATGGTGGAGAGAAGGGACGAGAATAGGTTTGCTACTGAGAGAGTGTCAGGAGAGGATGGATGAAGTTTTAAGACTTGGGAAAGTGTGAAGAAAGGCTCTTTGTTTCTCCTATTTATCTTCCTCTTTTATTTCTCCTTTTCCATTGCATTGGTTTGGGGAGAGCAATGTAACAATTTAATGATGCAGATGTTATAGTCTGGAAAGTTATTGCTCAGAAAATATTATATTTTTATAAAGTTTGTCCAGGGAAAAAGATAAGGATCACCTCACAGCTGAAGCTGAACCTAAAATAGTGGTTAACTTTTTAACTGAAAATTCAGATTAATTCATCTTGTAAAAACACACTTGTATTTTTAAGTGCCAAGGATGGTCTTCAGTTTTAACTTTGATTGACAGGTAAATTGTAGATGATAATGTGTTCCTGGAAAATAGTATAGAAAACAATTTTTTTCAAATCAAATCCTGTTTCTCCATTAGCTCACATGATTATTTACGACATGGTTTATCTTTAATGGGTTGTATCATTATTTATCTCTATTTAGCATTGGCACTAGCAATCTCATAGTCAATTGTCTGTCTCTTTCTTCTCACTGTATCCCAAATCAATCTAGAAGCCAACCCTTACATATACTTTAAAAAAAAAAAAAAAACCACTAGGAATTCAGCAAAATTTTTGGCAAAAATACACACTTTGAAGTGAAAAAATTTGGTTAACACGCTTGCAGTTTAGATTTTAACATACTCTTGATTACATATTTGAGCATTTCCTCTAAAATATCTTCCTGAAGGTTTAATAATGAAATCTGATGAGCTTTTCATTGAGCCGGATCCTTCATCTTCTACCCCCAGGATCGAAGTAGCAGAAGGAAAGTTCTTCTAAATCACAAAAAGGAATTTTATTGTAACATTTAAAAAGTTTTATTCTCTTTTCCTTTTATCTGTTCTTCCAACTTGGACTTCTTTGTTAAATACAGTTTGTTTTAGATCATAATTTGTGTATATATATATCTCAATATATATTTATTTTCATCATCATCATCATCATCATCATTGCTAATGTCTGAGGAACTGTTTGGTAGATCTGTAACTGAGACATGCTTTTTAGCAAATACGTGCCCTGGTGGTCTTGTTTTGCTATTCATAAATATTACAGCCAGACTTTTAATGGACGTTCTAAATGAAAATAGAACTCAACTGCTAAAATTTAATTTTCTGTGTAAAATAAAAGAAGTAGTAAGAGACTAAAACATTGGCTGGGGCTTGGGGTTCATTTGGGGAGCTCCCATAGGCTATATATCACCCTGTGTGGCTTTCATTTTCTTGGCGCAAATTGATTTAATGTGCAACATTATTAGATTAATCAAGTCCCTTTGGAAGACGTAATCTTGCCAAAGAGATTTTGTTTAACTCTGCTCCTCTGCTCCACTCTGAACTTCGCAGTAGTTTTTGATCATTAGGAGGAGAATGGGAAAATAGCTAGGTTATCTCCAACAATAACCCACATTCTTAGTAAGGATATTTTTATCCACCCTTGCCCACAAAAAGATGAAAACTTTGAAAAGCCATGCCTCATGAACTCAAGTAAGGATTCATTGCTTTTTTTTGTTTTCTAGATTGGATTTTATTTCTGTATATTCTATAATAATACAGTTGAAAATCTTGCCCACTTTCACACTCAATAACTTTAACAATCAATTCCTCTTAAAATTTTGGCCTAGGAGAACATCAGTATATCCAGACAAATGGGTGTGTGTGTGTGTGTGTGTGTGTGTGTGTGTGTGTGTGTGTTTATAACAGAAAGATAAATCTGTATAACGTGTTATTCCCTGTTTGCCTTGAAAGAGAGTAACCCAAGGGCAAACTCTGTTTTTGTTTCTTGCAAACATCCAATGGTGTGGTGCCTTAAAGTACACTGCCTGTACACTGCTACATTTAAAATGGATAACCAAAAAGGACCTGTATAGCACAGGGAACTCTGTCCAGTACTCTGTAATAATCTAAATGGGAAAAGAATTTGGAAAAGAATAGATAACATGCATATGTATAACTGAATCACTCAGCTGTACACCTGAAACTAACACAACATTGTAAATCAACTATACTCCAATATAAAATAAAAGTTAAAAAAAAAAAGTACACTGCCTGGGTTGAAATCTCAGCTCCTCCACTTACTAGTTGAGTGACCTTAGGCAAGTTATTCAACGCCTGTGTGCTTCAGTTTCTGTTTGTAAAAAAGAAGTAATACGATTACCTACTTTGTTGGATGTTATGAGAATGTTACTAAATATTAAAGTTATGTTAAAGTTAATATAGGCACAATACTTAAAAGAACACCCCATACATTGTAAGATTATTATTATTATAGGACTTTATTTTGTTGATTTTTCAGGATCTCTCCTTTTTTTAAGTGTACTATTTAAATATATTTTAGTATTGTAGGCTGTCTTAAACTTACCCTGAATGCAGATTGCCTGCATTATTTTAACAAATAACAAGTATTCATCTATTCTAACAATAAAATGAGAGTGTATATTTAGTAGATAAAATTTAGAATTATAGAAAATCATACAAAAGAAATTAAATAAAAATCACCTATAATTCTCTTGCTCAATAACAGATACTTGAAGGCCAAAATGCAGCACAATGCTGAAAAGCTTAAGACCCTGAGCTTTCCCTCTGCCTCTTACCCAGAAGGAAAGTATTTCTCATTCCTTTATTCTTCAAAATATAGGCTCAGGATTTCGCGTTTTCCCTCAGTTGTCCAGGATTCCCACTGATCTTTTTAAAGAGCTACCAGAATTGCTTTTGACGGGGGGGACAGGAACATATCTTTTCTGGACATTTCTGGCATTTTTATCCTCATCCTTACTAGGTAGATACATTTCCTAGACTCCAAATGTCAACATGCATTTTTAGTGTTGTGCTGTACCTGGAAAATGTTGATAAAACAAGCATAGTCCTGGTGTGCTTACATATAAGCACAGTTACATGACAGTCATGTGCGATTAGGGCTCTGATAGAGCTGGATGCAACAGGAAAAGATGTGCATGGAGGATCCTTAAGATCTCAAAGCCTGCTTCACAGACGCTGGTGATGCTTAGGTTGCTCATTGAAGGGTGTTGCATTAGCGAGGGCGTGCAGTGTGCTAACCACTGCTGCAAGCCTGAGTGGCTCAACGTATTAAAAGCACATCTGTCGTTCCTGCCAAGTCCAGCACGGTGTTCCTGATCAGGTGGCCCTCCTTGATAGCTCTTCTGCAGGCGGTAAGCCAGGGAGCCACACTCCCTCCACGGGGAGATACCTTGTCTGCTGGAATTCGAGGGCTTCCGCGGCGTCTTCTGTATCTAATTGGCAAATGGGCATCCAGAGAGATTGTGGAGGATGATAAGAGAGGTTTAGGAGGGCCAGTCTTGAAAGTAGTGTTCATCAGTTCTGCCTGCATTGCCCTGGCCAGAACTCAGTCACAAGGAGATATGGCTTAGCTGGGTGCACATGATGTGAAGGAAGTGATGGGATACATGTTAACAGAATCTCTGCCACAGAGGTAGAGTTATTCTACACAAACAAAGACAATGTGGGTTATTGTAAATGGAATTATATATTTTCAATTTAATTCTCAATTTAAGGAGTAAAAACTTAGGATCAAGATGGAAACAAAGATGGGGATGCTTCTATAGTGAATTGATACATACTTGACATTTCTATGGTTCATTTCTATGGTTTGAGTTTGGTTTCTTCTTTATATGTTTATCTGTCTGGAATTCATTTTTTTAAAGATTTTCCTTTCTGGAAAGGAATTTGAGGTCACTTTCTCAGAACCAAGTGTGCTGGTGCATTTTCTATATGATCCCAAGTTTGTGGATTCTCTGAAATTTATATTGAAAGTCCTCTGGGTTTAGTGCTAGGTAGAATACAGAGTTGGTGTTACCTAAGCAAACGATTAATCAACCTATTGATTAAGTGTCTAGGAGAGCATATAGTAAAGGAAATGAAAGAAAGACAGAAAATAATACTACATCTGTAAATTTCTGGGATTATAAAGATGCATTAAAAGTTGTCCACCCATTAAAGGGCTTTTATTTTAGATGATACTCCTATATTCCAAATTTCAATAAATTAAATAAAAACTTCAGAATACCATTAAAGTCTGTAATTATTCAGAGTTCACATGTGAAGCCTGCTTCTTACTTTCAAATGTAATTGTTCCTTGCAAATATTGCATAAGGGATATAGAAGTCTGTATATATAATCTATTTTTCCTTTTCCTGGATGACAGAGAATGTAATTCATGATCTAAGGAACAAGTGAAAAGTCTAGCTGTCTTTTTTCTGGCCTCTTGGGATAAAATCAAGGTCTTTAACATTGCTTTCATGAAGGGTGGTGTTATGTTTTTTGAGGTGAGGCATGGGAAGAGGTGGCGGGCGGTTAATATTTCAAAAAGGTAGCAATTACCTGATAACAGAAAGCAGCGTGGGCTGTGCCTTGTTACCGCTCATTTCAGAGGTGCCAAAGCTGCCGTGGACATCACCGTCGTTACGGCTTCAGTCGGCTGAGGTCACCTTGGTTCATGTGTTTTATACATTGGTAGCCTTCTCCTTATTACTTGCCAAACAAACCTTTTTATTTTTGCACACGTTTATGTTGATTTTGTGGTTTCTGAAATTGGATTCTGGCTCCTGGAGGCCCGAGTTTCCACAGCAACTGGAGGCCTTATCGGCTACTGGTTCTTGGCAGGCAGACAACTAGGTCTTTCAGTTTACTTTGGATTTTGTTTTTTTTTTTTTTTTTTTTTTTTGCTTTTTTAAAAAACTTTTTCTTCTCCCCTATTTTTCCTACACCCTGTCATTTAGGCATCACATAATTAATTGCGTACATCCTGTGCCACATGCAATTGCCACGGCTTTGAAGTCCCAATAGATCATTTTATAGAGCAGTGGGTGCCATTTTAAAAGAGAAAAATTAATGAAGGCTTGGCGCCAGGGCAGAGCCGTGGCGATTTTAGCATATCCTTCTCCAGGTATGATAAAGAAACCCGGGCACCTTCTGTTTCTTTTTCTGCATTTCCTTTCCAAACTGGCCTTTTCAGTATATAGGAAAGACCTCGGGACTGGGTTTGTTATTTTTTTCTCTGGAGCTAATTCCTTTTCCAAAACCAGCATGAACTGCCTCATTTGGTGCTGAGGTGAGGGTTGCTTTTTTTCTTTCAAATTGGAAAAAAAAAAAAAAAAGGTCTGATTTAGCATCATGTCGTTTGGAGGCTGCTACTGGTCCAGCGGGAGCGAAAAAACAACAGACAAACAAGAAAAAAAAAAAAAACAACTGACCCTCTTATTTAGATGCCATTAAAGTTTAGCAACAATAAATGAGCTCATCACCTTCTTAATGTTTAAAAAAACAATAAATGTCATCATTTGCTTCAGTGAGAAGGCCAAATTTGTTGGAATAAGCTCTCAGAATCTTTATGAAAAGGATACGCTCACTTTGGAAAGAAGAAATGTGTAGAAATTAGAAAAGTTTTTTCAGAGTTTAATTAGTTTTCACTTTGATTTATAGAGAGAAAATGTATGAATATATATCATTGGCAGTTTTGGTCTCTTCTTAGAGGAGACACACCCAAACAATGATTAAGTGAGCCCCGTTTTCTTCACAAAGTAGATGTTAAAAGTTCAATGTTGGGAGAATTTAATCTTCAGTAGTTCTGTATCTTGGCCTTCGTCTTCTTTTCCTGTTAGCATCTTTGAACTTTTTTGCTCTTTCCATTTCCTGCTGTGCCCCGTGCGCTCACATCCTTCTCTGAGGCTGATTCTATAGGTGGAACCTCTCCGTTAACCTGAAATTCTTCCAAGCATTTTCCTCGTTCAGACTTATTTGCCTACTGTCCCATTGCCTCAGGGAATTTATTCTTCCTGCCAGAGCAAATATGAAAAACGAATTCTTACTTTATTAGTGTTTGGCTTTGAATCTTATGACTTAGACTTGAGCTCAAACCTTTTTAGAAAAGACCTTTATGGCCAATTTTTCTAAAGAGCCACACCTTCAATCCACCCCTCAAACCCCGTCTGTTCTTATAATCTCTTTCATTATGTTTAAATCATTTTAGGTGTTTATTTATGTACTTATGTAATGATTGTTTTTTAGTTGGGTAGCTGATTTACTCTTTATTACTTCTATAAAACAGAGAGTAATTCATTGATTAAATTATTTAGGAAATGTTCAGAGTCCCAACTGTATGTCAGGCAATGCAAAATGTCCCTGGGAATGCGATAACGAATAAAGTGGCCATAGCCTCTTGCCATCAAATTGTCTATTTTGCAAGATAGAAAACTGTGGAAGGCTAAAGGTGAGTCAGAACATTATCAAGGCAATGATAATATGGTTTAGTAAGTGCTATGGCATAATGTCTGCAAAGTGTTATGCGATGCTGGAGTCTTTGAGGGTCAGGAAAAGCTTAAAGGAGAATATGATCCCTAAGCAGAAACAGGAAATGCAAATAATAGTTACTCAGATAGGATTTGGGGAAGGACTTTCAGATAGAGGGAAAAGCATTTCTAAAGCCTCAAACCTAGACAAGATATTCTGGGACCACTTCAGTTAGTTCTGAATGGCTATCACAGAGTGTGGGAAAGGATGGTAATAAATGTGGCAATGAGTTATATAGTGAAGGTCCTTTGATGCCATGCTAAGGGGACTGGACCCATTGAATCTGTTAAGCATGGGAAAGACATGATCAGATTTTTATTTTGTAGATTAATCAACAAAGGCTGACTTGAAGGAAGAAAATTCTAGCAGCATGAAAAACAGTGAGGGATATAGGAAAATCATCCAGGAGAGCCAAGATGATGGTAAGAACTAACAAAGTGGATGTGGAGAAGGAAAGAAGTGTATTCATGTAGGAATGATTTAGGAGGCCCTCATTAGATATGATTTAATGGTCCTGGTTAGATATGAGACAACAGGGAATCTTATGGCTTAGAGGCCTGGTTAGATGGTGTCTACTTTGTTTCCAGTAAGAGATTCTTTCAAGAATCATATTAGATAATATATACTAAAACTGTTTCTTTTAAATCAAACACAATATTAAAACATAAGGAAAAAAGTTATAGGACTTTTTATACAGGGAGACTGCCACCTTGTTAATGAGAGAAAATATCCTGATGATTAAGAGCTGGGAAGCAAGTGTGACATTTGAAAAGGCCATTTTGTTATGAAGGCATGTACACATGACCTTTCTCAGTCAAATATAGATACTTGATTCCTAAGTAATGTGCAAAACAGTTGCTTAATTGCATTTTAATCTTCAGCCTTGTTCCATCACTTAGCAGAGGAGGATCAGGGTAGTGTAAAGTTTTAGTATCAGATCATTCCATAGTGGATAACGAGCTTATAGGGAAAAAGACTCGGCTTTGAATTCAGGTGACTAAGTAATTTACTATTCAAACTGAACGGTTTGAAAGTGAGAAGGTCCACTAGTAATCGTATCACCAGAAGACACATTGTGATACATAATCCTCCTAAGTGTGAGTTCTTCCTAGCGTATACAGTGAGATATCATTGTTAAGTTGCTTAATACATGTGATGGTTAATTTTACATGCCCAGATATTTGGTGAAACATCATTTCTGGGTGTGTGTTTGTAACGGTGTTTCTAGATGAAACTAACATTTGAATTGTTAGACTGAAAGGAGCAGATTGCTCTTGCCCCTGTGGGTGGACCTCATCCAACGCATTAAGATCTAAACAGAATAAAAGGTGGCGTAAGAAAGAATTCTCTCTCTCTGCCTGACTGACTTTAAACTGGGGTACTGATCTTCATCTGCCTTTGGACTTGACTTGGACTTGGAGTGGAACTTATTCCATCAGCTCACCTGTTTCTCAGGCCTTGGGACTCAAGTAGGAACCATGCCCTGGGCTCTCCTGGGTCTAGAGTTCTCAGCCTTCATAATCACAAGAACTAATTCCTCATAATAAATCTCTTTCTCTACATCTTATTGTTTGTTTCTCTGAAGAACCCTAACTAATACAACATCCTACCTGGTACCTAGTAAGTACTCAATAAGTGTTACATGAATCAAAATAGCTGCCACAAATATCTGCATCTCTGTTGGATAAAATCCTAAAAGTGGAATTACTGCGCCACAGTAGGTGTATATTTGATTTTTTAGAAACTGATAAGAGAGTTTCTAAAATAATTACACCATTTTAAATTCCAGCAGCACCCCATGAAATTTTCAGGTTCTGCATATTCTTGCCACACTTGATTTTGTCAGTCTTTTAAATTTAGCAGTTCTGATGGGTGTATAGCAATACCTTAATGCTGTTTTAATTTGCATTTCCCTGATGTTGATCACTTTTATATGTTTATTTGTTATTCCTATAACTTCTGAGTAAAAACCATTGGCTTTGGAATGAAATATATTAGGATAAACACTCTGCCTTTAAGTTTCTCAATAAAGCAGAAATAATACTTGTATCTATCTCATAGATTTTGTGTCAGAATTAAATTCATCTAGTAAGTGTAAAATATCTAGTAGAGTGCCTGACACATGGGAATGATCCAGTAAATACTAGCTCTTATGATTATTAAACCAGGAACCAAGGACGAAACATATTTAAGCAGTGGGAATACCACTAAACAGGGACCCCGTGTGGATAATTTCTGGGGAAGGTGCTAGTGACTTGCATTTACTCTTTATTTCCAGAAATAGCAAATAAGAGCATGAGCTTTGAAAGTCAGACAAACTACCCTTGCTTTACAAGCATCACTACTTCCTGGTTATCCTTGAGGAAAGTACTTAACCAAACTACTTAACTTTAGTTTTTCTTCTGTATAAAATGCGGAAAATGATAGAATCTAGCCCATGAGGAAGTGAGAATCAAATGAAGTAATCCATATAAAGCACTTAGAAAAGAGCTTATCTTTTGGTAATTGTAGTAAACATTTATTGCATGCTTACTGCTGTGAGCCAGTGCTATGCCAAGCGCTGTCAGGGACACACTCATGAACAGGATGGCATGAACTTCATACACTGAGTAATTCTTTTTTATTCACTTTTATTGGAGTATAGCTGCTTTACAATGTTGTGTTAGTTACTGCTGTGCAGGAAAGTGAATCAGTTATACGTATACACATATGCCCTCTATTTTGGAGTTCTTTCCCATTTAGGTCACCACAGAGCACTGAGTAGAGTTCCCTGTGCTATACAGTAGGTTCTCATTAGTTATCTGCTTTATACATAGTAGTGTATATATGTCAATCCCAATCTCCCAATTCATCCCACCCCCTTCTTCCCCACTTGGTATCCATACGTTTGTTCTCTACGTCTGTGACTCTATTTCTGCTTTGCCAATAAGTTCACCAGTACCATTTTTCTAGATTCCACACAGAAGCAGTATTATAAGATATTTGTTTTTCTCTTTCTGACTTAACTTCACTCTGTATGACAGTCTCTAGGTCCATCCACATCTCTGCAAATGGCACTATTTCGTTCCTTTTTATGGCTGAGTACTATTCCATTGTATACACGTACCCCATCTTCTTTATCCGTCTTCTCTGCCTCTTGCTCCCTATGTCCAAATCCAGGAACCCACCTCCATCTCCATTGCTTCCTCCTTGACCCCAACCTCCATTTTATCTCACTGGACCGCTCTAACAGCCTGAAAATGTACCTGGCTTCTTCTACTCTTGGACCCCAACATTTCATGCCCCTACTTAGTTCTCTCCAGTGGCTTTCTGTAGCGCTTGGCCTAAAACCCAAATCCCTTACCTTGGTTCAAAAGGACTTCCAGGATCTGGACCTTGACCCCCTTTTCAATTCCATCTTATTCTGTTATCCCTTTTAATTATCTCTTATTCTATTATCTATGTTCTACCCACACTGGCCTTCTTTTTGTTTCTTAAACACCCTAAACTCATTTCAGACTCGGGACCTGCATTCTTTCTTCAGACTGGAACTCCCTTTTCTCAAATTCTCACTTGGCTGATCCTTCTGCCTTAACCACACCTCCTCAGAAAGACCATCCCCAAATTACTGATATGAAGTATTAGTTCTTCGCAATCCCTTGCCTCTCCCTCACCCATCACCTCAGTCACTCTAAATCCCAGTACCCTATTTTATTTTTCTCAACACTCGTCATTATCTGGAATGATCATGTTTATTTATTTGCTTATTAGTTTGCTGCCTCTCTCCCTTCATGAGAAATATAAGCCCCTTAGGAAATGACCTTTTCTCATATGTTCAGTGCTGTAACTTCAGCAAGTAACATACAGTAGTGTCTAACCCTGAGAGACACAAAATTTATTTGTTTATCTATTATTTATTTATTTGTTTATGTATTTATGTTACATTTATATATGAATTATACATAATTATATATTATATAATGTATAAATACATGTATATTATATGTAAATTATTATATATTATCAATATAAATCATAAATTATATATATATAGTTATATATATATATATAAAATTAAAGCTGTAAATATATATGGCACAGAACTCTCTAAAAGACTTATCTACTTAACAGTACAAAATAAATAATTTTAACTTCTAATGGAAATCAACAACTTGAGAACTATGGTCCCTATTTGGAAGTATTTAGTATGTAGATGCCCTAATACTTATAACAGTGAGTTGATCTTGTACTTATAAGTAACATCAATGCAGCACATCTCTATCTTATATCATAGGTATCCTTGTTAAGTGGTTCTCAAATTTAAATTATGTTTTGTTTGTTCATCCTAAACTTGAGAAGAAAGAGTAAAAAGAATATACGGTTCAATCATTGGCACATTTCTTACTTAGGAACCTAGTCTGTGGTTTCGTTACATACTGGCTCTTGGTAGAAAGACAAGATTTAGAACATGGATGTGGATGCAGAACCATGGCTAGCTTCTGTGTGTTAGAATTCTGCGTGTGTTTATTCTGCTCAAAGGCAGCTAATGTATATTGAGAGAGGAAAAAAAAAATCCTGCACTACTTTTCAAGCATGTGATATGTACCTAAGATGATGCTAGATTTTTCATATCAATTTTTCTTATCCTTCCAACAACCTCAGAGTTAGGTTGTATTATCTTCTTTACATTGATGCTCAGAGACATTAAACTACTTACCCAGGTGGACAACACTGAAAGGCAGAAGAGCTAATAGTAAAACTAATATCTATATGGTGTTAAATTCTCTGCTCTTGCCACTACACTGAGTGCTTTTTTCATCTAAGGCCTGTATGACACAGAAACAAGGGAACAGATCATGCCCCAGGACAGCTTAGTGATGCTTCTTTCCATAACTTTGGCAAAAGCCATCCATATCAAGCGCTAAGTACATGTGAATTACTTGCCTCTACCAGATGCATCAGGGTGGTGTGTGTTTGTGGACACACCTACTTGTACATTTATGAACTTTCCAACCACTAAGTAAGATCAGTAGTACAAGAAGTATCAATGGAATTCAGTTTTATTAACCATGGCATATGGATGTTTAGCACGTGGCCATATGTTTCTCATAAAGTATAAGTTATAATCTGAGCATTATAACTAAACAACACACATCACTGCAATCATTTCTTCCCAGCAGCAGTTCATATCCCATTTCTTTCTCAGAGGGTCTGCTTTTATTTCCATTTCTACCCAAGGATCACTTGTCTCTAGCAACACCTCTTTTTTTTTTCAAACAAAACCTGGAAATATGGGGTGTTGTCCTGAGGCTGAAATATTCCATATTTTTCTTCCATGAAACCCTGATTGGCAGCAGTCAGTGATTGTCTCT
The DNA here is from genome assembly GCF_028023285.1 of Balaenoptera ricei. Lineage (NCBI taxonomy): Eukaryota > Metazoa > Chordata > Mammalia > Artiodactyla > Balaenopteridae > Balaenoptera > Balaenoptera ricei. The sequence continues at coordinate 4,040,230 of NC_082658.1, read as the reverse complement.
CTTTTCCAACTCTAGCCTTGAGCCAGGATCAAAGTATTCATGAATAGTTCACAAATAATTAAATTCCTTAGGTTTTGTTCTTATTCACAGGAACAAAGTAATTTCGGTCTGCTTATGGATCAGATTATCCGTAAAGGTTATGATTTAAGCAGCCTCTTTTTCAGATGTGATCCCTTTGAAAGTGTGGGCTGATAGGACTCGGAGCAGCACGGGGTCTGTGTTTTCTCTGTAAATAAAAGCCTACAAAATTTCAACAAGTCAGCCCTTGTTTGCCACACGGAGAGATTGATGACAAACCACATTATTTTTCCCCTTAATGTAACAGTTCACGGTCACACATGCACTTTCTCAAAACATTGATTTACTTCTCATCCGAAGCTTATGACATGTTAGATGACTCAGTGATCTCTTTAAAGAGTGCAACTTCCACACAGGAAAACTATCAGTGGAAAATATTCCTATTTTTCAAATTTTCCAACAAGGAGAAAATTTTCAAAATAAAAATTCACTATTTTACTATTTTGCTTTAGTAAAAGCAAAGATAACATAGATGGTCAACTAACTACCTGAATATATGCCATTATACTCACAAATCTTTGTATTGTGCCTCTTCAAAGTCACACACAGAGAAAAACAAAAGCAAGGACAGAAAGTTTAAAAGATAAATGCAATTTTCTTTATCTTCTCAAAGAACCAGCTTATTGATCTTTGCTATCGTTTCCTTCATTTCTTTTTCATTTATTTCTGATCTGATCTTTATGATTTCTTTCCTTCTGCTAACTTTGGGGTTTTTTTGTTCTTCTTTCTCTAATTGCTTTAGGTGTAAGGTTAGGTTGTTTATTTGAGATGTTTCTTGTTTCTTAAGGTAGGCTTGTAATAGCTATAAACTTCCCTCTTAGAACTGCTTTTGCTGCATCCCATAGGTTTTGGGTTGTTGTTTTTTCATTGTCATTTGTTTCTAGATACTTTTTTATTTCCTCTTTGATTTCTTCAGTGATCTCTTGATTATTAAGTAGTGTGTTGTTTAGCCTCCATGTGTTTGTATTTCTTACAGATTTTTTCCTGTAATTGATATCTAGTCTCATAGCATTGTGGTTGGAAAAGATACTTGATACGATTTCAATTTTCTTAAATTTACCAAGGCTTGATTTGTGACCCAAGATATGATCTATCCTGGAGAATGTTCCATGAGCACTTGAGAAGAATGTGTATTCTGTTGTTTTGGGATGGAATGTCCTATAAATATCAATTAAGCCCATCTTGTTTAATGTGTCAGTTAAAGCTTGTGTTTCCTTATTTATTTTCATTTTGGATGATCTGTCCATTGGTGAAAGTGGGGTGTTAAAGTCCCCTACTATGACTGTGTTACTGTCGATTTCCCCTTTTATGGCTGTTAGTATTTGCCTTTTGTATTGAGGTGCTCCTATGTTGGGTGCATAAATATTTACAATTGTTATATCTTCTTCTTGGATTGATCCCTTGATCATTATGTAGTGTCCTTCTTTGTCTCTTGAAAAACCATTAGCCAGACTTATCAAGACAAAAAGGGAGAAAACTCAAATCAATAGAATTAGAAATGAAAAAGGAGAAGTAACAACTGACACTGCAGAAATACAAAGGATCATGAGAGATTACAATACAAACAACTATATGCCAATAAAATGGACAACCTGGAAGAAATGGACAAATTCTTAGAAACGCACCACCTTCCGAGACTGAACCAGGAAGAAATAGAAAATATGGACAGACCAGTTACAAGCACTGAAATTGAAACTGTGATTAAAAATCTTCCAACAAACAAAAGCCCAGGACCAGATGGCTTCACAGGCGAATTCTATCAAACATTTAGAGAAGAGCTAACACCTATCCTTCTCAAACACTTCCAAAATATGGCAGAGGGAGGAACACTCCCAAACTCATTCTAGGAGGCAACCATCACTCTGATACCAAACCAGACAAAGATGTCACAAAGAAAGAAAACTACAGGCCAGTTTCACTGATGAACATAGATGCAAAAATCCTCAACAAAATACTAGCAAACAGAATCGAACAGCACATTAAAAGGATCATACATCATGATCAAGTGGGGTTTATCCCAGGAATGCAAGGATTCTTCAATATACGCAAATCAATCAACATGATACACCATATTAACAAATTGAAGGAGAAAAACCATATGATCATCTCAATAGATGCAGAGAAAGCTTTTGACAAAACTCAACACCCATTTATGATAAAAACCCTCCAGAAAGTAGGCATAGAGGGAACTTACCTCAACATAATAAATGCCATATATGACAAACCCACAGCCAACATCGTCCTCAATGGTGAAAAACTGAAACCATTTCCTCTAAGATCAGGAACAAGACAAGGTTGCCCACTCTCACCACTATTATTCAACATAGTTTTGGAAGTTTTAGCCACAGCAATCAGAGAAGAAAAAGAAATAAAAGGAATCCAAATTGGAGAAGAAGAAGTAAAGCTGTCACTGTTTGCAGATGACATGATACTATACATAGAGAACCCTAAAGATGCTACCAGAAAACTACTAGAGCTAATCAATGAATTTGGTAAAGTAGCATGATACAAAATTAATGCACAGAAATCTCTTGCATTCCTATACACTAATGATGAAGAATCTGAAAGTGAAATTAAGAAAACACTCCCGTTTACCATTGCAACAAAAAGAATAAAATATATAGGAATAAACCTACCTAAGGAGACAAAAGACCTGTATGCAGAAAATTATCAGACACTGATGAAAGAAATTAAAGATGATACAAAGAGATGGAGAGATATACCATGTTCTTGGATTGGAAGAATCAACATTGTGAAAATGACTCTACTACCCAAAGCAATCTACAGATTCAGTGCAATCCCTATCAAACTACCACTGGAATTTTTCACAGAGCTAGAACAAAAAATTTCACAATTTGTATGGAAACAACAAAAGACCCCAAATAGCCAAAGCAATCTTGAGAAAGAAAAACTGAGCTGGAGGAATCAGGCTCCCTGACTTCAGACTATACTACAAAGCTACAGTAATCAAGACAGTACGGTACTGGCACAAAAACAGAAATATAGATCAATGGAACAGTATAGAAAGCCCAGAGATAAACCCACACACATATGGTCACCTTGTCTTTGATAAAGGAGGCAAGCATATACAGTGGAGAAAAGACAGCCTCTTCAATAAGTGGTGCTGGGAAAACTGGACAGCTACATGTAAAAGAATGAGATTAGAACACTGCCTAACACCATACACAAAAATAAACTCAAAATGGATTAAAGACCTAAATGTAAGGCCAGACACTATCAAACTCTTAGAGGAAAACATAGGCAGACCACTCTATGACATAAATCACAACAAGATCCTTTTTGACCCACCTCCTAGAGAAATGGAAATAAAAACAAAATAAACAAATGGGACCTAATGAAACTTAAAAGCTTTTGCACAGCAAAGGAAACCATAAAGAAGACGAAAAGACAACCCTCAGAATGGGAGAAAATATATGCAAATGAAGCAACTGACAGAGGATTAATCTCCAAAACATACAAGCAATTCGTGCAGCTCAATATCAAAAAAATAAACAACCCAATCCAAAAATGGGCAGAAGACCTAAATAGACATTTCTCCAAAGAAGATATACAGATTGCCAACAAACACATGAAAGAATGTTCAACATCATTAGTCATTAGAGAAATGGAAATCAAAACTACAATGAGATATCATCTCACACCGGTCAGAATGGCCATCATCAAAAAATCTACAAACAATAAATGCTGGAGAGGGTGTGGAGAAAAGGGAACCCTCTTGCACTGTTGGTGGGAATATAAATTGACACAGCCACTATGGAGAACAGTATGGAGGTTCCTTAAAAAAGTAAAAATAGAACTACCTTATGACCCAGCAATCCCACTACTGGGCATATACCCTGAGAAAACCGTAATTCAAAAAGAGTCATGTACCAAAATGTTCATTGCAGCTCTATTTACAATAGCCAGGACATGGAAGCAACCTAAGTGTCCATCGACAGATGACTGGATAAAGAAGATGTGGCACATGTATACAATGGAATATTACTCAGCCATAAAAAGGAACGAAACTGAGTTATTTGTAGTGAGGTGGATGGACCTAGAGACTGTCATACAGAGTGAAGTAAGTCAGAAAGAGAAAAACAAATACCATATGTTAACACATATATATGGAATCTAAAAAAAAAAAAAGAAAAGAAAATGGTCAGAAGAACCTAGGGGCAAGACGAGAATAAAGATGCAGAGCTACTAGAGAATGGACTTGAGGATACAGGGAGGGGGAAGGGTAAGCTGGGATAAAGTGAGAGAGTGGCACGAACATATATACACTACCAAACGTAAAATAGATAGCTAATGGGAAGCAGCCGCATAGCACAGGGAGATCAGCTTGGTGCTTTGTGACCACACAGAGGGGAGGGCTAGGGAGGGTGGGAGGGAGGGAGATGGAAGAGGGAAGAGATATGGGGACATATGTATATGTATAACTGATTCACTTTGTTATAAAGCAGAAACTGACACACCACTGTAAAGCAATTATACTCTAATAAAGATGTTAAAAGAAAAGATAAATGCAAATATGTAGATAGTTACATTCAAAAGAATGTATAATCATAAAATTTAAAATATCAAGTTTGAAAGGGACCTATGTCTCCTCTCGTATAACAAGGTTTTAATTTGTGTTGTGAGACATAAACAGCTGCTAATAACGTGCTCTGCTTTGGCAACCACTCCTGTGTTTATGAAAATGACATGCATTTTTATCAGGTCGTTAAAACTTTACCCAACCTGCATATTCACAGACTCAACCACTACGTTTACTGATTGATAAACTATAAACAAAGTAAAATTTTAAAACTGCTGTCTAAGGTCCCTTTATCTTTTCTTTTCTATGTTTCTGAAATTAAATTATTAGTCCTGGGAAGTTAGGGAATCAGGGTTCTGTTGATATATCTCTTGTAAGAGTTAACCTTTGGAGCAAAATATAGACTTCAAAGTACTTCCTACCCCAAATATGTCCCCCACTGTCCTGCAAAGATTTCCCAAATTTCTGCTCTTTTGCACTGTCCTTTTGAGTTAAGGCATTGTCACCAAAAGCTGAGGAGGTAACAGAATAGTTCATAATATCCTAGCTTAGATTGCTTTTTTTAGATTAGTTAAATCTAAGGAAAGAAGAACACTTCTGTAATATAAAAACTTAATACAGGAGAAAGATACTGTGATTAGGGAGCAGATGATTCTGCAGCTGGAAAAATCCTCAAAGTCCAGTAGTTAATGGGGCCAGGATATGCATATACAGTCAGCCCTCCGTGTCCACAGATGCGAAACCCAAGCATGCAGAGGGCCGACTGTACTCCGCCATATTATTTAAGGGACTTGAGCATCCACAGATCGGGAGTCCACGGGGGTCCTGGAACCAATCCGCTGCAGATACCAAGGGATGATTGTAGATGTAGATGATGCAGATGTAGATGTAGACATAGACATAGACACAGATATATAGATGAAGATGTGAGGAGGGGTGCTGGTGGATGAGTGGTGGATGATGGTGAGAAAACGGCAGAGATTGACAATTTTAGCAATTTCTTCCCAGCAAGGACTCTGAAAGGGATCTAGAAATTTTAAAACTGCGTTTATGTACTTTGTTCACCTGCCCAATGTATTAGGTAGATAAAGGTTAGACCTTTATTATAAAAACAGATCACATTATTATGTTATACTGAACTGAAACCATTATGAGTGGGTTAGAAATATTTCCCTGTGGTCTTTTGCTTTTTTTTTTAATTCAAAATGAGTATTTCACAGAATGCCTTTTCCTGCAATATTAAAAAAAACTAACTCCAAGATTTACAGAACCTCTTGCTTCGGATTTTCTTAAAATGTACCAAGATTTTGAATTTGTTGAGAAAAATGCTAAACGTTCCACAGAAAACTAAAGATAAAGTCTGATGTACAAGAAAATGTATTATATTTTCCACAAAGCTGTGCTTTTGTTGAAATATACTCATGGGTTATTAGAAATAAGGTCATACATTTTAGAGACTCGCTGCCTGGATTTGAATTCTGAATTCACCATTGACCAGCAGTGTTATAGTGGGCAAGGGATGGTATCCCCATGTGCCTCAGTTTCCTTCTGTGTAAAGGGGGCTGATGATAATTCTTACTTCATAGGAACCACTATTATGATTAACTGAATTAATGTTTATAAACTGTTTGCCATAGTCTCTGCCACATAGTAAGGGCTATTTAAATGTTTGTTGAATAAATTGCATCATCTTCTAGGTCCCCAGGGATAGAAGCTAAAAACCTGATAATTTCTCTAGACTCTTCTTTCTAGATTATCCTCTATTTATAATCACCCTCATAGTTACCTTCTCTTCTCCATTTCACTTCTACTGCACTAGTTCAGACTCCATCTTTTCTCACCTGTAGCATAAAATCATCTTCTAACAGATCTGTCTGTCTTCAGCCTGACCCATACCAATCTTTTTTTATTTTTTTAAAGCTCTTTTTTTTTTTAATGAATTTATTTATTTATTTATTTATTTATTTATTTATTTATTTATTTATGGCTGCGTTGGGTCTTCGTTGCTGCACGCGAGCTTTCTCTAGTTGCAGCGAGCGAGGGCTACTCTTTGTTGCAGTGCGCGGGCTTCTCATTGCCGTGGCTTCTCTTGTTGAGGAGCATGGGCTCTAGGTGTGCCGGCTTCACTAGTTGTGGCACGTGGGCTCAGTAGTTGTGGCTTGTGGGCTCTAGAGCGCAGGCTCAGTAGTTGTGGTGCACGGGCTCAGTTGCTCTGTGGCACGTGGGATCTTCCCGGACCAGCGATCGAACCCATGTCCCCTGCATTGGCAGGCGGATTCTTAACCACTGTGCCACCAGGGAAGTCCACCCATACCAATCTTGAATAGTTCTGTCACTAGTGTCATCTTTCTACAAGAAATATCTAACTAAATCTCTTCCAATCATCAATACTTTTGCATTAGTTGACTTCCCCTTGCCTTCCCCATGTGACATAGTGACTTTGGGGCTGTTCCTTCAAATAAGACTTTTGGACTGAAGGAGACCCCCCTCTCCCTATGCTCATGACCCATACAACAAAAACTGCCACCCTCTCAAATAACAGGACTTTTATACCCCTTTTCTCATTCTTGGGATGAGTGGGGACGGCATTGACTGGTGAGCTGATGACAATAATCAATGCCTGTACAGTCACTTCCTCTCAGCCTGCAGACCAAATTCATTCTCTTTTACCCCATGATTAAACATCCTAGGGTCCTATATTACTCAGGGTTCTCCAGAGAAACAGAACCAACAGATATAAAAAGAAATTTATTATGAGTATTTGGCTCACATGATTATGGAGGTTGAGAAACCCTCTGATCCGTTGTCTACAAACTGGAAACTGAGGAAAACCAAGGATGTAAGTCCCAGTCCAAGGAAAGCCAATGTCCCACCCAAGAGGACAAGCAGGTAGGGCATGAATACCCCCGTGCTCTGCTTTTTGTTCTACTCAGGCCCTCAATGGATTGAGTGATGCTCACTGACACTGGGGAGGGCCGCCCGCTTTACCACGTCCACCAGCAAATGCTGGTCTCCTCCGGAAACACCCTCACAGACATGCCGGAAATAACGTTTCATCTGGGCACCCCATGGTGCAGTCAAATTGACGCATAAAATTAACCACCCCAGGTCCCTCTGGGGAGAATTTCACTCTCCTCTAATTGCTCCACGGGTGCACAGGCGCATTTAATTCACGGGGAAAGATGCAGTCAACTTACGTTGGCTTCCAGTTTAGGCTGACTTCTGCAGTCCAACCTTAAGGGTGATAGAACTGATATTTAGAGTTCTGTCTGATCTCTAAATCTATTTTTCAATCTGTTTATAATCCAAAAGGAGTGGTATGTGGGATGATTAATTGGCCATCCCCAGAAAGTCAATATTAATGATATATCCCAACTAATTTATAAGAACTTTTGTTTCCCGAAGAAGTTACAGCAGGGCCTTCTGTTTGCTCTTTCAAGCTGATTGCATTTAGTCCAAGATTTCTCACTCAACCTTAGCACTATTGACATTTTGTGCTGCATAACTGTTTGGTGTGTGAGGCTGTCCTGTGTATTGTGAGATGTTCAGTAGCACCCTTAGCCTCTGCCCAGTAGATGCCAGTAGCATTCCTCTAGGTGTGCCTACCAAAAATGTCTCCAGACATTGCCAAATGTCCCTTTTCGGGTAAAATCGCACTGGTAAAGTACCCTTGCTTTAGTCTAAGTACCTAGAAAATGAAAAGGAGCAGGGAAGATGTGGCAGTGGCAGAAATATGGAGACATACAGGATCTCTTAGGTAATAGAGTCATTTTGATGTCTGTAGACTTAGACTGCACAGGAGAGTAACTTGAATTTCCCCGGAAGTCACTGAGAGCCTCTTTCATCTCCAGGTTAGGAAAGGAGCAACAGGTGGCCCATCATTCCTGGAGATCACCTTATAACTTAAACCATGGAATCGTGTTCATTCATGGACCCTTAACCTCAAGCTTCTTAATAAATGCTTTCTTTAAACTGGGTAATCCCAGAATCATCCATTACTGAATAACCTTGGTAAGTTTATTTAAGGTTTATCCATAAAATAGGTATGGTCATAGTTACCAACATCAAATGACTTTTGTGGGATTAAAAACCATGATACAGGTAGAGCCCTCAGCTAAGTACTTGGCACATGTGAATCATTCAGTATCTGTAATTGCTCTTACTAGTGTGTGGACAACCGCCCACACGTGTGGGTCCAGAAGAGCTGACCGTGATGAGTGGATGTCAGGCCCTTTAAGAATAATTGTAGCACCCAGCACCCAGTAGCCCCATGAATTTTGGCCAAAAGAAATATTTAGGCTTCACTTCTAAACCAAGGGTTTCCACAGAAAGGCATCATACATGCTGCCAGTATCTTTATCTTGCCTTTACCGGGGAGGCTGACACACCCAAAAGCAGTGTCAGAACTGAAGTGTATAACCATTCTGTCTAAACCCGTGGTTCTCAGTCAGACCTGACTTTGCTCCCCGCCCCCAGCGCCTCTGGGTATGTGACATTGTCTGAGAATGTTTTTGGTTGACAGCTGTTTGGGGGATGGAGGTGGGGCGGGGATGCTGCTAGCATCTAGTAGAGAGAAACCAAGGATTCCACTAAACATTTTTAAGTGCACAGGACATCCCCGCAGCAGAGAGCGGTCAGACCCAACGTGAGAGCAGCTCTTAGGCCGAGAAACCTTGGTCTATTGATGTGAATTTCCCAGCACCAATGAATAGTCTTCAGGAAGTCATATCATGAATACTCATCACTTGCCGTTACACGTTTGTCATCCTCACTTAGGTTTCATTCACGATACACTGTGAATAGCAAGTTACCAGCTAGATGGTCAATCATGTGTGGCTACTTATGACCTTCAGAAACAGCTTTTCTTTTGAATAATTTCTTAAAGTTATTTTGTCCAGTTTATTGAGAATTTAAGGAATGGATTAATAGTGTGTAGGCCCAGAGTGTATTTCAGTCCAAAAACTCATGCTTGGTTTTTTTTCCTGAAACGGTTTTCTGACCAGTGTTCTCAGATGTTTGAGGCCAATGTCGTAAGCTGAGCCTGCAGACTTTTAAAAGTAGTGCGTGCATGTAATTGAACATTTTTCAAAAACTGAAACCCTCTGTTGCCCACCGAGGTTTAATCTGGGATCCCACCTGCAAACCGTCTTGTTTTTGTGGGAGAGTCTTACAGGAATGGTGATGGGACAGAGTTCCTACTAAAACTTCCTGGGGAACCAAAGGAAGGGAAGGTCTGTGTTGTGCTTTTTTTTTTTTCATTGTTTCCCTGAAATGAAGGGAGACTAAAAAGCAATAAAGCAAAAGGCATTTCCTACAGGTAGCCTTAAATCATTCAACACAGAGGTCTTCGGGGAGCTACCCGGTTCCTCTTTCCTTTCCAAAATGAGCTTTCTGGCTAAATGTGCCTCATCCAGCCCTGAGTGTCTTCACCTGGCTCTCCAAGCGCTTTTATCCAGCCCTGTCCCAGCACTGCAGTATCCTCACTTCTTCAGAAATGGGTCTTGACCCATGCATCACATTCAAAGACTTTTTCAATTGCTCCCTGGTGGCGGAGGCTGAGGGCTCGGTTTTGCTTGTGATAATGTGCTAATCTCCAAGACCCAACATAAATTCTCTTCTTGCATTGTCATTTGTCAAAGTCGCAATATGGGGCTGGAAAAAAAGGAAGAGGGAGGGGGTGGGGAGAGTAGAGTAATGACAGAAAGAAAACTTGGCCTTCGGTTTGTTTTCCCTCGTGCAGAACTTTCCCCTCCCTTCTTAATCTGTAAAACATCTGACAGAGAGGGCACTGCAAACACAAATAAATAAATACTTCTCCATGACTCTCCCCTTATGGTTTTTTGTTGGGTCAACATTTTAGACAGATAGTTAAATCTAAGAAGTAATAAAGATAATTTACACGCAAGTCCCAACATTGACGCTTGAAGCTTTGTGAACCTGTCTTCTACACATTTTCACCACGTGTTCCAGAAATAGCAAGCTGAGAGTTATGTGGTTATGCGTGGAGACTCCATCAGCAGCCATTCAACAAATTGCATGTCACAAACAAGGCTCTAGCCACTGGTGCTTTCCTTATGATGCCCTTTTAAAGTTTCCCTGGGTGTGCTACAGCAAAAATGTTGAGGACAATAGTACTAAACAAGGTGCTGTTTTCTCCCATCAGTGTTAACTCAGAGGAAAAGTACAAGTGTGAAACGTGTGTTGTTGTTTTAAGAGCTTTATTAAGGCATAACTTACATACCATAAAATTCACTCATTGTCAGTGTACAATTCGATGATTTTTAGTTAATTTACCAAGTGGTGGAAGCATCACTACAATCCAATTTTCGAACATTTGTGTCATTTGCATAAGATCCCTGGTGCCCTTTTGCAGTCACTCCCCCTTCCCAAGACGGGTCCCTGGCAACCACTAATCTACTCTCTGTTTCTATAGAGTTGCATTTTCTGGATATTTCATAGCAATGGAATCATACACTATATAGTCTTTTGTGTCTGGCTTCTTTCACTTAGCATAATGATTTTGAGGCTGGCCTGTGCTGTGTGTCTCAGTACTCCATTCCTTTTTTATTAACAGAGAGTATTGCATTGTAATACCACATTTGGCTTATCTACTCATCAATGGATGGGCATTTGGGATAAAATTGTTTTGGAAAATTAGCAATGGCAGCATGTCAACATGATATTAAATTAGAGACCTTGTTTAAAGAAGAACATGTTAAGCTGCCGAAGCAAAAATTGTTCACCACAGCGGCCAGCAAACTCTTACCCCAGTTTTTTGTCTATGGGTGGAGGCTTCTCAGAATATTCACTTACAAGAAACTGAAAATACTTTTTATAGTCCAGTGTGCAATGAAAACTAAGGAAGTTGCCAATCTTAGCTCATGGCAAAATATCATTGATACGACCAATGCCTGTTTGGCAAATTTCAAGTGACACATTTTCTCTTACTACCCGTTCAACACTCTTCTGGGAGTTCTAGGGGTACTCAATAGATAGAAGAACAGGGTTTGAAACTCCTAATCCAGTTTGCAACCAACCTAATGGAATTCAGGAAGCTCTATACTTAAGACCTCAGTTTTAGCAAACTTAACGAGTTAGTTCAGTATGTGAGTAATAAAACCAGACAGAAAGTTTGTAATTTATTCTGACAACAAACATTACAGTGATCAAAAACAGTTTACCTAGATTCCCAAGACAGAACCTCCAATAGGCTAAAAGTGACTCTTGTAGATATTGACATTTTTGTTATTAATATTACTTCTGTTATTGTGACCAGTACATGCCAAGGGCTCTGCTTGGTGATTTACATGTATTTTTATACTTCTCATCAAATTATCTGGATTTATGGATGAGAAAACTAAACAAGGTTCAGACGGGAGGTATTAAGTCAATTCCCCAATGTGATATGATTAGTAAGGGAAGGAACTGGAGTTTAAATATATATCTGTTGGGCTCCAAAGATATGTTTCTTTCCTTATGCTCCCAGAAAGACTGAAAGACTAAAGGAAGACATTTCTAACATTGAGAAGCATGCAACACTGAAAGACAGTATGCCTTCTAAATTTTGCAAACCAAATAATTAACTTAATGGGCTGTATTGGCATAAGAAACATCTTTTAGTTGGGATGACGATGAGTCTAACTACAGGAAGTTGCTTCTGGAAAGATGATTGTATGTTTCCCTTAAATTTATAGAACCAGTGGGCTATCAACCGCATCCTTTTCCATTCTTACTCAATGGAAAGTCCTTTAATGTCAAAGTGACTTCAGGTGTTTGAGTCCAAAGAAAAAGAATCAAACCCAGTTGGACTGTATGCCGAAAAGACAAGAATATAAATTACCCTGATGCCATGACCCTTGGAATAAGTCCTGATTCAAATCCCCGATGTTCCTGCTAGCACATATATGTTAATTACTGTTTGAAGAAATATTGAGAATGTGAGCCTAGATACCTAGATGTTGCCACTGCAAAGAGAGATTTGCCAGGATTACCTCTGTTACCATTTGATATGGAGTTTTGTTAAGGGTAGAAAAGTAGAAAGAAATATCTTCTATCTAATTTGGTCTCTATAAGCTCTTTTCATCCTCACCAGGGTTGAATAAAGTTTGTTTTTTTAATTAAGAAATCGTTTTTTTGCAGTACAGAAATTTACTCTAGTCTGATTAAAAACAATTTTTTTTTTATCACTGGTCAGATTCAGTAATAATATACCACTGATTGTAAAGTGTCGTTTTGTTTTGCTAAAGAAATACGTGAAGCTGCTCTTTAAATCTTTTCCTATGTCTTCTCCTTAAGTACTGCTGAATGCATCATATTACCACATTGAAAACCCAGTTTGTAAAACATAATTTCATTTAAACCATTAAATGGACGGTTTTGTAACTCATGTTGGCAATACTGGAGCTTCCAATAATGAATAAAAGGCGGCACAAAACTTCGACCTCAGCTAAACTAGGCATTAAACATCTCTCTAGCAGGATCCTTTGTTACATTTTGTTATTCGATATATGGCTGTTACGCACATAAATGTGATATTTAATGTTGGTTAGTTCCTCTCTGTTGAGGAAACACAGTTCTATTTTCAAATGCTTAACAACCGCAGATGCTTTATCACCAGAGCCGAGCACGTGGTATCTTAAATCATGGCGTGAAATCAAGCCCCTTCTGTGGTGCCACGGTGCCATGTGTCAGCCCGGCTGGTACCACTCCTGCCTTCGGCATCATTTTTCGGTGGCCAATGTACCAGTTAGATTTTACCTCAGGTAACTCTTCAAAAGAAAAAGCCTAATCATTGTAATGAGATGGGCGACATCTTGGGGGGGAAAATAACAAAATTAAAGTTGATTTTAACCTGCAATGAAAAGTAAGCCATGGGGTGTTTCCATGTGAAATTTTGGACGTCGTACAATGGATGGAAGGAAAGCAACCAAAACCAGGGGAGGGAAAGGGGAGGAGGGAGCAGGAAAGTTTGCTTGAGTCATTTTCGGCCAAAGTCTGCTTCTAAGTAAAGGTTCATGGAGTGGGTTTAGAATTTCATAATGCTGCTGACAATTAGCTACACTTGGTGTCAGGCATTTGAGAAGGAAAACCTTAGAAAGAATTCTTGCTTTTTATTCCTTCGGCCTATCTCAAAGGTCAAGTCATCATGTTGACAATGTTTGAAAAAAAATGTCACTTCCCATTTCTTTTTTTTTTTTTTTTTTTTTCTGTCCTAATAAATAAATAAATCATTTTCTCTGTGGCGAGGAGCCTAAAGAGAGAGGCAGGGCTCCAGTGCTCAGGTCTGAGATTTTATTTTAGTGGTGATTTTAAAAAATAACTTTTCTTTCAAAAAAAAGAAATAGAAACAAAGAGTGTTGGGGGGAGGAAGAGGAAAAGGAAAAAAGTAAGAAAAAAGAGGGAAAGAGAGAGAGGGAAAAGAAGAAATAAAAGGGAGGAAGGAAGAAAGCCAGGAGAGAACCAAATGAACAAAATGTGGAAAATAAAACAACACCAATACTGTTTCTAAACTGATAGGTTTTGCTTGTGTTTGTTTTTTCTCTTTCACTTTGATTGCTATGTGAGTTAGGAGGAAAAGTCTAAGAAATCATTCTTCTTTCCTTCATGTAGAATACAGAATAAGGTGTCTTCTGTCAAATGACTCATTTGTAAAATGCAGAAGAAGAGAATGCAGTCGAAAGAGAGCACTTGCTGAACTAGTTTTACAATCAGTAAGGGAAGATTTTAGGTCCTCTGGGGTCCAAGCAATTCAACTTTGGAAGATGAAAGACTAGGTTTTAACTCACTTATACTACAAGGGGAATTACTCTTTTCTAATTTCTTTTATTACATTTTATTTGTACTTTTATGATAGAACTTTCTATTGATGAATTAGCATATCTTACAATGCTTGTTATAAAAAATACTTGGTGGAAATGAAAAGAGATTTGTCTGTTCTCATGCTTCCCATAAACTACTCATGGAGGGAAGCTTCTTTGGCCTTTGCTTCACGACTCATAAACTTGGCAACAGAACTGGGAGTCTATGCTTGCACACAAGTTTGAACATTTTCTCTCCCACAACCTTACAGGTGGTGTTTTTGGGTATCTTTCCTCTGGTTCTCATTTTGGTTCTTCTCCGAAGTGAGTCTGAACTTTAATTTCCTTACCTTCTGGCCCCATGGTATAAAAATTACATTCATAATAAGGATTTTCCAAACTGACCCTTGGCTCGTATCACTGAAGGGCGTGCTTTGCACTTCACCTGGGAACTGTATTTTCTTCGTGTGCAGAAGTATGGAATAATTCTGACTACATCTTTAAAATTCAGCTGGCATCTGCAATAATCCATAGAGAAGCCTTCTAATTTGGAGGGCTGATACGATCATGAATCTACCAGATATCCTGTCCTTGGTTTTGGCCTTTCTTGAATGATTAGCATGGAGACCTTTTGCCTTAGCATCCCATCTGTTCTTACTGCTGATTCCCCACTGAAGTCAAGCCTAATGAAGAATGGCTCTCCGAAGGTTCATAAGTTTGATTTGCATAGCCATTCAAAGTTTGAATATCCATCAGAATTTCTCTGGCCTAGAAATCAGGTTAGAAATGCCATGAGACCATGTCCTCATGGGAGATTTCTTTGAATCTGTCTCTCTCTCTTTTTATTTCCCTCTTTCTTCAGACCAGCTGGAAACAAATTACAAGAATGCGCTCTTATTTCTCCTTTTTTTTGTTTGATTGTAGTTATCATGCTGTAATGACCACTGTTTAAAACTTTAACTTGATTATACATGTGTTAGAGTTCTCTAAATGCTGTCAAATATTGACCTTGCGAATCATTTCAGGTCAGTTTTATTTTACTCATTTGTGTATTACATAAGTCATGGAAAAAGAGACGCTAGAAACGGGCAAATCATCTCTAAGCGGAGCATGCATGGGCTCTGACTTATGTATATCATAAACTCAAGACAACCAGCCAACATTTTACATATACAAGAAAGGACAAATTATCATATTTCCAAAATAATGTCCCTAAGCTTCACCAATTCGCCAGTGCTCGAGTTGGACTTACTGGCATGTTTATACGGGCTGTGGGCTAAGGTGGCTCTTGCTCTGTCAAATGGCCAAGTACAAATAATCTGCAAAATTTCTTTACCAAAATTTACAAGTCTCCTTTGGGCCTTCCATTTATTATTGTAGTTCCAAGAAATATATTGTAATATTTATACATATACAAATTAACATATACCACATGATAAACGCCCTCAGTATGCCTTTTATGCTGCTCTATGAGATGTAAAAGTTGACACTATAAATAAAAACTAAAATGAATCATTTTTAACAGATATGCTTCTATTATAAAGTATGACTAATAAGAAGAAGGTAGATTTGGAATCAAATATTTTATCACACTGCTTTACTTATTTATTTTAATTTTACTTAGATCTAGGAGATGTAGAAATCTACACTTCTTTACTATTTACTATAGTAGCAAAATGATCTAATGTTGGGGGAAATTATTTTGAAATTATATATGCTATTAAATTATATTGATATAAATAAAATTAAAATTAGTTAAAATGTGATAGAAAAGTATTGGCTTTACCTTTTTCTTGGAGATATAAATACGTAAATTTAGGTTATCAACAAAGACCCTTATACCTAAATAACCAATTAGCTTAGGAAATACAATCAGAAGAGCAAGTCATGATTTTGCTAGGTTTTCAAGACCTTGATTAGGTGTATATTCTGAACTAGGGTTCATCCTGAGAAGTCAAACCAAAATTATTGCAAGTACTTTGATGACTGACTCATTAGTTTATAAACTTAGGGGCTCTGATTTCCCGTGAGAGCTCCAGCCACCTATTATTTGGAACTGAGATAGGTCATTTCACTTATTTTTTGCTTTTGCTTTCTTATGTCTCAACTTGAAAACAAGAGTCCGGCTGATGGTTTTTCAGGAAAACTCTCCATATTTAGTGTTTTAAATTGGTGAGTGATTTTCTCCCACATGGTATTATTTTAAGGCTTAAGGAGCAAATCGGAAGTTCGTTGTGGTTCAACAGAAGTGAAATTTGAGCATTATCGTGTTAAACATTAACTACAATTTCCAAAAGCAATCTTTACTCTAATATATACTTTTTGATTAAAAATAGTGCTAAAATGTCAGTTCTGATATTCTGATTATAGTTAAAATTAATATAGTTCTAGAAGATGAAAAAAAATTCATCAGAAAAACACTCTTTCAAATACATAGAAAGACTTCCATTTCCCTAAATGGATAAACAAACCAAAAAAAGGTCTTGCATTCAAAACTCCGTTCTTGTCTTGACTTCTGTTTCGCTACTCTCTCCAAGCATCACCACTGCAGAATGATTTTCAAATCAGCTTGTCTTCACATATCAAAATAGGGACCTGTCCTTTTGCCCTTGATTGATACTTAGTTTTGAAGGATGAGTGCTCCAAGTCTTAGGATAGCCTCCTTCTTAGGGACCGAGATGAAAGAAAGGAAGTACATGGGAAATTGCCCTGAGGATGTCCTTGTCTGGTTCCAGACAAAAGCACGTATTCTATTTATTTTCTTAAGAGTAATTTGCTTAAACAAATTATATAAATGTACTGAATTACATGTTTACATAGTAAATTAAATAATAATACTAAAATTCCAAGTTAAGATGCTAATTGCAGCCTCCAAAATATACTTTAAAATAATTATTTTCTCTATCTAATAATTATTATCAAATTACCTGGTGCATACTCTACCTCATATAACAGGAAGAGTAAAACTTAGGTATGACTAATCAAAGAAAAAATAAGGATCATATCCAAATAACCCTTTTAAGTTTATAACACAAGAACATTTTCATTCTGATGGTAGTACCTTAAACTGATGCAAGTTCAAATGTTGTTTTTATGAGCTATGGTTTTATTTTTGAATCATCTCCATGAAAATTATTAACTCTCTTTAAAGTCCTTTATGTAATAGTTTGCATTTATAGTCATTGCAATTTGATAAACACTAACAGTACAAAATAAATAAACCATAGGGACTCGTATTTCAGAGAAAAACACTGAATTGAAGCAAGAAGATATTTGTATAAAAGCTAGATACAGGGACCTAATGTTTGTATGTGGGTTCTGAAATAATGTTATATCTTAAACAGCCTATTGGTTAAAGACTGCCAGTATTCCTTTGAATACTATGGTATTCCTTCCCCTTGCCCTAAAAGACACAGCTCAGAGTTCCCATGTGGTAATATCTTCTCAAATAAATGGCTTAATTTAATGAAAAGTTTCTTTAGAAATAAATTTATAAGATGTATTTGTCTGTGTGCTATTTACTTATAATCATTTAAAGTTACAGCTCAAATCTAAAAGAGCAATTATTTTTTTAATTCACTATTTTATCAACATATTTCATTCTGCGTGATAAATAAAAGATAGACTTTGTTGACTGTGAAAAAATTCTCCTCTTATGTCCATGCTGCATATTATTTTTTCAGCTTTATAGACACGTGTTTTATTTTAAATACTCCCAGCATTTGAGTGGCCAGCACTCCACAAACAAAATGACTCAATATCAAATTGCCTTTTGTCATTCATGAAACCTATGAGCTCATTTTGGTGCGAGAGATACCTGAGCAACTATACCACATATGGGAAGGAAGAAGCCTAGACACACTTTCAACATCCTGACAGGATCCTGATGAACTGGGAACGGGCCCTAGGAAAAGAGTGAAGACAGAAAAATAGTTCCCCATGGAAGAAGTTAAGAATTTCTCTAATAACAGAATGAGTGAGCAAATCAAGAGAACCACAGCTCTGCTACTGTTTAAAAGACTCTAGTTAACAATGTAAACATTTCAGGGAAAGAACCATTTATTTCCTCTATTATCCTAGTCGGTGAAAGTTGTAGTTTGGTGCAGTGAACAAGAGTCCTTTCACACATCTCAATTCTTCCTTGTATGTAATGTCTCTCAATCTATTCAAGGCATTTACTATATTTTTTTTCTGGGGATAAAGGGAATGAAGAAATATATTGTTAAATACTTTCTGTAATGATTCTTAGAAAGTTCCGACTCAAAAAAAAAATGGAATATCTTCTTTCTTGGGAGTAATTTTTTGAAATGTCACTGACAAGAGGATGAAAGAAGGGGATGTCCGTGTTACATGTTTGAAAGAAGAAGGAAGAGGTCTTTTATCTTTGAGTTCTGGATACCAGATTCAGCTTATAATTTTATTAAAACCAAGAAGTCATGGAATACCTAAAGCAATGATGTCGTGTTGGTTAATGGGTGGTCCCTAAATCTGGTAATTAGCAGACATTAATTAAGAGTCCAGTTCAGATACTAACAAGCTAAAAGACTTAAAGTTGTTTAATCTATTTAAGCATCATTGTTAACAAAATAAAAATGATCTCTTTCAGAGATGGAGTGAAAATAATATAAAATAACAAACAGAAATATATTTTGAAAAGTTAAAACTTTAATTGAACTCTCCAGTTAGTAACCTATTCTTTACATGAGTTTATATAGTTTTCAAATAAAGAAGGTTTGCAAACTTGGGGGAAAAAATCCATAAATTTTTTTACTTCTCTCATTTTTATGAAGTAGAGACAGAGTTTTTCCCAAATTGGGTTAATTTCACTACCATTTGCTGCAAGACACCTAAATTCATACTCTGAACACATGGTATATTGCACAATAAATTTTTAAACTGCAGAATATTAAAATAAAATCCATACATTTATTCAACCATATTTATAAACCAAAGGATTGCAAGGTATAATAATAAAAATAAGAAAAAAAAAACGAAGAAAAATATAAAAATAAGAAAAAAAACAAAGTTGTAATCCATTTATCCCACTGGCCCCATCTAGTCCAGCCAATGATTATAGCAGATGTGAATTAAATATAGATATATTTACAATTAGACTGAAAGACAACATTCACCATATCTGAACATGGACCTGCCAGCTTCGTAAATGTTAATGCCATAATAGTCTGGATTATGCAGTCACCGTTGCTGTAATAACATTCGTTTGCTGTCAGCGCTCCTGTGTTAAAACAAATTAGCTAGATGATTAATGAATATCAAAAACAGCATGTGGATTCTCTGTGCTAAAGTCTTACCCAGTGTGAAATCCACTGGCCTCCAAGTTAGTGAGATAATTTCTGGATCAAATAATGCTCCTATGGACTTCAGAAGCATGTGGAAAAATGTTTCCAACCACCGAATTGCATTTGATTGCAGGATAGAATGTGCTCCTCACTTCATAACAGATGGAAGCCAGAGTTGAGGGTATTTGTTTTCGTTCCTGTTATTTGTTTTAGGACAAAATAGAAGGAGGTTATTTCATTTTAAAAAACGAACCAATTGGACCCAGAGTAAAAAGTGTGAAGAGCAAAGAACTGTAATCTTATAGACTGATTTTCAAACAAATTATATTCTGGGCTTTGGTAAGAGCTAGAGATCACAGATGTCTTACCCCACTTCCACTTGCTAAAAAGCAAAACTGCTCTAATTTTCTTCTTTGTAACCAATAAATATCCAGAGGTATAACATAAAAATGCAAATAAAATTAACCTTCGTAAGACTGTAAGGTCACATTTATTAAGATGCAAAACAAAATCCAAGCACACATATATAATATATACTGTTTTATGTTTATAAAACTTTGTATATATACATATATAGATGTATACTTATATTTACATAAGTTTGTTACAATTGTGTGTATGCATACACACACAGTTTGAAAGGCATTATCTGTTATCACAGGAAACAGCAAAAACTTATAAATATATTCACACTCAGTAATTCTGCTATTTTAAACTGATTCTCAAGAAAGTATTTAACAGAGGTAATAAAATGCCACATTAAGATGTTCCTACCAAAACTAATTATAAGAGCAAAGATGGGAAACAAGCCAGCGTTCAAACTTAAAGGGAATGTTTACTAAATTATATTGAATCAGTGTGATTAAATGTACCACTTTTATGGTGAAATCTTACAATGATGAACTATGAAAATTATAAAGACATTATAAAATGATTGCAATATAATATATATGAAAAAAAGGAATGCAGAGAAAATTACTTGAATATCAACCATGTAAAACATACACATATGTTTAAATTTAAATTGTATGTAAATTTAAATTAATTGTAAAAATAAAAGTAGTTGAATACTTTTATCTCCTTTTATGATTTATTTTAAGTAAATTATTTATTATAATAGTAATTTATTCTTTGGTATAATGTGAGTGTCTAATTTTCCTAACAAAGAGTTTATTACCAACTGACCAAGTATTGTTTATTGAATAATTGTGAACTTCCATTGAATATGAATATTTAGTTAGAGAAGTTAGATTTTTTTGAAATTATTGTAGTTTTTGGACAGTTTCCACATTATTATGTTTCTCTCCCAAATGGTCTAAACGTTCAGATAATTTTATATTAACTTTGGCAACTTAAAAATATCATTATCATTTGAATAGGAATTTTACTTAATTTACAAATTAATTTGAAAAGATTTCATCTTTTGTATTTTGAGTTTTTCCATCCAAGAAAATAGTACTGTCTCCTAATTCAGTATCTTTTTTCTGGTCTTTCAATGATGCTGTATTTATTTATTTTTTTACATAGTTTTAATAATTTTCTTAAGCTTACTCTTAAGATAGTATGAATTTTGCTCATGCAAATATATATTTTTATGTTTTCTGACTATTGCTAATATATTAGAACCCTATTGAGTTTTGAATTATTAAATTATACCATATCTATTTTGAGCTCTATTACTAACTCAATTCTATTTTCCCCCAGTAGAGAGTCACAAAAAAGTCAGATGATTAGAATATCACCGTATTTTTGTTTTAGGGGTCATTGTATTGATTAACATTTCCACATTTAAAATATGTCAATTATCCTATGTGTTTTCTATTTTTCTATTTTAACTTTTTAAAATTTTTGAAATAATTAAATTTACAAAAAGTTGTAAAACTAATTCCCCCCAATATCCCATATGTCCTTCACTTAGCTTCCCCAAATATTATCTTAAATAACCACAGTACAATGATCAAAACCAGGAAATTAAGTACAGTTCTACCAAGTGGTCTACAAGCCTTATTCACATGTGTCATCTTCCCACCATTGTCCTTTTTTAGGGTCACGATGCAATTTGAGATCGCACATTGCATTTAATTGTTTTGTTTCCTTAGTCTTTTCCATTGGGGACAGTTTCTCAGTCTTTGCTTTTCATGACCTTGACACTTTTGAAGTGTAGTTGCTAGATCTATTGTAGAATGTTCCTCTTTAGGTTTGTGTGATATTTTCTCATGATTAGAACGAAGTTATCCCTATTGGGGCCAGTATATCGCAGAGAGTGATGTTGTGTCCTCCTTACTGTAGCAGATGAGGCCATACATGAGGTCTATATGTCTTATTACTGGTGATGTTCACTTTGATCATGTGGTGAAGATTGCCCATCATCTTTCTCCACTGTAACTACTGTATTTCCTTTTATATAACTAGTAAGTATACTTTGGATAAATAATTTGAGACGATGCAAATATCCTATTTCTCACGATACTTTTTGCCTGCTAATTTTAGCATCCATTGGTGACTTTTGCTTGCAACAATTGTTAATGCGTGTTCTTGCCAACTGCTGGTTTTATGTCCACCACTCCTTCTATGCTTATTCATTGAAATTCTATGTGATTCAAGAGCTTTTCCTTTTTCCTCATTTGTTTATGCATTCAATTACTTACATTAACTGGGACTCATTTATTTCATGGGTTATAATCTATCACTATTACTCTTTATTTTTGGTGTTCAAATTGTCCCAGATTTGATCACTGGGGGCTTCTTCCTTTGACCTGCTTCCAACAATTTTTTAACACTCCTTTTCTTTCTGGCACAACAATCTTGTTATCCCAGACTCATCTTGTATTTTCCCTGCCCCAGCACCTTCTCCAAGGAATCTTGGTTCATTTTATTTGAAAATGATATTTAAAACCCAAGATCTGGGACCTTGATATGATCATTGCTAGAGATACAGTTGTTTCAAGGCCCTCTCAATGGATGGAGCTAGGAAATATGTGTATGTGCATGCACATTTGTCCATCTATCTGTATTTATTAAACAATGAGCTTATACTCCTCTGATTGCAATCTCACCCACAAGGCTCATTCTAGCCTTCCCACTTCCCTTATTTATAACTCCTTTCTCCAGCAATATGAAACCTGACTCTCATTTTGCACAGTGTATTTACTTATTCTCTCAATCCCAGGATACAAGTAAGACGGCTTTAGTATTGCTAATTTATTTTCTAGCTAGAGTACAATATTTGTGTAGACATATTTTGGCTTTAGCCTTATCATGCAAGTATTTAGCCTCACAGTACAGTAAAATGCTTTTGACCAATTTACTTAAGTTAAATTTTTCTCCCCCAACCCATTCAATTTGGTTATGTTATTCATTAGTAATGCAGTTAGGTTCATTTATCACTATTTGTATTCCATTTGGGGTTTTTCATTAAAAATATGTGTGAGTTTGTTGGTTTGTTGTATACGTACACACAAAACAGGCAAACTCAGAGGCATCGTTTTTTCATCATCTCTAATGCTGTCTTCCCAGTCCCCAGAAGTTCCACCCTGTTTGCACCCATCCTCTTTAGATGATCAATACCAGTAGTTTCTGGCTTATTCTTCCTGGATTTCTTTTTCTCAAATGAGAAGATGCATAAGTATTTTTTATATCCCCTTCTTTCTTTTATGAACATACGTAGAAAAATTTATTCATGTTTTTCATGTAACAGTATATCCCAGAAATCACTCCATCTTAGTACATAATAGCGACCTTCCTTATCATTTTTTACAGTTGCATAGTATTCCATTGTGTGAATGTGCCATCATTCATTTAACTGCTTTCTTAGAGTCATTTCCTTTGTTTCCAGTATTTTGCAATTACAAATAATGATGCATGAATAATTTATTTTTGTGTATTTTCATACTGTCGAAGATGTATCTTCAAGACAAATTTCTGTCAGTGAGATTCCTGGGTTAAAAAGGAAGTGTATGGGTAGTTTTGACAGGTATTGCTGAATTTCCCTCTGGAAAGTTTGGGGGAGGTTACATATCTACAATCAATGTAGGAGAGGGCCTATTTTCCCTCATCCTCACTAAACAGAATTTTTTCACTTTTCACAAATCTAAGGGAAAAATGATGTCAGTGTTTTTTCAAGTATGTGTTTCACAAATTATGAAAGAGATTAAACATCTTTTCATATGTTATAGGCCATTTTAAAATCTGTGTGTGTGTGTGTATACACCATAAATCTTAATAATAGTGGTGATATTTGTCTCCAAATTTACTCTGCTGATTTTAGTGTAAATGCCTCTATTGCTTTTGATCTCTTAGTTTTGAGGAAAATGTTCTTTATCATGGTAAGGAAATATCATATATTTCTATAATTTTTTTAAATAAGGAATGAATTTAGATTTCATCAAATGAGACCTTTTATCATCTTATAAATATACTTATGGACATAATAAAATGTAGTATATTCATAATTTCCTTTTAAATAACTATTTCATCTTAACTGTATTGCATTATTTATCAATCAAAATTGTCGATTTAGTTAGATTTACTTTGTTTTGTTCCGTTTTGATTAGACTTTCCTTGGGAGAACTTGGCCGTAAGTTTACTACGAGCAAAATGGCTGTAGCAAAGCACAGAATGAACATTCAATTCTGTTTTTTTTTTTTTAATTCCTTTTTCCAAGTTATAGGAAACAAAAATGACTAGAGTAAGTCCCCTACATACAAACCTTCAGGTTGCGAACTTTCAAAGATGCAAACGTGCGTTCGCATGTCCAATCACATAAGTTAGTTCACGTGTCTGGCGTACATTGTCACGTGCGTGCAGCCTCTACAAGTGGTTGTGCCTTTGTGTACTTTCCTGTGCAGTACTGTATAGAGTACACAGTAGTACAGTATCTTTATTTCAAGCCCAGGATGTCTGGAAGCAGGTGTAAAAGCAGCAATGATGTAGCTGGTACTGCTAAGAAGTGCCAGGAATTGGAGCCCCACAGAAAGGATGAAGAGAGACAAGAGGAAGAAGAAGTAACAGAAGAAGCGAAGAGATTCACAGCGCAGGAAATGACAAGGGGATTTTCTTTATTTGAGGAGGCACTGTTAGTTTTTGAGGCACAGGACCCAAACGTAGAACGGTACACGAAGGTTGCAGCAGCCGTTCAAAATGCAATCCAGTGCTACCGGGTCATCTACGACGAGAAAAAAAAGAGCTACTACACAGACATCACTGGATCATTTTTTCAAGAGGGTAGACACAATCGAATCCAGCAAGGAACCAGAACCTGTGCCATCAATGTCAGGCATGAGTGAAATTGCAGCTTGCCCTCCGTCTCCTATTGCCGACGATCCTTCAGCTCTACCACCTCCCACCTCCTCTCCGTCCTCCAGTCAGTAACTCTTCTTTCCTGTTCACTCGATGCCAGCCCCTGTGTGCCAGCTCTTGTACTGTACTGCTGTACTTTTCAAGGTACTGTAAGATGAAAAATGTTTATTTTTTGTGTTTGGTTTTTATGTATTATTTGTGTCAAAAGTATTATAGACCTATTACAGTACAGGACTAGATAGCTGATTGTGTTAGTTGGGAACCCAGGGTAACTTTGTTGGACTTCTGAACAAATTGGACTTACAAACGCACTCTCAGAACGGAACTCATTAGTATGTAGGGAACTTACTGTATATGAATACATTTGTGTTTGCACGTATGTGTATGCACATATGCACATACATATGTATTCACGCTCACTCCCTAACGATTTGTGCCATATTGAACCCATACTTTAGCTATGTCAGCATTATCTAACATTATTATTAAACATATCTTATAGCTTGTTCCAACAAATTATTTTATACCCAGTTTTCCAGTCAAATTAACCAAATAAGAGGAGGCAATGAATAGTTTTACTTTGTACTTAGGTTTTTTGATCTATTATAGAATCCTGGGAACTTAATAGATCAGAGAAAGACATAGCTATACACATTTTCCATTCCTGGGTTGACTTTCTTTTCAATTTTTATTTGTTCTTGTAAAGTCAATGCCTGTTCATTGTAGGAAATGAGACCCTCCCAATGCCATTGTAACATCACCTTCCTAGCTATTGCCCTGGTAACAACACTTTAGTGCCCATTGCATGGCAATGACATCTGAGCTAAAATCTCAGTGGTGTCACAAATGAAAGCAAATAAAAGGACGTGTGTATTTTCTCTGCTAATGAAACAACCTAAATACTTAGACCCTTTCATCACAGTATGTCACCACTAATAGACTGAAAATATGCATATGTCCGGCTGTTCTTTTACATTTTCTTCTTTATTGTATTTTACTTTTTAAACATCTACCTTTTACTACTTCCTAGATCACATACCTGAACGGAATCAGAGCAAAATCCAACCACAAGTAACTGGCATCTGTAATCAAAATATACCTCTAGAGTTTTCATGTTTGTTTTTCTATCTGTACACATGTGGTCTATAGACTTGTGGTATTTAAAAATGTATATGGGTGAAATACCTACCTTGATATCTTTTACAAAAATTTCCCTTTATTCTACAGAATGTGTTGAGTTGTATACATGGGTCAATCTGTTAGCATAAATCACTTCGCCTTGTCCATATGCATGTATTGCAAAATAAAGTGAAGCATATTTAAACCATAAAAAAGTCATCAACAATAGGCAACATCGTAGATAGGAATCAGGTCTCGTTATTAACTGAATCATGGGAAGTGAGTAAACTCCTCACTCCTAGTTCTCTCACTGTCAGATCCTTACAGAGTGTTTGGGAACAAGAAATATGCATTTTAATGAAGACAACCAATATTTCCGCAGTCATAGCATACTATGATAGTTTGAATAATGCCAACATATCCATATCTTAGGGAGAAAGTAAGATGTAGGCCACTTGTTTAAATAGTTCATGCAATACAGTCAATATCAATGTATCTCTTTGGCTTAGGGAAAAAAGTTCCTGTAGGTCTTCTTTCAAAGTGTGAAGAATGAAGAGAAAAACAGTCTCCCTAAGATGATAAAATAAAAATTATATTTAGTAGGTTGTACTGTATTTGAAATGCCCTGTTCTCCCCTCTCCCATTTCACTTGAAGCTAGGAAATAGATACATAATTTTCTGTTTTTATTAATCTAATACTGGTTAATACACCCTTTGTGAAATACAAGCCTCTGGTTCCTTCTAAGTGATTATGGAAGGTAAAGAAATCTTCGACCAAATGTTAGTTTCCGTTATAGGAAAGCTTTAAATCTCAAGTCCATTAAATTTTCCACTGACATGTTTGGCAGATCTTAAACCAAATTGTTTCTCCTACTTTATCTTAAAGAGTACCCATCCAGAATTCTGTATAGGAGCATCCCTCACACACACACACACACACACACACACACACACACACACACTACCCTACATCTCGGAGAAGCTCCACCATTTCATGTCCTTTCTCCCGGAAGGCATTTGGTATTCATTCACCTGGCCCCTTAGACTTTCTCTATTCTCGTTTCCCACCCCTCTCACCAGCTTACTCATGAGTTGAAGACACCACACAAATCTTGGGAGAATCGTATGCGTGTGTTCAAGATTTGATATGATTTTGCTGGCATTCTTATTCCATCAACCAGGAGACATTTATTCTGACAAATATTTACTACTACTCTCCAATTTTAAGTCTGCACAATTTTCTTACCATTCAAATTTGTATCTTTGAAAATATTATTTGCCTTTATTTTAATTTAGGTAAGCAAAAAGTATGCATCCTACCAAGAGTAACATACCAAGGATATATAAAGAAAACGCTAATGATATTTTCCTCTTACTTCCCTCTTTTTGCATGCCATCTCTTTTAGTAGCCTATGCTACCCATAATTTTGTCTACATATATTTCCTTAAGAATGGGTGATTTAGAGTGACTTTTGAACTTATTCAAAAATTAATTACTTTTTTAACCCAGAAAACCGAAAGTTGCCAAAGAAAAGGAGGATTTGAGAGGTTTTTATTCTAACTAAACTTAAAGATCAAAATAAAGCTTTAAGAAAGATTCAAAATATTGCTGGATTTCTATAGAGTAAATATCTTATTGAAACATTTGATAATATAAATAGGAATTTGAAGGAATTTGGGATTTAGCCATGAGCTAAATGAGTGAGTAGACAAAAGTCTGTGAATAGGGTTTATCCCTGTTACTTGAGTTTGTTACTTTGCACAACACTTTATCTCCATGTTTACAATTTCTTTGTTGCCAAAATAGAGAGCCGGACAAGATAAATCCATGGACTTTTCCAACACGAAAACTCTATGATACTGTAATTCGCTTTCAGTCCATATAGAATACTATAAATACTGCTTATCCAAGTGACATAGTAAACACTGATATAAATTGGTTTAACCCCTGGCTTTAGGAATACAATTAGTCCATCACAACATATTAAACAACTAGATTTTTATAATTTATGTGAATGTACCAATATAACCTGGTACATTTTATTTTAAAGTGAATGTTAGTCAAATCTCTATGCCATCAGGTAAGGAAAGTTCCTATCCTAAGAGAAAAGCTGAATTAAAAGGCAAAGCAGCTTTTTATTTGTACTATTTATTATTTTTATTTGTACTTTTCCCACATGACACCCAAGAAACTCACTTTTCCTCTTCCATTCTGTTTCCTTGCCCCTGACTAGCCTCTACTAAATTCAGAAACATCTATAGCTGTGTGCTTGCTCTGGAGGGGTCATTTCTTTTTGAGTAGAAACTATTTCCCATTTATTATTCCCCCCTCAGTGACTTGCATATAGATGATACTCATTGAATGTATTTTGAATGGAAAATTTTCTTATATTATCTACTATGTTTTAAAATCTCATTAGATTAGTATCATTACCTTAATGTTGAGATGGAGAACCTGTGTCTTGGAAAGATTAGGACCTTTGATCAAGGTCATGCAGCCATAAAGTGGTAGAGCCTTGAACTTGGGCCCTCGACACCTCACTACATAACCTTTAGAGATGCAGGGTCTGACAGTCCTCTCTTCTCATTGTGCACAGACTAAACTTTACATTCTTCTGCTGAAAACACCAGAAGTTCAGTGCAGGACTCACTCAACACACATATGGAACAGAAGCAGATTTGTTTGAATATTAGTCTTTCAATCTATCCAGAAGCACCATGTTGTAGCTAAAAGAGAGTTATCAAAAGTTGCTTATGATATTTCTAGTAATAGGTGCCTTTTTAATCAAATGTGTTTTTATTGAATTCTCTTTTGTGTGCATCGAATAGCCTTAGGGCAGCTTTTCAATATAGTTAGCTTTTTGGTGTTAGAGCAGTATGTTTTAACGGAGGACAATTTGGAAACTTTTATTAAAACAAAGTGGTACAAGACTGGAGATTGAGGAGAAGCAGGTTGCCAGGTGGTGGGAGGAAGGGATCCCCGTGCTCCATCATTTATTTTCATTTGTTTTAATCTTTGTTTCTCATCACAAAGCCTAGAATTATAGTGCTCTGCGGGCCAATGCTAAGGAAATAGACGGAAATTGAAGTTCATTGTGTCAGTGGCACACATTGCCCCCCTCACCAGGAAAGGAAGGGGAATCTGAGAAACCTCAGGACAATTAAAATTTGATTTCCATATCCTTACTGACAACGTGCTATTTACCTGCTGCGGGATTTGAGCCTCTTGCCATATCCCAGTTCCTCCAGGAAGGGACTGGGTCAGATGTACGCAGTTTAGTCATAAGTTTACATGGGTAGCTACTTGGCTATTCATGGTTGGTGCTGTGTCATTTTGAATAATGGAAAAGCTTGCATTATATAATAAGGTGAATAGAAGAACTTGGATGATCTAGGTAGTAAAAAGAGGCTGGATTTTTTTTTTTTTTTTGGCATTTATTGGGTTAACTGATTTTTTTCCCTTAACATACACTGAGTAGTTATAGAATATAAAAAGCTCTTTTTCATATCCCTCCAGCGTGTGCTGGGACTCCACATATAGAATACCCCCTCCCCTGCAAAAAAATTCAGACGGTGCCAAAATCTACATTTTCATTTGGCGAACTAGTTAAATCTATTCATAATCTGGTGCCTGAATCAAATTTCAGAGCCGACTAGACTGCTTTGGCTCCTGGTTTTTGTTGCTCGACCTGTCTCCGACTGAATTTAGCTATGATGTTACATCTCTAGCTGTAGAAAATTTCTAATAAGGGTGGCCTGCTTTTCCTTGCCACTGAAGGGCTCACACACAAGATGCAGCATTTCCGAGCAGGGGCCCTTTTGGAGCCACCATGGAGCATTTTTGGGAAAGAAACTCCTTGTTTCTTTAACTTTTTTCCCCCCCTCTTTCTCAAAATGTTCACTTTAATAGCTCTAGCACCACATAAAACTCATGTACTCTCTAGTGAACGAACTGTGCAGAGAACATTGTCAAGAATCAAGAGAGAAGGCATGAAGATCTTAGGGATTAGTTGTAAAAACACATGGGATTTCTCTATTTGCAACACAGGGAGAGCATCTGAAGGAAGGGCAGGGGCAGGATGGGTGCCGAGTTACCTGGGATGAAGGTTACTTTCTTCTAGAGGAATATTCAGAGAAAGAAAGAAGGAGGAGCTAGTGGTCAGAAAAGAGAAGATTGGAAGGCAATTGCCAGAAAACAGTGTAGTTGGACACTTAGTTGACATGAGAAAATGATGATCGGTTTGTTAAACGTTAGGAGGTGACTGCAGAACTCAGTTTGCTATGGACAGTCCAGGTATAACTATTGTTATCCTGTCTGGCTTATAAATGAGATGATAGATCATATTCTCACCCTATACATTGTTTTTTTTTAGGAAACCCATGATAAGTGTTTCAATGCATTTTTATTAAGTTATAGGAGATATTGGCCCAATTTTTTTTCTTCTCCCAAACAGCAGGAAGTTTTGTTATTCCATGAAAACATTAAAAGTATGCCACACCCCTATTTACTTAAATACTACTGTGGAATTTTGTTATAACCATATTAGAATAGTTACTGGAGATCAAGAAGTAGATCAGGAGTTGGCAAGATAGTAAATATTTTGGTGTCTGTGGGTCACAGAGTGTCTGTTACAATTATGAACTCTGCCAACGTAGTAGTTCGTGAAAGCAGCCATAGACAACATGTAAACAGAGAGGCACGGCTGTGTCGCAGTAAAACCGTGTTTACAGAAAAGATGACAGGCCACGTGTGGCCTGTGGACAAGAGACTGCCCATCTCTGACTCGGAAGAACAGTTATAGTCATAAGACTGTGTTGAGAATATGTTGATAAATAAAAAGGAAGGCTACAATAAAATGATAATATCGTTAATACATTTATATATTAAAAAAACTAAAGGACACCCAGCATTCTAACGTGTTAAGCCGTTGTGCAATCACTAGTCATTTAGGTAGTGCCGATGTGTACGCCTATGATTTTCTTAAGTTTTCTGAGGTTTTGCGCTGAGTGTTATTTTACTCTTATACTTAGGAAAAAGGAAAAGAAGAAAAAAGCACAGTACCCCAGGTCATGATGTCACTGTTAAGTGTGTGTTGACCTATTTCTACAGCATGTTGTTATGCTTCAATGCACAAGAATTAAACTGCCTGGGCTGGGATTTGGGCTCCAGTACTAACCAGCTGGGCACTTGGACCGCATTATTTAACTGCTTCTTATCTTAGCTTCTGCTTCTGTCTATAGAGATAATCAGGCACAATTACCCCGTGTGGTGTTCCTGAAGCCTGGGCTGCTGTAAAGGTCTTAGAACCACATCTTGCACATATTCAGCAAATACAATTCTTTTTATGACCCGTAGAAGATAAGAATACCTGATATTCCTCTCACTGAAGGTTTTGAAGTTTCTCTGAGAAGATTTGGTAAAGATTTTGTTTTTCTCAATGGATAATTAGTAAAGAAACACAAAATAAGTATTGTTATTTGTTGATATTATTATTATCTCTAATGCCATAAAGTTTGCCTGGCAGTAACACTAAAGGAAAAGCAACCAACCAAAAAAACGACAACTCCGTTTCCTATTTGCCACATAATGACATAAATCTTAAGTGGGTAAACCTTGAAGGAAGACCTCTATGGAGTCTAAATATTACACCTTTTGCATGATTTTAACATTATTACACTTTTTAAAAATGCTTCCTAAATTCTACTTTATAGCAAACCTCTGACCTTTGTAGGAATCAGAGCCTATGCGAGACTTCTCAAATCTACTCCCATCTATGCAGGGCCTGGTATCTCACACTGTGAATACAGAAGCTGGAAAAGGGCACAGTTTTTCCCCTTAAATAGCCACAGGTTACAACTAGAAAGGCTACTAAGAATTAACTCCAGAAATAGCTTTCGTATTTTGATTAACAAATTTTTCTCCTTGAGTTTTCTCTATAAATATCATCCAAGAAAATGCATTAACACCTCCAAAAGTGGAAGTAGTCAACATTTTCTGCTGTATCCAAAGAATGAGAGTCCAGTGCAGAACTCAGGCGGCAGAAGATGTTGGGGGGAGGCGTGAACGGAGTCGGGGGAAAGTAGGCTCCCATTATCTGAGGCTGAAATTTCTATGGTAGGGAAACCTTTATAGAAAGGATTTTTTAACTTTTTAAAACAATCATCCTTTTTCTTTTCCCGTTTTTTATGATTAAGGGTTGGTTTTTATTTTTAGCCTCCTCTCACCATATTCATATTTAATATTAATAACAGTTAATATTTCCCATATTAACTCATTTTGTTATATATTTTTTCCTCTTAAAATGCAAGTACTTCGGTGTGAATCCTTTAGTTAAGCCAAAGCCCGAAGGCTATAGTAAAAGCATGAAAATTGCTCCCTGCCAATAAAATTTAAGGCAATTCTCTATTAATTAGATATCCTTTCTGCTCTTGCCATTCTCAGCCACATTCCCACTTTCCATTCAATTGTAATTTTCTTCCTCTTTCACATCCTAGTTGAAAATCTTTTTGGCTTTTACTTTTTTAAAAATTGTCACTCTGACCATGAAATGTCTGTTTCTTGCATCAGATGAAGAAGGTAATAGTTTGTGTCTGTCGTGATCATAATGGTTTCTCTTGTATCCATTGCCTGATACATTACACATTACAGGTGCTCAATAAATGTTTATTAGATTACCTAAAATATAACCTTTCACAACTCATTTATTCTGACTTAATAATGGTTAGGAAATATTATTTAGGCCAGCTGTGTTGTGAAAGACAAAATGACCATCAGTTGCTATAGAGACCTCAATTAATTTGACCATGAAGATTTTATGACAAAAAATAAGCAAACAATAAAACATACGTTGAATAAATGAATCCCAATTATGCCTTTTTTTTCTAACTAATTGTGGTCAGTGGTCACTTCCCAATCCCTTTTTCTTGTAATCAAAGGGCTGCCAGGTTCTCTAACACCCCAGTGGAACTGTAAAGATGGTTGGTATCAGAGGATCTACATCATGTTTCTTTTTGTCATTTATGCCTGACAGACAGAAATTTCAAAGAAATAATTTACACGTCGTGAAAACATAGGTACGCCATTTTCCTGAAAAGTTCTTTTCCAAAAGTCCACTTGTTTCATCTGGATTTTAAGGAAATCCAACAGGGCTAAGAAAAGGAGAGAAGAATATGTATCTGTAGCTGTTATTATTTCTTAGTAACTCTTCAGTTCTCTTCTTGTAAAATATAAAGGAGGACAGAGGACAAGGGAGTAATACGACATTTCACCATTGCTATACCTTTCATGGTCTGGATCCAACATCACTATTTGGTGAAGCATTACTTAATTGCTTTAACTCCTTTCTCTGCTTACCTAGTACCCAGCCTTTATCCTGCAGTTACCATTATTTGAACGATATTATAACTCTTTGTATTGAAGCCTATCTCTTGTACCTGAACCTAAGTTCTATGAGGGCAGAACTCATAGAACTCATCTTCTACCCAGGGCACTTAGAAAAGCTCTCAGTGAATCTCTGGTGAATGCATTCATCTGTGTACATCATGTGCAGAATAGGCTTCAGACATATTGAATGATTTAAGAAAGTACCAGTTGAACCAGATACAGCTTCCCTTGCTATTAATAGGGACATCTCTGCCCCTCATAGAAAGTAGCAAATACATCGTGGGGTTTTTTAAATAAATTTTTATTTATTTTTGGCTGCGTTGGGTCTTTGTTGCCGTGCGTGGGCTCTCTCTAGCTGCAGTGAGCGGGGGCTACTCTTAGTTGTGGTGCGCGGGCTTCTCATTGCAGTGGCTTCTCTTGTTGCGGAGCACGGGCTCTAGGTGTGCAGGCTTCAGTAGTTGTGGCACGTGGGCTCAGTAGTTGTGGCACGTGGGCTCAGTAGTTGTGGCTCGCGGGCTCTAGAGCACAGGCTCAGTAGTTGTGGCACACAGGCTTAGTTGCTCCGAGGCGTGTGGGATCTTCCCGGACCAGGGCTCGAACCCGTGTCCCCTGCATTGGCAGGCGGATTCTCAACCACTGCGCCACCAGGGAAGTCCTACATTGTGTTTTGATACATTGCCACATGCCCACGAGAGCCTCACTTCACTTTTAAGGTCTATGTGTCTGAGGGTGGGCCACTGTCACATTCTGCCCACTCCCCACTGACTCTGTGCCACGACCAATGTGGTCCCAAAGACCCTGCAACTCTGGTGGCAACTCTTCTCACCTGAAGAGGTCAAGCACACCACCCCACGAGCAGAGTCTTCTCGGCTCTTTGTCCTTATGGTGTTGATAAAACACAGCTCCAATCTAGAAGACAAGAAAGGCCCACCATCCAAACGCGATTTTTACTAATTTAAGCGCATTTAACCCAAGGGGAAAGCCAAGTGGCTGGGTTGGTTGGGGTCATTTATTCTGCCAAGTTTGGGTGGGTTTGCACTAGTTGAGCATTTAGTGCCAGCCCTGATCATTATGGGCTGGCACAGAAAATTAAGCTACCACACCTTTAATGAACTTAATTCCCTTATTTTGACAGAGTTCCCATTTCCAGTGATTCACAGTTTACATTTAGACATTTCTCCTATAGGCGTTTGCCAAAGGCCTTAACTGGCAGCTAAGTGCTGGATTCGTTAGACACTAGAATGAGAAACATCCAAATCATCTTCACAGGTTCTGTAAGCAAGATGTAGATCTGAGATAGCCAGTGTCAGAAGCACTCAGGGTCACCTCCAAACACATGCCCCGCATCCTATCAACTTTTCATTACTGTTGCGTGTTGAAGATTCAGGCCCCAGGCCTTTAAACAGAGAGGGGTTACTTGGAGAAAACATCCTCGTGAGAATGAAAGAGGTGGTTTGTTTCATGGCTCTATAAATGACAAAGGATTTTGGTTTTGGTGTTTAAAGGCTGGTGGGGTTGAGGAAATTATCTCAGCTTCTCATTTAGTTTATGAGGGAAAGACAGTGATGGGTAACATGATTTCTATGTACAAGCGGCGAGCAAAGTGTTTTCAGAACTTGCTTTAATCCTTAAAATTTGTTCAGGGTCAAGCAGCTATTAAGGATTAAAACTGGGACTGAGATTTGTCTGGTTCCAAAACTCATGCTTTCAAACACTACTCCAGGGATCGGCAGACTTCACTGTACAGGGCCAAAGAGTATGTTAGGGTTTGCCGGTTAGATGGTCTCTGTTGCAAGTACGTGCTTCTGCTGTTATAAGGCATAGAAGCTGCCAGAGACAGTATGCAAAGGAATAAGAGCGGCTGGTCCAACAAACTTTATTTGCGAAAATGAGTAGGAGGCCAGATTTGGGCCGTGGACCATAGTTTGCTGCCCCTTGTCCTGCTCTATACTCTAAACTTGATTTTTAAATAACGTTTCCTTTCATGCTTTCAGCAACTTCTGGAGGACTGGACACTAACAGCATTGTATATGGGTCTCTTTTCTCTCTCCTTTCATCCATTTATTAAACATATATTGATTACTAATATAGAAATATTTATGAATCCCTTGAATCTTTCCCTTCCTCCCTCATTTTGTGTTCTTTCTTAATTATTTCAGCCATCCTTTCTTTCTCAAGACTATCTCAGAAATGCTCTTATTTTGCCCAATGCTCTCCGAATTCCAGATTATGAAAAGTTTTTTTCCTTCTTTCTAGATGAACTCACTGTTAGCTCAAGACATTAGGTGACCTTCTTTTGACATAAAGCACTCTGTCACCCTCCCTTTCTCCTCAGGTTGTATATAATCAGCAGTTTGGGAATCTGTAATGGATTTTCCAGGAGGCAGCTCTGATGAAAATGTCACCTTTCTAAACAAAGGCAGTTGTCAGAATGTCCTTTCAGAAATCCAGATTATTCACTGTTCTCATCATGCTGTTTTCAGTTCTTCAATAGTAAGGGGGCATTGCCACCTGGTGGAAAAAATATTGAGGGGGTTAGATGGCCACCTGGGGAAAACACAGATAAGCACATTTACATAGACTGGAAGATTTTACCTTGGTAATGTCATTGCAATGCCTAGTGGTCTGAAAGCTGACCTCCTTCCCTGTTCAGAAGCTAAAACAAGTAAATGCAAGTAAAACTGTTAACAATTGTGTTTGAATAGATCTAGGTGATCTATTTTTAGAATAAAATGACTTGAAATGCCATGATATTCCTAATTGTTAAAGCTCCACTGGACCCATTTCTTCCCCATTTATAGAATTGCCCGCTCTTTTTCTATAATTTTCTATTACTTCCTCTAAATGGACTTTTTTTGTTTCTATTTTCAATAATGCTCAGGTCTTCTATGGCCTCTTAACTTTAACCTAATAGGTCTTTGAGCAACTTTTAATTTTTATTCTTCATTGGCCAGCCTGTATCTGCTGCCCCTAAATTTTATCTGCCTATTCACCATCACACACTCTGAAATCTCCCTTCCATCTCCCATCACATTCCTAGATCTGCAATCAAACATGTTAAGTTTGACTTACTCAAATGACCCTCCCCAGTCCTTATGCTTGTAGCCTCTCTGTGACCTCAACTCCATCCTTGAAATTCTTCCTTCATGGTTTCCAGCCATGCAGTTTCCTAATTCTGCCCTTTCTGCTCTCATTCTGCTATCATCCTTGTTTCTGTCTTTGCATAATATTACCGCTTTTCCTTTCTTCCTTCCTTCCTTCCTTCCTTTCTTTCTTTCTTTCTTTCTTTCTTTCTTCCTTTCATTCTTTCTTCCTTTCTTTCTTTCTCTTTCTCTTTCTCTCTCTCTCTTTTCTTTCTTCCTCCCTTCCTTCCTCCCTTCCTTCCTCCCTTCCTCCCTCCCTCCCTTCCTCCCTTTCTTTCTTTCTTTCTTTCTTTTCCCTTGCTTCTTACCTGTGAGTATGAAAGCCAACAGTTTTATCATCAGTCTTCATCCCTTTACAGCATCACCTTCTAGATCCGTTCATTCACTCGCGTGGCTTCAACTGTTGTTCTTCAGAGCATCTGCCTTCCCAGGCCTGTACCCAACCCATGCCCTTGTCTTACTTTCTTACTTTTTCAGAGATTATCCTAAATCTAACATCTCCTTATATCAGCTGAAACCCACTCTGGACAAAATTGAAAGGAACATATTTCTTAACATCCTAATTACATTTCTTGATTCCTGCTTTTAAAGGAAAGCACACTTTCCCTAATATTCAGTATTAGACATCTTAGAGCAATTCAGAAACAATTCCGCTGTTTTATTGTTCTGGCCCAGTCTGTCATCATGGCTCTCTTTGCTTCTTTCGACATGTTTATCTTGAGTGTAAACTTCAGGAGTAGAAAAGCTTCAATTCTTTTGTTCCCCATTGTCTCCCAGCACCTAGCACAGGGCCTGGCATATCATGCACATTTAATAAATATTTGTTCATAAATAAATGAAATAATGTTCACAAACCTTTCTCTTTTCCATTCCAAGTGCCAGGATCCGTGTCATATCCTTTTTACTTTATCCCAGGACTCCAGAAGCCTCTTAGATTATAGCCCTGCAATTTGACTATTGATCAAAATCACCTTGGTGGTTCATTAAATGGCCAGTTTCTTGGGTCCCATTTCCAGATATCATGATTCACTGGACATCCAGAAGTTAAATGAGCACAACGCTTCATTCAGAGTCCTGGCTTTCCTCATTCTCTTCTGTTCTATTTTATTATATATTATAGACTTCTTTCTTTTTTATAAATTTATTTATTTATTTATTTTTGGCTGTGTTGGGTCTTCGTTGCAGTGCACGGGCTTCTCATTGTAGTGGCTTCTCTTGTTGTGGAGCACGGGCTCTAGGCACATGGGCTTCAGTAGTTGCAGCATGAGGGCTCAGTAGTTGTGGCTCGCAGGCTCTAGAGCGCAGGCTCAGTAGTTGTGGTGCGCGGGCTTAGTTGCTCCGAGGCATGTGGGATCTTCCTGGACTAGGGCTCGAACCCGTGTCCCCTGCATTGGCAGGCGGATTCTTAACCACTGCGCCACCAGGGAAGTCCTATATTGTAGACTTCTATCCAAATTGTAACAAATTCTATTGTAGCCAGATCCAAATTTATACACAATTCCCTTCTTAGGCTTTCATCCTTCTTAGTTTTAATTTTTCAAACAAATTAGATGCATGTCAGGGGCAGAGTTAAGAGAGCAGATTTCAGATTTCCATCTTCATTTCCTATCTCCTTAATCTATTAAATCATATCTATATCATGTGGTTCCTGTGAGGATCAAATCAGATACTTTTTATAAAATTGACTTGTAAATGAAAACGCTTGGTTCATGTCAGTTGTTTTGGTACTCTGTTTCTACTGTAATTATAACAATGTTAGCCACAAACTAGTCAGTCAATGGCCAAATCCTTACAAAATTATAAATTCAGTGGACTGCTTCTCTGAAACAGTATATAAGATATACTGTTTCCAAAATATTAATTAGTTTATAAGTTCTTTATGGGAAATCACATGTAGACCATTATCTGTGTTTGGAATTTTATTTCTTGCCTTTGAAAGAATAAATTTGCAGTTCAGACTTAAGAGAAAAGAAGCTGATGTAGCAAATGTTAGTTTGTCTATATATAAAATCAACTTCTTACTCAGGAGGAAACTTATTGCTCAGTTGGGAAAGGAACAGTAAGTGCCCTTCCCTGTATGAAGTAAGGGTCTTAGAAAAAACACAGGCATCACACTATCTTCTCAGATATTAACTAGGTTGCTATATTTCAAAATCCATAGAGGCCACATGGCTTTTTCACCACTATATTCCCAAAGCTGGGAATATAGCAGGAGCTTGATAAACACTTATTACTTCGGAAGCCAAGTCTTCTATTGTGGAACCTTGATCACATGAAAATGTTCTTTTCGATGTCTTGCTTTCCATCCTAGTTCTTCTCCAG
This sequence comes from Balaenoptera ricei, assembly GCF_028023285.1. Lineage (NCBI taxonomy): Eukaryota > Metazoa > Chordata > Mammalia > Artiodactyla > Balaenopteridae > Balaenoptera > Balaenoptera ricei. The sequence goes on along the minus strand of NC_082658.1, from coordinate 4,001,249 downwards.
GGCTAGCTAGTCCCTATTGTTTTCCTTAATCACATGATCTCATTGCCAGGTAACACTTTGTAGTTGCAAAGTGGACAGTTAATAATAATGCACTTAAGGGACGTCCCTGACGGTCCAGTGGTTAAGACACCACTCTTCCACTGTAGGGGACACGCGTTCCATCCCTGGTTGGGGAACTAAGATCCCACGTGCCGCGCACTGTGGCCAAAACATAGAAAAAATAATAATAATGAACTTAAGCTGGCTGCATAGCCTCACCTGGAGTCAATGTTTTTTTTTTTCCTGAACCTTCTAGTGGTTGGAGGTTGCCATGTGACCTAATTTTCTCCAATGAGATTTTCAAGGAACTGAAGTTGCGGCTGGCACAAATTGGTGTTCCAATATTTGTTGAATGAATAAAAAAACCCGAATGAAATAGGGAAAAATAAGTTACGTGTTCAACTTCTGCCTCTCCTAAAAAGACTGCTGCCTTGTGCCCTCCCTGACACACGGGCGAGTCTGTGCTCCAGCTTTGGGCACGCCGATGACCACAGCACTCTAGGGCAAGGGCTTGCCAACTCTTTCTCTAAGGGGTCAGATAATAAATATTTCAGACTTGGTAGTCATGAGGTCGCTGAAATACTCAGCTCTGCCCTTGCAGCCTCAAAACAGCCATAGATAACACAGACACAAATGGATGTGTTTGTGTTCCAGTGAAACTTTATATACAGAAACAGGCAGTAGGCTGTGTTTGAGCTTTGAGTTGCAGTTTGCCTGCTCTAGGGGATCATGGGGAACAAGTCAGGAAGAAAATGGAGAACTTGAAGGGTGTCATGCAGCTGAGCTACGCCCGCAACCTGAATTGCTCAACTCAGGGCAGGAATATGGGAAATAAATAAATTTCTTCTTTAAACTATTATATTTTGAGGTTTTTGTTACAGCAGAGCTAGTTAGCTGGTGCAAACAAGATATAATAGAATGAATTGCTGACTGAATTTACTGTCATTGCTGTTGTAGTTATCGTAATTATCATTGTTGTTATTATATTAAGTCTCTAATGACCCTGGGATAAATTGTCTATGGTTAAACACCAGAAGTAGCCAAAAGGGGAAAAATAACTATTATAATGTTCGGTAAACTCACTTAATTTAATCATCATAACACTCAAAGGAATAGGGGCATATTAATTCCGTCTTAGCAAATGAAGGAAGAAAGGATGATATAGATTCAGTGTCTTGCCCAAGGTCACAGAACAAAAAGTGGTGAGATTAGGATGGAAGGTCAGTTACGTCTGATTCCATACCCTTTGCTCACCGTGCCTTCTGCTGGGATAGTTCTGATACCATTTTGTTTGCATACCTACATTTATTAATATATCCAGGCCTGCTATAGACTAGAAGGGAAACCCATCTCACAAATGCTCTTTATATTAGCCAGGTGCTTACAAAGACTCCATAATAATATATAAAACCGTCCTTTATTTGGGATTCATGTCTTGGTATTAACTTGCTAGAAGGTTCACAAGAAGAGATGGGGCCCTTGAGTGATTGTTCTGCCCTTGCACTGCCCAGTATGGTGGTCACCGGCCACATATGGCTACTCAAGTTACATGAAGTTAATTAAATAAAAAACTCGGTTTCACCCAAAAAATTGCTCAGCCACATTGAACGTGCTTGCCAGCCGCTGGTGGCTGATGGCCGCTGCTTGGGGCAGTGTGGATTCTAGGACGTTGCCCATTGTAGAAAGTTCTACTGGACGGTACTGTCTCTCCTTTTCCACTGGATTTGACTTTTTTAGTTTCTTTGCAGATTCAAGCTCTCAGTACTTGACCGTTGGTGTCCCCAGAGGGCTATCCCATTAGCATCATCCAGAGGAAGCTGCCCCTACTTCCAGGTTCCGTTATTTAGTTCCCCATGGCCCCCTCCTTCTTTTTGCTTTTCCTTTTTGCTCCCCACCCTCATGGCCCTTGCCACTTCTGTGCTGGTTGTCATGCCTTCAGCACTAATTGCTTCCCAGCAGGATGGAGCCAGAGTCGCCAATGGCGTTAAAGTCGAAAGAAGGAAAAAAGAAAAGAGACAGTGTGTGGAATCTGCCCTCAAAGTGTGGAATCTGCAAACCAACTGAATTTTCACACTGTCTGTATGAACAATCCCCTAAGTTATTATGCTAGAAGAATGTTTGCGTCTCTTTACTCTCCCTGCTAGAACCCAGAAGGAAGGGAGAGTGTGAAAAACCTCCTGGCACCTCCATTTTTAATAGTATATGTGTGTGTACATGTTTGTCTGTGTGTGTGTGTGTGTGTGTATTTTTCTGCCCTATAGAGAGTGTGAAAGCCCCACTTAACAGCAGACACCTACCTGCCACACCTGGTCACCCGCCTATTGTTTGAAAAGCTACAGTAGGTGAACCAAAAGTGTGTCTTAATCCAACGCTTTGGTTGAGGTTAAGTTCACTTTTATTACGAGAACACAGTCTTCAGAGTTTATGAAAGTAGAAGCTTATGGGAAAAAAAAATAGCTGTTCAAACAGGCTGAACAACAATGACGGCTCTGGTGGAATTCATAATCGTGGACTAAACGTGAGTCTGTATTTCTGTCTGCATCGCAGTGCGAAGGACCAAAGGGCGATACGAATTGCTTGGCTTCTGTGAAAGCTGCGAATTTATGAGCTGCTCTTTCCAGGGGTGTTTTATTAGGGAAGCCCAGAGGGCCAACCTGGGCTCAATACCTGCGTCCCTACTACCCATCTCTCATCATCAGGAATAGACATTCCAAAGAGAGAGACACACACAGAGATCTTACAGTTATTTGTCACTGAATTTTTTAGTAGAACCATACATTTTCGGAAAATTAGCCCCCTGTTAGAAAACTTGGGACTTTTTAAATGTTCATCAAAAAAGGAGGGATTTGGGGGAAACTGCACCCTCTTGTTTATATCAAAATGTGGTCCAAGGGGTGCTTTGTGATTTGGATGTTTAATGAAATAATTGTTATTTGCCTTCCGGAGTGAGAATTTACTTTCTTTGACCCTCCTTTGGAGTTCTTCGTTTTAAGATAAGCTCAAATATTGACAGAACTGGAACTGAGATTAAAGGACATATAAAGTGCATTAGTGTTACACCAAAGGAAGAAGAAAGAAAGACCAAGGGGCCTCTCCCACAGTAAATAAAAGCGACAGAGATTCTTAAGAAAACACTGCTGAATTTCACTCCTGTGTATGATGAAACGGATTAAGTTTACAATGGTCTGAAGAACAGGATGGATTCTTCACCTTGACACCCCCAGGAACAAACCACAGTATTACCAGAACTCCTTTTTTTATTCATTTTGGCCATTTTCGTTTTGGTGTGTATCATAATCTGACGCATAATGAAAACCAGCTGTTGCCCCTCAGAGGAAAAGAGGAAAGGCTCCGCCAAGTACTCTAAAAGCTGGGTAGCAGGGACTCCACAGCCCAGCCTAGGGTCTCACTTGTTCCGTCACTTAAAGAAGGATGGAGTTTGATGGGAAGGAGAAGAGGAAAAAAGATTACTCTGTCAATGCCCTTGTTATCAGAGAATGAATTATCCATGTGCACCATATATTACCTAAGGCTTCCAATTTTTCTCAGTTGAGGGCTGAATGCTCCATTAGCCAATTTGTAAATTTATCCCTATCTGGCCAAAAAGAAAAAAAGAGAGAAAGAAAGAAAAGTGTGTCCTATTTGTGATATAAGCAGGATTTAGGATTCAAAATGATGACTAATTATTGACGGGGTAAATAGAGAATTACCTGGTTCCCAGTTAATATAAATTACTATGTTTAATGTAAGGCAAGGACAGAGCAAAGAGGAGTTCCCATTTCCCCTTGTAAAATATTTACTATTCAGGCCCTCACCAGTTCCACCAGTCAAATATTTACTGACAGAGTTCAGGAGCAAGATGAGACACGTGGCCATTCATGATGGTTATGGTCCCAGCTGGCCAGATTGAAGTCAGAGCCCCTAAATTTTACTCTTCATTTAACACCCTGGCTCTCTGTGTTCGTGGAAAAAAAAAAATCACTGAAGAATTTTCTGCCAACCAATGAGTTATTAAACAGAAATTATATGTTTTATAAAGGCTCTTGACAAACCTATGCATGTATTTTCGAGGCCCTTGAGATTCTATGATGATGTTCATTTGGAAAGCTACTTTTGTTACTCACTTGAATCTCACTGACTTTCCAAAACACATCCGTTATCTTTAACAGCAGCTTGAAATTCAGCAAAGATAGGTGATATCTCTTTAAACATTGCTCATTTTTAGACCATTTTAACCATTCTCAGTACAAAGGTAATGCTCGTTTTAGAGTTTAGGGTACACCTTTCTCCAAAGAGTGTACATCATATAATTTACCCTTTGAGTTCGGATGTTGTCCTGACGTTTCCTGTTGATTCCTTCTGATGGATGAGAGTGAGGCTGGTGGGGTGTGGGGAGGGGAAGAATAGGTAATCTCTCAGGTAGAGTGGGACCCCAAAAGGGCAGAAAGGGAGATTTTCCGTGTCCCACACCATGCTTTTCATTCATTTCATTCAGCCTCTGTTTTGATATTCAGTTTACATCTAAATTTTTCTTTCTGTATCTGTCCAAAAGAAGCAAAACGCGTGCTGTTTGTTGCAACAGGATTTACACCTCTGACATGACTCAGCTTTCAACACTTCCTAAAGATTTGTGAGTAGGACTCCTGCCCTCTGTCTGGCTTCTACAAGCAGTACAGACCTGAGTCAACTTCCTAATGAAACTCACCAAAACACCTAACTAGAATTCATCTATTCCTCTGAGGAGTATCAGCAAAGGCTGTTGGAAAGAATATATCAGTTCTGCTACTTCTGCTATGGTCCATGAGAGCTTTCCTCCTGGACATTTCTCTTCTGCTTTAATGTTTTCAACTGCAGCCATGTGCTAAACAGAGAAAATCCATTCTCAGGACTTTCTGGGATCTGGGTCAAATGTCCCTTGGTTGTCATTCTAATCTTAAGGTCCTTTAAACAAAAGAGCTTTGTCTCAAAACATGGATCAGTTATTTCCTAAATTAGGTGAATAGCTTACCTAAGCTAAGACAGGAAGCCACTTTATTAGTGGATTCAGGACAAATCCACAACATTAAAACATTTGATATTGCTCATAAATACGAAAGGGAAATAAATCTGGCTGAGAACAAGAAAAATGCCTAGGTCCAATCTCTCTTAAATTCCTTAAAGTTAGAAAAAAAGAAATCTTTCCTGATGCCTCAGATTTTCACAGTGTTCTACAACTTTTCTTTATCCCTTACCTTATTTTCATTAAAAACCTATATCTTAAACACTCCATGCTCTACTTACTTTCATTTCACAGTAGTTGTTTGGAGGAATCGTTTTAAAACAATCACCAGAAGTCAGGAATAAAATAATGGAAATATACCTCAGCAGGAATTTTTTTCACGGTCTACACTTTTTGTTTCAACGTGGATTGTACTTCCACCGAGGGTGTTAGCCTGGTTATTCCAGGAACATTGGGAAGGACTGAAAAAAGACAGTGTTCCTGTACCACTAGCAGAGTGACTCTGTACATGCATCTCTATGCATGTCCCCAGATTCACAGTTGCTTCAGACAAGAATTTCCAAAAGAATAAAAAAAGGAAAATGATTCCGTGGAGGGCAGTCTTCTGGTTTTCTGACCAAGGATAATTCCTATATGGGGCACTGGAGTATCTCCCAAAGTGTATTTGTCAATCACCTTGCATGAGAATCTTTTGTTTACTTACTTTGCTCATGTCCTACCTTAGAACCCCTGAATCTTTAAGAGAGGCCTGGAAATCTGTACTTTTAAGTAACTCCCTAAATGATTATTACGCATGCTAAATTTTGAGAGCCACTGGAATTGCATAAACTATACCAAACACAATTTCAATCAAAGGCTTAAAGCATTAAAAAAAAGCTTAATAAATGTGGTTATTTCAAAACAAACAAGAGATAGTAGTATAACCACATTAAACCATAATCTAAAACCTATAAGAGATTAGTACTCAGTATAAAGACCGATAAGTCAGTTTAAAAAGGGCACTACTACTGATATCCACTATTTTTAAATGTTTTATTTCTGGTATTGATGCACGCACGTGCGCACACACATATATTTTAAATCTAAAGCCAATTTAGAAAAGAAAAAAAAAACTTTCTAAATCTGAGTAGTGAGATTTAGGTGTAAGCTGGTGTGTCATAATATTTCTGTACATTTCTCTATTTTTTGTTTTTGTTTTTAGTTTTTCTTTAAAATATATATATAAGATCACATTAGAATGCTTAGGCACTTCTTCTATTAAAAAATAACCTTGCGGGGCTTCCCTGGTGGCGCAGTGGTTGAGAATCTGCCTGCCAATGCAGGGGACACGGGTTCGAGCCCTGGTCCGGGAAGATCCCACATGCCGCGGAGCAACTGGGCCCGTGAGCCACAACTACTGAGCCTGCGCGTCTGGAGCCTGTGCTCCGCAACAAGAGAGGCTGCGATAGTGAGAGGCCCGCGCACCGCGATGAAGAGTGGCCCCCGTTCTCCGCAACTGGAGAAAGCCCACGCACAGAAACGAAGACCCAGCACAGCCAAAAATAAATTAATTAATTAAAAAAAAAACAAAACAAAAAACTTGCTTTTCTTTTCTACTTCACCTCATCTGCACTATTTCTTACCTACCTACCCCACTCTCACAAACACACACACACACACACACACACTATGCTACATACACATTTGTGTGTATATGTATGTATGTGTGAATATGTATGTATGTATGAATATGTGTATATGTTATATTATTGTAATCCTCCCAAGTTATGTCCACACAAAAACCTGTACAAGGATGTTTATAGCGGCTTTATTCATATTTGCCAAAACTTGGAAGGAACCAAGAAGTCCTTCAATAGATGAATGGATGAATAAAGTACAGTATACACAGACAATGGAATATCATTCAGCACTAAAAAGAAATGAGGTATCCAGCCATTCAAAGACATGGAGGAACCTTAAATGCATATTATACTTAGTGAAAGAAGCCAATCTGAAAAGGCTACATACTGTATGTTTCCAACTTGTATGACATTCTGGGGAAGTCAAAATTGTGGTGACAAAAAGATTGGTGGTTACCAGGAGCTAGGGAAGGGGAGATGAATATATAGAGCACAGGGGAATTTTAGGGCAGTGAAACTATTCGCTATGATTATAATGATGTATGTAGGTCATTCTACTTTTGTCCATACCCACAGAATGTACAACACCAAGCGTGAACTGTAATGTAAACTATGGGCTTTGAGTGATTATGATGTGTCAATGCAGGTTCATCCTTGGTAAAAAAATGTACCCTATCCTGATGAGTGATATTGATAATGGGGATGTTAAGCATGTATGGGGCAGTGTATATGGAAAATCTCTGTGCCTCCTTCTTAATTTTGTTGTAAACCTAAAAGTGCTCTTAGAAAATTGTCTTAAAAGAAAAAGAACCCAGGCTCAAAAGTTTAAGTGACTTAACAGAGATCAACAGATGGAGAATTGAAACTTGGTTGGTTTGACACCCTAGCCTGTTTTTAACCTCCACACTGGAATCATTAGTGTTATTACATCACTAACTAAAACGTAAAAATACATACAGAAATATGGTTAAGAGGACGTGCAGTGAGTCTGAAATGGATTAAGATATATATTAGGAAGGAAGAGAGACAGACAGACAGAGACAGAGATTGATTTGCAACCCAAACTCCTTATTTAGTATTTCTTCCATGAAAGAAGTAAGCTAATACCTTTTTCAGAAAAAATTGTAAACATGACCCTACACAACACTGATTCCTTTAAAGTCAAGCTCAGCAACGAATCTGGCCTCAGGTTCTTCCTGCCTGTTCTCAGGGCTCCATTTGCTCTTGCGAAAATTTCTTCCAACAGCTGAATGCTGAATTTTTATCCCACTTCCATTTTTCTCACTTTTGAAATGTCTTTTTGTTCTTTAATCTTGTAGCCCATCATGGTTTAGAAATTATTCCCTGAGGACATTAACCCATGGAGACTTCCTCACTTTTAAATAATATCTAGTATTTGTGTACATCTTAAGGGCTCACAGAATGCTCTCTTCAGAATACTACTTCCCAGCTCACAGGGCCCACTCTGTCACAACCGTCCATCCTTCTTATCCTTTCCTATTAGTTGTTCTTTGCTTTTGAATCTGATCACTGAATCCTATTATGGAAATTACTGGCCACTTTGAATGTCTTAATCCCTGGGGGCTGGTCGACCCCTCCCAACATCCAACAGGAAGGAGAAAGGAACAAAGAAGAAAGAAATCTGAGAGCCTCTACGTTTCTTCACCTCTCTTTGGGATACTACGGATGTATCACTTTGCAGGCAAAACCCAAGGGCTCCAGGTCCCTGTTAGCCTTGCCAGGGCTGTCAATTCAGTGGGTTGTGTACACCCACATCAGAGTTTAGCTAACAACAACCCAAATCTGTGTCATACTGAAGGAAGGAGGGGCTTTTCTGTGGTGCTATTTTCCAAATACTTTTTGTATCTAATGTGAAAGACAACGATTGAGATAAGCACTCAGCAGCTTTGATACTTTTCAAAGATTGGAAACAATTATCTTAAGGAGACACTGCCTCACTGTTGCTGTGTATTCAAAACTCAGGTCAGGTGTGTTAGGTTTGCATATGGCCTAGGAGTTGCAGCAGATTGCCACAAAGGTGATGAAAGATGGTCCAAGTTCCCACAGGAGGTGAACTCACATGGAGAATTAGGTTCACAACGCAGCCCTTCGCAGAACTCATCAGACTTGTGTGGTCTCTGCTCTTTGCGGCTTTATTTTTAACCCTGTTATGCAAGGTTGGTTTCTTAATTAGGCTCCCTAAAAGATAGGATTTATTTAAGGATACACATGAACCAGAACTACAGAGGCAAATGGCCATCTCCTCTCACGGCTGGATGATGATCGCTCTTTCTCATATCTCAGTCCCTGTTGGTGGGCCTATTCCATCTTTCTCTTAATAACAACGGGCTGATCATTTCCATCTCTTCTAACCAAATCACAGAAAAGGCTAACTTTCCTGTTTTCCCTACTTACCATTACCCATTTGGTCAGTGCTCCTTTACAGTGGGGCTGTCTCCTGGACTCTCCTGAGGCCAGATGACTATTTTCTTGGTATGGCCAGTAGCCAGTCCTGTGCAATTGAAAAAGGCAAATTTAAAAATAAAAGGTCTGATATCTTTTCTATAAAACATAAAAATTAAAAAAAAAAAAATCAGATGCTGCTGATCTAAACATTTTATGTGCCTGATTGGATTTTTCTCTCCGTTCACCTTTCCCACTTTTCCACTCCAACTGAACCTATTCAAAATCACGGTGGAAACGTCTAGTTATTTAACTTTATCCTCCTTCCCCCAGTCCTTCTGAACCCCCCTTCCCCCGAGCTTAGTTAGTTTGGCTGTGCTCCCAGCTGTGGACCAGTGACAGGCATTTCAAACACGCTATCCCCAGAAGCCTCCATTTATTTCATCCCTCACTTCCTCAAGTCTCCTATTTCAATTTGCTGACAAAACAGAATCCCTCCATTATAAAATCTTTCTGTATTTCACCTCTCCATCTCAGAATTTCTTTCTTAAACCAACCAGCCTTTACTAGTTCTTTTTCTTGTTTGTTTTTCTTGTTATTTAAAAAAAAAAATATATATATATATATATATACACACACACACACACACACACACACACATATGTAAACCCTTACTGTTTTTCAAAACCAGCTTTTAACCTGGGCTTATTTCTTCTTGTCCTATTAATTCCACATCACACTTCATTCTATTACCTAGTATTAGAATTTCCACATACTTGTCTCTTTTGTTTTATAATTAGTCTCCAGACTTCTGCTCAGTATACACATGTGTTCTCATGTAACCAAATCCTGAAGAGAAAAAACAAAATAAACTTCCTCCAAGCTTGCTTCCTTCTCAAACTACCATCTCATGCTCTTCCCTCCCTCCATTGCTAAAAATCTAAGAAGTGTAGCTTACACTCACTGTTTCTGCTCTTTCACATGTTACCTTTGTCCATAACCTGCTCCAACCTGTTTTGACCACTTTGGAGAAAGCATTCTCTAAGCAGACACAAGGATGTCCAATGTGCCACAATCTCAATGCTCTCTAATCAGTTCTCAAGCAGCCCAAGCGTTCTATAATAGTAATATTTAATGCATTTCATGATGTTCTACATTCATATCCACTACTGCATTTAATTCTCACATTGGTATTGCTCCCATTTTATAAACGAAGAAACTGTGGCTCCAAGATGTAAAATGATTTGCACAAGTACCAAATGATAATAAGCCTGACAAAGCTTGTCTCAAGCCCAGTTCTTTTGATCCCATTGGCATATGAAGCAACTGGAAATCCTCCTGCATTTCCTAGGACACAATATTTTTGGTTCATCCTCCATAGGTCATCGTCTCTATTACATTAATTGGCTCCTCCTTCAATTTACATTTCTATGTAGGTTTCTACTGAAGTTTCAATACCTGGTTCTCTCTCCTCCTTCCTTCACACCTGCTACCTGAGAAACATATCTATGCATATTGCTAACACTTTCCTGTGGCCCTCTACCAAATTACATTTTGAGCCCTGGCATTTCTAACAAGGTCCAGATTTTATATCAATATTTCAGCTTCCACCTAAACATCTCTCTATGGATGGCTTACTGGCACCATAACTTCAGTATATCTACAATCAAATGCATGATCTCGCCTACAAACAAACAACAGAAATGAACAAAAGTGTACTTTTCCCCTAGGTTCCTTTTTCTTGGTTAACTATATTATTATTTATTTTATCATTCAATCTATCCCACTGGAAGTCCAAGTAATCTGAAACTTTCCTTTCTGTCAATGCCTTATTCTCAAAACCTATGATTTCCAGATTTCCAATTCTGAAGTTTTTCTAGACTGTCTTATTTCTACTCATATGACCACCATCCTAGTGCAGGTACACATTACTTCTTATACGGGTTATTCAGATCCTTACTGAAAAATGCCTTTGCATTCATTCCTTTTCCCCCAAGAAGAATCTGTCACATGACCTGGTCTTGCCACCTCTCTGTTTAAATATCTTGGATACTATCTATGATTTATATACATGAGATCACATTCCTTTCCTAACCTGTCATTCTATCTGACCACAACATAACTTTTTAGAATCATGGCCCATTAGATCTTGCTATGTGAGTGCACTTTTGCCAAACTGGACAATTTGAAATGCTGAACAAAAACATTCCCTTGCTCACTTCTGGAATTCTGCCGATACTTCAGCTCGGGAGCTCTTCATTTCCACTTATAAAATCCTCCCCACCCACTCAATACTCGTTTTTATACTAGTTCTAACTTCAATGCTACTAAAAATAACCAGGAAACTGAGGACTGCTTGACCCTTCTCTCACAGATACAAAAAATATTCTAGGACTATCAGTGTGCCTCAGAACCATTGCAGTTTGGCAATCGGTACATATAACCTGTTTGAAGACAGAAAGGGTAAGAATTTCCATTTAGAAGACTAGGGCAGCTACCTACCTGAAAGCAATCTTTCCCCTTTGCCAGGTCTTGTGAAACATACATTTCTCCATCTTCCCGTAGTGGGCTTATTATTGCCAAAAGACTTCCTGATTCCCCACCCCCTGACAAGAGCTTTCATCTCTTGGATTACAAAGAGCTTTCAGTTCTAAGATTTTGACCTCATCTTTGTTCCCCTCCAACTGAGGTTTTACGGAATTCTGGAAATTATCCAAAACAGTTAGTAATGTTTTGGTCCTTAAACAGCATTCTCAAAAACTTGACCCAGTGGACTGGGACGAACAGCGTTGTCTCCCAAAATTCATGTCCACCTGGAACTCTAGAATGTGACCTGACTTGAAAATAAGGTCTTTGCAGATGTGATTTGTTGAGATGAGGTCATCCTGGATTACAGTGGGCCCTAATTCCAATGGCTGGTGTCCTTAGAAGAAGGCCACGTGAGACACAGACACACACAGAAACATGCCATGTGAAGACAGAGGCAGAGATCTGAGTGGGAAGTCTAAAGGCCAGGGAACACTAAGAGTTGATACCAGAAGCTAGGAGAGAGGCATGGAGGAGATTTTTCCTGCTGACAACTCGATTTCAGACTTCTAGCCTCCAGAACTGAGGGAGTAAATTTTTGTTGTCTTTGAACCACCCAGTTTGCAGGATTCTGTTACAGCAGCCCTAGGAAACTAGTCCGTTCAGTCAACCCTTGGGATCAGAAAACTGCCATCTAGCTTAGATCAGAATACATCTTCGGCACCTTTGTTTGGGTTCTTCTCTTAAATAGTTCCTGCCACATCCCAGAAAGTCACAGCCATATCTCCTTTGTGACAGACGTTTGAAAGTTTCCCTGAGAGTCTGCTTTCCTACCCTCCTCCACCCTGCCCCCCACCATCTCCCCACAGGACTCTTCTCTCCTCTGTCAGCATGACCCCCAAACTCTTCCAGGGGAATGTGTATCTGAAGCTTTTGTGAGAGTCAGTTGGGACATCAAAAGCCAACTCCTTTATCATCTAATCCCTCTGGTCAGAACACAGTTTCCTGCCCGTTGTATCAATAACTTTACAGCACCCTCTGCCTCTGTTATACCCGCCTCTGTTATACTCCGTTGAAGCAAGTTTCACAAAATTTTTACCCCCCTCCTACAATTGATTAAAACTCTTAAAGGCGGGCACCAGCTTTCATCTCCATTTGTACACAGTACAGAGCCTTTGGTGTTAAGTCCGTTCAATACGCGTCTATTTCCAGCCCACGCTATAGCAAGTACGTTTCAAAGTACCTCGTACGTGTTTGGTCAACAAGCCTTGGATCAAAATGAGTGATACTTGAAGCTTTCCTTTTCTTCATTTTAGCCTGTTGGAAAATAAGCCTAGACCTTCCTTTGCTTTAGCTTACCTCCCCTTCTGGTTAAATTATTTGATATCAGACACCACTGACATCCCTTCTTTTTCTTTGAAACAGGAAATAACCCCAAGAATACATTAATCTAAACCCGCTACACTTCTACATCTCAAAAACCAGAGGGCAGAGGAAGCTGGAGAGAGGCCAGAAGGGACCAACTTTATTCCCTCATCCTGTATTGTAACCCCCATGTCTAATCTTCCCCACCCTACCAGGTGGTTTAAGAATTTTATCCTTTCTTCAAATTGGAAAAGGAAGTGGGGGGCTGGAATTAGGTGTATACAAACTGTTGAAAAGGCTTTCTGTGGACTTTGAGGGCTGAGCTAGAGTATCATTTGTATAGAGCCGCCCAAGCCTCTAATTTGAGAAGGAAGGTCTACACTCATTCTCTGGCATGATTCCTATCAGCAGAATCACTGAAGCCAAGGCTAAGAAATAAATAACTAATCTCTCCACACAGGGAGGCTGGTAAACAATGCAAATACTGACTTCTGCCAAGAGGAAGAAGCATATAAACCAGGCAACTGCTGAATACATTGCCAAAAGGGGGAGGCTTCCACATTAATCACTAAAGCTTTCAAAAAACTAAATCAGATCCAAGAGCAGTCACAGATGCAGAGTCACAAATGACAGCGGCAGAGAAATTGGCCTCTAAGCACTATGGTATCGGATCAGTGGTTCTGATGTTTTCATTTACATCAGATTCCCTCAAGGACCTTCTAAGTTTATCAGATCACCAGACCCTATCCCAGACACTGTATCAGAGCCTCCAATGCTGGACAGAAGATTTGTGACTTCCTAAGCTGCCCCAGTGAACAGATGCATGCCCAAGGTGGAAAAAACACTGAATACTTCTTTCTGGCCCATACACCTTCTCCAGTTACTAAGTGTTGACCTTAGGCTAATTTCTTACTGAATCCAATTCTCTCAGCTCTAAAAAGGAGATAATAATAGCACCTTATCATAGATCTATTAGGAGGATAGTGCATGTAAAGGGCCACTCAGCATGCCTGTCACACAGTAAGTGCTTAATAAATGCCTGTGCTAATTATTACTCTTGCAAGAGACGCTACTTACCCAAAAGAGAGTTGCAGATACCAAATGCCTCTCCACACTTTAGTCAGAAATTCTACATTATTAATTCTCATTGTAAAACTCGATTGCTGTATCAGCCATTTCCTGAAAGAGATTAAAAAATGACTCTATTATCAATATTACTTTTATTTGTTAAAATACTCTGTGAGTGTTTGATCCCCAGGAAGCTATCATCATCAATGATTTTATGAGTATACTGAGAGTCATTTTCAGGTGCGGAGCAAGAGAAAAGTAAATAGGAATGCTTCTCCGCTGTTCAAAGATGAAGGTTCTGAGATCAAAGAGCCTGAGTGATGTGACCACATCCCTAGAGATAGTGCCAAACGCCACCTTGCTGATAAGGCTGCTGCAGGTGCCTTACACCTGAGTTCCTCTCTGAATGCCTGCTCCAGCGCTCTGCTGGCAAGAAACATTTTGAGGTGTCCAAGAATTATTTGATGACCCTGATAGTCATTGTTTCTTTAGTGACTGAAGTCTACACCTGTCACACTCAGGTTTTTGTCTCTTTTCTTTTTTTTTAAAATCAGGAAACCTTGCTTTTCTCAGAGGCTCCTAAATAAGAACTTAGAATAATAAAAATGGAGAGACTTCTAAAAAAGGCTGCTACCTGCACTGTTGAACTCCAGAACGCCTCAGCTACTAAAACAGAGAGGCTGCTGGGTTCCCTGGAGTGGGAAATCCCAGACTATCTTGGGGAACTTGTTCAGTGCCCAAAGGGGATTCTATAACTTTAGTACACACACACACACACACACACACACACACACACAGAGTGACCCCATCCCCAACCCCTTCCTCTCCTATGGTTTTTTTATCAACCTATTGGCTAGGATTTGGCAATGGAACTGTAGAAAGCTATATCATTTAGAAATAACTAATACATTTGCTTGTAATTTCTAAGTTTTCACACCAGCCAAAAGTCAGTGGAGCACTTTGCCTCCTGTTAGAGCTTTAACAAAGCAACTTACTGCCATCCTTTGATAAGAGTATGCTTTACAGACTGTACAACTTTGTCAGGTCTGAATATCACAGATTCCAGATCTAAGAAGGTTTTTAAAAATAGTTGAACTGTGCAATATTCTCCCTGCCCCCCGAAATGTTTTATGTTTTCCTAGTAACTACTTTGTTGTGCTTTATTTTTATTTACTGTCAATTTGATTGAAGTTAAGTTCCATGGTAAACATATAGCAATCCAAAATAAGAAGAGGCGTATTAAATGTATTTCTTTGAATATCATACCTCATGCTTCAAAAACAATACTGGAATTTCGCTGTCACACTTATGTTCATGTGACCTATATAACTTTCCTTTTACCATGAGTTATTTTATCAAGAAAAAAAAAATCATTGTCTGACCATGAGTAGGGACATATGTTGATATTTTATTAATTTAAATACCTAACATATAATATTTAAATATATCATTTTGTTGGGGAAAATTCTGTTAAGACTATATTAAAATATGGGATTATCCCAAAGGAAAATGAATAGAAAGTATTGATCACCTGATGTCTCTAGAAATTATCCAAAGCAGTGCTAGTCAATAGATATACAGTGCAAGCCACATATGTAATTTTTAAGTGTTCTGGTAGCCACATTTTTTAAAAAGTAAAAAGAAACAGGCAAAATTAAGTTGAATAATGTTTTGTTTAACCCAGTATATTCAAAAGGTTATCACTTAAACATTTAATCAATATAAAAAGTCACTAATGAATGATATTACATTCTTATTCTTTTAGTATGTCTTCAAAATCTGGAGTGTATTTTACAGAATGGCTCACTTTGGACTCGCCAAGTTTCAGGTGCTTAATGGCCACACTTGGCTAGTGGCTCCTGTATTGGGTAGTAGAGATCTAAAGAATTTTTTAAAAAGGAAAAATAAGAAAGCCAGGGGAAAAGTCAAATGATGACAAGACTTAAAGATAGATAGATGATAGATAGATGATAGATAGATAGATAGATAGATAGATAGATAGATAGATTATGGATATAGGACACATTTATGACCTTATTTTTAAGTCTAAAAGAACAAGACACAGAGCGAATACATTTATGATATTAGAACACTAATCTATGAAATACAACTTTGCTTAAATTGGATAAAAGACACATTTTTCTATGATTTACTATTCTTTAAAAGAATTATCTTCCCTACCGTCATTAACATGGGTTTGTAGATCTAAACGGAAGAGCAGTATAGACACAATGACAGGTATCACTTGAGAATGTACTTTAACCTCCACACTTTGTCCAGAGCTGTGAAAAATTCAAAAACATCAGACATGTTTGCTGTGCACTAAGTATGGTGTATCAGAAGGAGCCTCTAGGTCTGGATTTCAGTTTGCATGGTGAGTGACTACCCTGTCTGAACTTCACTGATTTCGGTAAAATAGATGTAATGATCCCAACCTCATAGGGTATGGTGCTGTGAATGAGACCAGGTACCTAGTGCAATGCCTGATTCACAGCAGTGATACAGAGACAAGCTCCCTTTTACCTCCTTGACTCTATTCCATAGTAAGTTAGAGTCTACTTGGTGAAAGATAGAGAATGTGTCCAAAATAATTCTCAAGCAAGGCAAGACAGCCTTTAATGAAAAGCTTAATTGTGTGAAGCACAGTTTAAGAACCACAGAAAGTTAGGGAATGAGCATTGAAGACCACTTGCAGGAAACGGGATTTGACCTTGCTTTCATCATCAGGAAGATCTAGATGAGGAGGAAGAAAATAGCAGACAGGAAGACGTAAGGCAATGGTACGCACGTAGTGTATACAGTGGAGTGACCAACTAAGCATGGTTGTTTGGAACTGAGGAGGTCCCCAGGATGCACGACTTTCAGCGCTAAAACCAGGACAAACTGGGATGGTTGGTCACTCTAGCACAAGATAAAGAAAAGTAAGAAATTCTGAAGGCACACTTTTATGAGTTATGACCTCACTAAATGAGACTTCGAGCTAGAATTTTTGATGCTTCTTTCAAAAAACTAGTTTTCACACCAAAACCTGGAAAGAGGAAAAGAACAGCCAATAGAGGGGAAAATGAGGGCGAAAGCTACAGACACACTCTCTAGAGCCAAATAACTCAGCCTTTATCTTGTCTGAATTCATTTCCTTTCTATTTATGGATTAACTATGAGACCTCTCTAGCCAATATCTCCTAAGTAAGAAGCTTATCTATTAGCTCCCTAGATCCCATTGGCAGAAACACTATGCTAAATTTATAACCAATAAACTTTTAATGTTAGACTTGACAGAATAAAAGTATCATTATAAGTCTTCACGGGAGGAAGAAGAAAAGCAGTGCTTTGGAAACTCAGTCAATGAGAGTCTCCATGAAAAAGAATATGGATCATATTCTACCTGTTTAAGGGAAAAGGAAGAAACACCTTAATTACACTAATGGCTTACATTTTTTTCATATAATTACAAGTCTAAAGTTTTTCTTTGCTGCTAATTTTGTATGAAACATATTCGTGCTAAATATTCCCTTACCATACACCTAGAGATGTTTATTTACACAGATGCAGGGTATTTGAATTTAGGGGGAGGGGGTCATTGAAGCCAGAACCCAAGGCCAGCCCCTCTCCAACCGTAATTTGTGGTTTTTCCTACATTTAGTGGTCACAAAGGAGCCTTAGACTCTGTTGGTCAAGACCAATACTGCACCGTTATTTTATATGAAATTTTAGAAAAAAGAAACCTCACTCTCATAACCCAATAAATATTTTAGCTCACTTTAGGTGAGTCTAGTGGTGGTAAGGAAGGGGTGGAGGGAATCTGGTGTCACATAAATGAGACCAAATTCCCACAGAAGGGAACCGCTTGTCCAGTTTCTTTATCTTAGCCATGAAAACAAACTTGTGTCTGGGTGTAAAATAAGGTAGTAATAAAATAAATTAGGCAACGAGCCAAGTTTAGAATCGATTTCCTTTCTGTTTTATTCCATGAAAATCTCTACATGAAAACACTTAAGCAAAAACAAAATACCCACTCATCTACACAATATATAATTTATATAATGAAATATATGGGAGTATCTACAAACAGAAATGTTCATGCAAGTGCTGTTCATATTGAGAATCATAAAAAAGAGGGAAATATTCGTCAAGAATAAGGGAATGAGCTGGGAAATGTAGAATTTCAGGATGTTTGAAGGTATCATTTAAAAGATAGCCTTGTGATTAGACCTTTCATACATTTTTTTCGCTCTCCTCCACCACTAGCTGAACATCGTAAGAAAATAAAGAAAGAAGAAAAAAGTCTTAAAACAATGTTAGTTTGCATTCTGACTGAAAAGGAACACGGGAAAAATGACAAAGAAAATAAATCCAGATAGGCAAAAAACCTCTTGCACATGATGTGGGGAAAGAAAAATGCCATTTCATTGAGATGGTAACTTGATCAAGGACTTGAATTGATCATCAAGTTTGGTATTTTCCTCCTAAAATTTTAGCTCTAGAGCACAGTTTTCAATGAATGTTTGGGTAGAAAAGCAATAGTGAGTTTAATTTCATATACAACCTAAAATATCTATGATTTTTAAGTGTTTTCTGTGGAATCTCAGTAGAGAAAACAGCAGCTTTGGGAGTTAACAGTATGACTATGACAATGATTTATCAAAACTTCGTTTTGAGGTTGATATAATCAGTACGATGTTTTAGCCTCCTTTAGCCTCCTTTCAAGAAATTGTGTGTTTTGTCTCATGGCCCAAGCATTCAGGAGCTGCATGGTTCATTTTATGGCTGAAATAATCATATTCCATTTCACTCATATGCTTTCAATGTACAGAAAAAAAAAATATTTCCAAGGTTCTGTCACTAACTCTTTCCCGTCAGCTAAGAAGTGAAAATAGTATATTGTTATAATTGGCACTCTGTGGTAGCTTATTTAGAGCTCATAATATTAATTTGACTTGATTAAAATACAAGACTTCCTGAACTGGAGATTCTGTTGGAGTTGGGGTTACAGAAAGATTAAAGAGTTATACAAATTCAGATCTGTGATATACCAGGATGAAATTTTCTAAAGAGTTTTAAAATATTTAAAACTAGAGATATTAAAAACCTATACTCTTTACCCTCAACTACATCTCATATACATATATGAGATGAAAACCTCTACATGAAAATATTTAAACAAAAACAAAAACCCACTTATCTACACAATGAATAATTTATATTATGAAATATATGTGAGTATCTACAAACAGAAATGTATTATATATATGACAAGTGTATCATATATGATACATACAATTGCTTGGTGGAAAAGAGGGTATACTTTTTGATAGCTCAAAATGACATAGATAAAATATTTCAGTGTTGATAGTATAAAAGTCTTTATAAAATAGAAAAGGTATATCCTGACTGTACATTGATAATATTTAGCTACATGCAAATGAGCCTGTAATTTTATATATGTTTCTATATCATCTTCCTGCTTCATACCAATATTACTGTTTTGAAGACTTTTGGAATCCTAGATTGATCTGGGAGCTTGTATTTTACTTTATGCCTGGGAAGGCTTTGGGACTTGACTTCTGACCCAATTAATACCCTTCCCTGCCCCCTTGTGGCTGCCAAAGTTAGAGACCAGGTTTGCCAGTACAGGTAAATGCCATCAACACTGTAATCATGGTGCTTTGTTTACAGGTAACTTGGTTGCAGCTTTCCCATAAATTTTCACTCCTTAATATACACTGACATATGTTTCAGCAGTGGAGCAAGTAGAGTATAGAAACATGCCCACTCGTATATGGAATCTTGAAATATGACAAGATGACCTGACCAATTACTGGGAAAAGGAGGAATTAGCAATAAATAGCACTAAGCAATTGGTTTGCCATTGGAAAATAATGAAACTGTATCCCTATTTTACACCATATATAAAAAGTAGTTGCAGAAGGATTAAAGATCTTAAATGTAGACTTCCATTCCTAGTAACAATAGACTACGTTGTTGAGACCAAAGCTCTTGCTAAAAGCAGATGTAGAATAAATAGATTTTATACTAATAATACTTTTTGTGTTAAAGAGAATCACGTTATAGTGATAAAAGTTTCAAGTCACCAGAACAAAGTAACAGTTCTAAATGTATATGGACTAAATGACATGGCTTTGAGATACATTAAGCCAAAATAAAACTAGCTAAAGAGAAAGGACAAATTCATGACTATAATGGGAGGTGACTGCATATCTCTCCTGGTAACAGCTAGCTCATGAAGACAATAGTATCAGAAAGAACAGGGTAAGATATGAACAATACGATATAGAAATCTGACTTGATAAACACATGTAGACTACTGCAGTAAATAACTGGAGAATTATTTTTGATCACCCAAGAATCAATCGTAAATATTGACTAAAAGATATTACCTTGGAGTTGGTAGGACTGTATTAAAATAGTTTCTATTCATCAGATAACCCCATTAAAATAGGGAACAGGAAATCCACAGAGTGAGAGAAGATATTTGTAATACATAGAGTTGACAAAGGATTTATATACAGAATATGTAAAAATTCATATAAATCAATAAGAAAAAGAGATAGACAGCTCCATTTAAAAAATGGGCCAGAAGAATTGAATAGACAGCTCACTAAAGAAATCATTCACATGACCAATAAACATATGGAAAGGTGCTCACTAGTCCTCAGGGTACCGTAAAACTCAACCACAAGGAGATGAAACTATCCACCTGAAGGAATGGCTAAAATGAAAAAGAGAGAAAATACCAAGTATATTGCAAGGATGTGGAGGGAACTATAGTCTCACAGGCACTGGTGGAGGTGTAAATCAGTACAACTATTTTGGAAAATGATTTGGTGTAGCTAGTAAAGCTGAATGTATGCATGTTCTATATGCCCCCAAATTGCACTCCTGGATGTACACTCCACAGAACTGTGCACATGTATTAAAAAACAAACAAACATATATTAGCATGCCCTTGGTGTCATTATTGATAACGACCAAAAACCGGGAACTATTAAAATGCAGTTGAATGAATAAATAAATTGGTGTAAATTCATTAAATGGAAGCAATTTACAACTACACATAACAATATGATGAATTTCACAAACATAATGAAAGAAGTGAAAAAAGACTCAGAAGAGTCTATTCTGTATGATTTATTTATAGAAAGCTCAAAAATAGGCAAAACAAAAATATTCTGTTAGAACAGTGATTCTTTTTGTGGAGTGGTAACTGGCAGAAAGAGGGGTGATTCTAGGAAACTGATAATGTTCTCGTTTTTCATTTGAGTCTCGGTCTCATGGGTGTATTGAGTTTGTGCAAATGCATCATGATAAACATTTATTTTTCTGAATGTATATTATAATATATACATTAATGTATACATTATTAAAATATTGCTTACAGTTACATAAACAATTGGAATACTAAGGAATAAATCTAAAAAAAGGGAACAATATCTCTGAGAAAAAAATGTGAAATGTTATGGAGAAATTTTAAGAAAACCTAAATAAGCAAACATGGTGATAAATAACGTTCATGGATTGAAATCTTAATACTGTAAAGACTTCAACTCCTCAAACTGATCTCTACATTTAGTGCAATCCCAATAAAAATACCAATTTTTTTCCTTTTGATAGACCTTGACAAGTAGATTTTAGAATTTACATGAAAGTGCACAAATCATAAATAGACAAGAATTCTAATAAAGGACAATGTGGGAGAACTTTCTCTTCCTGATATCAGACCTTACTACAAAGCTATAGTAATTAATCAATGTGGAATTTTCACAGAGATAAATATATAGATAAATGCAGAAGTATTTGATAGCTCAACAATAGACCATATATGTGTGTGTGTATATATATATATATATATATATATATATACACACACACACACACTTAATATATGACAGAGGTAACACTGCACAATTAGGATAGAAAGTACACATTTAAAATACTTTATAGTTTATTAATTATATTCTTTTTTTTATTTTCAATTTCAGAAATATTGCAATATTAAGTATTTTCCCAAATAGCCTTCACCCAGATTCTGTAAATGTTAACATTTTCACACACACACACACAGTAAAATACACACAAAGGGATGACAGTATGACTGTATTCATATAAAGTTCAAAGACAGATGAAACTAAATTCTGTTGCTTACAGAAACATACATAGGTGATAAAACAATGAAGAAAAAAGGGAAATAATTATTACACAAGTCAGGATGAGTTGAAGATGACATTCTTTTTCTTTATTATATTTATTTAATTAGATGTGATTTACGTTATTGCACATTTTATTCATTTTTCTGTGGATAACACATTTCACAATAAAATGAAAAAAAAAAAACACATTTAAACCAGGAAGAGTAGAACTTTTAAAAAAAAAAGTAACTGTTTTGGGAATTCCCTGGCGGTCCAGTGGTTAGGATTCCATGCTTGTGAGTCTGTTTCTGTTTTGTAAATAAATGCGTTTGTATCATTTTTTTAGGTTCCACATATAAGTGAGATCATATGATATTTGTCTTTTTCTGACTTATTTTACTTAGTATGATAAACTCTAGATCCATCCATCTTGCTGCAAATGGCATTATTTCATTATTTTTTTATGACTGAGTAATACTCCATTGTATATATGTACCACATCTTCTTTATCCATTCGTCTGTCCATGCACATTTGTGATTTTAAATACCACCCATATGCTATGAATGCCCACATTTACATTTCTAGCCCAGGATGTTCCACTGAACCTCAGCCAGCTACTCAACATCTGCATTTGGATGTCGAATAGACTGAACTAGTGAGATTTCTCCAATAGCTACGCATTTTCCATCTCAGGCAAATAACAGATACCGTCTCCAAACATCTTCCTGTCGTTCCTGAGTCCCCCCTTTGTTTCACACTCCATGTCCAATCTGTCACTCTATCCTGTTTGCATTATTTACTGTCTCTCTCTAATATTTTCTTAGATTATTTAAGTAGATTCCTAATTGCTCTCCTTACTTCTTCTTAGACTCCTTGAAAGTCTAGTCTCAATGCTGCAACCTGTAGGATGTTTCTAAAACTTAAAACAGATGGTACCCCTCCTCTGCCTGAAACCTTCCCATGGCTTCACATTTCACTCAGAGTAAAAGAGAAAATCTTAAGCAGCCTACTAAGCACTCCGTGGTCTAGTCTCTGACCTCACTTCCCACTTGCTCACTCAAGTAGAGCCATACAGATATAGACCTCACTGCTGCTCGTGGGATGGGCACGCTCCCACCTCAGGACCTTTGAACTTCTTCCTCCCTGGCCTGAAAATACTCTTCTCGCACATTTCTGAGTGGCCGATTTCCTTGCCTCCTTTGTTTAAATATCAACTTCTCAATGAGGCACCTTATTTTAAAATTGCAAGTCCCCACTTCCAGCACTCCCAATCTCCCGTTCCTTATTCTATTTGGTCCCCTAACACTTAGTATAACACACTATCATTTACTAATTCAATTTGAGTCTTTTTATACTTGAAGAAATGTGTCTGTTTTGTTGACTAACGTTTAACCAGCTCCCAGAAGAGTGTTCTGCATATAGCAGATGTTCATAATGTATTTGTTCAGTGAATTAATTGTATTGCTTCATGTAAACTACAAGCGTTTTAAGAGTCTGCAGAAGAGAGAGACAAGTATAAGCCAGGGGAGTTAGAAGTCTGAACATACACAACTCCTGCTTGTATTTCATGTGCCATATGTGGTTGAGATCAAGCAGAAAGAAAAACACCCACATTGGATGGAGGTATGGAAAATAGAGTTTAGAAAAGACACTTTCTCCCTTCAGAATAAAAGTCATGGTTTCTAGATGGTCCCTCATCATCAGCTTGGGGTATAAAATAAGGACCTTTCCTTCCCTTTTTTGCAGGGGATGGTCTATTATTCCAATCTCCCATCAAACTTTTCTTGAAGAATTATTTTCCTTCCTAAGGTCCTTTTCCCATGGTAAGTCAAAGACTATGAAGTGATTAGCTGTGGTTGAGACTTCTGTTTATCTATTCATACCTGGGATTTTTTCCCTTCTACAATAATAGCATCTTACTCTTTGGCTAGGTGTATGGTTCTCTGAAATAATTACTACAATTACATTCTCCCTTGGAACTAGATGCAGTGATTAAGTCCTAACCAATGGATATAAGGGAAATAGTATGTGTGACTTCTAGGAGACATAATGGTGTCCAGGAGTCATCACTAAGGAGTAGAAGGGGGTGCCCTTCTGCTTCCTTTTTTATCTTCATGCAAAATGATGTCTGGGCCTTGCGAAGTATCTTGGATCACAAGCTGATAGTTAGTTATGAAGAATGGCAGAACCATACAATAGAAAAAGCTCAAGTCTTCAATAGTTCAGACACTGGCATGCCAGCCCCAGGCTGTTCACCTGTGCTTTTACGTGAACAAGAAAGAAGCCTCTATGTTGTTTAACCCACTGAGAGTTGGGTTTTCTGCCATCTGCTATCAAATTTAATCCTAAAACGCTCTCACTAAAAGTTCCAGTTTTCCTAAAGGTGAAACCTCTTCTCTCAAATGTCATATAAAAATAAAATAGAACCAGTAAGTCACAGTTACCAACCAAGCTGAATGAACACTGACCTTGCAGTTGGAGCAAAGTCCTAGAAACCCTCTGCAGTGCTATTCATTAACCCTTTGATTGATAGATCTTGGAGAGGCCAAGGTGATCTAAGAGAGTGGCTAGGTTTCCAGGAACTTGGAGAAGGGGCTCTTTATCAACGAGTATGGGGAGTGTTTCAGTATGGTAGCAACCCACGTGGTTATGAAACTGAAGATCATCTCAATGTCAACTGCCTCTTCTCGTGATAAAAGTACTGTAAGAGTGAGGTGGGGATCCAACTCCTTTGACTTTGATCTACATGATTCAGGTAGGAAGAAAAACACCCACATTGGATGGAGGTGTGAAAAATAGAATACTCCAGTATTCAGGATGGAGGACATGACCATAGGCAAAATCAATTATAAAACCCCATGCTAATCAATTTCAGGGTCAGTAAATATTATAAAACCTAGGCATTTATTGTCACTATTAAAGAAGCAGGGTCTGTGGCTCTCAGGATCTGCTTTTGTAGTGACATGAGCTTAGGGCTGCTGGGGTCACAAGTAGCTTGAAAATGAACCAGCACAGAAGAGGTGCTATTAAGTGCTGGGATTATGGGTGCCAGTAACCTTCTGTGTCCTGAATTCAGCCATACTTGAAACAAGGAGCTATATAAACTTTTCATTATTACAGAACAGTAATTACCTCCTTTCCTCTTCAGCAAGATTGGGTTGATTTTTTTTTTTTCATCTATAACTAAAAGACTCCCATTTGATACAATGAACAAGAATTGCAATCTGTGGATGCATCAGAAAAGAGCATTCTAGACAAAGAATAGAATGGGCACAGGCACAGAAATGTGGGCATTTATTCTGGAAAAGGGAATTAATCTTGTATAATAATTTGAAAATTATTTGACCTTCTGAAAGGTTGGATAAGTGATTGCCTACACATTCACGTATTCATTCTGAGGGATTACAAAGGAAGGGCCTGGAAAACCAGAACATCTAGGTTCAGATCAATAGCTGTCACTTAATTCCACTTAACCTCAATTTTCCTGCCTTTTGAAAGAGAAATAACAATAGGGGCAAACTCATTAGGGTTTTGTGATGGTTATATGAGTGAAAACATGTAGGGAAGTTAAAACAGTCCAGGGAACATTGTAAGCACTGAGTATATGAAACAATTATAATCGCTTTATCCATTCTACGAAGTACAGAGCCCCGTGCTTAGAAGGGTCCCATGTTTGGTTTAATGTTCTGCTGTGGCCATCTTGAAATTCATGATAATTTTTAGACAAGAGGGCCCCGTTTTCATTTTCCAGTGGGCCCCACCATTTAGGCAGCCCGTCCCTGGCAAGATGTTCCTTTGCATCATGGTTGAATGGTCAAAGCAGGGACCTGTGGAGCTGGAATCACCAGGTCTAAACACCAGTTCTAATTTAAAAAATCCATGACCTCCCATAAAACATTCAGCCTGTTCCTCTGCTATCCATTTTGACTTCGTAGTGGCTCTACTATCTGCTTCTTTCCATTTATTTAATTCATAGCTTCATCATCAACTTCGGACTGAAATTTTTCAGTGGTCTTTTCATTTATCTTGCTGTCTTGAATTTTTCCTGACTCAGTTTCCTTTTCAAACTGCTACCTTGTGTCCAGCATTAACTGAAAGAAAATAGATCCACATCAAGGTGCCTCATAATAAAATTTTAGGACACCAAAAAAAAAAAAAAGAGAGAGAGAAAGAAAAGAAAGAAAACATCTTAAAAGGTTTTAGGAAAAAAAAACACAGATAAGGCACAGGCAAAAATAAGCCATGAATGGGATTACCGGGAGCAAGAGTACAGAAGAAACATGTCTTCAAAATTCAAAAAAAAAAAATCCAAAACTATATGATCCTAGCCAAACCATCAGGAGGTGTAATAGTAGAATCGAGATATTTTCAGACCTGCCAACTTGCAAAAAAATTACCTGCCATACATCTTGTTTTTCAGGAAGCTCCTGGCATCATTCTCCGAGGGAGTAATCCATAAAAGAGGAATTTGTAGGATTTATGGTAGGGAAGAAGTGAGGACAACTCCCACGCGGCTGGGGAGGAGAAGTCTTAGGAAGATAGTCAGTGTATCAGACCTAAACAATACCTCGCTCAGGCTGAGACAGTGGGAAAAAGACGCCTGAAAATGCACAAACATATACACATACACACATCCCTAACTGATAGCCTATCTAAAGTGGGACTAATATACTGAGAGAAGTTTTATCATTCTTTTTTGGAAATCTTTGAAACCAAGTAAGTCATGGTTCCGTAAGACAAAATGCAAAGGAAAACAAAACAGACGCAACTATCATGAGAACATAAAAATGTACAAAACAGAATGACACGCAATCTTAAAGTACTGGTTGGCTCAGCTATAAACAAAATACGCCTAGTCACAAAAAGAGGTGCACTGAATATTAATTTAACCAAAAAATTGGGGGAGCAGAAGGGAGGGTGGAGAAGGGCCCACCCACGCCTGTGTGTGTTGAGTAATGAGCACCCGAGTTAATTCCCCATCAGCTATAGGGTGAAGTGAAAATACAATGTGTAAGATTTTTTAATATTAAAGATAGATATATAGGCATCTCCCTTAGAAATATGAAGATCAGTACCATTAGAAACAACTAGAGTGGCTTTCACTGGTGAGAAGGAATTAAAGATGAGGACCAGTGGAGTAAGAGACAGTGGTTTTTCATTATGAAGTCATCTAGGATTCTGCAACTTTTTAACAACTTTTTATTGTGAATTATCACATACATACAGAAGACTGCGTAAAACATATTTGGACGGTTTAACACTATAATAAAGCAAACATCTGCGTAACCACTACCTAGATGGAAGAATAGAACATTGCCAGCCCCTAGGGCACCCCCCTGACATGCCCTCTCTGAGCAAAATCTCCTCCCAACCCGACCCCAACAGGTAACGCTCTCCTGACTTTTGTGACAATAGATTTTGCATTTATTTATATTTTTATCACTTATGCATGCATCCCTCAACAATATAGTTTAGCTTTTCGTGGTTTTGACTGTTTGAATTTTTGAATATGTATATAATCTACTTAAATGAAATTTAAATTTTTAAATGCAATATTTTGCCTGTACAAGTACAAAAACTGTATTAATACACCCTCCACTATAAAGAATTATTGAGTACACTGGCTTTCCCAAATTGATATTTTCATAAGAAAAAGGTATTATTACTCATTTCTCCCAGACGCTTGTAAATATACATTTACCTTGGAACTGCACGTAATGCCTACAGATCTGTACAAGGAGTACTTATATTTCTGTACAATTAATGACCAAAGTATGTTTTTAATATCATGAGCTAAAAAGTATATTAAAATGTGATTTTAACAATAATTTCAATGACCATTCATGACTAACAGGAAAAGAAGATTCTAAGACCAGAAGGAAGAATGATGGCAAGGACAAGTCACCTTTAGAAAAGAAAGAAAATTTAGTATTTGGGCCCATACCACAGATCTGGCATTTTCGAACAGTGGTTTCTATCCAGGGCGAGTATCAGGGTTGACTTTGGAGGTTTCAAAATAATCCCAGTAAAAACCATCCTCTTCACCGGAGAGGGTAAATTAGAATTTCAGAGATGGGGAGATGGTAGCAAGCATATATATTTCAACAAACAAACAATCAGCATCCATGACAACGTCAACAAACGCTTCAGGCCATCTGGATCATAACAGAGTCGTTCCTCATCCTGATACGCTATCCCCGAGCAGAAGTGGTTTATTAACAAAGAGAAGACACTCCCAAACATCTCACTTGACCCATGGGATCCATGATCTTCTTTTCTCAACTGTGTAAATAATGGTCCCCATTTTCAAACTTGTTGGAATCTGCTCACTCCATTTCCGGCTCTGGCCCTGCTACCTGCACCGGGTGGCCGGGTACAGTATTATAAGGCGAACCACCTCATTGCTACCACTTCTCCACCTAGCCCAGAGTTATTCACTGGAACTTATTCTGGGCTGTGGAACAAAACATAACAAGACAGGGTCCTGCCATTAGCGGAGGCCAGAGATGTAGAGAGAGAACCAGTTTGGCTACATCAAGGGTGAGTCCTCCCTCTGTTGCTAGGGAGGAGCTGCTTCATCTCGTGGTCAGAGCAGAAGCTGGGAGCCATGACTCATAGAGCCTTTCCCTGACTCTGCTCTGACTCACTTTATGACCTTGGACAAGTCCCTCTACCACTCTGGGCTTCACTGTCCCCCCCCCCCCCCGCCCCCACCGTCTAGTCCTTCCGGTCTCCCTGAGACTTCAAGCATTTGCATTTTTAAAGTATTTAAACCCTTCAGGAGAACCATTTCAGAAGAAATATTGGTTCTGGAATTCAAGGGAATTATCTGAGTCAGGCTTTCCGAATAGAGGTACTGAGTCACTGTTAACCTGTGCTTTTTTGTTAGTTTTTCTTTCCTTTTTCCATCTTGAGTTCTGTTGACTTTAGTTTCACCTGTCAGCGCTGCTTATGGCTGCTTGGTCTCTTTTACTTAAGGCACCCTGTTGATCAGGCTGTATCTGACATCTGCTCAGAAACCTCTGTGACCTTCTCATTGTCTGTCAAGCTGGGATTCAAGTACTTCCATGATTAGATCCCAACCCACCTTCCCTGTCTTGTGTCCTCCATTCCTCACACATATTTTGTGATGTAGATGAACTGATCACCTAGCTGTTTCTCAAGCAAGTACCACCTCCTGAGGGTAAAGACCTTGTTTTCTTTGATCTCGTGGTCTGGGATCAAACTCAATGCCTCCTCTATTGTCATTGCTTAGCAGATGTTGGGTGAATGAGTAAATGAATGAATGAATGAATAAATGGATGGATTCTGTTTCCTCCTCCCCAAATGTCTTTAAAATATAAACACTGCCCATGTTTTATGGCCCATCTCAAATGACGTCCTCTACAGAGCCTTCCAGGACTCTCCCCGTGTGAAATGGCTTTCCCTCCTTTACACCACTCTATCTGCTCTAAGGACATAATTCCATGTATTGGATTTACATGTATATATCATAGCCCTCATATCAAAGTCCCTTGAAGGGAAAGGATATAAGTGTTTTTCAACTCAACTTTCACTCAGTAGCATTTTAATAATTACTCTTTGTGCTGAGTGTATGTGTGAACACACATGCCTTGGAAGTACTGTAGCCCCTCTTTTTTCACAATTATTCTTCATCTCTCGGTATCTCCTATAATTTGGGAGCTCTGAGATTTAACCAACATCTTCCTCTTCTACAAAATAGGGAAGTAGGACCGAAGGATCCATTTGCAACTTGAGATTCTGTTATCTAGGCACAGATTTCTTTAGGTAAAGGTTACCGGAATGAAGAAATTTAATTAAAATGTATTACTAAAAACATAATGAGCTTTTGGCATCTTATATTGCCTGGTATTTTTGTTTTCTTATAAGTCATTAAGAAAATTATATTTTTCATAGATTTTTCGCATTTGGCAATTTGTTTGCTAATTTTCTGGGCTGAAATGTCTCCAAACAAAATTAAATAATAAAAATCACAGATCCCAAAAAGACCTTAGAATTTACATACTCTGATCTTTTCATATGACAGAGGAGGATATTGAGTTTCTGGAATAGAAATTGGTTTGCTCCAAACAACATAAAGCTGGGTAAGAAATCCCCGCAAAGGATCTCATTCTTCTGGATAAGCAAGCAAAACAAACCACAAGATTCATCAGCTTCCTTCTTCCTGATGACATGCCCAAGATGTTTTTTGTTTTCTTCTCCATACCACCCCATCCACACTTTTAAAATAATTTGGGAGATTAAAAATTAGTCTTTTGGTTTCAGCAGCAATCCTAAGGGTGTCTAAAGCATATGGTCCAAGTTTTCTTCATATTAGATACATATCCATTAAGGAAAGCATTGTCAGATGGAGTCAGGGACCATTTTCCAGCTCCAGCTGAAAAACTGGGCAACAAATGAGAAAAGCAACAGTGTGAGTTTTGACTTTCTTGGAAAGCTCACCATGTCTCAGGCCAGATTTGCATCCTTTGTAACTCCACAAGGGAATTCCCAGAAGACGTATATTTTCTTTCCTTGACAAATGTCTCAAATTAAAGAGCAACGAAGGAGAATGGTTGAAGCACCAAGGGTGTGCTATTTTAAAAGATTTAACTCCGTCTTTGGCTCTTTTGAGCTGAATTGTTCACAGTTCTCTACAGGGAGAACATTTGTCGATCAATTTGTATCACATTAGGGCCCCAAGGGCACTGCTAGCAAGCTCATCTATTTATTTGAGGTTTAGTAGTGAAATAGATGGATTTTCTCCCCACCCTTACCCATTTTTTTAAAAAGTCCCAGCTGTCTTTTATTGTTCCCGATGGTAGGTGATCCTCTTAAGGGAAGCTTGGTAGAGAAGGTAGAGCCCCTGGTGTTGATGTATGCTTACATTAATCATGTCTGGGGAAGATAAAGAGTCTTGTAGGCAATTCATACAGCAGATTGAAGACAATCAAATGGCAGGCTTACTAACCCTTAAGACTATAGCATTGGCAAAGATGTCTTTTTCTCCCCCCAGAGTAAGGAGCATTGATATTTTTACACACTGCTGTAAATAGACTCTGATTTGAATTGAGGTTACTACATCTGAAACACTAAAGTTCTTATGAAGCACTTCCTGCAAAGGGTCCTTTTGTCTACATTAGCAAGAATGGTGACACATTTCATTTCAGCTTACATTCTGTGTTCATTTCTCCTTTTTTGCAAGTGTTGAAAGGATGCTGAATCTGAATGCAAAGATGTTTTCTGAATGTAAACTCTAACAAATTTAGAAAGGCGTTGAGAGGAATAGCGCAGATATTTAAAATTTGATGCATGATAAATACTGATCTGATACCAGGGATTACAAATGAAGTACTTAAATCCTAAGATGTTCTTTGTATCAAGATTTTTTTTAACTTCCAAGAGACTTTACTCATTTGCCTTCATATTCAGCGTATATAATGAGAAAGGCCCAGTACCTTCTTGGTCGGTTTTTGATCAAACGTTATTTCTCATCCCCAATTCCACACATCAACCGAGTTAAGATAATCTAATTAAAATGAGGCTGATATTGATCTTTTTCATTTTAAATACTACTTAGTATTTAAAATAATGCTAATAAACACCACTGTCTCAGCTCCCTGCGTCCCACAACCCCTTTTCCACTCCCCCCCACTCAAAAAATACCAACAGTGATGTGAATTAGCCAATATACAAAAATAAAAATGGCAAACTTTTGTAACATTATATGGCAGACACATGTCAAAGGATTTACTATCATGAATTCCAATAATCCTCACATTTCTACGGTCTCACTCTGTTGTGAACAGTTGATAAAAATGAGAGAGGTCAAGATAATTTGGTACAGATAATGAGACATGACTTGTCAAGCAGCTTGGCCAAAGTCAAAGAGATTACAAGCAGGAGAGTGAACATTTGAATCCAGACCCTTGGTCTTCACCATCCATGATGCTAACGCTAGGTTCTGCTTCCCTCCTGGTGATACGGAGCTTAGATACTTTGTTATCCTTTTCTGAGTATGTTAGAGATCATCACCACTGCATTCTTGAAGAAATTGACAGGTTACTTTAGGAATAACAGGATATTAGACTTCATAGACTAGACTCAAAGGTATTTTTAAGTTTAGTTTTGATGGCACAGGTCAGTACCTGACTGGGAGATGTTATATCAAATTTAAAAAGTCCTAATCATGGGGAAATTACAAGCTAGAAAAAGAGAAGCTCAATGTTAGTAACAAAATATAAAATGGTAATATGGATAGTAGGTAATGACAATATTCTCTAATAACCGCACATGTATTTTTATTATTTTCCACAAAACTATAATTTTGATGATATATTCTTTAATAACTGCAAGTCGAATTATTCTTGTTCCCTCAGAAAATGTTATGCCTATAATGTATGCTTTCTAAGAATTTAGCCCATGCTACTTTTAGCAAAAGAAAAATTTTTTAAAAAAACAGTAGTTTGGACCAAATCCTATGGTACCTTCTATATAGTGAAAGCTTCAAATAGTCTCCTATTTTAAATGATAATAAATCAACTCAGATTGAGACGAATATTTATTATATTTGGAATTAACAATAATAAAACCAGAAATTGCCTTCTGCAACATTCAGAGTGGAATTTAATGGAAATAAAATGATCCTGTGAAGTTTGATTTTCTACTTAAGACATTGTCATATTTTTGGAACCAAGGTCTCCCTAAGATTACATTACTTGAAAAGTTGAAATAACTGCATTCGAGTGTAAATCAGACTATTTTTGCTGGAGCTAATATCACCACCGTGGCCTAGTTTTACCTCTGTAGCCTTTTTTAAAACACACATAAGAACAGTCTGCTTAAATTTAAGAGGGAAGAGAGGAATTTCTTCTTTCTGCCTAAATCTGAAAACAAACTCACTTGCAGTAAGAAAGACGGGACTTCCGCACATTAGAAATTTCCTTCAAAACAGAGAGAAATCGTTTTTACATCAACTGCATTCTTCATTTTTACAGAGTAATTAAAAAAGAAAGAAAGGACAATGAAATACCATAGGAATTTTACCAAATGAACAGCTCTATATATTCACAATATACCTTAAAAAAATTTTTAAATGAACATATTGATTTCCCCATTTCAGTTTTTCATGGGAGCCTTTTAAAAACCAAACACGTGGGTCATCGCTGCTGATGGAGAGCCTTAACTCCCTCTGGTGTTTGACAGCCTCCGTGTAACAGAGGACACTTACATTTGGTATTTACTGAGACACTGTACTCTGCAAAATTGGACCAAAAGACAAACCTCGAACTGTAGTGGCTACTCAGCTCCTGAAACAACATCCCTGGGAAAATATTCGGAAAAGTCTGTGTAGACAAAACACCGTGCGCTTGGGAAGGGGGTGGGTAGGAGGCGTGCAGCCCTGTTATCTGGTTTCACGGTCCACAGTGATCGCGTGACCTGAGCGATTGCCCTGGATTCCCTTTGCAGTGTAGAGCTCCAGGGCAGTGTGTTTACTTTCAAAGTGGGATGGAGAATCCAGAATAAGGCAGCTCCCCTCTGACTTTTTCCCTCTTCCATCTCTGCTCCAACATTTTTTTTAAACTTACCAAATTGAGGTGACCTTCATGAGAGCTGTGCCTGGGCCTTAACTTGAATTTCTCGACTTCATTTGTGATGTGATTATGAGCGGCTCTGCACCCTTTGAGCAGAGCATTATAAAGGATATTCAGCCAGGGTGTGTGTGTGTGTGTGTGTGTGTGTGTGCGCGCGTGTGTGTGTGTGTGTGTGTGTATGAGTGTGCGTGTGTGTGAGCATGCCTGCTGGGGCAGTGGTAGAGTCAAACAACTTGGGATGGGGAACTGTAGGAATGTGAATGATAACAGCATTGGGTGTGGTGTGAAAGAAATTATTTTAATGTATTTAATGTCCGATAAATGTCACAGACTATATAGATTTCACTTAAAACAATTTCTGGACCTTACAGCTCAAATATTTCTCAAATGCATGCCTTTCTTTTCATGCCACTTTCCAAGTCCTAGAACATGTCCCCACATCAGTCACTTTGAGTACTGCAGCCGTCTCTAGTCTGGCTCCCAGCTTCCTCCGTCCAGTCCAACTTCCACGTGGCTGTTAGAGTATTCTCCTCAGACGAAACTCTGGCCATGACTTGCTGCTGCTCGAAAACCCTCCCAGGGCATCCTGTTACCAGAAGGAACAGACCCAAGGCTCCCTGTGACCTGGCCTCTTCTCACTTCAGCGTCCTTCTGCCATCTTGCTTCTCCCTGCCTACACTTCTTTTTGAGTAATAGCAAGTCACTTGTAAATTGCCCAGATATGTGCCCCGTTCTTTTCCATTCTTCATGCCACGCCATGTGTGCCTTCTGCTTCAAATTCTCTGTAATGTAATAACACCATCAACCTCTCCTTTCTCAACCTCTCCATTAAAATTGTGATCGTTAACCAGCTCCCTCAGAGAATATTTTCTGACCCTAGAGCTGACTGTCACTCATCTGTGCTTCCATAGGACACTGTCTGTAATTTATCATAGCATCAAACACATCGGATTAAAATTAGCAGATGTGTATATATGTATGTATGTTATATATATGTGTGTATAATATACATATTGGGTTAACCAACCCAATAAAATATATATACTACTATATATATATACACACATATATGAAATCTCATCATGATATAGTAATCTTTTCAAAGGGGAGCCATTTCCCAGGACCTAGCATTTACATCCCCAGGGCCTAGTAACTGGTCTATCAAAGGCATTGCATACACGTCTGTGAAGAAGTTTCTGTACCACGGAGAGCCCCACTGACCCTTTTACACTTGGTGGATATGTCTTCAGCTTAAGGAACACTTCATGTCAGATCTCCCCGCAGGGACCACTTAAAGTTTACTTTTGCTCTAGGCTAAAAACAATATGTTTGAGGAAAAACAATAACATGACTTCCATCCTTGAAATTTTCATGTGGCTAAATTTTATAGTTTCCAGACCGTTTGTGAATGACTGAAATAGTCACTAAACAAAGATATGTTTTTATATAACAATTCTGGCGATTGCAACAGATTCTACAGTTGCAGAGGACTATAGATGTTGGGCTAAAAGCAGAATGGAAGCTAACATTCACAGCAGGAGGAAAATTATCAAATTCATGAGTCGGTTCAACTGCAGTTGAAATACATGTCTCTTAAGACTGTCCTTTCCAGAAAGAAATCGTTATGATTCTGATTCTAATTGACTCTTGAAGGATGATCATTTATTATTTTAAGTAAGACCTTATGTCTTGAAGGTAGTTTAGGACATAAAAATGCTGACTTAGTACAGTTCCCTGCTGTGAAAAGCAAAATATGTGAAATTCAAACGGGAGGTCACCATTTTATTCTAAGCACAATAACTTGGATGTAAGCAAACATAGAAAATTAACTTTGGCAGCATGATAATAAATAAGACCTGTTAGTGAATTGACTGGCTTTCTCCGGCTGCTGACTTGAACCTCAGTGTAGTCTGTAATTGTAACACATCTGTACATTTTATCTGGGATTATGGTAGTCTGGTTTAGTCAATAAATATACACAGAACATTTGCTTGATGCCAGACTCTCCGCTAAGTGTTTAACATACATATGTGAAAGATGTAGGCAAGGACTTGGAGGATTTCACATTTTAGTGGAAAAGGCAAATGATTAATTCAGTAATTGTAATGCAGTGTTATAAATGATAATGATGCGCAAAAGGCAGTATAAAAAAAAAAAAAACAGAAAAGAGAAATTGAATTCAGCGTGGAAGTCCCAGGAAGGCATTCTGGAGAAGATGCTTCTGCATTTGAATCCAGTAAACTGGTAGAAATGAAGCAGAGAATGTAGCAGGAGATTCCAGAAAGAGGCAGTGAAGGCACAAAATGCTGAGAGGCCCCTTAGAATAGGGTTCATTCAAGAAACTTCAGTTAATTCAGTATGGCTCAAATATTGAATGTTTTATAGGGTAGGAGGAGGAGATGAGGTCCTAGAAGTAGTACGCAGATACCAAATGATGGGCATATGTGGATGTCCCACCTACTCGTTTCAGCTATATCATGACTGGGGAACAACAAAAAGATGGCAAGTGAGAAGATAACAGTATCATCTTTACAGTTTATAACAGTAGGATGGAGTGATACCTTAATCAGATTTAAATTAGAGGCAGGAGACGATCGCATTGTTCCAGGGAAGAAACGGTGAAGACCTGAAATAAAATATTGATGCAGAGAAGGAACTAGATATGAGAGCCATTTAGAAGTAGAAGCCACAGACCTTAGGGCCTGATGGTACATGACATGCTGACAATGAGGAGGAAAGTGTCTCAGATTTCTGGCTTAGGAGACTTGCTGGGTGGGAATGCCATTTCCTCAAGATCAGGAATTAAAGGAGAGTTCGATTTGAAGAGGCAGGGGAAGTAAGAAAGGTTGAATTTTAAACAGTTTGAATTTGGGTGACTTTGGGCGCTTTCAATCAGCCACGTTAATAGAGAATATATACAGTCGTTTAAAGCTTGAGATGAGAGCGTGGGCAGATAAGTGCTACTTGGAGTCATGGGTGTAGTAATCATTCTAGAAAGGCAGATAGAATAAAACAGGAGACTTTAACCAGGTAGGAGGAAGGGAGAAAAAGCTCAAAATTGTCTAGTTCCAAAAAGGGCTCAAGTGCCGAGGGAAAGGAAAATGTTCATCGGAGTAAAACAATAGGTCATTGTTGAATCGAAAAGAGCAATTTTAACTCGGTTGTAGTGGATGAACCTGAGATAGAAGGGTTGAGAAACGAATTGGAGGTGAGAAACTGGTAACCAGTGGAGACTGTTCTTTCAAGACCCATTGATGTGAGGGAAACACGATTAAAAGTTCAACAAGTTTTGATGCTGTTTTGAGACATGCTTAAATGGCAGGGGAATGACCCTCTAGAAAGGAAGAGGATCTATAGGCCAGGTGTTTGAGGGGTTTGGATCCATAACAGAGAAAGAGAAGTTACACTTGGAAAGGAGACATTTCATCTGATATAAGTCATGTTTTTACATAGAGGTGAATGGCAATTTGAGGCTGGTCCCACCTGGTGGCTTCTGTTTCTTCAGTGAAGTAGGGAGAGAAATAATGTGCTGAGAGAAGGGTAGAGATGATGAGACAGGTGAACTGGAAGAGCGGTGGTGATTTGGGGGAATACATTGCTGAGCAAAGAGGATTGGCTGTTCATACAACTGAGGCTTCAGCCCCCTGCCCTATTGTTCAGCCCTCCTTTCCCCTCCTCGCTTCTCCATTCCTCTCCTTGTCCTTTGGTCCTTTTTAGAGGCAAAGTAAGAACAACAATAACAGCGAAGCAATTGCCAGGTCCTCACATGGACCATCTTAGCCTCTCCAAGATGTTTGACTATGGTCAATATAAGCAGTGACCTGACAAGGTCTTTAAACTACATGAAATCCAGTCCTGCGTTACTAAATTCTTAGAGGCCACCTTCTCCTTTGGTCCATTTGGTAGAGGATGGGGGTACTAATAGAGTTCAAAGAAGTTATATATATATATATATTTTTAAACATTTATTGAGCATCTACTAGGTACCAGGAATCCTTTTATTTATTTATTTATTTATTTTTTACAGATGAATGAAATGGATGGCTAAATGGGTTTTTATTTATTTATTTATTCACCTTTGGCTGTGCTGGGTCTCCGTTTCCCTGCGAGGGCCCTCTCCAGTTGCGGCGAGCGGGGGCCACTCTTCATCGCGGCGCGCGGGCCTCTCACTATCGCGGCCTCTCTTGTTGCGGAGCACAGGCTCCAGACGCGCAGGCTCAGCAGCTGTGGCTCACGGGCCCAGTTGCTCCGCGGCATGTGGGATCTTCCCAGACCAGGGCTCGAACCCGCGTCCCCTGCATCGGCAGGCAGACTCTCAACCACTGCGCCACCAGGGAAGCCCCAGTTATATTTTTAAATTAAAGCTACAGAAGAAGTTCTTATAAATAAAATGCTAACCTCATCCTGTCATTACTATCTTCTATTTCGGTTTTATCCAAGAATCCATGAAAATATCGTGCAAGAATTGTTCTACATGTGCAACATACTTTTATGTTTAAAATTTTAGAAAACATATGATAAAAATGGCATGCACTTATTAATTGTGTCTTAGATAAATAAACCAAGGTTCAGTATCTAAAGCCAATTCCCATTCTAATTTCACTTCTGGACTGATTTGTTTTATTTTGAAGATTTTTTCATAAACATATTCCAATTCTGATAGTACACTAAATTTATTATAGCAATAAATATATCATATATATGCATACACAGACATACATATTAAATGTTTCATAATATATTTTATTTGAATATCATACTCAAAGAAACTAAACCATTAAAAAAAACCATTACAGGGTTGGGTTATTCATTTATTTTTTAAGTTTTGGAATGGGGGGAATTGGTCTGGGAGAGACAGACTGGAGACAATATAAGGATTTTTGAATTTATAAACGTAAAGATTGTGGGTTAATCATAGTTTTATAAATTGAAACACATTTAACCTTAAAAGGGACTGGGTTACATTAAAAGTATACTACTGTGAATATCTTTTTAAGTAGGTCATTCTGTCTACCCATGAATTAAGTTTATCTTTCAAAATATATAGTGCTCAGAGTGGGTTATAATTTCATGACCAGCTGAAGGTTACTTGTGACTATTTATTCAGTTATTTTTCAAGTGACGGCAATCTGCCTGCATCTGCGTTAAACTTTGGTATGGAAGACTTGACCACTACTCAAATACAAGGCAAGGATGATGTGAAAACAAGGAACGTTGTTAATATCAGCTATGCAGCAGGATGTAAGATTTTGGCCTTTGTCTGGCATCCATTCTCCCTTGGAACGCCTGACACAGCATTTATCAGAATCTCAAGATTGAACTCATATCCCAAACTCTTCTCTCTACTCTCCAGAACCCCCGCTCCCCAAAGGATGATCTAATACACTAAGACTCCTTTTGGTGTCTCATTTTCCATCTATGCCTAACAAGTGTTTTAACTTTAGTGTCACATCGACTTTTTTTCCTCCATAAATTACCCTGCAAGTATGCATACACTCTGTTGGCCATTCACATCCAAGAAACACACCCTGAGGAAGAGCCAGTTTCAGCAAAGCTGCCACCTAAAGAGACAGGACCACTATTCAGTGGCTTCGTGCTTCAGGCACTCTGCTTTCTCCATGCCAACGGGAGAGAGTACAGCCTTGACGAGGCAAGAGGAAAAGAATCCGGAAGATCTAGGGATGGAGTTAATTGACCGTGTAGATGTACCAGAATTTCCAGGAACTAAAGGGATAAGCCAGGGCTTTCCAACTAGAAAACACTGAGAAATAATGTATAAGAGAGTTGGAGATGTATCAAAGGAAAATTATTCCTTCTGTATTTCACCATGGACGTAAGAATTATGAAACCTGGCTTCAAGATATCCCTCCAGATATTTATATGACGCTGGGTACTTGGCTTCCTTGTGTCCCATTTTCTCTGTCACTAAAAGGAAGAAATGAATTGACCTCTGGTTATAGTCTTGTCTCTATTATTTAAATTGCAGACATCTTTAAATATAAGTTCAAGCATATTTTTAAATGTCAGTGAAAATGTGTCTAGTGATAAGTATGAAAGTTACACACTAAATATTATTTGAATAGTTATCTGCTATATCTGCAGTTATAGTTATCTGCAGTTATCTGCAGTTGCTAAGTCTCTTCACACTTTGCTATCCCTTTATGTGTCCTTATCCCACCTTTATCTCTGTAAGTAGTTTTTTCTTTCACATGTCTCTATGAGTGAACCATCTGTGCATTTTTCTTCCTGGCAGGATCTTGATGGATTAGAGCATATAACAATAAACAAACATAGTATAAAAATGTATAATAATAAAAATAATATTAAATATAATATGTAAGTATATTCAATATGTGTATGTATTTATGTATTTAACCCTATAAAGAATGTGGTTTTAGAGCCAGCATTTTAGGGTCAAGAAAATTGATACAAAGAAATGTTAAATAATTTTCCAAAAGTCACACTAGGCTCTATTTGGCAAAGTCAGTAGCCGGTACTATAACCTAAATGTTTTTTCTCACTCCAGAGACCCTCAGAGCCACCTATTTCCTTATGAGAAAAACCTCTGGTCACCTCTGTTAGTGCTCATAATTTTTGATTATTTCTATACCATCCCCATTATCCTATTAATCTGATATGATATGAATGTTATAATATCATTCATACTATTCATATTATATATCACACATTCAATATCATTCATGTTATAATATCAATGTTATACTTTTCTAAGAACTTTCTAGACTTTCTGGGCTTAGTAAACTGGACTATTACTAACTAGTTGCTAGGTTGTTAGGGTGCCTACTGTCAATGGCAATGAACTATTAATGGGTAAAAACTAATAATAAAAGCTTGGTAAA
This sequence comes from Balaenoptera ricei, assembly GCF_028023285.1. Lineage (NCBI taxonomy): Eukaryota > Metazoa > Chordata > Mammalia > Artiodactyla > Balaenopteridae > Balaenoptera > Balaenoptera ricei. The sequence goes on along the minus strand of NC_082658.1, from coordinate 3,960,628 downwards.
CTTAATCTTTGCCACTAGCCCAGCCAAGCAGAACTGGCTATAGAGTTGGATTTTTTTTCTTTTTTCAGCTCTTCCCCCTTGCTTAGTGCACATGGGCTTGGCATTTATTTTTCCTCTCGGTGGGAACATCAGAGCTGTGGGTGGCCTCTCTTGAAACCTCCTGTTTAAAATGTACTTGAGGAGGAAGCATGGTGCTTTCTCAACGAAAAAGAGAACATCTGTTCTTTTCCATAGAGAATCAAAATATAGTGAGATTGGACCCAGGGCGAGTTCATTTGCCCCCTCTACCTCTTGGACTCACCAAGCCTATTTTTTTCCCCAACTAATGGTCCCCAAGCAGAGAGGGAGGCAGATTCTTGAGCCTAAGTCACATGCTCTTCCTGCCAGAAGGAGACACTTCGACACGGTGTCATCAGTTATCGGTCAGTGAGATTGTTTCTTGACTGTTTGGGATTTCCAAAGGAAATGAGGAACGGTCTTAGTTATCTGTCTTCCCCTCTATCCTCCTTTTCTAAGAGTTCCTCTTCTGCCCCAATTTAATTCTCCTTGCTGTGCTCTGGGATATTTCTCTCCTCACACCTCTCTCTGCTATGTCTTCTCAGTCTTGAAACAACAGTGCCCACTTCCTTCTCAGACCATTTCCTTCATCTAAACAAAAACACATATCCCATGAAAACTGGGAGTTTTTTTTACTTTTTTTCTTTGGCTGTGCCCCATGGCTTGTCTGGGATCTTAGCTCCCAGACCCGGGATCAAACCCCGGCCCTCAGCAGTGAGAGCACGAAGTCCTAACAACTGGACGCCAGGGAAGTCCCTAAAATTCTTTTTTAAAATGGAGGAAATCGTGTCTGCAACTACTCCCACCTCTCACCATCTTTCTGTCTCACAAAACTCTTTGAATGATGCTTATTCACTCTGTGCATTGAGTTGCCTACCAATCTACTCACTCCACACCCAGCCATCCAGCCTGATCCTGGAACCTCCACGAAATGGCTCTCACCAAATTCTAGAGTGTGCTTTTTGCCAAAAAATCTAATGGGCATTTTTCAGTTCTATTTTAAGGTGACCTTCCTCCATGTTTTGATACTTTTGACCCCTCCATTCTTAAAAAGCCATCACCCCTTGAATTCTCTGGCACTCACTGATGCTTATTTCAAACCCGTCTGGTTATTCTTAGTCTTTTCCATGCACAACTCTTCCCCACTCATCTGCTAAAAGGTAACTACTCTCCGATGTCCTGCTGAGAGCAGCTGAGTATCCTGCACTACAGAGTTCTGTGCCCAACAGCCTTCTTTACGTTTGATGGACACCACAAACTAAAACCTTCAAAGCACATCTTCGCATGTTTCGCGTAGCAAACAGGCACTGCTTCTCCGATCCCACATTCTCAATAAACTATACCATCCTGTTTTCAGCTGCACAAAATAGAAACCCAAGGGTCCCCCTAAATCTTCCATTTCACTCATCCCCTTATCCAAATTACCCTTTGGTTGATTATGTGTATTAAATGCTTTAAAATCCATTCATTGCTCTATGTCTCTTGTATTTCTGCTTTAGTTCAGGCTCAAGCTTCTCTTGAATAAGTCCATGGACTTCACTTTTCTTCCTGGCTTCACCTTTATGTTCCTATACTCTACCTTCCATTGCTGTAGCCAAGGTGGTCTTTCCAAAATTAACATGTGCCCTTGGCATAAACTCAGAACACCTCGGAAGAAGTCCATCAGAGTTGTCACTCTTTTGCTTCAGCTCACAGCAGCCCTACCCACTGTGTGCCCCAATAATCTCATATGTCAAACCACCTGCAAGTAGCCACACATGCACGTTCTCCCATCATCCTGTCTTTGTACCTTGTAATTTACTCTGTCCAGAATGCCCTTTCTTTGTTATACTCCCCTCTTCATCCTGCTTAGAGTCTAATTGTTCGTTAAGGTGTAATTGTTCGTTAAGGTGAAGATTTAAAGTCTGTGAGAAGCGTTCCCTGAGCACCCAGGTTGGGCTAGCTTCCTTTCTGTGAGGTCCCAGAACTTCTCACATCTCACCTCTTATAGCACGTACACGTTCCAGAATAAACTTCAATCTACTTATCTAGCTGCCCTACCTCGCTGTTCATTCTTTTAGCTCTGTATCTATCAAATGTTCTATCTGTAGTACCAAGCTCAGACAGTGACTCATAGTAGTTTCCAAATATTGGTGGAGGAAATAATATGTTCAGTGAAATACGTTATGGCTGGTTTGTCTAGTCATATAGGAATAAAGTCTGGGAGGAATTTACAACCCAAGGTAAAGAGCACTTTCATCACTCACCCTGGTAGCTGCTGTGAACCCTTCCCAGAAGCAATAAGATTTTTGTGGGTTTCAAGAAAGAGATATATTTCTGTTTCACACCAGATGCTCAGAGAATTTTTAAAGAATGGTTAAGCATTCTACAAAATACAGAATGCAGGCTTTAATTGTACCACCTAGGAAAATAGATTAACCCTAACTTTGTCTCTCCCATAAGTGAATACTTTTACTATAAAGCAACACTTTAGTTTAGCCACTGAAATAGTGGCAATAGAATTGAGTATGTCTTTCATTCTGTTACTCCTAGGTGCATACAGTGAAACACTATACATTTAAATGTCAGAATGTGTGATAACTCCAGCATAGGTCAAACTGAAGTTTATCTTTGCTTTTGCTTTAAAAATAAATGGAATCATACAATATGTGGTCTTTGTGACTTAGCATAAGGGTTTTCCAGGTTTATCTATGTTATAGCGTATATCGGTTTTTCATTCATTTGTATTGCCGAATAACATTCCATGGCATCAATGTGTTACCTTGTATTTATCCACTCATCAGTTGATGGATATTTGAGTTATTTCCACTTTCTGGCTATTATAAATACAGCTGCTATAAAAATTCGTGTACAAGTTTTTATGTGGGCATAAGGTTTCCTTTCTCTGGGGTACATACCTAGTAATGGAATTGCTGGGTCATATGGTAACTCTATGTTTAAACTTTAGAGGATCTGTCAAACATTTCACAAAGTGGCTTTACCATTTTACGTTCTCTCTAGCAGTATATAAGCATTCTGATTTCTTTACATCATCCCAAACACTTGTTATTTTTCGGTTGTTTTCTTTACCGCCATCCTTATGTGTGTAAAATGTTATCAAATTGTGATATATAATTGTGGTTTTGATTTGCATTTCAGTAATGGTTAATGACATTGAGAATCTTTTCATGTGATTATTGGCCATTTGCACATCTTCTTTGGATAAATGTCTATCGAGATCCTTTACCTATAATGATACTGAGTATCTTTTCATATGCTTTTTGGACTTTTGTATAGTTTTCGGGAGAGATGTCTATTCAGATACTTTGCCCATTTTAAAATTGTGTAAATTTTTTATTATTGGGTTGTAAGAATTCTTTATATATTCTAGGTATAACTACCTTATCAGAGATATGGTTTGCAAATATTATCTCCCATTCTGTGAATTGTCTTTTAATTTCTTGATGGTATCCTTTGGAACATATGTTGACTTTTTTTTTTTTAGCATCTTTATTGGAGTATAATTGCTTTACAATGGTGTGTTAGTTTCTGCTGTATAACAAAGTGAATCAGCTATACATATACATATATCCCCATATCTCCTTCCTCTTGGGTCTCCCTCGAACCCTCCATATCCCACCTCTCTAGGTGGTAACAAAGCATCGAGCTGATCTCCCTGTGCTATGCGGCAGCTTCCCACTAGCTATCTATTTTACATTTGGAAGCATATATAAATACATGCCACTCTCTCACTTTGTCCCAGCTTATGCTTCCCTCTCCCCGTGTCCCCAAGTCCATTCTCTACATCTGCGTCTTTGTTCCTGTCCTGCCCCTAGGTTCTTCAGAACCTTTTTTTTTTCTTTTTAGACTCCATATATATGTGTTAGCATACGGTATTTGTTTTTCTCTTTCTTACTTCACTCTGCATGACAGACTCTAGGTCCATCCACCTCACTACAAATAAGTCAGTTTCGTTTCTTTTCATGGCTGAGTAATATTCCATTGTATATATGTACCACATCATCTTTATCCAGTCATCTGTCAACGGACACCTAGGTTGATTCCGTGTCCTGGCTATTGTAAATAGAGCTGCAATGAACATTTTGGTACATGACTCTTTTTGAATTACGGTTTTCTCAGGGTATATGCCCAGTAGAGGGATTGCTGGGTCGTATGGTAGTTCTACTTTAAAGTTTTTAAGGAACCTCCATACTCTTCTCCATACTGGCTGTATCAATTTACATTCCCACCAACAGTGCAAGAGGGTTCCCTTTTCTCCACACCCTCTCCAGCATTTATTGTTTGTAGATTTTTTGATGATGGCCATTCTGACTGGTGTGAGGTGATACCTCATTGTAGTTTTGATTTGTATTTCTCTAATGATTAGTGATATTGAGCATCCTTTCATGTGTTTGTTGGCAATCTGTATATCTTCTTTGGAGAAATGTCTATTTAGGTCTTCTGCCCATCTTTGGATTGGGATGTTTGTCTTTTTGATACTGAGCTGCATGAGCTGCTTGTAAATTTTGGAGATTAATCCTTTGTCAGTTGCTTCATTTGCAAATATTTTCTCCCATCCTGAGGGTTGTCTTTCCGTTTTGTTTATGTTTTCCTTTGCTTTGCAAAAGGTTTTAAGTTTCATTAGGTCCCATTTGTTTATTTTTGTTTTTATTTCCATTTCTCTAGGAGGTGAGTCAAAAAGGATCTTGCTGTGATTTATGCCATAGAGTGGTCTGCCTATGTTTTCCTCTAAGAGTTTGATAGTGTCTGGCCTTACATTTAGGTCTTTAATCCATTTTGAGTTTATTTTTATGTATGGTGTTAGGGAGTGTTCTAATTTCATTCTTTTACATGTAGCTGTCCAGTTTTCCCAGCACCACTTATTGAAGAGGCTGTCTTTTCCCCATTGTATATTCTTGTCTCCTTTATCAAAGACAAGGTGACCATATGTGTGTGGGTTTATCTCTGGGCTTTCAATCCTGTTCCATTGATGTATATTTCTGTTTTTGTGCCAGTACCATACTGTCTTGATTACTGTAGCTTTGTAGTATAGTCTGAAGTCCAGGAGCCTCATTCCTCGAGCCCCATTTTTCTTTCTCAAGATTGCTTTGTCTATTCAGAGTCTTTTGTGTTTCCATACAAATTGTGAAATTTTTTGTTCTAGTTCTGTGAAAAATGCCATTGGTAGTTTGATTGGGATTGCACTGAATCTGTAGATTGCATTGGGTAGTACAGTCATTTTCACAATGTTGATTCTTCCAATCCAAGAACATGCTATATCTCTCCGTTTGTATCATCTTTAATTTCTTTCATCAGTATCATAGTTTGCTGCATACAGGTCTTTTGTCTCCTTAGGTAGGTTTATCCCTAGGTATTTTATTCTTTTTGTTGCAGTGGTAAATGGGAGTGTTTCCTTAATTTCTCTTTCAGCTTTTTCATCATTAGTGTATAGGAATGCAAGAGATTTCTGTGCATTAATTTTGTATTCTGCTACTTTATCAAATTCATTGATTAGCTCTAGTAGTTTTCTGATAGCATCTTTAGGATTCTCTATGTATAGCATCATGTCATCTGCAAACAGTGACAGCTTTGCTTCTTCTCTTCTGGTTTGGATTCCTTTTATTTCTTTTTCTTCTCTGATTGCTGTGGCTAAAACTTCCAAAACAATGTTGAATAATACTGGTGAGAGTGAGCAACCTTGTCTTGTTCCTGATCTTAGAGGAAATGGTTTCAGTTTTTCACCATTGAGGACGATGTTGGCTGTGGGTTTGTCATATATGGTATTTATTATGTTGAGGTAAGTTCCCTCTATGCCTACTTTCTGGAGGGTTTTTATCATAAATGGGTGTTGAGTTTTGTCGAAAGCTTTTTCTGCATCTATTGAGATGATCATATGGTTTTTCTCCTTCAGTTTGTTAATATGTTTTATCACATTGATTGATTTGCATATATTGAAGAATCCTTGCATTCCTGGGATAAACCCCACTGATCATGATGTATGATCCTTTTAATGTGCTGTTGGATTCTGTTTGCTAGTAATTTGTTGAGGATTTTTGCATCTATGTTCATCAGTGATATTGGCCTGTAGTTTTCTTTCTTTGTGACATCTTTGGTTTTGGTATCAGGGTGATGGTGGCCTTGTAGAATGAGTTTGGGAGTGTTCCTCCCTGTGCTATATTTTGGAAGAGTTTGAGAAGGATAGGTGTTAGCTCTTCTCTAAATGTTTGATAGAATTTGCCTGTGAAGCCATCTGGTCCTGGGCTTTTGTTTGTTGGAAGATTTTTAATCACAGTCTCAATTTCAGTGCTTGTAATTGGTCCGTTTATATTTTCTATTTCTCCCTGGTTCCGTCTTGGAAGGTTGAGCTTTTCTAAGAATTTGTCCATTTCTTCCAGGTGGTCCATTTTATTGGCATATAGTTGCTTGTAGTAATCTCTCATGATCCTTTGTATTTCTGCAGTGTCAGTTGTTACTTATCCTTTTTCATTTCTAAATCTATTGATTAGAGTCTTCTCCCTTTTTTTCTTGATATGTCTGGCTAATGGTTTATCAATTTTGTTTATCTTCTCAAAGAACCAGCTTTTAGTTTTATTGATCTTCGCTCTTGTTTCCTTCATTTCTTTTTCTTATATTTCTGATCTGATCTTTATGATTTCTTTCCTTCTGCTAACTTTGGGGGTTTTTTTGTTCTTCTTGCTCTAATCGCTTTATGTGTAAGGTTAGATTGTTTATTTGAGATTTTTCTTGTTTCTTTAGGTAGGCTTGTATAGCTATAAACGTCCGTCTTAGAACTGCTTTTGCTGCATCCCATACGTTTTGGGTCATCGTGTTTTCATTGTCATTTGTTTCTAGGTATTTTTTGATTTCTCTTCAATTTCTTCAGTGATCTCTTGGTTATTAAGTAGTGTATTGTTTAGCCTCCATGTGTTTGTATTTTTTACAAATTTTTTCCTTTAATTGATATCTAGTCTCATAGCATTGTGGTCAGAAAAGATACTTGATACAATTTCAATTTTCTTAAATTTACCAAGGCCAAGATATGATCTATCCTGGAGAATATTGCATGAGCACTTGAGAAGAAAGTGTATTCTGTTCCTTTTGGATGGAATGTCCTATAAATATCAATTAAGTCCATCTTGTTTAATGTATCATCTAAAGCTTGTTTCCTTATTTATTTTCATTTTGGATGGTCTGTCCATTGGTGAAAGTGGGGTGTTAAAGTCCCCTACTATGATTGTGTTACTGTCGATTTCCCCTTTTAAGGCTGTTAGTATTTGCCTTATGTATTGAGGTGCTCCTCTGTTGGGTGCATAAATATTTACAATTGTTATATCTTCTTCTTGGATTGATCCCTTGATCATTATGTAGTGTTCTTCTTTGTCTCTTATAATAGTCTTTGTTTTAAAGTCTATCTTGTCTGATATGAGAATTGCTACTCCAGCTTTGTTTTGATTTTCATTTGCATGGAATATCTTTTTCCATCCCCTCACTTTCAGTCTGTATGTGTCCCTAGGTCTGAAGTGGGTCTCTTGTAGACAGCATATATACGGGTCTTGTTTTTGTATCCATTCAGCCAGTCTATCTCTTTTGGTTGGAGCATTTAATCCATTTACATTTAAGGTAAGTATCGATATGTATGTTCCTATTACCATTTTCTTAATTGTTTTGGGTTTATTATTGTAGGTCTTTTCCTTCTCTTGTGTTCCCTGCCTAGAGAAGTTCCTTTAGCATTTGTTGTAAAGCTGGTTTGGTGGTGCTGAATTCTCTTAGCTTTTGCTTGTCTGTAAAGCTTTTAATTTCTCCGTCAAATCTGAATGAGGTCCTTGCTGGGTAGAGTAATCTTGGTTGTAGGTTTTTCTCCTTCATCACTTTAAATATGTCTTGCCACTCCCTTCTGGCTTGCAGAGTTTCTGCTGAAAGATCAGCTGTTAACCTTATGGGGATTCCCTTATGTGTTATTTGTTGTTTTTCCCTTGCTGCTTTTAATATTTGTTCTTTGTATTTAATTTTTGATAGTTTGATTAATATGTGTCTTGGCGTGTTTCTCCTTGGATTTATCCTGTATGGGACTCTCTGTGCTTCCTGGACTTGATTAACTATTTCCTTTCCCATATTAGGGAAGTTTTCAACTATAATCTCTTCAAATATTTTCTCAGTCCCTTTCTTTTTCTCTTCGTCTTCTGGGACCCCTATAATTTGAATGTTGGTGCATTTAATGTTGTCCCAGCAGTCTCTGAGACTGTCCTCAATTCTTTTCAGTCTTTTTTCTTTATTCTGCTCTGCAGTAGTTATTTCCACTATTTTATCTTCCAGGTCACTTATCTGTTCTTCTGCCTCAGTTATTCTGCTATTGATCCCTTCTAGGGAATTTTAAATTTCATTTATTGTGTTGTTCATCACTGTTTGTTTGCTCTTTAGTTCTTCTAGGTCCTTGTGAAACGTTTCTTGTATTTTCTCCATTCTATTTCCAAGATTTTGGGTCATCTTTACTATCATTACTCTGAATTATTTTTCATGTAGACTGCCTATTTCCTCTTCATTTGTTTGGTCTGGTGGGTTTTTACCTTGCTCCTTCATCTGCTGTGTGTTTCTCTATCTTCTCATTTTGCTTAACTTACTGTGTTTGGGGTCTCTTTTTCGTAGGCTTCAGGTTTGTAGTTCCCGTTGTTTTTGGTGTCTGCCCTCAGTGGGTAAGGTTGGTTCAGTGGGTTGTGTAGGCTTCCTGGTGGAGGGCACTAGTGCCTGTGTTCTGGTGGATGAGGCTGGATCTTGTCTTTCTGGTGGGCAGGACTGCATCCGATGGTGTGTTTTGTGGTGTCTGTGACCTTATTATGATTTTAGGCAGCCTCTCTGCTACTGGGTGGGGTTGTGTTCCTGTCTTGCTGGTTGCTTGGCCTAGGGTTTCCAGCACTGTAGCTTTCTGGTTGTTGAGTGAAACTGGGTCTTAGTGTTGAGATGGAGATCTCTGGGAGAGCTTTCGCTGTTTGATATTATGTGGAGCTTGGAGGTCTCTGGTGGACCAATGTCCTGAACTCGGGTCTCCTACCTCAGAGGCACAGGCCTGGCACCTGGCCGGAGCACCAAGACCCTCTCAGCCATGTGGCTCAGAAGAAAAGGGAAGAAAAAAGAATGAAAAAAATAAAATAAAAAGAAATAAAGTTATTAAAATAGAAAATTAAAAAATTATTAAAAATAAAAAATTAAAAAGTAATTTAAAAAAAAGAAAAAAGAAAGAAGAGAGCAACCCAACCAAAAATCAAATCCACCATTGATTAACAAGTGCTAAAAACTATATTTAAAAAAATAAAAATTAAAAAATGGACAGACAGAACCGTAGGACAAATGGTAAAAGCAAAGCATTATAGACAAAATCACACAAAGAAGCATACACATACACACTCATAAAAAGAGAAAAAAGAAAAAAATATATATTTATATATTAAAAAAAAAGGAAGAGAGCGACCAAATCAATAAACAAATCTAACAGTGATAATGAACACTAAATACTAAACTAAGATTAAAAATAAAACCAGAAACCAGCCAGTCACATACAGCAAACCCCAAGTCTACAGTTGCTCGCAAAGTCCACCTCCTCCATTTGGGATGATTCGTTGTCTATTCAGGTATTCAACAGATGCAGGCACATCAAGTTGTTTGTGGAGTTTTAATCCACTGCTTCTGAGGCTGCTGGGAGAGATTTCCCTTTCTCTTCTTTGTTCGCACAGCTCCCGGGGTTCAGCTTTGGATTTGGCCCCTCCTCTGTGTGTAGGTCGCCTGAGGACGTCTGTTCGTCGCTCAGACAGGACGGGGTTAAAGGAGCAGCTGCTTCGGGGGCTCTGGCTCACTCAGGCCGCGGGGAGGGAGGGGTACGGAGGAGGCGGGGCGAGCCTGCGGCGTCAGAGGCGTCTTGACGTTGCACCATCCCGAGGCGCGCAGTGCGTTCTCCCGGGGAAGTTGTCCCCGGATCACAGGACCCTGGCAGTGGCGAGCTGCACCGGCTCCCAGGGGGGGCGGTTTGGAGAGTGACCTGTGCTCGCACACAGGCTTCTTGGTGGCAGCAGCAGCAGCCTTAGCGTCTCATGCCCGTCTCTGGGGTCCGCGCTGATTGCCGCGGCTCGCGCCCGTCTCTGGAGCTCGTTTAGGCCGCGCTCTGAATCCCCTCTCCTCGCGCACCAGGAAACTAAGAGGTAAGACAAAGTCTCTTGCCTCTTCGGCAGCTACACACCTTTTCCCGGACTCCCTCCCGGCTAGCTGTGGCGCACTAGCCCCTTCAGGCTGTGTTCACGCCGCCAACCCCAGTCCTCTCCCTGCGATCCGACCGAAGCCCGAGCCTCAGCTCCCAGCCCCCGCCCGCCCCGGCGGGTGAGCAGACAAGCCCCTCGGGCTGCTGAGTGCTGCTCGGCGCCGAGCCTCTGTGCGGGAATCTCTCAGCTTTGCCCTCCGCACCCCTGTGGCTGCGCTCTCCTCCGCGGCTCCGAAGCTTCCCCCCTCCGCCACCCGCAGTCTCCGCCCGTGAAGGGGCTTCCTAGTGTGTGGAAACGTTTCCTCCTTCACGGCTCCCTCCCACTGGTGCAGGGCCTGTCCCTATTCTTTTGTTTCTGTTATTTCTTTTTCTTTTACCCTACCCAAGTACGGGGGGAGTTTCTTGCCTTTTGGGAGGGCTGAGGTCTTCTGCCAGCATTCAGTTGGTGTTCTGTAGGAGCTGTTCCAGGTGTAGACGTATTTCTGATGTATTTGTGGGGGGGAAGGTGATCTCCACGTCTTACTCCTCCGCCATCTTGAATGTCTCCCCCATACATTCACTTTTGACGAAGTGCAGTTTATCTTTTTTTTCCTTTCAATACAGTGGTTTTGCTGTCATATCTAAGAAAACTTTGTTAAACCCAAGTCATGAAGATTTACTCCTGTACTTTCTTCTAAGAGTTTTATGGTTTTAGCTCTTACATTTAAGCTCTTACATGTAGAGTTAGTTTTTGTGTATGGTGTGAGGGAAGTGTTCAGTTTCAGCTTTTTGCACGTGACTACCTGATTGTCCCAGCACTATTTGTTGAGAAGACTATTCTTTCTGTATTGAATTGTCTTGGCACCCTTGTTAAAAATCAAGTGACCATAAATGTGAGAGTGTATCACTGGACCTTCAGTTCCCTTCCATTGATTTATGTGTGTATCCTGGTACAGGCACCACACAGTTTTCATTACTCTAGCTCTGTATTAAGTTTAGACATTGGGAACCATGAGTCCTCCAACTTTGTTCTTTTTCTAGTTATTTTTGGCTATCCTGGGTCATTGAATTTCCATATGAATTTTAGGATCAGCTTATCATTTTCTGCAAAAAAAACCCCAAAACTTTTTGGGACTTTGATAAGAATTGTATTGAATCAATAGATCACTTTGGAGCATATTGTCATTTTAACAAAATAAAAATAATAAGTTTTTCGATTCATGAATTTGGGATGTTTTCCCATTTATTTAGATTTTCTTTAATTTCTTTCGGCAATATTTTTTTAGTTTTCACAGAATAAGTTTGTACTTCTTTTGTTAAATTTATCCCTATGTATTTTATTCTTTTGGGTGCTTTTGTAAATGGAATTATCTTTATTTAATTTCAGACTTCTATTGCTAGTGTACAAAAATAAAATAGATTTTTGTATATTGATCTTATATCTTGCAACTTGCTGAGCTCCTTTATTAGTTTCAATAGTGTTTTCATGGATTCCTTAGGATTTTCTACACTCAAGCTCATGTCATCTGCAAATAGAGGTAGTTTTGCTTCTTCCTTTCCAATCTGAATGGTCCTTATTTCAATTACTTGCCTAACTACCCTGGCTTGAATTTCCAGTATAATGTTGAATAGAAGTGGTGAGAGCAAATATCCTCATCATATTCCCAAAGTTAGGAGGAAGGCTTTTATTCTTTCACCATTAACATGATGCTAGCTGTGGTCTTTTTAAAGATTATCAGTTTGAGGAAGTTACCTTCTATTCAGCATTTGTTGAGTGCTTTTTGCATAAAATGATGATGGATTTGGTCAAATATTCTTTCTGTGTTTATTGAGATGATCATGTGTTCTTTTTTCTTTATTCTATTAGTATGCTGTATTTAATTGGTTGAAAGTCTTATGTTGACCCAACCTCACATTCCTGGGTAAATCTGACAAGTTTGCGGTGTATAATTTTTTTAATACAGTACTAGATTCAGTTTGCTAGAATTTTGTTGAGCAATTTCATGTTTAAATTTATAAAATATATTGGTCAGTAGTTTTCTTTTCTTATGATGCTTTGTCCGGTTTTGGTGTAAGGGTAAAATCAGCCTGGTGGAATGAGTTTAGAAGTGTTCTGTTCATTCTGTTTTTAGAAGAGTTTGTGCAGTATTGGTGTTAATTCTTCTTTCCATATTTGGTAGAATTCACCTATGATGCTATCTGGACCTGGGCATTTCTTTGTGGGAAGATTTATGATTAGTAATTCAATCTCTTTACTTTTGTAGGTATATTCAGATTTTCTTCTTGAGTCAGTAAAATAGCTTGTGTTGTCTAAGAAATTATCCATTTCATCTAAGTTACCTAGAGTTTGTAAATTGGACTGGAAGCGTCAGAAATCATAAACTCTATGATAACTGTATTTAAGATTAAATTATTGCTAACGCTCTTTGATCAGGCATATGCAGCACCATTTGATTAAAAATGACAATTAACTATATATTATATATATAATTAACAATATAGATTTAAATAGAGATATTAAATTATTTTCAGCTAGAAAAATATGTGTTGGTTGAAATAGTACAGCCTACCAGCCTACTTATTAAAAGAGTACACATAGACATCTCAAGTCCCTTCTCAGTCTAGGAGAGGGATATGTCAATAAACGTCCACCCACGTCTACATTAACCAGCTATGTTACCTGTGCAGTGTAGCATTAGTCTCTTTTTTGCACTATAACTTAATCCTTGTAACGTTGTCAGGTGTTTATTGAACACTTAGAAATGAAATACTCTTAGTTACCTTTTTGAGTAAATAAACAAGGTAATTAAAAAGGAGCCAAAAAGCCAAGTATCTTTGTTTGCCAACATAATGCAAATAACTCTTGCTGTCAGCCCCTTCTTTAATGTAATTTAGTCCTCAATAGACTTTCAGTCTATGAACACACCAGTGAAAGTAGGGAAGAAAAGGTTCAAAGAATGGTTGTTCTTAGAGGATGCAGTTGTTACTAGAAAGGAGAGATATGCAGGTTATTTTAAGTGTCTTTAAAAATGAGTGATGGAAAAAGGTCTAGAAGAAAAAAATCTTTCAACTTGAACTTTTAAATCTAGAGAGAATTCATTTCCAATATAAAGATTTTTATAAATTGAGACATAATTGACATATAACACTGTGTTAGCTTAAGGTATACAATAGGTTTATTTGACACATTTATATATTGCAATATGATTACCACCATAGCATTAGCTAACACTTCTATCTGGTCACATAATTTTTACTTCTTTTTTATGGTGAGAGTATTTAAGATCTAGTCTCTTAGCAAATTTAAAATATGTAATACAGTATTGTTGACTACAATCATAATGCTGTACATTAGTTCTCCAGAACTTATTCATCTTCTAACTGCAATTTTGTTCCCTTTGGCCAACACTCCCAAATTCTTCCCCCCACCCCCCAGTCACTGGTAACAACCCACTCTCTGTTTTAATGAGTTCAGCTTATTTAGTTCTACTATAAGTGATATTAACACTTGTATTTGTCTTTGTATGACTTGTCTCACTTAGCATAGTACCCTCAAGGTCCATTCATGTTGTTGCAAATGGCGGGATTTCCTTCTTTTGCAGGGCTGAGTAATATTCCGTTACATATTCTGCATCTTCTTTATCCATTCATCCATTGATGGATGGATATGAAATGTTCTGGGGCCATAATGACAGACCTGGTCATGAATAGATTAGAGTTCTTTTCCTTGGAAGATCTGTATTGCAAGCCATTCACTTTCATAAATACCAATTGCAATTTAGTTAGAAGCAATTGAATGAGTGTTGTGAGTAAATAATTTATTCTCCTAACAATCTCATGAAGAGGGATAATTACCCCTGTCTGACATACGGTAGAACTGAATCTCACCCAAGTTAGTAAGTATGGAATCTTAGAGTTCCTTAAACTAAATCCAAAGTTAGAACAAGGCAGAAAAAGTGTATTACCAAAACCAAACATTTGTCTTATTGTCTAGAATCAGGGCTTTGGAATGCAACATACAGAGAAGGACTAGTGAAATTGAATTTAAAAAGTAGTTTAATTTTCTGTATCTGTAAAAAATAGTGCAGGGAAACATTCACTTCTTAGACATGCTTCAGTAGAACTTTTTAAGATTACTTAATTCATATATTTCCATGATAAATCCTTCACAAACTTCTACTCTTTATTTTTCATAACAGTTTACCTTCAACACATCCTACAAGTGATTAAAACACATCAAGGACATGGCAGTTGAGAAGCAATAAATCTCAATAATTCGAGCTTTAAAATCCTTCTCTGTCTCTCTTCTTTTTATCTCTCCTCTCTTAGTTTGACTGAAGGTCTGAAAAATCCAATTAACTGCCTTAACTCATCACTTGGAACGTACAGATAAAATCATTGCATACAAATAAAATGCAGTCTCAGCTGTGCACAGGTTTTTCCCATGCTTGTGGCAGGGATTAAATTCCACACTGTACTCTCATGTTCTCAATCACTCATCTTAGGCCAAAAATTACTTCAGACTTTAACACTGTCTCCTCAGGATATGAAAAATTTCCACATTTACCAAACTATTTTCATGGAGATTTGCCTTGCATATTTGATGAGTAGAGATAGCACTCTGAATAACTTATACCCAAATACTCATAACAATAAAACAATTTTAAAGGAATAGCCACATTTTTTAAAGTTTTGTTTTGTTTTGTTTTTTTTGATGTGGACCACTTTTAAATTCTTTACTGAATTTGTTACAATATTGCTTTGTATTATGTTTTGGTTTTTTGGCTGTGAGGCATGTGGGATCTTAGCTCCCGGACCAGGGATCGAACCCGCACCCCCTGCATTGGAAGGTGAAGTCTTAACCACTGGACCACCAGGAAAGTCCCCGTAATAGCCACATTTTAGTGAATGCTTCCAATGTACTGTGTTCTGAGTAAAGACATCATCATAATTTAATTCTTCCAGTATTTCTTACAAAGTATTACTATCAGTGCCCTAGAGGAAAAAACAAACACGCACCCAAAGCAAACAACAAACACCAAACTCTGAGACCAGAGTTTGTATAAATTGCTCTAAGTTACACAACTACCAAGGGGAAGTCTTAAATTTAATATCAGCTGTCCTCAAATATAAAACCATTGCCATTCATTTTTTTTTTTAATTTAATTTATTAATTTATTTATTTTTGGCTCTGTCGGGTCTTCGTTTCTGTGCGAGGGCTTTCTCTAGTTGAGGCAAGCGGGGGCCACTCTTCATCGCGGTGCGCGGGCCTCTCACTGTCACGGCCTCTCTTGTTGCAGAGCACAGACTCCAGACGCACAGGCTCAGTAGTTGTGGCTCACGGGCCCAGTTGCTCCGCGGCATGTGGGATCTTCCCAGACCAGGGCTCGAACCCGTGTGCCCTGCATTGGCAGGCAGATTCTCAACCGCTGCGCCACCAGGGAAGCCCCATTGCCATTCTTATATGTTAAATTAAATAAATTGAAATGATGAAATGATATTCATTCATTTATTCAACAAAACACTCGTTGAGTGCTTACTGTGTGTTAGGAGTACTGTGTTAGGAATTGGGACTTAAAAACTAATAAGACCCTTGTCTTCAAGCAGCATATGGTCAAGTAGGGGAAGCTGATGAAAGAAGAATTAATGTATTGCAACAGAGGTATATATGAGGTGAAGTGAGAAAACTGAGCAGGAGCTTTGAAATCTTTTCTTTAAAATAATCACTTCCTTAAGCCGAGCTGAAAGGTTGTCAGATCTCCAAAGCAGGTCACTCTTGGAAGAGTTATCCATAGCTTGTAGGTACAGATGACGTTTGAAGAGCAACTCGCTATTCTCCAGAACCAGTTACCCTGACCTAAAACCAGTATGCTGTGAAACTTCCATTTCACAGGCAAAGATTAATCAATATCCAGGAGATGAACATGAGTTTTCTCTAGAAAGATACTTTTTTTTCTCAGTTTTCCAGAGTAAGTTTCCATGAGGTGGGTGTGTTTGGGTTTAGCAGGGAAGAACTCCACGGTGGTGTGTTGTTTTAGTGGCTGGAGGATGACATAAAGTGAAAACCGTAAGTTCAAAGAGTCTGGCTGTTTATGGGAATCCCACCTCCAGAGAACTGGCATCTGAGTGTGAGATTACTCATCTGTATTAACTCTTTGGATAAACACTTTCTTGTTAAGTGTAACATGGGCTATACATTTCCGGACAAAACTGTTCTCAAATTTAAATAGAATATCTGAACCAGGGTTTATTTTTTAAGATATATTTAGAAGGAGACAAGTCACTTCAGTACATTCTTTTCGGATGCTGCCCAGGGTTTTCGGGCAAAGCCATGGACCAGAGATTTGATACCACGTGTTCAATGAGAAGAGAGCTTACCAAGATTCCAGGTGCTTTCCATGGTGTGACTTCATCTATGTCTTTGCAACTCCAATCGTCCGATTACCTCTGGGTCAATTTGTTAAACAGTGCATTTATTCTAAATACCAAGCAAGGCTTTCCTCTGATTCTAATTTAAAATGAGTAAGTGCCCAAGGAAGATACAATTGTAAAAATAAATCTAGGGGGAAAAGTCATACTAAAAAACCCCACAAACTATAATACACTGAACAGATGATGAAAGAAAGAATTTGGAGAACTAGTACATCTAATCACCTGCATCATTCTATTGCAATGGACTTAAGAGCCAGCATTCACTTGTTTGTCATGTCTGTATGAGTTTAAGGCACCATGGTGGTTCTTCTTTTAGTATACCCACCTATCTATTTATTCATTTTTGGCTGCGTTGGGTCTTTGTTGATGCACATGGGCTTTCTCTAGTTGCGTCGAGCGGGGGCTACTCTTCGTTGCGGTGCACGGGCTTCTCATTGCGTTGGTTTCTCATTGCGGAGCGCGGGCTCTAGGCGCACGGGCTTCAGTAGTTGCAGCACTTGGGCTCAGTAGTTGTGGCTCGTGGGCTCTAGAGCGCAGTCTCAATAGTTGTGCCGCAGGGGCTTAGTTGCTCTGCGGCATGTGGGATCTTCCCGGACCAGGGCTCGAACCCGTGTCCGCTGCATTGGCAGGCAGATTCTTAACCACTCTGCCACCAGGGAAGTCCTCTATTCATTTTTTTTTTAACAGATAAATCTCTAAGGCACTGTGAGATGCTTTTGGCACCGTAAGAATTGTAACTTTTAAAAAATTGTCTCCAGGGCAGAAATTTCTGATGAGATCATAAACAAATTAAAAATTCCTTCAAACTAAGTAAGTACTTACCTACCCTCCTGTCTTAGTCCGTTCGGGCTGCTATCATAAAATGCCATAAATTGGGTGGCTTATCATAAACAGAGATGTATTTCTCGCGGTCTGAAGGCTGGAAGTCCAAGATCAAGATGCCAGCGTGTTCAGGTTTTGGTGAGAGCCCTCTTTCTGGTTCATAGTGGTCTTTTCCCTGTGTCTTCACAGGGCAGAAGGAAAGAGCAGACACTGACCCCAATCACGAGGGCTCCGCCCCGTGACCTAATCATTTACCAAAGCTCCCTGCCTCCTAATAGCATCACCTTGGGGGTTAAGATTTCAATATATGAATTTTGAGGTGGGGACACAAACATTGAGACCATAGCACCTCCCATCTTAAGACTGAGCAAACCTGGGGTGTAAAAGGCCAGAGGAAGCAAAAGACATATTTTTCATCCCTTTAGACATGTTAATGATCTTGGGGAAAATTATAGAGTTAATAGTAAAATTATTTAAGCAACGCCTCTCATCTAAGAAGTGTGAATATTGTTAAGTGACAGGACTTTTGCTTCTATGAGCTTAAAGAAGGGCAGTGATTACAGCAACACCGTCTTCTTGCCAGATTGAAAGCTGTTACATGGAAAGATTTTTGCTGAGTACCTTTTATGAGTTTAGATATGCAACGGTGGGCCTGGAAAGGAAAATGAGATTATGAGCTCAAAAGTTACAAAATACTGGGGCAGGTCTTTGCTTTCCCTGGGCTTGAAATTGAGTTCCTGCCCAATCTCATATAGGTCTCAAGGAGCAGGAGTACCCAGCTTTATACAAGCAGGTTTTCAGGAAAAACATGGGCATACATAGACTCAAGACCAATTGTGGATCTGTGTTCCTCATCAAACCTTTTAACCCAAGACCTGGTATGGAACTCTCCATTGAGAGTTCAACTTCATACTGAAGATATCGCATTAAAACAAAATAAAACAATAAGAAACAAAAAACCATACAATTTACTCCTGTTATACCTCTTGCGTCTGGGATATACTTTCTCAAGCAAGATAGTCACCCTGTAATGAAGAAGAGACTCTGAAGGTCAAGATACGAAGAAGACCACTGTGTCTTGAGCTGACCCTCCTGAAGCTGCCAGACCAGCCAAGAGGGCCTCTGGAGCAAGAGTTGATTCTTGTGACTTCTGAGCCATGGGCAGCAGGCACAGCCACAGGGTGGGATGCAGCAGAGGGAGGGGTAGCTGCTTATGAAGCACTTCCAGGTGGGGTCACTGGGTTGCAAACATCGCGTAGACCAACCACGATTATAGCTAGTGCTTCATAACATTTATTGCTCTGTGTATTCTCTGTGGGATTTTTCATATTTGCCCAGGAACTTAAGAGCCAGAAATGACTAAGAGGTGGCACATGAATCCTCTATTTCAAAAGCTCCAAATCCATTTCATCAACTTCACTTTTCTTCAACTGTGTGTTTCTGACAGAGTGAGCAATGGCACGGTCCTGAACAAGGCAAAGCTTGCCCCTGGTGTGCCCTACTTCCCAATATTGAGAAGCTTATAAACCTTCCCTTTAGCCCTAGGTACCTAATTCTGGATTACTAGCTGAATTCTCGCTGCCTGGTCAAATTCAAAGCTCTAGACTTTTCCAAAGTCCTTGCTCCTCACTCCAGTACCTTAAGTCTGAATATTCCATTTCTGTTAATTCTCAAAGCTTTTCCTCTGCTGAGGGATTGCTACCATACACCTTTAATTTGTGAAAGGACTTCTGTCACTTTTAGGTATTAATATCTGTTTTCTTATTAAAATTTCTTGGGGAAAAACGCCTTAAGCACACTGTTGGTTAGAAATTTAAAGATGAGCCTTGGTGACATTTTGGAGCAGCAGAGGACTTTGGGGGTCCAGAGGAAGAGTGAACTCGTAGATGATATTCAGTAACACTGAACCCGTGGATATCTCTTCCACTAAAAATGCATGCCTCTCCCTTCCCTCTCTCTCTTCTATCGATCTCCCTTTCTAAAGTCGATAATTTATATAACCATACTTTTATTTATTTATTTATTTATTTTTGGCTGTGTTGGGTCTTCGTTGCTGTGCACGGGCTTTCTCTAGTTGCGGCGAGAGGGGGCTACTCTTCATCGCGGTGTGCAGGCTTCTCATTGCGGTGGTGGCTTCTCTTGTTGTGGAGCAGGAGCTCTAGGCACACAGGCTCAGTAGTTGTGGCTCACGGGCTCAGTAGTTGTGGCTCGCGGGCTCTAGAGCGCAGGCTTCAGTAGTTGTGGTGCTGCACAGGCTTAGTTGCTCTGCAGCATGTGGGATCTTCCCAGACCAGGGCTCGAACCCGTGTCCGCTGCATTGGCAGGCGGATTCTAACCACTGCGCCACCAGGGAGATCCCTATAGCCATACTTTTAAACCTAGAGAATACAACACTTCCATGTTATAGAATGTTTTCTAATGAACTTTGTTGACTGTGCAATTTAAGATACATAATGATTTCAAAATTAATACTCTATGTAGAAGGAGCAGCCTAATAATCATAAATGTATCTTCATTGAACTATTTTCTTCTAGTTTATTTAAGAACATAATACCAGTCAACAAGCAAGTCTCCTTTGTGGCAATATACTTGTACACGCACACAAAATAATACAGTCAATTTTGTTTCCTGGAGACCAAGAAAATACCT
Source organism: Balaenoptera ricei (assembly GCF_028023285.1). Classification (NCBI taxonomy): domain Eukaryota; kingdom Metazoa; phylum Chordata; class Mammalia; order Artiodactyla; family Balaenopteridae; genus Balaenoptera; species Balaenoptera ricei. Next base: position 3,940,467 of record NC_082658.1, on the reverse strand, counting down.
ATTGTGGCTCCTAAAAATAAATAGATGATAGATAGATAGTAGACAGATAGATAGATAGATAGATAGATAGATAGATAGATGAATCCCACCCTCTACCCAGCTAGTCATCCTAGAGACATGACATAAACAAGAATAATGTGAATTGCCATTTCACTACAGATGGGCATGTCTCCTTCTAGATCTGTTCCTGTGACACTGGTCATAGAGAAATCATAAATGAAATAATATGCAGCCATATATAAATCAGAAACTGAAAGACGGGCTGCTTATTCCTTCTAGTTTTTTTTTAATTCAATCATCTCTAGGATCTATAGGATTATTTTACATCTGAGAATACTGTTGTTATTCTAACCCAAAAGAACACAACATTAGTAACACATCAAAGTTACAATATTTTCTTTATCTAAACATTGTTATCATTAGTAATGATCATTGTTTACTGTTATTTGGAAATCCAATTTGACTCTGAGTATATCTAATTTGCATTCCTTTACACTGACTGTTTCCCCTTTGCCATCAAAAGGAAAGATTGGATCATTTACTCTCTAAATTTGGATGTGAAAAATAATTTGGAAGAAAATATTTTTAAAGCTACAGGGAAACCACTTTATATCTATAATCACAGATGTTTTCCCTGAGTTTAAAATGAAAACAGTACAGATCTAAGTGTATACCTGAAAATGCAAAAATTATTTCTAGAAAAACCTTTCATATCACTCACCTAGGATAGCAGTTGGCTAAAAGTAAATATTTGTTTATTCAGTAATTTATTTTAAATCCACTAAAAAAAGGAACCTGGTTTTTAGAGCAAGTTTTTGGTTTGTTAAACAAACTCCCATCTGGCCACAAAGTTCTTTGTACCTACTTAAGTACATTCCCCAAAAAAGATGAAAACTCAGTTTTGGTTTTGCAAGTCCACCCATTTAGGGAAAACTTAATGCAACCTAGACTAAAATGGTAAATTTTTAATTGTGAAAAAGTATTTTTATTTCTATAACAGACCCTATTGCTTTAGTTTTGGGTAACTGATATTTGAGGACACCGTCCAGGTAAGGATCAGAGACAGCACTGTGCCACTCATCCTGACAGCAGAATCCCACATTCATGCCTGAGAATACAGATTCTCAACCCCCAGCCTCCACAGAGATTCTTAACTCAGTAAGAAAAAATGGTTATGTCTTCACACTGAAATACTGAAGTTTTATGGACTAATAGATTTGATTTTCCATATCAGAGAGAGAGAGAGAGAGAGAGACAGAAAGGGAGGGGGGAGGGGAGGAAAGGGGAGGGGAGGGAAGGGAAGAGAAAGAGATAGGGAGAGGTTTGTAGGAGAAGGAAGGAGGGAAAGGGAGGCACAGACAGAGGGAGACAGAGAAAAAAAAAAAAGCCTCAATTTATCTGAATCATTTAAAATCACAATGGGTGTCTCATGCATATGAAAGCCGGTTAGCAAAATTTAAATTACAGTATAATTTGTTTCACTCCCAAGAGATGGATTTGACCACGGACCCTTGGACTGTCACAAAAGTCCTCAGACCCTCGAGAGAGAAAAGCATTTATCTTTATGTGGAGCTTTCTTTTAGAACAGCGCTTCTCAAGTTGTAAGATACAAATGGACCACTTGAAAACCTTGTTAGATTGCAGGTTCTCCTTTAGTAAGAAGAGACCTGAGGTTTTTGCATTGTTTTAAAAGCTCCCAGGAGGTGCTGGTTCTGCTGGCCCATGGACCACACTTGAAGTGGCAAGGCTTTGGAAAAGCGTCTTCCTGTGGAGGACGTGCAGAGGCATCAGTCCTCACTGAGAAGCAGGCGTCCCTCCCCTCGTGGCGGATTTCTTCTTAGTCGAGTAGCGCATCGTGCCTGCGCTTTGCCAGCAGACTTTCTCTGACAACCACTCAGATCCTAGGAAACAAGATCGAGAAACCCCCCCTTGATCCCCAAGATCCACATCTTATCACAATGACCCTCCTCTCAGCTCAGACAGCCTTCATCTTCATGTGCTTCAGGAATCTGGCTCAGAAAACAGAGTGCAGTGTCATAAAATATCAATTTACCCACGCACAACATCAGAAAAGCCAGAGTGCATCCATGCTTCTTCACAAGTCTGGGTATAGAAAGACATCTGCTCAGTTAAACACTGGACACACTCTTTTTTTTTTTAAATTATAATTAAAATGCATACTTATATAGACAGCAACATTTTAGTAAGACAAACTACCACACTGGATCATCAGTCAGCAGCAATAAAAATTTCTCTGTATAACATAACCTACACTTAAAACTACATGCCAAAACTTTGGTTTCAGAAAAGTGGAAACTTTTCTCAATTTGCCAGGAGCAGATGAACCTTTGGAAGAAATTTCCATTATCACATTCCCAAGAGGATAACTAAAGGGGACCCACCCTCACTCAAAATCGACTCTCCCGCTTTCTCCCGTCTCGAAAGGGTCTGTAAACTGCCCCTCCAATTTGCTGTGTGTTCTTCGCCTAGACATGCATTCCTATTATAGGTTAGAAAACCAGAATAAGTACACAATATCACCAAAGGCATCTTCTCTATAAATGATCAAAGTCGTTAGCTGTCTCCTCCCCATTTTTTCATAATACTCCTCCTCCCTAAACTACAGCAATCTCTAGGTCAAGGTTTTCAATCTTGCTCTGAAGACTACCGATATCCTCATTAGTAGAACTGCGTCATTTTGCTGGTCCACACACTCTTCCCATGCTAACCATTGGCTACAAATGGCCTGTCAGGGTATCTGTCTCTTGCTGACCTGACTCAATAGAAGTCTGATGGAATTCTGTGGGAAGGTAGTGGAGGGAGTAGAAAGGCTGATTAAGCCATCGCTTACATTGATTTAGTAGCCAGCAGCTTAAACTGATGCTTTATCAACTCTTAAGTTCAAACCCTGGCTGGAAACTGAGTTATTCATCAAGAAGGATTAGAAAATGCAAAGGGTCCATAAATTTCACAGACTGATTCTTGTTATCTCCAGAGATTTTCCTGTCACTTAAAAATGATGTCTGGGGTACAATTTGCATCTAAAATGGCCTTGGAAAGAGGCAAAAGGCCAGCACTTCAAACTAATGAATCCTCAGGTTACAGAGAGATGCTCCCAGCCAAATAAAGCAAACCACATTCCGCCATATTCCAATCAGACCTAACCCAGATCAGTAGCAACCTTGCTAGTGGACTTTAGCTTCTTTCTTTCAGGAGAAATGCTAAATTTTTTTTCATAAAATTCATATCAAGTGGAAGTAAGGGTAACATATGGAAAACAGAAAAGTAGGGTGGTATATCCAGAAACTTTGGGTTCTAATTTCAGTGAAGCCACCAAATAGCTCTGTGATTGCAGACAAGTCACATCTTCTCTTTGGGCTTTCATTTTACCACTTATAAAATTAAATATTCAAGGTCCTTTCTGTACTGGTCCTGTACAAGATCTTCCCTTACTGTTACAAGGCTGTAACAGTCTATGATTTTACAAAAGAGTAATGGCTAGTGATTTTTTTCTAATGAATTAAAATGTTCAAACATCCTTTCTACAGGGTAGAAGAATGTTCGATGTTTTTAATCTCTTAAATATATGTTCTTTAGAGTATTTCTTATCCCCCTCATTCCAACCACAGATTACTTGAAGACTAGCTCTAGTGTGACATCACATTGTATAGATCACCCGTTCAAGGGTTGCGTGTGCACGCACGCGTGTGTGTGTGTGGTTTTCAGATAAATTTCTCTAAGCCATATTTCTAAAAGAGGAAAGACATGTTCTATTCATTTGAGGCTATTATTTGGATAAGATTATAATAGTTTCATGCTAGAGTGTGGGTCCCAAGGTTGTACAGACTAAGATAAGTGCCCCTTTTGCTTGAGGATTCTGACAAGGGTTCATTTACAGGTGAGAAATGCTACTACCTAGATAGATTTTTGGTGTTTGAATAGACACAATTATTAGATCAAATCTGCATGTGCAATAGCCTAATATCACTGAAAGATACAATATTCACATGCAAAACTTTAAGACCTTGAAGGCTGCTTCTTAAAAGTAACATTTTATAAGTTACGATATTTTTATTGATTCCAGTGACTTAATTTTCATTCTGATTTTATCCTCTTTAGGGAACCTATAGAGATATCAAATATTATCGTATAAAAACCCAAAGAATTACAGAAAACATTTATGTACTAGAGATGCTCTTGTAAGGTCATGTGCGTGGCAAGGTGTCTTATTAGGCATTTTCAAGTCGCAAACAAAAGGCAGACCCAGCATAGAAGTGAAAGTGCTTTTAAAAAGAGTCAAGGAAAAGCAAAGAAGCTCAGGAATATTTTCTGCAACAAAATAGTTCTTTGGAACACATGATTTTCTCAGTCCCTCCTTATCCATTACCCCTTACGTTGTAAAAACCAACAGGCAGTGCATTGCTCCTTCTTCGAGCCAGCACCTAGGACACCTCAAATGAAAGTAATGTATTTAGGATCATTTCGCATTTTTCCAAAGTCATCAATTTTGACCTTTTTGCCTCGCCTAATTCAAATTATCTGCCTTTATCAACTTTCCCACTAGAAGGTGTTATTTTTCTGTGACAATTATGCCTCATAAACTTACTGAGTTACTGTCATCACCAATTTTCATATTCATTGCATGCACTCACTTGGAAAGTGCCACATCACTATCTGCTAAAATGTAGAGTTTCGCTATGTGGTGTCAGCAAATAACACTTCATGTAAGTGACCAGCCAGTGGTCAGAGCTTTGCTGTGTTTTCACGGGTTGAAATCTCAAGTGGTCTAGTTCGTCCAAACATATGTTAGAGATGCTCATTCTCTAGCAAGAAGTTGCAGTAACTATTCTTGTAGAGAAGCAGTGTTTTTCTCGATATTTTCTGTCTTACATAATGTGTAATGCTTTTTAATTGTTTCAAATAAAGATCTGACAACGTTCAGTTCAATGAACTCAGCAAGTTTGACATCTCAGTGTACCAAATCTACCCTTAAACATCGTTAAAATACAGTGTGAGTGTAAAGCATAATTCTTGAGTTGAGCCTGAAGGAAGTTTTCAGTGATCCAGCCTGAAGCCATTGGTCTAAAGAGAAGCTTGATATTTTAGGGCTCAAGGCTATGTTCAAAGGTCAGAAAAGGTTAATCTAAGAAAGTAGACTATGATACTCGGACAAGACTAGAGGAAACTTCAAAGTCATTTTGGACTGTTGCAGTAACATGCCTGGCAATGTTTTCACTTTTACTGGAAGAAAGAAGAATTCTAGTGATGAAATCATAGGCCAGATAAGAAGGTAGAGTTAAAATTTCACAGTGTTTCCTTAAATTTCAAAGTGTAAACAGCCACTTGGTTCACCTACCTTCCTGTTATTCTAATATGTTATTCTAAGATAAGACGAAGCTTTAGAGCCAAGGGATAATTGTAGCATGAGGATTGAAAATGTAAGATTTTAAAACTCTTCTTGTGCCATTTAGTTTATGCTAGTCCTTTGGAAATAAAGCCCTTCCCGGTCTGTACAATGTAAGCTTCACACATTTTAGAATCTGTATTTTAAAAGAGCAGATGCTCAAAGCTCACCCCTGATTCCAGTTTTTCCCCTCTCTAGCGATGCCCTAACCAAAACACGTTCAGCTGAAATTTCACATCCTCTATGTTTTCTTACCTCAATTAAGCAGAGTTGGGAAGGCTCTCTTTCACGGTTCCCTAATGCTGTGTACACATTTCTATTATATTTTTTTAAGCACGTTGCACCATAAATATCTATGACTGTGCTTCCAGTGCTAACCACGTTAGGAATCTTTCACTCAATATTCAGTTATTTGTCGTTCACCAAGGATTTTTTTAGACCTTTTGCATTTTAGGTCTGGGAAATAAAGATAACTAAAATATTATCAACAGAGCACAATAATACCTGTCAAATTATGACCATTTAGCAACAGTTCCTTGAATGACTAAAGGAAGGAAAAATGAGTGAATTCATCACTTCCACAAAAGAGCTGTGTGGACAGATGTTTCCCCAGCATAGGCAGTAGGAGACCTGGGGCATGGTAGAAAATTATACATATTTCTCAAATGATGTTGAATACATGAAGAAGAAATTATTAAGGGACTTTCAAGTCAAAGTCATATTCTTATCCTTAAATACTTTTTCTTTCTTCCTTCTTCTTTTCTTTTTCATTGACCTCATCATCCATATCATTTATGTTGGCCTCATGCTAATACCAGCCTCGTGTTACCAACAAACGTTCACAGAGGACTACCAGTTTGTTCAGTTAGGGTTTTTCAAATCAAGTGTATTGATGTCATTGTCCCTGTTCTACTTTGATATGAAAAGGAAGTGTCTGGTTACCATTGTAAATTCCACTGGGTATTTGATCGCTAACACATAACACTGAACATTTTCTCTCTGACCATTTCTCTGCTCTAAAGCAGATCATTAAATTGCTCCCAGGCAGAAAGACCACGGACCAAAACAGCAGGGAACTTTTGTAATAAGACCTTGTAAATTGAAAGCCCTGGATATCTTTCCCGCTGTGAGAACCCGCTGAGACTGGTTCCTTTTAACATTGCATTAATAGGCTCTTCAGACCCAGTTAATTAAAGACAGTATATCTAGGCAGACTCTCATTGCTCTGAAGAACCATAGGCATGGAAACTCTTAAAAACCAGTTCTTATTTTGAAGGTATTTTTACGCTGCTGAAGCTAACTTTGGTCCTGATGCCGTTTGGTTAGTTTGCCCAGATCTTCTGAAACTCAGTTTTCATATTATGAATGGAACCATGGACCTGAAATGGCCTGTGTTCATAATTCGATCCTGGGCTTGAATTTGTACATGTTTTTCACAACAAAGTCAGATGTGAGGGCCATCTAGCTGTGATTAACCAAGTGCATTTGTTAAATCCCTGCTGGTTAAAGGCAAGGCTTATAATTGCAATATCATGGCCATACAGTTACAAACTGGAGGCCTGCTGGGAAACGCAGACCTTAATGCAGAGGTGTCATTAAAACCTCCAAGTCCATGGAGGTAGTTAATCACTCAATTAGACTCTCATTATCATCTGCCCCGCATCAAAAAGGCTTCCTGCAGTCGAGGAGGGCTGTAACCAGTCACTCTGTCGGGTGATCCCCTCCTCAAAACAATGGCCACAATGGGCCTTGGAGGAGATACCAGCATGACGTGGCCTGTGTCTCAGCCGAGGCAGACGCCCAGGGAGTTTAGACAGGAGATCAAAGGCAGGGAAACAGCTGATCCCAGACTGGCTGGTGTCAGCCTGGTGTTCCCTCTGTCAAAGGCAGATGCAGACCCAGCTTATTGATTGCTGGCCTCAATATTCGGCCTGGAATGAAAGGCCTGGCCTGGGGGGAATATTCAGGAGGAACGTCTCGCTTGGGAGGCCATGGCAGCCCAGAAGTGAAGAATCTGCTAGCCTTCCTTCAGAAAAGACCTGCTTGAGGAAATCGAGGGTGAATTGGTCATTTTTTCCCACCACATAGTAACATGTCAAGAAGATAAAACCAGCAAAATCGGTACAGCTCAAGGCACAGAGCTCTGATCTGTTTAAATATTTTTCAAACGCAGAGCTGGTCTTCTTGGGGTGAGACAGTTGACTGGGGGACCCAGAAACCAATGGAGGATTCCATGAGCCAGGCAACATAACACGTAGAATGACGCTGAACATGTCACCAGTGACATTCTCCAAGATATTTGAGACATATTAAAATAGGGGTGCTTATTGGGTCATTTGTAGAGACGTGGATGGACCTAGAGTCTGTCATACATAATGAAGTAAGTCAGAAAGAGAAAAACAAATATTGTATATTAACGCATACATGTGGAATCTAGAAAAATGGTACAGATGAACCTATTTGCAGGGCAGGAATAGTGACGCAGACGCGTGGACACGGGAGTGGGGCAGAGAGGGTGGGATCTGCCGGGAGAGTGGGATTGACGTATATACACCGGCATGTGTAAAACAGATCGCTAGTGGGAGCCTGCGGTATAGCGCAGGGAACTCAGCTCGGTGCTCTGTGATGACCTAGATGGGTGGGAAGGGGGGAGGGAGGTCCAAGAGGGAGGGGAGATATGTATACATATAGCTGATTCACTTCGTTGTACAGCAGAAACTAACACAACACTGTAAAGCAACTATACCCCAATAAAAAATAAGGGTGCTTATATGTCCTAACATTCCAACCTTTTCCCTAAAGGGTCAAAAGTACTAAAATTTATAATTTAATGCATGGAGAATGGAAGGCCCCCAAAGGAAAATTACAGGTGGACTTCTGGATATTCAGAATAGAATTTGCCAATTTGGCCTTTATTCATAATTAATTTTAGTAAGTCAAGTAAAAATATCATCTACTGATACTGTCTTTAAATTTATTTCTTTAAACAGCTTGCAGTCCTTATTTATCCATTCAAAACTGGGTTCTTTACGTGTGCCAAATATCAAACCCCTGTAGCAATTAAATCACAGTACTTAGTCATCAATGAATTTCATAATGTAACCTTTTAATAGGAGACTGAAAACATTTTCTCTGCTTTTTAGTATGAGTCCCTTTCCTCAGAATTTAATTGCATAACAGACTGTAAACAGGCTCAGTTGATTTTATTTTACATATTCTGCCCTTTTTAAAAATGCTGTCTTTTTTTTTTTCGAGTGTTCTTTTAACACTTGTGAATTTTTTTTCAAGCTAAAAAGTTCTTTAAAATATCTGTCAAAACAAACACTGAAGCTCATATGTATTCTTCTATTTTTCTTAGCTGTGATGTTTTTCAAAACACTATCAATATTGATATTAATCTTGATCACCTGGGTGAGGTGGTGTTTGTCGGGTTTCTCCACAGTTTACTCTTTTTTTTCCCTTTTCCATACTATACTCTTTGGAAGGAAGTCAGAATAGGTATCCCACACTTAAGGGGCGGGATTTATAGCCCATTTCCTTGATTGTGGCATATCTAAATAAATTATTTAGAATTCTTCTGCATAGAAGATTTGGCTATTCTGCATTTATTTATCTATTTACTTATTTATTTAATAAGTCATTTATATCAGTGTACACTCATGGGTATTTCTTTCGTACTTTGTGATATTATCCAATATTATCAACTAGTGGGCAGTGCTTAAAAACAGTCCTTTTTGCCTTTAGTCTTAATGATTTAACTCATTTCCAAAGTTATTTAGATCAGTACTTTTTCTTTCTATCTCCTTTAGTAAGGTTATTTCATACATTTGGTATACAGTTTGCTTTCATCCCGAGATCACCCAGACTCCTAAATAATCTTATTAAAGATCATTCTTTGTGCTGGAAAGCTCTGTGGGTTTTGACAAATGCTTAGCATCCTATATCCATTATTATAATATTATACAGAATAGTTTCACTGCCGTAAAAAAACCCTCTGTGCTTCAACACATACTCCCACCCCTTAGCAACTACTGATATGTTCACTGTCTTTTTTTTTCTATTTTTTATTGTATTTTGGACTATAGTTGATTAACAATGTTGTGTTAGTTTCAGGTGTAGAGCAAGGTGATTCACTTATACATGTACATGTATCTATTCCTTTTAAAATTCTTTTTCCGTTTAGATTATTACAGAGTATTGAGCAGAGTTCCCTGTGCTATGCAGTAGGTTCTTGTTGGTTATCTATTTTAAATATAGTAGTGTGTACATGTCAATCCCAAACTGCCAATATATCCCTCCCTCCTACCCTTACCCCTTGGTAACCATAAGTTCATTCTCTAAGTCTGTGAGTCTGCTTCTGTTTCATAAATAAGTATCATTTTTTTAGATTCCACATATAAGCTATATCATATGATATTTGTCTTTCTCTGTCTGATGTACTTCACTTAGTTCACTGTCTTTTTAGCTTTGTCATTTCTAGAACATCATATAAATGGAAACATACAGTGTGTAACCTTTACAGATTGGGATTCTTCACTTAGCAATTTACGTTTAAAAGTCATCTCTATCACAGATGTAGAGAACAAACGTATGGACAGCAAGGGGGGAAAGAGGTTGGGGGAGTAGTGGGGGGATGAATTGGGAGATTGGGATTGACATGTATACACTGATGTGTATAAAATAGATAACTAATAAGAACCTGCTGTATTAAAAAAAAAATTCTATCTTGGGCAATGTAGTTGCACCCAAATACAAATCAAATTTTGACTTGAAAGTCTGTGTAAGAGGAAAAAGGGAGAACTACATTTGATAAAATCCTTATTACAAGAGGAAAAAAAAAAAGTCATCTCTGTCTTTGTGTCGTTTGATAGCATCTTCTTTTTCATTACTGAATAGTATTCCCTTATATGGATGTATAATACCACTGAATGAAGAAACCTACTATACCCACGCATGTGCTTGTTTTATATAGATACAAGCTTTAAATCAGCTGGGCAATTACATAGGAGCATGATTCCTGGACTATAGGTTAAGATTATGTTTAGCTTTGTAAGAAATTGCCAAATTATCTTCCAAAGTGGCTGTACCATTTTGCATGTCAACCAGCCATAAATGACAGTTTCTATTGTTCTTCATCCTTACCAGCATTGGTATCATCAGTTTTGTTTTGTTTTTTTTAATTTTAGCCACTCTAATATGAGTGCAGTGTGTCTTGTATTTTAATTTACATTTCTCTAATGACACATGATGCTGAGTATATTTTCATAGTTATTTGCCATCTGTATATCTCTTTGGTAAGGTGTCTGTTCAGATCTTTGGCCCATTTTTTTGGCCTTTTTTTTTTTTAATAGATCTTTATTGGAGTATAATTGCTTCACAATACCGTGTTAGTTTCTGTTGCACAACAAACTGAATCAGCCATATGCATATACCCATTTTTAAAACTGGATTATTTCTTTTCTTATTGTTGAGGTTAAGAGTTCTTTGTATATTTTGCATACACATTCTTAATCAAATATGTATTTTACAAATAGAAGCCTGTCTTTAGTTTATCTTTATTCTCTTAGCAGTATAATTCTCAAAGCAGAAGTTTTTAATTTTAAGGAAATCCAATATACCATTGTTTTCTTTCTTGAACCAACCTGTTTGAATTGGACGCTAAGAATTATAAAGAATCTGAATCTGTAGAGTGATTTTTCTCTCCCATCAAACTTTAATTTTCAGTTGGAACAAAAAAGCAGGCATACGCTATAGATTCTGTTTCAGTGACATTTGAATTGATTGTAACAGTTGATTTATTTTAAATGTGTACAAATGGCATTTCAACTATCCTACAGAAATTATTTCCAGTCACCCATTCACTTTTTCAATTTATAGCTGTCCCTGATCTGCTCTTCCCTCTTTATTCCCCTTTCAAGTGCCTTCTTTGGAAACATCTTTAAAAGTTTTTAGTGTACTTCGAGACCCACCTAGTTGAAAATGAAAGGAAATAGAACAATACATGGCAAGGTGGGGAGACCTAAATAATGTAAGCAAAGCACCTAGTACATGCCCCAGAATCTAACAAGCAGTTGTTAAATGGTGTTATCATCAATGATAATAGTTCTTAGTAACAAGCAAATTACAACAGTCGAGTAAAAGTCCTGACTGTGTCTATGTGTTTATTTGGCCCTAGAAGCCAGGGGTCAATATAAGCCTCTGTGAGAACCACTAGGATCGTACATGAAAGTCTATACAGCACGACACAGTGGTTGAGACCAAAGGTTTCAGATCTAGGCTGCCTTGATCTAGGTACCGTTTATCCTACTTAGCTGGGTGACATTGGGCAAATTAATCTCGCTGCACCACATTTTCCTTATCTATAAAATGGGTGATAATAGTACTATCTTACTTACGGGACTACTAGAGGATTAAATTAGTTAATACCTGTAAAACCCTTAGAAGAATGGCTGTCAGAGAATGAATGGTACAATTCTTGTATTAGTGTGGCATTCTAAAAGCATGAAGTACCTTCCTATAATTATCTTTTGCTAATATCTTATGGCATCAGCATATATGGACCCTTTGCCTTTAAAAGTCTTAAGAGGCTCCAGTGGAGTTCGCTACTGAAAACTATCTTTCTTCCCTCCCGCTAACAGTAAGAGATACGTGGTAAATGTGGTGGTCGTGTGGGGTGCAGCAGGAACACAGGCTTGTTCTGAGCCAGGGCTCCCTGCCGGAGTGTACAGGCGAGGCCCGGACGGGGGCAGCTGTTGAGGCAGTGATGTGTGACGAATGACTTGTTGCCGCAATGCATCCTCAGAGCCCGGCTACACTGGTGACGTGTCGCAGTCGTTCACCATCAGAGCAGTCCTCGGCAGGAGCAGCACCCTGGAAACCACGCGGCCGCATAGATTTTAATACAGCCGCAGAAGAGAGCTGTCATTTTCTTTTCTTCTCACTTAAAGACTGACACTCAGGAAAGGAGGGACAGAGAAGCCTTTCATAGGACCCAGTTGCTTTCCAAAGACCCCAGAGGCATGGAGGTCCCCCACTGATGGGCACTATCATCATGGCTGCACAGTGAATGAAGGAAATCCAGGTGCCTTGGCTGGACCTGACCAGACCGTCCCAGTGTCTGACCCAGCGCAGTCTGCCCTCTGAGGTAGAGATGTCCTGTATTAATCTATGGAAAATTGTCTGAAGCAGTGGGCTGCCTTGTTATTCATCATTTAGCTGTCATCAGCTGAGCGTGCATGAAAGTTTTCTGGAATTTGTAAAGCGTGCTTGGCAGTTTGGATCTCAGTGGAGGTGGGTATCGCTAGTCCAGTGAGCAAATTTAATGAGTTTAAAAAAATCAAAATAATAATTTCCTTACTAGGCTTTGGGACGCAACAGTGAGCAAAGCATTCTAATAGGCTGCATTCTAGTTGGGTTCAAGAGAAAATCCTAAAAATGAACACAAAGTGAGTAATATAACTCCAGTTTTGATAGTACTATAAAGAAGAAGAAGAAGAAGGAAGAAAAAAAAAAAAAAAAACAGGGTAGTGTGATAGAGATAAGATGTCCATTTTAGCTGAAGTGATCAGGAAAGGCATCACCCAAGAGGTTACTTAGGATCTGAGACTTCAATGATGGGAATCCCACGAAATTTCAGAGAATAAAGTGCCCTGAGCAGAGAAATAGCAAATGGAAGTCCTGAGACAGTAATCAGTATGTCAACATTGAGACAGAAGGGAAGCAGTGTAACATATGCTACAGTGGGAACATGGGAAGAATTGAGATAGTAGAGGTCAGATAGGTAGGCAAGTTTCAGATCATCTAGGAATTTGTAATCCACGCTGAGGTGTTTGGATAATCTGGTTGCCAACAATTAGAAGGTTTCAAGCAGGGGAAGAGTGTGAGAAGGGTCACAATTTGGAAAGAATCATTCATGTTGCTGTGTGGAGAGAATAGTGAGTTAAGGATGGAAAGGTAAGATTAGGTAACTGGAGAGACCACTTAGAAGTTATCAGAACAATCCAGGCAAGAGATGACTTTGACCTTGCAACACAATTTTAGCACTGTGGTGGTAAGAAGTGTTTGGATTTATAAAATATTTTGAAGGCAGAGTTGACATGCCTTACTAAAGGAGGAGATGCTTTGCAGAAAGAAAAAAGCAGAACCAGGGAAAATTCTTAGGTTCTATTTCTAAATGACATAGTAGAGGTGACATCGTTTACTGAAATGTATAACACTTTGGAATAAGTTCATGGGGGAAAATCAATACTGTTGTTCTTTGGCCATGTTCTGTTGAGATGACAGTTCAACATTCTAGCGCAGCTCTCAAATAGGCAGTCTGATATATAACTCTTGAGCTCAGGAGACAGGTCTGGAGATGAAAATTGGAGACTCTTCAGAATACAGATAGTATTTAAAAGCAGGAGAGTAATGAAATCTCCTAAGAATTAGGTAAAGCTGAAAAAGAGGGGAAGATTGAGGGTGGGGCTCTAGGGCTTTCTGATATTTTGAGGTCCAATATGGGAGAAGGAACAAGTAAAACAGAGGGAGGAAAGGTGATAAGAAAAAGTTGAAAATAAAACTATATGAGTGTTGTGTTGGGAAGAAATCTAGAGAACAAGAGCTTCAAGAAAGAGGGATTGGCCTGCTGTGTCAAGTGATGCTGAAAGGTGGTTTGAAGTGAATACCAAGAATTGAGCATGACTTTTCAAAAGGTTAATGTTGTTAGTCACATTAGTATGAAAAATACCTGTGGAGTGATGGGGATGGAAGTCCAGTTGGAATGATCTGAGACAGAAGAGCAGCTGAGAAGGTAGAAACGCAGACTACAGACAACTCTTGATGACTGTTGCTAGCAAAGGGAATGGAGAAATGAAACAGTAACTGAAGGTGGATATGGGGTGATATTAAGGTACATTTGAGTACTAATGGGAATGAACCATTAGAATGATCAAGTAGGTGAAGCAGGAGAGAAAGGAAGAAATTCCAGGAGTCAAGGGAGAATAGACCCAGAGTATATAAATGGTCTTAAAAAAAGACCAAAGAAAGTTTGTATATTTTAAAGGGAGAGAAACCACATGTGGTACAGATGGTGGTAGATTGGTAGATGTGATTGTAGTAAGATAAGGTAGTTCTTACTGGATTGCATCTGTTTTCTTTTTGAAGTATGAATCAAGTCTTCAACTAAGAACGAGGAGTGAAGATTTTGAAGATTTCAGGAAAGAGACTGTGGGGAAATGTCATCATTGACAGGGGGAAACGGTGACATTAAAATGCTAAAATTGTCTAGAAATGTTGGGGCCTATTTGTGATTATGAATTTGTCACCAGTGTTACTTCAAGGAGTGTTCATATCTTTGGATCCACACATTAAGTGGCTGAATGGGTCAACTAGGGTTAGGTATTGCTGGGCATATTTAAGGGTATATGCAGGGATTGGTTATAGACCATAGGATATAGATTGGTTAAGAAGAGAAATCAACACTTGCGTGCAAAGAGATTTAATGGAAACTGAAATGTAGAGTTGCAGATGGATTGAAAGTATTGATGGATCAGTCAATTGCTGGAGTGAGTAAGTGAACAGGACGGTTAGTAGTTAATGGGTGGTCAAAGACAGCAGTGTTTGAAATTAAGATTTTAGAATTGGTATAGTTATCGGTGATGACAAAGACTTGGGTATGCCATGTAAGCGAACAACCATATAAGTGCAATGAGTGAAGAGACACTGTAGAGTCTAAAGAAGTGAAAGAACTGATAGGCTGTTGGATGATCCTCCTATATGGATATCAACGTTGTCAAGAATGGTAACAGACAAAAAGGTGAATAAAGGATAGTAATCCAGGTGCAAAAGACCCACTTGGCTAGTCTCCTGGATTCAGTGTTCCCTACACCCAAGCCCTTGAATGACTCCTTAGGGATATCTGGTCAACCCCACACCTGCCTAGGAGCCAGAAAATGCCTCACAGGGGGAAGACAGGAACTGGGTCTCAGATGGTTCTCCACCTGGTGTATCATACCTGGATGATACTTATAAACTATTCCAAAATGTGGAGACCCTGAAATTCAGAACCCCGGGTAGTACTGACAGAATAGAAAATAAGATCATAGTATAATGTTACCAGTATTATTTCTATCATGATTCATTTTTATAAAAATGGTACTGTACATGGTTTTTAATTTTTAAAATAAAATTACTTGAATGCTTTTGATTTTTGTTCTTTTGCTTTTCCCCTGACCAACTGAACTAAATACATCTGAGAATCAATTCTTTCTTGCTAAGGAACATCTGCTTATTTTTCCTTCAGAGGGGGGAAAATATCTATATTTCCATTATATGATTTCTACCCTTTCCCTATATAATTGCTTCTATTAAATGATAGGTTTTCCTAATTCAGATCTATGTAAAAAATTCATAATAACAACAGACTCAAGTGTTGTTAAATAATTTACTTAAATGACCTAATAAAGAACTAAGATAAATGCTCTAAGATCCTGAAATGTGGGTGAGTCTGCTGCCTGGTTTAAAAAAGTGTCTCCCTTCCATGGTATATAGGAGACACTGACTTAAAAGAGGGAGAGACAGATAGAGAGAGACAAAGAGAAATACAGAGAGAGACATAGAGACAAAGACAGAAATCAGGATGCAGTCTCAGAAAAATATGTCAAAAATATTGGAAGAAATCCCTATGCTATGGATGCAATCCCAAACATTTCTTGGGATGAAATGTTTAATAAAATGTTAATATGAAAAATGTGAATACATCCAGCTAACTGGCTGGAAAATACTCTCTGGAGCTGTAGTTTTATTTTTTATTTTTTTTCCTTCCTGAGGCTGTACCTGTGTGGTTTCATTGAAGAGTTTCTTGAGCAGACGTTGTCGGAAATTCAGGGAAAAGGCTCCAAGGGTTTCTTAGAAATGTATTTCATGGTACAGTATCAAGGGACAGCATTTATTTTGGATGTGCTTCCACAGGAGAGTTGAGATGCTGTGGGGTAATATTGGTTTTCTTCCCCCACATAGAATGTTAGTGGTCGTAAATTAATTATAAACCAAAAATTAACATGTTACCAAAAGTCAAACGGAAATATCTTAGTGTTTCTCTTCTCCTTTTCAAAATTCTAGGGGACTTGGCTCTGAACGAACCCTGCTCCCACTTATCAAAGGATCCAGTGTGTGTTAATTCTGTTACTCACCCAAATGAGAATTTTTTTCTTTTTCTTTCCTTTCTCTGTTTGATCTCTCCTAAAGCAACACTGCAAAAAGAAAACACACCAGATTCAAAAATCTACAAAATAAATTAATCTGCAAATAATGCTCTAGTATTCAGAGACGCAAGCTGGTATTTGAGGGGAAAGGAAAGAAGTCTACCCACCTTGACCCCTCTCACAAGAAGACAACTAAAATGTCAGTTTTCTCCGTTCTGTGAGGTACCCTCCATCACAGAATGGAAAGTAGAAATGTCTTGTCTTCTTTGTCACTGTTCACCGCCCTTTGTATACACTCCTCTATGTTCCAGCGGGAGGGATAGTCTTGACCCAGCTGCCACTCGACAGTTCACACAGTCAATTAACAGTGATTTGCACTGATGGGTTAAAAGAAGGAGGGGGGCAAAAGATGGCACAGTTAAACTAGAGAGAGAATAATCCTCAAACTGTGTCCATTTGGCCTTTGGAGGCTCTTATTTTAACATGATGGCAGTGATGTGATATGTAGAATTTCTCAGTTCTTAATCTAATGATTCATATCATGAAGTTTAATGAGGAAAAGTCATCTCATTTTGCCTTCATTTTTAGCTTGTCTCTCCTTATTTCCATAGACGGAATTACTTATGTCACTTCCAAAATTGACTGTTCCAAAACACCAACCTGAGGAAAAGCAATCTTTTGCACACCTGACTTCTTCACGATTTCCCTACAAGAGATACTTATTTTGGCTTTTGAAGATTTTTCCACGTGCTAGTCTAACCTTAAGTAAATATCCCATTTGTTTCCACAAAGTGCATAATTAACTGAATGAATGAAAATGTAACTGTGAATTTAAAAGCAAAATGCTCATGAATAATCTTTAATTCCAATAATTCAGTTCCAGATAATTAATAATTCCTTCATAATTTTTAATTAACAGGTGGGTCATGTACCTTGTACATACTAGTCGTCAGAACAAAAGTCATAGCAGTGCTGGCAAAGTCTAAAAAAGGTCCAGAAAAATAAGGAAAGAAATTGAGTAGTTTTCATGTGATAAAGACAATGGTTAGGTGTATGTAGTCTAGAAAGCAGGAGACTGAGAAACAGTTATTGAGTTTTACCTCAAGAGTGGTGTGTGAATGAGTGGAGACGAGAACATACGTTTCTCTGTCTTTGGACAGTTATTAGATGTACCCTAACTATTGGTTCTCTTAGTAGAGGCTGTCTCACAGAGTAAAATTGTGAGATCAGGTAAGGAACAGCCACAGAAAAACTGCTGATGGATACACGTTTCATTTCACATATTGATTCTTTGTAAGTTTTATAACTTAAATTGTCCATGTTGCTAAAAAAAATAAGAAAAAAATTAAACCAAACCAACCAAACAAACCAAAAAACACCAGCATCTTAAAAGGAGGGGTCCACTGTGGGGTAAAAGGGACAAAATATTTCTAGAGGGTAATTTTGCAGTATTGATCAAAGGCCTTACAAATGCTTGATTCCGTAATCCACATTCGAGATTATATTTTTCCAGGAAATAACAGTAGTAATGCGAGTAGTAGAACACGAGCACGTTCAGAAAAGCTACAAGTCATACTAATCAAAAAGTACAGCTGGTTAACTAAATCAAATAATATTCATAGTAAAATCCATGTTATAGAAAAATATTTTATGATATAGGGAAATGCTCATAACATAGAATTAATATGAAAGATATTTTGAAACAGATTATAGAGTTTGATCTATTTTTGAGGAATAGAGAGTATGTGAAGGTCACCATGAGACTCGTGCATACGTGTGTTTCCAACCACTGTTAGCGTTGATCTTTGAAAATATTATTTTAGGCAATCTTCCCCAAAACTATATTTAAGTTATGTAATTACTCTTTAATGAGAAAAAAAATCAATAAATGCTCTATTGGGGGTGATTTTAGCATTTGGTGATTCCCTTTGTAGAAATGAGAATCAAGTTGGGCAGTAGAAAATCCTAAGGAGAAATGAGCATGATTTTCTTTCAGATTTGGGAGCTTGCACTTGTGTCATCACAGATATCTGACAATGTTCCAAAGCATGGTGACCATCAGAGTTCTAAACTCTAGTTTAAACTCTGCTACTTTGGTGCTCTGGCAGCCTCTGTGATTGTCTGTTTTTTTTTCTAATAAATTCCCACAGTCCCAAGAGGACTGAGCTCTTAGGCATCCTCTTAGGGACCTGCCTTTTAAACTCTACACCATGACGAAGCTCAGAGCACCCACTGGAGAGCCTGTCCCACTAAGACTGAATACACAGCTGCCTTCTGCCCTGACAGTAAGCCTTTCCTGCGTTTGGAGGTCCAGTAAATATAATAAATCCTGCTTGTAAAATTACCTAACCTCAGAGAAGGCTTTTCTTCCCCTGAGTGCTCTTGGGTCCTCTCCTGTGAGGGTATGCAGTGCCTGGTCGTCAGCGTCCTATCACGATGTATTACGATTTCATACGCTCTGTTCTATAGCTGTAAAGTGAAAATTACACAACACCTTCATATTGTCTAAAGCGATCAAAATGTATGGGTGGAAAACAGAGGATGAAGTCAGGAAAACAGCTTAGCTTTTCTTTCTTACAGATGTTCATGTTTGACTTTTTAAGTTTTCTTCTCTTCTTTCAGCCAGAAAGTACAGCTTGCAGTGTGACGATAAAAACCCAGTAACATCCCAATCAGATACCCAGTATGGTCATGGAGTTTGGTCCCTAGAGTTCTTAGGGTAATGAAAAATCCACATGTATACACAACAGCCCGTAATGCAGCTTAAGCAACAAAACTACTGCTGACTGGTAGCTTTTCCTGTATTTACATGTCCTTGTAAGATGCAGAAAGAAAAATAAATAGATGGATTAAAAATGTCCATGCCACAACATTTAGCCATCCCTAACTGTGCCCTCAGGCTTTTCCTGCAATGGGAGGGTCCAGTATATATAATAAATAAATACACAGAGGGAAATGCCTTCCCAGGCCCCCGCTGCTACTCAGCTTACACCCCGCAGCAGAAGACTCAATTTCACTTTTATCATTATTGTAGCTGGCAGTCGTTTAGACAATTATCCAGTGCTTGTTAAGAAGCTTAATTCAATTATTTACAATGTTGACCTCCCATAACAGTTAATTCCTTAAAGTTCCCTCACGTAGGGATGGAACGCTATTTTATTTTGGGCAGGAGAGAGGGGAGAGGTGAGCAGAATAGATTTCTAGTTAGGTTATAAATGAACTGTAGAATCCCATGCTCCTGGTTCTACTTTTGCTTCCAACTGCGTTTGGAACACAGAGAAATTCAGATGCATAATACTGTTGTCAGAGTTGATTTCTCTTGCTTTCCCATGAAGATGTCAGCAGGAATTCGTCTGATTGACGTGGCTATGTCAGCGTCAAAGGGAGAAGTGAAGGAGGGTTATTCTCATTCCATGTTTTATAGAATGAAGTTCTTCCATTTTTCTAAGGTTTAAAAATAAAACACATCTTATTGGACACCTGGGCCCTCCCTAAAATGTTACGATGGCAAATGACGTGGGAAAACCATTTTGAAATGTTGTTCTGTTGTTTTTTGTAGCGGTCGTAGTGACAGTAATTGAAAACTTTAAAAAGGTCTTCTCTCGTATTCTGCTTTAGAGCAATTAGCTGAATGCGGGCATAGAGTTATTTGGCTTGTTCTCTCGGCATAAATATGCCTAAGACTGGACTTAACAACATGGTCCTGTCTTGTCCGTCCCTATCTTTCCTACTGTGAGTATTAGAAAACTTATACTCTGGATGAAAGTTTATTCTTCTTGGCCTGTCCCGCCAAGATTGAATTTTTACCCCTCACTTAACAAAATGCAGAGAAGTTTCAGATATATGCTGTGCGGTATTCTATTCGGTGGCTGACTTACTTTTCTTTCTGACATACCCTGGCTACCCAAATTTGCAGGCAAATTCTGTGAACATCCGAAGCTATAGAAACCTAACACATCTGCAAATGATACTGGAAAAAAAAAAATGGTGCTCACTTAAAACACTAGCTTTTGTAATAAAGGGAACTAATCAAACAAAGCTATTTATCTACTTCAAGGCAATATTGAAATGCTGCTTATTTCTTATCTTGTCTTCATCCTCTTGGTACCATGCCAGTAACCATTCATGATCAACAAGGCTCCACTGTAAGATCTGTAGGCAGTTTGCTTTTAGAACTCAAAATTTTAATAAATGATAAGAGAACGTGGGCTGATCAGTGATTCTACGTATATTCCATAGCTGTTTCTGTTTGTTTGTTTATTTGCTTTTGCACAGCTGGTTTTATAAGTAGTAATTCTGGGTATATTAAAGAGGTAAGAGTGTTAAATATATAAAGGCATATTTAAAGGTAATACTCATCAAATGTTTTCAAAGCTAATTATTTGACCTTTTCTTTCCCCTTCCTCATCCCTCCTTTATCTTCCTGAGAGATTTGTTTTAGGGCCACAGCTGCAAATTAGGTGGAGCCAGGTGACCTAATGAGATATTTGTAAGACTCAGTTTTTCAATATGCTGATTTTCAGGCTTGAAGCACTAGAGAAAATACCATTGCCATGCATAAATTTATAATATATATTCTGTAGAGCCTCCACAACACAGCACGAAAGAAGACCGCTGTAAATGATTACATGTGAAAGTAGAATTTAGCCTGTGCGCTTGCAGTAGCTGCCTTCTTCCTTGGTCTCCCCGACTCCAGCCTCTTCCTGTTTCCAGCCTGGCCCACATTCTCCTGCCAGAATAAACTTCCTGGTGTAGTGGAGAACCCAGTTTGAGCCTCAACTCTGTCTGGGCTTGGCGTTTAAACTGATGGACGGTTACGACAAGATGTTTATCTGTAGGAGGACTCAGGGAGCCTTTGGGAGAAAGCCATCTTGAGGGAAAAGGAGAATTAAAAAGGAAAGCTTGATCAAGGAATAAAACCTGAGTTGTCAGAGGTGAGGGATGATTCTGCGTTCATCCAGGAGCCTATGATTATTCTACTGGATTTCGAGTTTTCATCCAGAGGAAAGCTGTGGGGCTAAAGCAAGGAGAAATATTATACTAAAGTTCCTGTATACCTTAAGAGCCAAACCCTCAGTAAATGGTGTGCTGCAAACTGTGGGTAACACAAAGGGTAAAGGTTACTTGCCCTCATTGCTCTGCAATCCACAGGATCCAAAATGTGTTTCTACCCGTAGAATTTAGAGTGCTCTGCAGGATAGATTTTCTCTAAAAAAGTGCTGTAAGAGACAAGGAGACACCTTGCCCTGTGCTGGCAGTTAGTGAGGCACAAGCTGACTCTGGGAGGCGGCCCGGGTCCCTCCTGTAGGGCCAGCACTGCGCAAGGGACGCCCCCTGGGGACCGACCACATTTATTTGTGGACAAGTGTGAAATGCTCCCCAAGACTGTGAGAAATACTTGAGGCAGCTGTAGTTGGAGCTGAAGTATTGAGTGAGTGTGTGGAGGGAAAGAGAGAGGGGAATTGGCCCTTTAAAAATGACAAAATATGTAAATCCTATGGAAAATTCACACACTGCTAACATCCAAGTAACTATACCCCAGATAAAAGAGATGTTAATATTTTGCCATATTTGCTTGAGATTCCCATTTTATACTTTTTCTATTTAAAAAATAAAACTTTACACATATGTCTCTTTTCCTTTCTACTTCCCCATAGGTAATGATCATCAGGGAATTGACATATGTGAATCCATTAATGCTTTTGTTTTTGTTATTGAATTTTAATAATAGTATATGATACACAAATTTCAAAACATTTACATTTTTTAAATGCTTGATCAATTGTTTTGTTTAAAATGTTGTATAGTATGCCATCATTTGAATGAACTGTAATTAATTTATGCATTTGAGACACTGAGATATATGCTGTTATTGTTGATTTGAGCAAATTTTTACACACAAGTTCATGGTACACTTCCCATGTTCAAAATATTCCAGAAACTTCTATTGTTTGTTTGTTTACTTTGGGCACACTGTGTGGCTTGTGGGATCTTAGTTCCCTGACCAGGGATTGAACCCAGGTCCTCAGCAGTGAGAGTGCAGTGTCCTAACCATTGGGCTACCAGGGAATTCCCCAGAAACTGTGCGGAAGAGAGCTCACACCATCCAGCCTGGATTTGGCCACTTGCAGACTTCAGTCCATCTTTCCTCTCCTCCTCCAAGTACAGCAGACCCTGCCCATGTCACTCAAATGGCCATTTCATAAATTTTTCTGCTACTGTTTTTTCTAAAACCTCTTCTTCTGTCGGGGGTACCTACCTCTACTCTCCACCCCAGACCAAAACTACTGTCCATGTGGTGAATCACAGTGCGATTTTTGAAGCCCAGATTTTCACTTTTTTTTCTATCCTCAGTTGGTTTAATCTTCCCTCCTCTGTATTTTCGTATTTCATCTCGATGATAGGATTTGTTATACCTGGCCTTCCACTTCTGTTATAACACATGTGTGCCTTCCCAGATTTTGATCTCTGGATCATCTCCAGATGCTTTCACAATGTAAAAATAAATGAATTAATAAGTGAAAACAGTAATAACAAGTAAATGTTTAATTAAATTGAGAGGAGAAGATAACAATGAATCTGAAAGTGGTCTTCGTTTTCCTTAAAACCCATAAACCAATGACTGCATTATTCATGACGTAAACTGTCCTCCCTAGGATTATAAAAGGATGCCAAGGGGGCCAGATGAAAATGGATCCAGTCAAAAGCATCACAGGACACTGTTGCCAGTAAGGGGCAAGGTGTAGAAGAAAACTCATTTTCTGTTACTGATCTCAGAATAGCGCGTGCGCGTGTTTGTGCACGCGCACATTCCTTGGTCAAATATTTCACTGTGATTAAGAGTAATTCACCTGGTAATATACGAGGCAGTTGTAGATAGAGCTGGCTTGAGTCGGAGAAAAAACCCTTTTTGCCAGGAGGGAAATCCTGGATTGAGAGAGGTACAGACTCAGGCACTCATCCTCGTCCCTGTTCCAGATCACAGGCATCTCTGGTAAGAGCCAAAGCCTGCTACACTATTAGAAAGAAAATCACTCGGCTCCCCCCGTCTTTTGCGTCCAATTTATGTCCAATTTGCAGACTTTCAACATTGCAACCTCACAGTTCATAAAATCAAACTCAGCCTGGGCTAAGTCTCCAGGTAATGGATTAAGGATCACGGGAGGTGTTACCTGCAGTTCATGATGGGTAACTTTCTTGTTAACTAAAGTCCCTTTAGCTAAATGAGTTCCAGGTTTAAGTCTCCCTTCTTTCTTTTTTTTGGCAGGGATTTGGGGACGGGGGTGGGGTGGGCATAGAACTTTATTAGGCTGCGCGTGGAGAGCTTTTCATTGCAAAGGCAACAGAAAAAAAAAAAAAAAAAGGGATAAGCCAGTCTTTGTATAAACGGAAGGTGGTGAAAGGAAGACTGTGTACGGGGGCTGGAGGATCAAACCTCCGGCTCCACTCGGCCTACATAGGGGCTCCGGGAGCCGGCCTGGTGCTCGAGGCGGAGCCGGATGATTTCCGCAGGTAACTGGGCTCTGCGGGGAGAGAGAAACCGCAGAGGCAGGGGTTGGAGGGACGCGGTGTGGACATTCAGCCGCTCTCACCCACTCCTGTGCCCTTGTTCCCAACAGTGAATTCACTTCCATCCACTTGCCTTGGGGACTTCCAATCAGTAGCCCATTGTTGAAGGCAGGTCAGTTTAACATCCTAGGTGTGTCTGAGCGTGTATGTGAATGTACACACCACACGGAAACACACGTATGTGCTCACACTACCGACTGAGGCTCTGGTCCAGAAGCCTGGAGGGAAATAGCCCTTCTACGATGAGTGGTTCTTCAACTGTCAATCTCAGGAGCGGGGTTAATTGGATGTCTTTGTTTTTAAAGCAAGTCATTTATTGCGTCACTCCACTTAGAAAGCTAATGAAATGCTCTTTAATTTGGGCTTTCTGTTATTCCTTAACCCAAGACGAGCCACTTCTATATTTAATTTCTTTGAAAAATTATTTCCCCTGTGAAAATCGCATGGCTGCATGTATTTCATCACTCAGCCGTATATTCACATCTCTTAAGCTCGTAACATGGCTTTCCTACTCCCTGGCCTGGTGGTTTTGCCCTCTGTCTTTCTGGTTTATTCTGAAGCTTTCCTTGTCTTTTCTGATCTCTCAAAGAGTGTGGTCAGATAACCTACTTTTAGATGAATAAGTACTGTTCCTAGTCTTGGAACTTTCCGTGAAAGAGCTGAGTACTTCCCTTATTGCCCTTTTGTCCTATAGAATGAAAATGCTCTGTTACATACATTTGTTTACAAAGCATAGTTTCTCCTATCACAGGGAGATTGTTGCCATGTGGGCCAGTATTGACACTGTATACATTGTTTGTTTCAAGACTAATAAATGATAGACAACCTATTATGGTATTATATGTATATATGTACTTATAGTTTATAGTCATGGTTATGGTTATAGTTATATAGGAACCTCACTGTGCTTCCATTTTCTCCACTTCCGCATCTGTAAAATGGATATATTTTTTATCAGGTTAGTGGATTGTTGTATAAACCTCTTATCTTTAAATAGGTGTTCACCTCATAGTGGGAATTTTTTTTGGAGGGGGGAGGTTTGCATGATATTATTCTCGTCCTGTGTCTCTCAACAAAGTTTAATGAGAAAGAAAGCAATGATTTCTTCTTTCCAAAACTCTACATAAACTCATTTCACCTTCTTGCTGTTGTAGAAACACTTAACACACAGATTTGAGAAAGGTCTTCAAGGAAATATGCTGGAATACTTTGGAAATGGGTGACAAAGATTCTGGAATCTCAGTCTAATTACTCAACACACATGTACATAATCATCGGGGAAAACCGTTCAAGTTCAATCAACCACAGAGTGACCTTGATGAATTGTTGGAATCATCTCTGGCTGATGTCATTTCTCTCTCCTACCTGCTTTGCCTCTGAGGGCAGATATACTCCTTCCTGACATTCGGTGCTCTCCCCTGCTCTCCCTGGCTTACAGGAGGTAGGTGGTGACTACCTAAGAAGAGGCCAGTTGGCTCAGTGCCTTGGGTCTTGTGAATCATCGTTTCATTCAAAGGAGCTACCACCGTGCAGGGCCTCAATTTCAATGTCGCAATCTATGAATTTGAGGGAAAAGAAACTGAAGGACTAATTGGAAAATTTAAGTCACCTTTTAGTCATGTGCCCTTGGAGACCGAACCTGCTCACTCAGAACGTGGCCTCCAGACTCGTGTCCTTTGGTTTGTGCGAGGCGTCTGGAGGGAAACCATGAGCCCAGTGTGGTGTCCTGGGTGGGAAGGGTGGTTGCCCTGAACCCCAAACACCTCTCCCTGCCATACGCCCCTGAGCGGCTCAGAGTTTGCCTTTACAAGCCAAACACCAGAAAATGTCTACAAAATGAGGTTAGGACAGTTATACGGTGGTAGCCGTGTCCTATTTTTAAAAAAAGATGGGGAACTCCTAGGTGTTCAGGGTTTGGCAAACAAATTTAGCAAAATATTTTTGATTTGGAAATGTAGAGGACACCCTGTCCCCAGGACACTTGTCTTTTATTTCTGTTAACAACATAAAATGAGTTTTAAAACACATTACTGCTTTCAATTCGTCAAAGCTCTATTCGTTCAAAAGGACATTAGTAAGATAACTATTAGGAAGGTAGAAGCAAGTTTATCAACAGTTGGAATTAATACGATCATCTATAAAAGAAAGCAAGAGAACCAACAAAAATCATTAGAAGTAACAGGTATAAGTTGTTGGTGGCTAGTTATAAAAACAATATAGAGGGATCAGTTACTTTCCTAAAAATCAAGGTTAGCCTTGAATTAAATTTGAGATTAGTCACTTACTAGCTGGGTGAATATACTCAACCTTTCTGTGTCTTTTTATTTATCTTTAAAATGCAGCCAATAATAGTTCCCGTTTCAAATAATTATTGTAAGAATAACTGATATAGCATCTATAAAACATTCAGCACCAAGCCTCCCATAGACATGCCTAATAAAATTAGTTTTATAAGCTTAAAAATGAAATTTTAAAATGATCTCATCCAAAATTGCCATTAAAATGTCAAAAAAAATTCTTAGAAAAATTTTAGGAAAAAAAAAGTAGGACTGATAAGAACAGTACTAGACTTTATTATGGGAAGCTAGATGTACTTTGACTAATGAAATAATATGCTACCTTTATAAATTAGGAGGCTCAATATTATAGTAATATTAGCATATGCACAATCCATTGACTATTTAGTGTTTACTGTATAGCGTTTACTGTATAATGATTAATGTATGTGTGTGTATCTCAATTACTATTTCTATCAACTCAGTGAAGAAGGAATTATTTTGCTTAATTTATAAAAGAGGATATTGGGGCTTAAAGAAGGAAAAAGCACAAGTCCATACAGCTGATAATTGAGGGAATGTGAAATTGAGTAAAAGTGTATAATTTATTTCTAATTTAAGAAATTAATAGGACTTTGAAATTGCCTAAACGGTTCAAAGTTAATCTGGAAAAGATAAATCCATGAGAGCAGCCAAGGGTAGTTTTCAAACAAAGAATAGCATATGTACAATTGTCTCACCAGGTATTAAAATATATTATAAAACCATGAAAGGACAGATTAATGGTACAGAATAGCATCAAGAAATAGAATCAAAAATAAATGATGTGAGCTTAGGTTTGCTTTAAAATCAGTGTCTAAGGTAAACATTTTTATGCACATAGCTTGCGTGCAGGGAAACGTCTCAATGGGCAGGAGAAGGCAACCGGAAAGTCTGGAAGAAGGCAAGAGGCAGAGCCCGTCTAGGGGTGCATTATCTAGTTCATAATGCAAGTGGGAGACTGGACTTGGTCCCACTGGGGACTCTGCGAGGAGCCATGTAAAATACAGCTTCTTCATCGAGGGACAGAAGATCTGTGTATTTATCCAGTCTCCCGTCCCACACACTGGTCAGGGGTTACCCTCGGTCAAGGGTACTAGTCACTTGAACCTCCAGATTTGTGCATGTGTCATAGTGGCTGAGTGGTTTCACCACGCATCCTATGCAACTGTGGCAGAACAAGTCCTGGGGCTGAAAGGGAGAGATTTCTGTTTTCAGCGGAAGCAAGTTGCAGTCAGATTTCAGTCCGCTGGTGGCTGCAGCAGTGACGAGAGTAGAAAATGGGCTGAAAAGATGTGGTGATGCAAGAGCAGTATTAGATATAGTGAAGTAGTTTATAGTAGAAGTGGCACTTCAAAAACACTGAGGAAATAGTGCTTTATTTGATTATAGAGTTAGGAAAACTGGTAAAAGATGAATAAAACTTAAGTTTCATGAGGTTAAGTTCCAGGTGAAATAATAATTTAAATGGTAGAAAATAAAAATACTAAAGGATTAGAAGAAAATTCAGGTGAGTAGTTTTTCTTTGATCGTTTGTTTTAGTTTTTGTTTTTTAACAGTCTTAGGGATGGAACAGACTTGGTAGCCATAATATTTAAGACTAAAAACCATGGATGAAAATATTA
The DNA here is from genome assembly GCF_028023285.1 of Balaenoptera ricei. Taxonomy (NCBI): domain Eukaryota; kingdom Metazoa; phylum Chordata; class Mammalia; order Artiodactyla; family Balaenopteridae; genus Balaenoptera; species Balaenoptera ricei. The sequence continues at coordinate 3,912,371 of NC_082658.1, read as the reverse complement.
CAACTAATTTTTTAAGCTTTTAAAGTTAATCCAAAATAGATTTTGCTCTTCAAAAGTTGCTTTTCTTCTCCAACTAAACAGTTTTATTAAATTAAGTAAACATACCTGAATTTTGACTATTTAGTTGCCAAGTACTCATACCCACTCTCTGTACTAATATACTAATATGTAATATTCTGTGTTCAGCACTTAGTAACTGAAAAACATATGATCAAAGAGAGATCTAAACTACCCTTAAATATATATCTAAGATCTAGACAAATTTTTTTTAAGATCAAAGTCAGATTTATACTCATAATCTGTTAGGGGTGTAGATGCATAAATGGGACTTTGAAGCAATTTAAGAGTAAAAGTTTTCCTGTCTTAATTTCACTGCTATTTGTATTATTTTAATATGGTAGTTTGAGACATATCTTTTTTTGTCAGAGTTGGAGAAACGGTGGTTTAGTGGTGATGCCCACATACACAGAAATTACTTTATTTTTGGAGAATTATAAAGTGAAGAATTTAGGCAATTAGTTGAATACTTGTTATCACCACCACCCCTTAGCCCACATGCCTAAACATGTGTCATCAAAAACCTTTTGGTCTAAGTTATAAATACATTTGATTATTTCCCTACTTAGCTTTTATAATTTGATACAATTTATACGTTCAGAAAGTAGCTTGATTAACAGAGGGTAGCATAAGTACATTTTTAGTAGGCACTTTTATCACTGGATGGTTTGCGAAGTACTCTCAAATGAGCAATGAATTTGAATTTTCTTTCTAATTCAGATTCAAATAATTTTTTAACCTCTTCCCTATAACAATCTCATTTTTACAATCAATGTAAATTGGAAAACATAGTTTCTAGCCTTAAGTCTTCTCAGAGACACTTAAAGTTGCGGGCCAAGATCTAAACAAACCAAAAACAGAAACAAAACACAGCAACAAAAATAACCATTCAGCTGTGTAATTGTCAGAAAAATGCTATATAGAAGAGAAATGGTCCTAGCCATGAGCCTAAGATTAAGTAATTCCCCCAAATAATATGTATGTGGCAGCCTTTTCAGTTTCTTAGCATCTTTCTTCATGCATCTGTTTTTCTGACCACGTTTTTCTGAAATGGATTTCATGTTCAGTGGGACCAAATGTTTTCATTTGTGTTTTGTAACTGACTTGCTTTTAATCTACTGTGAGGACTTAGCAAACACAAGCGATGAATTCTTAAACAACTGGAAAATTAGGTGAGAAAAAAATTGGCCACAAATTGATTGTATAGTGCAGCATTAACCCAAAGAAACTCATTTTTTGAATTTTCCAGTTTGGGGCCATTAGGGAAACATGATTTTGGACAGAATTTGTGATGCTTTTTTCTCCATGGGCTTTGAAGGAGAATATCTTTGGGAAATAATCAACAGCTAGAATTTGTTCTGGCTGGTACTTCTTTTTCCTTTCAGCCTGTCATGTTCTTGATAATTTTTTTTAGTTTAATAATATGCAAAGACTTGAATGTGCAAGGCTGTCATACTTTCCACTGGGCTTCAAAGAAAGAAAGCAGAATGAAGCTTGTTGTAAACTTTTATTTCCATTTTCGGTTTTATGTAACCTTATTTTAGTAGCTCCAGTAAAATGTAACCACATTAACCAATGCTTAATTTGGACTAAATGACGAAAGAAAGCCAAAAATAGCTCAGGAACAAACAAATTTGGAAGTGTGTGTCTGCCACTACATCAGATGTTGTCAAGTCACAACTTCTCATTTGTTGGTTAAAAAAAAAGAGAAAAGGGAAGATGACTGAAATCAATTGCTAGAAATATTTGGGCAATCAAGCTTAATTATTCTTTTCTATTCGGTGTTGTAGTTGTTAAGTAAAATTATAAAATTAAATGAAATGACGTTATGGAATGAAATGTGATTCTTTGCTGAATTCTAATTGGTGACAGTATTACTAGTCAATGGCGTTTTTATATAAAGTTTATCGTATGTTCCATTTATTGAAAATCATGGATTTCTACACAAATTAATGAAATTATAATATACTCTGTTGTATCTGAACATACTATGAGAGTTTGATAATACAGACAATGGTGGGATAAATTCAGTGTTCCTTAAAGTGTAATTAACATCTGTGTTTTCTTTGTACCTATTTATCAATCAACTACTAAATTGCTTGTGAGCCACTACAAAAATACGTTATATTTGTTTAGTGTTCTACAGCATACAAAATAATTTTATAGGGTTTTTTTTTTTTTATCCAAACAGTTGTCCATGATATCTGACGTTTCAAAGTATGTGATTGGTCTTAGATATTATGACTCAAGATCCAGTGCATTTCTAGATTATCCGGATACATTATATGTTTATGCTATATATAAAAACACACTGTTGTACTTTACCCCTTTAAATGCAGATAGTTGCTAGCTGTATTTATTTTAAATAACCTGAAATTTTAGCAAATTAATATAAAAACTAACGTGTATCCAGGACCGGCTTATACTAGGATGCGTACTTCTTTCTTCTTTCTTTTTTTTTTTTTTCCAGCTGTGCCGAGCGGCATGCGGGATCTTAGCTCCCCAACCAGGGATCAAACCCATGCCCCCTGCAGTGGAAGTGCAGAGTCTTAACCACTGCACTGCCAGGGAAGTCCCTAGGATGTGTATTTCTGTTCCAATTATGTATTGCTATGCATAGTTTTGGTCGGACAAACTTACTAAAAACTTAGTGGCTTGGGCTTCCCTGGTGGCGCAGTGGTTGAGAGTCCGCCTGCCAATGCACGGGACACGGGTTCGAGCCCTGGTCTGGGAAGATCCCACATGCCGCGGAGCAACTGGGCCCGTGAGCCACAACTGCTGAGCCTGCGCGTCTGGAGCCTGTGCTCCGCAACAGGAGAGGCCGCGATAGTGAGAGGCCCGCGCACCGCGATGAAGAGTGGCCCCCGCTTGCCGCAACTAGAGAAAGCCCTCACACAGAAACGAAGACCCAACACAGCCATAAATAAATTAATTAATTAACAAATTAAAAAATGGTCCACATCAAAAAAATCTTTAAAATAAAAAAACCACCGTTCCTTCCTCAGGAATGGCCTGAAAAAAAAAAAAACTTAGTGGCTTAAAATGACAACCATTTTATTCATGTGCTCGTGATTCTGCCATTTCATCAGTGCTTTGCAAGCATAGCTCATCTGCTTCAGTGGCATCGCTGAGGTTGTTCATGTGTACACTTCCAAGCCAGCTCACTCACATGGCTGGCAGGGCGATGATTGCTGGAATTCAGAAGTATCCACCGGCCAGTAACCTTGGTTCACACTTCTGAATGGATTTCTTGGTTCCTTCTCCTCTAAGCCTCGCTGTGGGACTAGCTTGGGTTTCCTCCTAGCACTGGGTTCTTAGGTTTTTCCAAAAGAGCCAGAGCAGATGCTTCCTAAAGGTTAGGCTCAGAACTAACCGTGTCACTTCCGCCACTTTCTGTTGGTTACTATCAATATGATTCACAGGTCTGGCCCATATTTAAGGGAAGGGGATTACATAAGGGTGTGAATATCAGGAGATGTGTTTCCCTGGGAGCCATCAATGTAACACACAGAAACTTGTCCACAAACGTCCATAGCTTTATTCATAATTGCCCTACCCTGGAAATTACCCAGATGTTTTTCAAAGGATGAATGGTTAAACAAACTATAGTACACCCATACTGGTAAATGCTACTCAGCAATAAAAAGGAATAAGTGCAAGAACTTGGATTAACCTCAAGGAAATAATGCTGAGTGAAAAAAGCCAATCTTAAAAGGATGCATGCTACCTGCTTCCATCTATATAACATCTGTGCAGTAACATTTTACAGAGATGAAGAATGGATTAGCTGTTGCCTGGGGCTGGGGAAGGTAGGCACGGCTGTAAATGGGTCAGTGAAGGGGGCCTTGTGGTGATGCTGTAGTTGACTATCTTGATCGTGGTGGTGCTTAGAGGATCTACAGATGTGGTAAAATTGCACAGAGCTCTACACACACACACACACACACACACACACACACACACACATGAGTGTATGTAAATAGTAAAGTCTAAACAGGTTCTGTGGGTTGTACCAATGTCGATTTCCTACTTGTGATACTGAATTCTAGTTTTAGGAGGTATAGATATTGGAGGAGGCTGGGTGAAGGGTACTTGAGACCTCCTTGTACATTCTTTGTGACTTCCTGTGAAGCTTTTATTATTTCAAAATTAAAAGTAAAGAGGAAGAAGAAGAAGATGGCCCTTGAGTTTGAAAGGGGGGTTGGGGGAAATTTGTGCAGTCAAAGGACTTTGGCTCAACCCTGGGTACACGTCTTCTAATGTACCTAGGATTTTGTCTGTATTCAGGTATGGTGAGTTCAACACATCGGAGACAATTGCCTTTGAAAAGATGGTTTGTCACTCACAGTTCCCAGGAGGAGGGAGGAAACAGGTGCCGTGGTATGCAGGACAACATGGGAAAGCACCAAGGTCGGTCAGGAGGCAGATGGCGTATGGGGAAAGCACAGACCAGAGCCTTTATTATCGTTTCAGTAGAAAGAAAGGGGTGAGGCAGCATAAGCAGCTGAGCAGATTTAGAATTGGAGAGTTTGAAGAATGTTGGCAGGCTCTGGCCAAAGGGCTGGTCCCAAGCTGTCCAGTACCTGGCCTTGGGGTGACTTAAAGGAAGAGGAATAATGGCTTGGAGTGCGAGAATTTGATAACGGTGGTGATTGAGGGGGCAGGTGTGCTCTGGATTGGCTGGTGTTCATGTCAAAGGTTCACTCGAAGGCAGGTGGTTTGCTATGTCTAGGAGCCAACTAACTCTGGGAGGACCAGTCCCACCCCTCCTGGGGTTCACAAAGCCCCAGCCATCATCAAATACAGAAAATTTTAAAAAACGATTAATGGATTACACCACTTCCTAGCGGTTGTAACACCAGAGTATTATTTGACTCTTCAAGGCTCAGTTTCTCCTTCTTTATAATTCAGATAATAACAACATCTAACTCATCAAATTTCCGTATGGGCTAAAAAGGAAATAATCCACATGAAGCACTTACACCAGGGCCTGGCAATCTATTAAGCACTCAGTGGTGTTATGCAGTCTTGGACTCTTGAGAAAGCTCTGTCTGATACAATGGTGGGTGGGTCTGGAGGTTTCAATAAATCTTTGCTCAAGTAATAATTTATGTAATTACTCATTTCAATTTTAGGACTCTGTTCTCCTGAAGAAAGACTCTTTTTTAAGCTATTTCGTGTCTGTTTTGTTGTTACTTATGCTAAATTCCAGAATGAACTCCAGTGAGGAATACATTTTGGTAGCAAAGAAAATCTTAGTATTATTGTAGGCTGTAATGTGTATGAAAGACCATTTGATTCTCCAGAGAGAAACAGATTTGGAAATTACCTGCATGAAGTGCAATAAAAATAGGTACTCTGACTTTGAACATGCAGTGTCTTCCGTGGCAAGCACTAACTCAGATCAATACTGTATTTCTAGGAAACGGTTGATTTTCAGGTGTGATATGCTCAAGCTGCGTGCAAACACCAGCTATATATAAAGGGGTAGCTCATTTTCTCTGCATGAGGATGAATCCTGTTTTGTCAGCTAGAGAAGATTAAAAGTCAGTTGGTAAACGGATAGCTTCACCACTGACCTGTGGAACTTCACAGGGGCATCCAGCTAACTGGGGCACCCCTCATCACTTCATAAATTAAGAACAATCCATAAATAACAACTTACTCCAAATTAGATGGGAGAATGACATTTCAGGAGCTGTGGAGATGGGAAAGATGGACAGTTCCCTAGAAAAATGAAAGAGGCCCCTTCGGAGAGCTCATAAGGATGGCTTAATTTTAGTCAATGTGACAAGCTGAACACAGGCTTGATAAACCCCAAAACTATATAAATTGTCTAAGAACATTGAGACACAAGTGATCCACTTAACTAAGAGTCTGAAGTCAGGGACCTTTACAGTTGTACTATATTTTCTGCAATATGATATGCAATTAATTCTTCCTTAAGTAAACAAATCGATTAAAATTTCATTATGTCCACGTCTCACAATAAACCCAGATCCAGTGAACACCTTTCTTTTCACTTATGTAAGCCTTTATAATTAATTCTGGATTTATGTCATTTGCTGGTCAATGTTACAGTCACCTTACTAACTACTTAAGCACTTTGAAAGCTGTCGGAGCTCACAGGAACCACTGAAGCAGTGGGTGCTAGCCCACACTTCTAATCGAATCCTTGTTTTGTGAAGCTTAATTTTCCCGTGCCGCGACATTGTCTTTTAACCAAGTAATTAAAAGTTAATGTCTTCATTTTATGCACAACAATAATTCTGAGTTTAGATGTCAGCTGGACAGATGGCGGTGACATAATTCTGTTCAATACACAGCCTGGTAACGCCTTCTTTCTTTTTTGTTTTTCAGTTTCAGCCCCCAAAACTTTTTTGTCATAACCGAGAAACCTAAACTATTAGGTGATACAAAGATCCTGAGAATTCTCCACGTGATTGGCTTACCCATATTTGTGTTGTCAACAGGCTTTGGCTGAGCTCCCCGAAGTATTTCAGTGCCATGCATGCAAGGGGCAACTAGAGAGTCTCCAAGAATGCAGGAAATTCTTAAGGACCTGGTGCAGTTACCCACCAACTGGGTAGCATGAGCTGGGCAGCAAAATCAAAGCCTTACTTGACACCCGAATCTTGAAGTAAGATGGCGCTCCCTTTCACCATATAGGAACGTGCAGAATTTTCAATAACTTTTAAAAGTGTGTTCATATGTATTAAATGCTTCAAGAATGACCCCTTTCAGGGTAGATCTTAAATGTTCCCACCACAAAAAGAAGTGGTAATTTTGTGAGATGTTGGAGGTGTCAGTAGCCAGCCGTAAGGCTGTCATCATCTTGCAATACGTGAGTGTATGAAATCAACATGCATACAGCTTCCGCTTACACAGTGTTCTATGTCAATGATAATACAACCGGGGAGAAAAAAGAGTGGCCTTTTGGTAGAAACAAAACAAAGTAAAATCAAATAGACCATAAACATGTAATTTACACTTTTGTCTCATGCAGGTAGAGCAGGATGATCAACCAGATTTTTTCCAGAATTAAGTGTTGAATGTGTGCTTACCCCTTAAAATAGGTTGTAAGAGAAAACGATTTATACTTCAAGAATCTATAATTTGTATAACATGTAGGATCATAGAATCTTGGACGTGTTCTCTAAGAGCATGAAGAGGATGGAAGTGGCTGCATTCATTTTCTGTTCCTGAGCTTAGACACCAAAGCCTGCCATCATCTGGCCTGAATCAATTTGAACAAAATCAACATTTTCTGTAGCCAGATCCATAGTTCTCCCATATTATACTGCCTCTGTGACTTGTTCGTCTTGCTCCCTGGCCTGAATTATTTTCCCAATACTCCTCCATTAACCAAATTTTTCATATGTTAGAGACCTTGAGGAATACTAAACTTTTATCATTTTTTCTCCTAGTTTTTTAATTCAAAGTTTTTCTTGATACTCCTCTCCATAGAACTATCTTATTAACATTATTATTATTAAAATAACGAAGTATACTTGATTAGATGAGACTAAATATGCCTCAGGTTTTCTTGTAGAGGTTGGCTTTCAGTCAACAAGAGATTAAAACTTCTTCTGGGGCAAGAGCCCTGTGATTTTTCTCCCCTAGAAGCTTGGCAACTATTAGTGACAGGTAGCGTACGAAAACATACCCTTGACTGACTTTTACACCTACCTCATCTACCTTCTCTGGGCGAGAATATCCCTTCTGGCACAGGAAAAGGGCATCTTTTAAAATAATCGTAATTACACTATGATAGACTTGCACAGTTTAAAAACAAACAAACAGATGACCCCTCAGCAACATGTGTGTATGTTTCCTAGACATTTGGGGAAAAAAGGAAAACTGTCACAGTATCATGAAATGGTCCTGGATCTGTTGCAGTATCATCAGAAAACTTCATCCACATTAGATATCTAAACTTATTTTCTGTTGTTCTCCACATCTCAGAATAGTTTTGAAATTAGACCTGGGGTCACATTCTGGGGTTTTTCCACTGACTAGAAGTGCCACCTTGAGTTCCACCCCCGGGAAGGGTCACTGTCAGTATCTCTAAGTGGAGGTAAATATGCCTCCCACGTGGGGTAGTGGGGAAGATTCAGTGGACTGGGGGATTTGTCTTTCTTCTCCAGGCGTTGGCCTTGTCTACAAATCTTCCCTGAAGCTGAGCACTCTGAGAGAAAGATGCAAGCACAGATGATAGCCTTACATTGTATTCCCTCCATTCTCAGTATACAACTCCCATTTCTTCCTCACAGAGCTAGAGGGCTTTTATCTTCCTGGAGTAGCCAGACTCAGACAGGTATGCTTATTCCTTTTCTTCCGGAAGTCTTTTCTCAGAAAGCTTTCTTTTCTGCACTTCTCCTCAATTCCTCTCTGTCAGCACACGTTCCATCCTGCCATTGAGGCCCAGATGGATCTTCTAGAATGATTAGGTCCCGGATAGAGCTATTTCCTTTCTCTGAAGAGTCTCATTGCCCCTGAAGCTGATGTTACATTTTCTAGTTAGAGATGCTCTTTGGTGCTGGATTACGTATCCATACCACTTAATCCTATAACAAGTTAAAAGAGCTTCCAGGGTGAGAGCCAGAAGGTTTTCTTCTTTCTTTTTTTTTTTTCCATTCTTTTTTTCCTTTAGTCTTTTTTTTTTTTCACATTCTATTTTTATTTTTTTTATTTTTTTAACATCTTTATTGGAGTAAAATTGCTTAATCTGCATCAGCTGTGTAGGCTAAGAATTCATGATACAACCAGAGGGAACTATTTTCCCTTCATTATTTATCCTCAGCTCATTTTTTTTCTAAAAAGGTTTTAAGGTAGCTTCCAAGGCAGTGTATCTGAACCTGAAAAATAAATTATTTTGGTATGCATGGCTTTGCACTGTACACTTCCACAATGCTTTATATCATTTTTATTCTGTTTAACCTCCTGCCAATACTATGCATTAAGAAGCTATATGTCACTGCTGTATACATTAGAGAAAAACAGATCCTGCTCTGAAGTAGTGAGTTTTCTTTCCTGTACTGCTTCCCCAGTGTGCCTCTCAGCTTGGGAAGAATACTCTTCTGTTTGCCTGAGTCAGTACTTTAATCACACATCTTTGAGACCTTGATTGCCAGTGTAATGGATACACTGAATCTGATTATTTTGGAAGGCAATCAGATCAATATCAGAGAAAGGTAGATAGATTACATGTTTTATCAAATGCTAATCCATAACATTCTCAGCGAATTCTATTTGGAATTACATGTGGATTGAGGGGAGATGATATTTTTAATGGGGAAACAAATAGAAGATGAAAGTCCCAAGGAATGGTCAAATAGTTTAAATAGGAACTATTGCCTCTCTGTTCTCAGATTGTACTTGGAATTCAAGCAGGTTGATGGCAGCCGATAACTTCCGAGCCCCTAGAAAGAACAATGATGCAAAAGTACATCTATCCAAAATGGGACTGTAGAAAGGATTTATTAAATAGCTTAACTTTATTTGCTTTGGTAAACGAGCCTTTCTAAAAAAGGATTTTTTTTTTTTTTTTAACTCGGTTCCTAAGTGAGCCCGCTGCAGATGCCTTTTGGGATTTTTGCAGTGTCATTATGAGAAACCGTCTGTCTAGGCTTCTCGCAAAATCCCCCCAGCTCCATCCAGGTGTTGAGAGTTAAGGATGTGCCATTCCTTACATCAGCTGCACAGGACGACTCTCACCCACGCTGTCAGCACCTCGCGAACAAGAGAAGGCCCTCTTTGTACCCTTCCTCAAGGCACCTCAGTGTAGCTATCTCATTCTGTTTCAAATTAACATCAGTGGTAATTTCCGCTGGTTATCCTGTGTAAAAGGAACTCTGTATCCTTCAACTGTTCTCCGTTTGCAGGACACTATGGGAGGCTGTTAAGATATGCAAATTGTGTTGTCTCAGTGTCGCTCTCTTGGGGAAGTTTTTTTTTTCCCTTCCTCTTAGCAAATCTAAAAGAAAATGTTAGAGTTTGGCTCTTAATACTGGAGGGAAAAAGAACAGTGATGCAGGCTCTCCCCCTGAATCTTCTCTCAAAGAAAGATCTTTCCAATAAGGTTGCATGTTAACACTTGGGAAATATTGCGGCAACAAGTGAAAATACATGGTAAGATCACACTATGAAGGAATCTTTACATATATTGGGAACCTGTCACTATCGTTTATGTGTTTGCCAGTTATTTTGCTAGAAGTGAAATTCTGCCCAAAAATGAATTCTGCTAATGTGATCTTTAAGTGACTGTGATAAATGATCAAGTCTTCTCTCTTTGACCTAATAGTTAAGAATACAGAAGGGGTCAGACTGGCCCAAGTTCAAATTTCACTTCCATTGACTATGTGATCTAAGTTACTTAAAGTCTCTAAGTTTCGGTTTCCTCATCTCTAAAATCAAGATTATCATACCTAGGTCACGGTACTGTTACAAGTCTAGCACAGGACAATATTCCTGTTACATGGTCATCCTTCATCCTAGGGAGACTATTATTGTTATTTTTATTTTATTGCTTTGGAAAAATACGTAGTTGATTCAATATCAGTATTGAAGCCTAAGCAGTATTGGGGAATTTTTAGTGACACGCTTCTGCATCGTGGATCTGATCAGTTGCAGCTGAATTCACTCCATCCACCTGTTACATGCAATTAATAGATAATTTAATAGTAAACTAGTAAACTTTCCACAGTATTTAAGCCAGCACAATAATTCTGTTTTTAGCCACGGAAACAAATGATACAGATTCTAGTAAATGGCTTATTATAAAGGTAAATTTCTAATTTAAATACCCTATAATAGGTTACTAGTACATTGTGTGACAGTGAATTTTCCACGAGGGCCCTCATGTGTGTCCTTCCCACCCCCTCTTGCAGAGCTGTAGCCCCTAGCTCCTCCTCCTCACCCTTCTGGATAAAATCCAAATTGCCCAAACAGTGGCTGCTAATTCAGAGGAATAATTCCTCCCTCTCCTAAGAATCATCCTTAACCGACTCTGCCAGAACATAGCCGCTGAAAGACGCCACTTGCCGAAGCCCTGTAGAAGATCCCGCCCCCCCCCCCCCCCCCACCCCTTGCCCAAGTTAGAATGTTCCCTTGCAGTCCTCTTTGACCTTGCATTTGGAAATCAAGGCTTGTGCTCTTGGTACCTTTGTTGGTTTTCCTGCACAGTATTCTGTGTATTTCTTTTTTTCTAAGTTTAAGGAACACCCTACACAAAGGGCAGAATATCTTACTCTTTACCATCTTTATAATTTGTATTATAACTCTTTATAATTGTTTTGAGAATGATGCTTTGAAAGAACAATGACAAATTACAGTTACTGATAAAAAGCAGACTATCTCAGACAAAGGCCTATAAATCTGTGTTGGGGTTCAGGTCATGTTACCCCAAAATTGGCACCTTGGCGTGTTGAGTATTTTGAGAAAATGGCAGAAACAGGAGGGTCACTCTGACCACGTCTCCCCTTTGCCTTTCTTTCCTGAGACAGGTTATAAAACCCTCATGTGAGAGGGTCCCTATACCTGTAGGAAAGGAGCGTCTTTATCTCTGCGAAACAAAGCGATGCGAAGTCAAATCCTAACAAAGGGGCCGTGCTCAGTCCCCCTCCCCTGCCCCCCCAGGTTGCTACAAGTACCTCATACTCTTAACCGACATTGTCCCCTCCTCGTGAAATCTAGCATAAAAACACACCAGCCCTAGTGTTTCTTTGAGTCTTCATTTCCTTATGGAAGCTCCCACATCAGGTAAAGCTTGTATTAAACAAATTTGTATGCTTTTCTCCTGTGAATCTCTCTTTGTCAGTTTAATTTTCACACGCAACCAAGGACCCTAAGAAGGTCAAGGAAAGCTTTTTCCTCTCCTCCGTCAGCCTGGTTTTAGACTCTTGGAGATGCCAAATTTAGAATTCATTTCTAGAAATCCCTTTCAACAAAATCTTCCAGTTTCAAATGCTTTCATTAGAAGTAAAGTAACCACCAACACTCTCGACACTCTTCTCAGATATATAAGAAGATCCGACGTAGAATCAAAATAGGTGAACAAAAGCGTAGCTGTCCTAGGAGAGCTCAGCCTAGGAGAGACTCAGACATTGCCAGTCGAAGAGGCTGTGGACCAGGGATCATCAAACTAAGATCCGGATGCCAAATCCCGCAGGCCTTCTGCCTTTCGTACAGCCTGTGAGTTTAGACTGGTTTTTACATTTTTAAATGCTTGGGGAAAACATAGAAAGAAGGATCCTCTTTTGTGATGTGTGACTATTATATGACATTCCAAATTCAGTGTTAGCAAATAAAGTCTTATTGGAACACGACCATATCCATCTGTTTGTAGGTAGTCAGACTGCTTTGGCCCTATAAAAGCAGAGCTGAATAGTTGGGAAAGAGACCATAGGTTCCCAATGCAGAACATACTTACTACGTGGCCCTTTATGGAAAAAGTCAGCTAGCTCCTGCTACAGACCAGTGAAATCACGTATAGCCATTAGAGTCCTATGTACAAAGTTAGTTTTCATTTGCTCGTATTACAGAGTTAAGGAAATAAAAGCACCATGGGAAATTATATACAGTGTAATATTGATTATGTAAAATCAAAATGAGTAAATCAGTTATAAAGAAATATGCTTAGATGTTAACAGTACTTGACTTTGGATTGAAATTACACACGTTCTGTCCACTCCATTCCCCCACCACTTCTCCGTGCTTGGAGGGGATGACTATAAACTAGAAAATCAAAGGAAAGGTAATGAAAGCACTTTTAAATGAACTTGATTTGTATGCCAATCTGTTAAATTGTTTTTGCACTTTGGTTCTGGTACATTAAACAAGGAACTTATATTTTATAACTATATTCTGTTAATTAAGGCTCCAAAGACCACGTCTAGTTAACTTTATCTCTAAAAATTCATGTAACATGTATTTTTGCTAAAATAACTCTTCAATTATTAAACTGCATTTAATTAAAATTAAAGTATAGTCTAATTCCAGTATCTCTATATCTCACAAGTAAAGCAAATGTTGACAGCTTACTGTTATTTTGCTAAACTGGGAAAGGTAACACTAATGAATTAGCTACAAATTGTAAATGAAAAATGTGGAATGTAGTTTTGGAGTTAAAGAATACATTTTAGGTTTCAAATGATTTATTTAACTGTTTAGTTATGTATGGAGAAAACCCATTTATATAAATATTAATTTTATGGTAAGAATTTTCCTTTTTAATGTTTTTTTAAATGGAAAAGGATTAAAAAAAAAACCCTAAAGTCAAGCCCTTTGCTATAATTCAAGTAAACTCAGAACGATATAGTTCCAACAGATGTTTACCTATATGAAAATGAAATACAGAGATGTGCCTGAGATTGAAAAAGATGTGCACATATGTGCATATATTCAAGGCCAAGTAACTCTACAGATTTATGTCTGATTAATTTAAGTTAAAAGAAATGTCCCTTATAGATTTGTTTTTTTCTGATCAAGATTTGCATTGTCAGTAATTTTGTAAATGTCTACCCAGAGAGGACATTTGTTATTGGCTAGGCTGATGGATTAGGCCATTTTGGTCATTCTTTATTTACAAAGCATTTGTTTGCCTTGAAGCAAACAGAAACAGGCTTTCAAATCATTATAAAGCCAAGTATTTTTGCAACGAAATGCATGATGAACAGAACTTTGGAGAACCAAGTAAGAAATAGACGGCCCTAACAAAAGATGACCCTTCCTCCAAAATACACTCATCACTTCCCAATTATCATGCTTTTACATCTCCTTTACAATTTCTCAATTCTGTTTTGTGATATTGAAGAATACAGTGTTTTGATTGGGAGGAAAATATGTCCAAAAATGGAACAAATTGTCTGAATGGTCACTGCAAATAACTCAAAGAGATAAACCCTGTGAATGAAAGAGTATTAAGTTACATTCGGCCATGCACCTATGTTTTAAGGGAAATCATTAGCTTGCAAAATTAACTCATTAATATGTTGATTTTATTTATTTAATTTTTAAAGATTTATTATTTATTTATTTATTGGCTGCGTCAGGCCTTGGTTGCGACACGCGGGATCTTTCGTCACGTCTCACAGGCTTCTCTCTAGTTGCGGCATGTGGGTTTTCTCTTCTCTAGTTGTGGCGCGCAGGCTCCAGGGCACGTGGGCTCTGTAGTTTGCGGCACTGCGGGCTCCTAGTTGAGGCGCGTGAGCTCAGTAGTTGTGGCACGCGGGCTTTAGTTGCCCCGCGGCATGTGGAATCTTAGTTCCCTGACCAGGGATCAAACCCGCATCCCCTGCATTGGAAGGCAGATTCTTTACCGCTGGACCACCAGGGCAGTCCCGATTTTATTATTTTTTAATCTTATTAGACCAGGGATGAAAATGCGTGATACACAGGATGGACAATACCCCCCTTCTACACTTGGGACACTCTTTTTCTCTGAACTTGAATAAAAACTAGAATTCTCAACCATCAGCCCAGGCAGCTACTACCAACTGAGGTTAGCACCCGTGACAGAAGGGATGCATGCATTCCATGTCAGCTCCCCCAGGGCAAGACTTTCTTGCAGTCATCCTTCTACCCCTACATGGGTTCCTACTAACAACAAGAGCTAACACTAAGGCTGTGCTTACTAGACACCAAGAAATTTTCTGAAAGCTGTTGTCTATTAACCATGGACAGCTTGCAACCACAAAAAAGGACTAGGGACTCGAGTCCCCACTTCACAGATGAAAACACAGGTCCCACAGGTTTGGTTAATGGGCGCAAGGCCCCCTGCAGTGCAATCAGACCAGAATTCCAATCTGAATTCCAGCCTGCCTGCCCAACCTGCAGAGCACCCCCTGAGCGCATGGCCTCCCCAGCATTTGGCCGTCGCTTCTTAAGTGTTGAAAGAGAGAAAAGAACTCTGCAAGTGTTTTTCTAGTTGTGGAAGGAAGCACACGTGTGCAGTAGCTTTAATCTCAATAACCACCTGCTTCTCTGCTCCTCACCCTGTCTGACCCACTCCAACCTCCATTTAATGCCTGTCTCACCATCACTCTTGTTCTCTGGAAGCAACTGCATAAATTATGCATTAATTGCCATCAGTCATAATTAATTAATTTCCGTTGGTTATCTAACCTTTTGAAATATTTTCCGTTGAAAGGATCAGTTAAATTTTATCCCAGAGGAATTGATTACTAATAACAGGAAAGACTTTTGGAGGGCCAAGGCAACTCCTAAAATCTAGCCACCAAAAGGCAGTTTATACTTCATGTGACCTATTGCTCGTGGGAAGCATAGGAAACAAGGTACCAGGACCTGGAATAATTTTAGGGGCTCACAGAGGTGTTTTAAATGGTTTGGAAATCAAAAAGAACAAAATGTAATTCTAGGTCAAAGAAAGTGCTGTAATACAGAAAACCAATATATTAATTTCATACCAATGCAGTTGGAAAATATGATTTTACTTCCTTGTCTTTCTGTCTCTCTGTCTCTCTCTCTCTCCCCTCTCTCCCTCCCTCCAACCCTTCCTTTCTCCCTTTCTTCTTTCCTTTCTTCCAGTCTTTATTTTATTTATTTATTTATTTATTTATTTATTTATTTATTTATTTATTTTTTAATGAAAGAAGGGAGCCATGAAAGCAAAAATGCCTAGGGTCAGAAATGACGTAATGTGGCCCTGGTTGCTGATGGGAGAAAAATAACTACAGATCTTCCTCAACATACGATGGGGTAACGTCTTGATAAACTCGTCATAAGGCGAAAACATCACAGTCGAAAATGCATTTAATACACCCAGCCTACTGCACATCATAGTTTAGCCTAGCCGACCTTAAACATGCTCAGAGTGCTTACGTTAGCCTACAGTTGGGCAAAATCTTCTAACACAAAGCCTATTTCATAATAACGTGTTGAATATATCATGTAACTTTTTGAATATGGTCCTGAAAGTGATAAACTGAATGGTTGCCTGGGTGCTGAATGGTTTTAAGTGTATCGGTTGTTGACCCTCATGATGGCTTGGTTGGCTGGGAGTGGCAGCTACCACCCCCGCCTGGAATCCCTAGAGAGGAGTTTATGGCCTATCACTAGACTGGGAAAAGGCCAAAATTCAATATTAGAAGTGTGGTTTCTACTGAATGCATATCACTTTTGCAACATGGTAAGCTTGAAAAATTGTAAGTCTAGCCATCTTAAGTTGGGGGCTATCTCTATGCACTTGCATGCTTGCAGTTTCTTCTAACAACTGGGTCTAAGAAAAAAAAAAAAAGACCAAAAACAAAACAAACAAACAAAAAAAGCCCAACCTTTTTGTTCATCTGAATAACTGAATCTAAATTATTTTGTTCTAAAGGATAAAATAATTTTTTTCTTGTAAAATTATTGCCAGGGTTTCATACAGAGAATGGATAAAGATTCGAACATTTCTATGGTTTGTTATTTCATGAGAAGCCCGGAGATTTGGATATTTTATTTTTCTCTTTATGTCTCAGTAATTCTGTTAAATAACTAAATTGGGATAACAGTAGCAACAGAAGAACAATTTATTTGTCTCTTGCAAAATATAACTGTCTGATTTTGTTCAGAGGAGAAAAAGAGGTTTTATTTCTGTTTACTCATCATGTGATTATTTTAAGTAACTTTCATTATTAAAATAAGAACCGTTTTGATAACTTGCCATAGATTGCTAAATTACAAAATCTTAATGCAAAAATGATGACAACCACAAAAGAAGTAGTTGCTAAATTTTGAGCTACTAACTCTTTAGCCTTCCAGAAATTCTCAGAAATCACACATCAAGAACATGGGCTTTGGGATATTACCGACCAGGACTTCTAGAATTATCCTATCCAGTACAATAGCCACTAGTCACATATGGCTGTTTCCATTTAAATTTAAATTAATCAAATTTAAATAAGATTAGAGAGTCAGCTCCTCAGTCACACCACCACATTTAAAGCTCTCAGTCTTCTCATGTAGAATGTGGCTGTCATATTGGAAAGGGCAGAACTTTTCCATCATTACAGAAGGTTCTATTGGACTTGTATCAGAGGTTAGCATATAAAAATTTAGGCTTTGTAGCCCATGTTGTGTTTGTTGCAACTACTCAACTCTGCCATTGTAGAGGGAAAGCAACTGTAGGCAATATGGAAACAAATGGGTTTGGCTGTGTCCCAGTACAAATGTATTTACAAGAGTCTGTCATACAGAGTGAAGTAAGTCAGAAAGAGAAAAACAAATACCGTATGCTAACACATATATATGGAATCTGAAAAAAAAAAAAAAAAAAAAAGTGGTCATGAAGAACCTAGGGGCAGGACAGGAATAAAGACACAGACCTACTAGAGAATGGACTTGAGGACACGGGGAGGGGGAAGGGTAAGCTGGGACAAAGTGGGAGAGTGGAATGGACATATATACACTACCAAATGTAAAATAGACAGCTAGTGGGAAGCAGCCGCATAGCACAGGGAGATCAGCTCTGTGCTTTGTGACCACCTAGAGGGGTGGGTTAGGGAGGGTGGGAGGGAGACGCAAGAGGGAGGGGATACGGGGATATATGTATACGTATAACTGATTCACTTTGTTATAAAGCAGAAACTAACACACCATTGTAAAGTAATTATACTCCAATAAAGATGTTAAAAAAAAAACAAATGTATTTACAAAAACAGGCAGTGGGCTGGGAGTGGCTGCAGTATGTAGTTTGCAAAACTCTGGACTAGATTATCCATGCAGGGCACTAAGCACTGTGTTGGACACACAGTCAACATTCAATAAATAGTTGTCTTTTCTATTGCAAGTACTTAAAAATAAGAACAAGAGCTATTGGACCAGAAATAACCTAAAAGTTCCACAGTTTTTCCATATACAATTTGGTGTGTTCCAGAAATAATGTAATAGCTATAATTACTTGAACACGATGCTGTAGAAAAACAAAAAAGAGAGAGAAAGAGAGAAATTTGAAAAATATTTACTGGAAAGATGCTCTTGATCCATCTTTTTATTTTAACAAAGTATGTAGGTTATTGACCGAATGATTTTAAAAAAGGACAGAAACATACACGAATAGTCACACATCTCTGTGTAGTGACTTATATGTCTTAATTTTATTATCTTCCATCTGTGTTTTCAGCGTTTTTCTACATATTGTCACTTTCACGTTTATAATCGGAGGAAAGAACGTGCTAAACTAATGGAAGTTACTGGAGTGCAGTCCTCCCCCAACGCATTCCTGATACCGGGGCGGAAAACACACTGAACACGCGCTGTTCTCACTGAAGCACAGAGTTGCCCAGTTCTATTTAGTCTGTCTCTATATACATATTTTATAAACGCCATTGGTCTGAGACAAAATAATAATAGTGTGAAGGTGGCCAAGCATGTAAATCTTGAATAATTTAGGGATACGGTTTAATGGACTGCTGGATTGTTTATAGCTTCAAGATAATCACTTGGAACTTAGGGGAAATTTTCATAGACAAAATCCCTCCTTTACTCACCAATTTTGTCTTCTTGTTCACCTAAATGTGAAAACAGAAGTTTAAATCGCTACATGAACCATGTTGCATCGTCATCAGCAGTGGGTATGCACAGATTATATAGAGATGTACGCTATCCAAAAAGAATGAAGCAAACTAATTCCATATTCCCTGAGAATTTATAACACAAGAAAATACCTACAGCAAGCTATTAGCTATAAAAGTGGATCCATACACTACGTGGATTTGGTTTATAATACAGACAAAACATACAGATGTCAAACTAAATTTTTAAACTTACATTCCAGAGTTTTATTCTTTTGAAAACAGGTAAAATGTTACGTATATTTGTATACACACACATGCATACACACACACACGCTGAAGATAAACAGAAAACTTTGAATGTGTATTAAGTAAATGCACAAAGAGTGAATTTGAAATGTACCTTAAAGATAAACAATTCTGTATAAATATTTAGTCCAGCAGGAAATACAGCTTTATCACAATTTCTGGCAATATTTTATTAGAAATAGAATGCAACTTTGTTTTCCTTTTTCTGTGTTTGGAGCAGCAGCTTTCCAGGGAGATTTTAGAATGATTTAAAATTCTCTTCTACTGAAACTATTCTATTTTGTGAATTTGGGTGGCCTGATTCCTTTACTTCGAATTGTTATGAAATTAATCATAATGACAGTTATTTAAAGTAGCTAAACATGTCTATATTTTTATCTTCTTGATGGGCAAAAATTCTGTTGTAGTATAGGTTAGTATATGTAAGAAAGAGAAAGCTGTTTCCCTTTTCAGTTGAGAAAACTTCATTTGGGTAATGGTGTGATTTTTCCATCTGAGGCGGCTATACAGGCGTTAGCCAAGGACCCGTATAGGAAAGGACGAGATGTTAAGTTTAACCTCAAGATACATTTACAAGTCTTGTTTGGCAGCATTTTCTCTGAGAACAAGCTATGCTATATATTTCAGAGAAATTGAAACCATATGTTGACACCTAAAAAATCTTGAGAAGTACCACTGGAGTTTGCAAGAAAACATATAAATATAATCAAATCGTTGTAGAATATGTCTACTTGGAGTAACTATAATACTTTACTTGTTTTTCAAGGAGCTGTATTAGTGATCGTAATGCTATTAACTGTAATACACCGTGACCTAATTGAAGCTGACTGATTGAGTTAATATTAAACTCTTCATCTTGTATTTCCAAATTGAAATGAAAAGATTTAATAGTACCTGCTTCAATTTTAGTAATAATTATGTTTCCTCACTGATACTTGGCATACAGAGCTTCCCTGTTGAAAGACTGGGGTCTTGGAATGAGAGTTAGGCCAAAATGAAGCCTCAGTAAGAAAAAGACTATTTGGGGCATATTTAGGCTGGCAGCTATTTGATGAACTACCGAACAGCCATTGCAATTTCCCTAGCATTCCGACAAGTCACTTTTGTCTTCAGATATTGAAAACGACTCTCCCAAAGCACTGGCTTCAATCTTAATTTAAAGATGGACACCTGGCACAAGGGACCTGTCTCAATGGAACCTGCACTTAAAGGTAGATATAGGACAATTCTTCTGGGTCCCCAGAAATACACCTACTTAGAGATAATTACAGTAACAGAATATGGAGTGGTCTTTGCCTGTAGATGCCTCGCTTTGAATAAAGGCACTGTTGACATTATTGCCATGGTGTGACTTTAGATTTCCATCCACATGGAAAACACAAAAGTAAAACATGGTCATCATTTTTTTTTTCTGCGTCCATTTGGGTTAGAAATTCTGTGATGCGGGTCCCACAGAGGGAAAATCCTGTTATCAGCTGCGCATCACTCTGTCTGGGACTGCCCTTCCCTCCTGCCACCAGGAAGTATCCTGATCTCCAGCCCATTTGCTATGACCATCACTGCTGAGTGCTCTCAGCCTGTGACCTCTGTGCATCTTTTTGTTGTTATTTTTTGTTGTTAGTTTAATGGATTATTTGATATTGAAAATAAGGCAATTTTGCTAATGTACTTTCTCAAATGTTTCTTTCACACACTTTTTCTTTTCTTTAAATTTTAAGTTATGAACAGTGTATATGTACTTGCCAATCTGGGCCACCTGGCCAATTTGGAATCCCTCCTAGTTATGTAGGCTTTTTTTTTTTTTTTGTCTGTTTTGTTTTGTTTTTGCTGGTGGTAGGGGACTATGTATATTGAACAAACAGTGCATTTCTACCTCAATTATTTGGGAAGGGAGACTATCCCCTCACACGTAGACTGTCACCACCACCATCATCTCTTCCTAAGGGGCAGTAAAATGTCTCAAAGCTTCTCCAATGCAAATTTGCACTGCTTCTTATCCTTCTCTTTTCATAAAGACTCTGAATGTTTCTCTGATCCCAGATCGTGGAGAAATTTCAAGCTATGCGTAATGTCCCCGGAGGTTTATAGATGTGAATGGAACCAATTTGGAGCTAGGTTTCTTTTTCCCCACCTTGGGCCTCAAATTTTACAGCATTGAAAGGATGTTTTAACCATTGTCTTTACCCTTCTTGGAGACCCAGAAAATCTCCTCCCTCAGAATCTGATGGTCACACTTGACCTATTTCTGTATGATATTGGTTGACCTAATAGCATACTCATTAATCAACCATTTAGTCTCTCTCAGCCTCGGAATAAACTTGGCTTCCATACCTATCTTTCCAGTTTGGCACCAGCCCCTGACTTCTCTGTCGGTCTTGAGAGTTTGCTGGTAAACATCTTCTTTCACTGGAATCAGGGTACATGGGTGGCCTCTGACACTCAAAGGTTAATGCCCAGTGTCTTGCTCCCTTTGGGGCTGCCCACTAAGTTAATTTCCTTAATAATAAACACCTATGGCCTCTCAGCTAATTTACGGCCCAGAAATTCCTAAAATATCCTAGGACTAGTAATTAAAGTTACAGTAAACCAAAAAAAAACTTTACGTAATCATCCCATAGTCCAGTTTGCCCAGGGTGATATTTTTACAGCATTGTGGCATTATAATTTTGAAACCTAAATAATTTTATCATCGTTTGAGTAGTAGATGAAATTTCCACCGAGTATCAAATAGTTCATTCTTCCATGGCTCACCAATAAATAGTGCATTTACCTTGAACTCTATGATTTGATTAATCAGATATGGAGCAAAGTATCATGTTATTGACCTTTAATTAAAAACAACAACAAACCGCATCTAAGGTAAAGGTGTACATACTTTCTCTTTTTTCCAAACATAGTAAGGTCCTTTATTTACCCAATAGCAACATACCCCCTCCTCTTGTTTAAACTGCTAGTAAACAGGGTCCGTATTGGGTTGTTTTTGAAAGCAAATTCTCCGGAGTCAGACATGCATTCAAAATCAGGATCCTTTCTTACAGGTTGAACAACTTTGGTTAGGTGCCCAATTTCCTGATGCTCGTTTTCCTAATTTATGAAATGAGAACAATAGTGAACGCCCCATAGAGTAGTTGTGGTTTAAAATGAGAAAACATATGCAGCACACTCACTAGCATATCATAAATGAATTTAGCGTATTTAGTTTAGTGTTAATGTAATTGCTTGTTGTTAGACAAAAGTTGAAAACTAGAACAGAAATAAGTAAACAACCATGTAAAACCCGTTGCACCTAGATAATTCAATTTGGATAAAAAAGAGTGGAAAACAAAACAAACAAAACCCAGGGATTGGCTTGGATAACCTATCAATAATAACTGAACGGGCTAATAAGAAACGATTCAAAACTTTATTTGTGTATTTTTGCTTCTATAAATGTATATACTTATATTTATTACATATGTGTATACGTAGATACATATATGCAGGTCTATCTGTCTATCCCTTTCTTTGAGCAAAATTGAGGAACCTCTTAGCCATTTTCCATTGTCGCTCCAACTTACTCCTGGTTAGAATCCTAAACCAAACTTATGACTATAAAAACATGAAGGAAAATTACAGAACTGAATGTTAAGGCTGTTGATACTAGAGATCATTTTCTGGTTCAAATAAAGAAATGAAGGAATGAATGACATAAAAATTTATTCTCCCCCTTGGTGCTTGGAGATTCTGTACTCCTCTCCTCCCCAGCCTGCAAGCAGATAAACTCTTGGAGCTCGTGGTGTTTTCAATTCCAATGTCATAGACTAGCCCACTGCTTAACTTTCCCGAAGGAAGTTAAATAATTTAGGGTCATACCCTGAGGTAATAATTAACATGCTCTAGAATTTGTAAGCTCTAGGCTCTGTTATCATATGATTCGTTTTCTGAGTGACAGTATCCATATTCAATAAAATGAGCTACTGTGTAGCCCCTTTGAAGAAGCTCATAAAACAGTGGGTTTAATTTGTCTGGGAAATAGAGACTAAAATATGGTGCAGGTCCCTGATGGAAAATGTGGCTCTGTTCTGCAGTGTTCCCACCAAATATCTTGGAAAATGGGCAGTGTTAACATAGCTCTCTGGAGTAGGGCCAGAAAGAAACAGTGGATGTTCTCTTGTAAAAACCCTGAAAGCAGCAAGCAACCCATAAACAGTATGCAGACTGAGTCTGAACATGGACCGTTTTATGTTCCCTAATGGAAGGATAGCTTATTTGTTCGTGGATTTATAGCAACAATGTGATGTCATCAAGTGATTTATGGCCAGAAGCATAGCAAGTGTCAATATACAGTGGTGGGTGGAAACATCCTATTCTCACCAAGAAGCTGATCCCCACGGGAGGTTGTCTTTGCCTTAGGGTGGGGTAGATGTAGGAAAACCCAGCTTGTTAGTGTTACTGGCAGTGGGACGACAAGGGAGGTGAAGAATTATTAGAGCCATCCATCTTAGGGAAAGATTTGAGGAACGTAAAATCAGTTTGTTTAGAACATAAAATGATGATTACAAACCAGACCATCTCTCTAATTCTTGACTCATCCAGTGACTAGTGTTTGACGTTCCACAGGAAGGTGGGAATGGTGACTACAAAATCCAGCCACACATGTAGTGAGTATTCATTTTTAATGAGAAAAGGATAGGATACTGATAGTACCATGTGATCATAAAGAAGCATGGCATTATTTTATTTTTAAATTTATATACAGTAAAATTCACTCTTTTGGTTATACAGCTCTACAAAATTTAACAAAAAGTAAAGACTCATATAACTGTCACCAGAAAAAAATAAGCACAATGCTTCCATGATACAAAAAAAAACTCCCCCACCCTCCACCTTTGTAGTCAGCTCCTCTCCTCACCCTTAATCCTTGCAACCACTGATACTGTCTCTATTTAGTTTTGCTTTTTCCAGAATATCATTCAGGTTAATCATGTAGTATGTAGCCTTTTAAAACTACACACTGTATGCATTTGAGATTCATCCATGTCATTGCATTTCTCAGTAGTCCATTCTTTTTCATTACTGAGTAATATTCCATTGTGTGGTTATACCACATTTTGTTCATCTATTTATGAGGGCATTTAAGTTGTTTCCAGTTTTTTGGTGACTATAAGTAAAATTGCTAAAACCACCTATGTACACGTTTTTGAATGGCCATACATTTTTATTTCTCTTGAATAAATACTTAGGAGCAGGGTTGCTAATTCCTATAGTCACTGTATATGTTTATAAGAAACTGAAGAAATGTTTTGCAAAGTTGCGGTATCATTTTGCACCTACAGTGCATAAGAATTCCAACTACTCTGTATCCTTACTTCACTTGGCAACGTCAGATGTTTGTGTTTGTTTTTGTTTCTTGCCATCCTGATAGGTAGGTAGTGGTATCTCATTGTGGTTTAATATGAACTAATGCTTGTGATTTTCTATGTAGATGATATTAGCTGTGGAAAGAGAGTTTTATTTCTCCCTTTTCAATTTATGGTACATCTATACAATGGAATATTATTCATCAATAAAAAGAAATGAACTATTAAGCCACAAAACGCATGGAGGAACCTTAAATGCATGTTGCTAAGTGACGGAAGCCACAGTGAATAAGCTACATATGTAACAATATAGGCTCAAATGTTTAAAGCAGTTATTGACAGAAGACCAAGGAGAAACTTAATTTGCAGTTATGTATGCCTTTGTGCAATAGTAACAAATAAATCAGACTAAAAGTAGATGACAGAGAGTTCAGCATTATAAATGACTGATGTAATTGCTCGTAGCACAAAACACAATGCATTTATAAAACACATTTTCTTTTCAAGAACAAATGGGACATTTATAAAAATGGACCATATACTATGTTGTAAGTATCTATGTGTCAGTTTCATTCAGAACAATTTTTTAATCAAAAAGCCAATACAATAGAAAGAGAATGATAGGTTTTACAAAAGATTTTAGAAACTAGAAGACATGTTTCTAAGTTATTCATGGTTCAAATAAAGATACATGTTGGTAAAATAAGTACATTGGAGAAAATTTAAGAAATTAACAGTTGGTTAGGATGTTGGCTAGAAATTCGCACACTGCTGACTGGGTTTGGTAGAGCCACTTTGTAGGCAATGTATAATAACGTTAAAGATACACTCAAACTCTAAGCTAACAAAACCACATTTAGGTTCATGCACAGAGAAAATTTCATCCGCGTGTATGAAGACACTCTTAACAAAGATAGCTTTTAAGCATTGCTTCTAATAGCAAAAATATGAAACAATGGAATTTAGTTTATTAATTAAGTAACTAATGCATAAATTATACTCTTGTAAGATGAAAAATTAACAATTGTCAAAGTTAATGAATTAACTAGATCAGGTTTACTTTTTTAGACGTTGCCAGCCAAAGTGTAAGTTGAGAATATTGTGTAGGTATTCATATAGCAAGAGATATGTTCCACATGTTCTGTATCGGTGAAATTCAAAACACAGTAATAAAAATTGAGTGTATTTTTTTTTTTTTTTTTTTTTTGTAACATGGGTATACTAACAAGAAGAATAGGATTCTCTTTATGGGGATAAAATTTCACCTAGTTGGTGTTGAAAGTTATTGTGTATCATCAAATTGATTGCAAATGTTCATCTGTAAAAAAAAAAAACAAAAAAACAAAAAACAACTTTCTTGGTTTAAAGGCTGCACGAAAAGAGCTAGAGGACAAGATTTGGGCCCATGAGCCATGGTTTCTCAACGTCTGAGCTAGATCAATGTATCAGCATGATATTGAGTATAAACACATCTTGCCAGAGGAAACATACATATTGATGCCATTTTTGTAAACTATTTGAAAAATCAAAACATTACTATTACTATTGACTGATACAGATGTGTGGTAAAAGTATAAAACATGAACAGGAAAGACATACCAGCTATTAGGACAGGATCTGAATGCAATCTTTCATATTAAACTAATGAATCCAACATTTCTATACTAGAACTCTCTTTGTGCATATGGGGGTCCACATGCACACTCCAAAAACGGATGCTGGTTATAAACCAACTGGGGTTGGCCACAGGAATTTTGAATTGAATGCGTCCAAAATAAATGAATCATTTCCCTCTTCCCTACCTCCTCCACAGCTTCCTGCCAAATTATTCTCTTACTCGATAGCACGTATCTTAATAAATATCACTTCCATCTTCCAAAGTCTTTTTTAATCTGCCCTTTCCTTTCCAAATATGACTGCTATTTTCCAAATCCCCGTCCTTCGCGTCACCACTCTCTCTGTCTCTGTCTCTGTCGTCCCTCTCTCCTCTGTCTTCTCTCCTCTCTCCTCTATTACCATAAAAGCCTCATAACTTTTCTCCAAGAGAGAAATCTTTTTGAAACCCAAATGTGATCCTGTCAGCCATTTCTTCAAACTCTCCAGTGTCTCCCCATCCTGGATAAGATAAAATATAAAGTCTCTAGCAGGTCTTAAAAGACTGTTTTGAATTGGTTTTCTTAACTTCTAAAAGTTAAATTCTTAGCTTTTAAATTTTTAAGAATTTAACTTCAAACACCCCCCCCCCCCCCCACACACACACACACACAGACACTTTATTTTCCACAGTTGTGGTCTCCAAGCTCCTATGATGACATACCCCTGTCAATAATACATTTTAGGATTATTTCCCAATACATTTTTGTTTAATTAAGATATAAACATATCTGTGTATTTATTTACAAAGACCATATTAAATACTCTCAAAATTTAAAAAATTAAGTATAAGTGGAATGTAATAGAAATCTCTAAATAGTTTATCGTTGTAGTATTAGCAGCACACACATAAAAATCTCTTTTGATTCTCACTAATATATTAAAATTAGCTAGACTACAAATAATGCATTTAATGAGAGAAAAGTGATGCTGTCTATTACCGCCTCTGAAGAGCTCTCTGCATCTGTACACAGAGGCTCTGCCTTGGTCCAGTTAATAAGAAGGAGATTCAGTGCTTCTTTCAAAGGGAAGATTCTTCGATTCCCATCATCCTCTCTCCGAATCAAGCCACAGCTCCGGGAATTATTTCTACTCTTTCTGAATTGACGTTTCTCCCTACCCCCACTTCTGCTGAATTATTTCCATCAACATTCAAACATTCTGTAATGTCTTTGTTGGGGAGAAATAAATTTTCCTCTACCCTTGGTTGACTTAAAACAAATAGGCTGCCAGTTATTTCTCCAGCAAAAATTGGTTTACTCGGAATCAGCAAAGACTGCAATTTAGGGTCTGCGACATGGCGAGCCTTGTGCAAGGAGACAAGTCTTTATAGAGGGGAAGGGAAGTTGGGAGGGCTCTAGTAAACAAAGAGTGCATGGCTTTTCATTGGCTGAGTTGTGACAGTCTCTCATTGGCTGAGTCCTTGCCAGGGAAGAAGAGAAAGATTTTCTTCTTGCTGTTGGGCCCTGCCACCATGGTAGGGCGTGAGAGCTTCCACTTCCGGCCTCCTATTTGATTGAGGCTTCTGTTGACTAATTTTTCACACCTTCCAGGTTCTTCTTGCTGGTCTCTGTATTAAATTAATATGAGACAGTAATAGGAGAAAAACAAATAAAACTTTAAGGGCATGTATTCATGGGAGAGACTCAGGAAAACTGAGTAACTTGCCAAAATGGCTGAAGCCCTCACTTTAAAAATCATCTTCAGCTGAGGACAGAAGAGGATATTGGAGGTAGTAGGTTTGGGACCTCAAAAAGGAAAAAAGCAATTCACATGGAGATGGAAATGCAAATGTTTTGTAAACAGATGGTTTTGGGGACATGCAGAGCCAAGAGGACACAGTGGACTCTGGTTTCTAGACACTGCCCGGTGTCCTCCGCCACACCTAACCCATGTTCTTCGGAGATATCTCTGGTGGTAGCTCAATTCCAAGGAACAGGCCCTTTATCTAAATTCTTTTAGGCAGTTAAGGGAAAGGTAACAAGAAAAACTTCCTAAGCCTTCTGTTCCTTAGAGATAATCAGTCTAAATTAATCCATCATGCCAAAGAGACACATTTTGCTCCCCTACATCTTCCATTTGAAAACCCTAACAAAAGCATCATGGACTCTGATATAGCCCAATATCTCTGTTCCTTGAAGAGGAGCAGATTTTGCCACCCCAAAATATGCCTTTTTAGCATATGGTTTATCTTGAGCTGATTATTTTTAAGAAACAGCAGAGACAGGAGAAACTCTAAAAAGGAGGAGAAGTTACCTTTTAATAAGAGATTTACATTTATAAGGGAAATCTGCATTTGTAAGGTTGTCTGTCTCTCTGCACCAGGAAGAGGTGAATGGCTCTAAATCTCTAGAAACTCTTATCTTTCTTTTGCCTTTATCTAGAGGTGGTATTTAAGATGGTGGCTTGGGTAATTTGGGGAGTTATTCAGTTTTCCTGGGTATCTCCCACGTACAAAGGGGTATATATGTTATTAAATTTCTGTTTATTTTTCTCCTGTTAATCTATCTTTTATTACAGGGGGTCTCAGGCAAGAACCTGGAAGTGTGGAAGGAAAAGTATTTTTCCTCTACATCCTCTTTATAGCAAAGCTCTTCCAAAGAAGTTTTCTATATACACTCCCCTGAGTACCCCCTTTACCTCCTCTATTGAAGTAGCTCTTGCCAAGGTCATTGTGACCTTCACAGATCCAAATCCAACTGCTAATTCTTAGTCCTCATGGTACTTGACTTTGGAACAGCCTTTGGCCTGGGTGGCCCTTCCCTCCTCCTAGACTTTCCATCTTCACCTGACCCCTGGGAAACCACTGTCTCAATTCCCTCTGAATTTACTTTCTAAATCTTTTTTTTATTTTACTAAATTTATTTATTTATTTATTTATTTATTTATTTATTTATTTATTTATTTATTTATGTCTGTGTTGGGTCTTCGTTGCTGTGCACAAGCTTTCTCTAGTTGTGGCGAGTGCCGGGGGCTACTCTTTGTTGCGGTGCGCAGGCTTCTCATTGCGGTGGCTTCTCTTGTTGCGGAACATGGGGTCTAGGCACGTGGGCTTCAGTAGTTATGGCACGCAGGCTCAGTAGTTGCGGCTCACGGGCTGTAGAGTGCAGGCTCAGTAGTTGTGGCACATGGGCTTAGTTGCTCTGCAGCATGTGGGATCTTCCCAGGCCAGGGCTCGAACCCGTGTCCCCTGAATTGGCAGGCGGATTCTTAACCACTGCACCACCACGGAAGTCCCTGAACTTAATTTCTGATCCTTGTTTACTTTGCTATTTCTTTCTGTTCTCTCAGACCTCTAAGATGTTGTATGTATACTGTTTCTCTACAGGTATACCTTGTTTTATATATCGTGCTTCGCTTTATTGCAGCTTTTTACAAATTGAAAGTTTGTGACAACCTGGCATTGTCAGGTGATGGTTAGCATTTCTTAGCAATAAAGTATTTTTTAATTAAGATATGTACACTGGAGGAGAGACCTTCAAGATGGCAGAAGAGTAAGACATGGAGATCACTTTCCTCCCCACAAATACATCAGAAATACATCTACATGTGGAACAACTCCTACAGAACACCTACTGAATGCTGGAAGAAGACCTCAGACTTCCCAAAAAGAAAGAAACTCCCCACTTACCTGGGTAGAGCAAAAGAAAAATGTAAAAATAGAGGCAAAAGAATAGGGACAGGACCTGCCCCTCAGGGAAGGAGCTGTGAAGGAGGAAAAGTATCCACACACTAAGAAAGCCCCTTCACTTGCGGAGACAGGGGGTCGGCAGGGGAGAAGCTTCGGAGCCACGGAGGAGAGCGCAGCCACAGGGGTGCAGACGGCAAAGCGGAGAGATTCCCGTACAGAGGATCGGTGCCGACCAGCACTCACCAGCCCGAGAGGCTTGTCTGATCACCCGCCAGGGCGGGCAGAGCCTGGGAGCTGAGGCTCGGGCTTTGGAGGTCGAATCCCAGGGAGAGGACTGGGGTTGGCTGCATGAACACAGCCTGAAGGGGGCTAGTGCGCCACAGGTAGCCGGGAGGGAGTCCGGGAAAGAGCCTGGACCTGCCTAAGAGGCAAGAAACCACTGTTTTGGGGTGCGTGAGGAGAGGGGATTCAGAGCACTGTCTAAACGAGCTCCAGAGACAGGCACAAGCCGTGGCTATCAGCGCGGACCCCAGAGACGGGCATGAGACGCTAAGGCTGCTGCTGCCACCACCAAGAAGCCTGTGTGCGAGCACAGGTCACTCTCCACACCTCCCCTCCCGGGAGCCGGTGCAGCCCGCCACTGCCAGGGTCCCGTGATCCAGGGACAACTTCCCCTGGAGAACACACAGCATGCCTCAGGCTGGTGCAACATCACGCTGGCCTCTGCCGCCGCAGGCTCGCCCCGCACTCCATACCCCTCACTCCCCCCGGCCTGAGTGAGCCAGAGACCCCTGATCAGATGCTCCTTTAACCCCGTTCTGTCTCGGCAGAAACAGACACCCTCAGGCGACCTACACGCAGAGGCAGGGCCAAATCCAAAGCTGAACCCCAGGAGCTGTGTGAACAAAGAAGAGAAAGGGAAATCTCTCCCAGCAGCCTCAGGAGCAGCGGATTAAATCCCCACCATCAACTTGTACCCTGCATCTGTGGAATACCTGAATAGACAATGAATCATCCCAAAACTGAGGCAGTGTACTTTGGGAGCAACGATATATATATATTTTTTCCTTTTTCTCTTTTTGTGTGTGTGTATGTGTATGCTTCTTTCTGTGATTTTGTCTGTATAGCTTTGCTTTCACCATTTGTCCCAGGGTTCTGTCTGTCCATTTTTGTTTTGGTTTGGTTTTTTAATATAGTTTTTAGCACTTGTTATCATTGGTGGATTTGTTTTTTGGTTTGGTTGCTCTCTTCTTTCTTTTTCTTTTTTTTTTTTCATTTTTTAATTATTTTTTATTTTTTTATTTTTGACAATTCTTTTTTTTATTTTAATAACTTTATTTCATTTTTTTCCTTCTTTCTGTCTTTTCTTCTCCCTTTTCTTCTGAGCTCTGTGGCTGACAGGGTCTTGGTGCTCCAGCCAGGTGCCAGGCCTGTGCCTCTGAGGTGGTTGAGCTGAGTTCAGGACATTGGTCCACCAGAGACCTCCTGGCTCCATGTAATAGCAAATGGCGAAAGCTCTCCCAGAGATTTCCATCTCAGTGCTAAGACCCAGCTCCACTCAATGACAAGCAAGCTACAGTGCTGGACACTCCATGCCAAACAAGTAGCAAGACAGGAACACAAACCCACCGATTAGC
The DNA here is from genome assembly GCF_028023285.1 of Balaenoptera ricei. NCBI lineage: Eukaryota > Metazoa > Chordata > Mammalia > Artiodactyla > Balaenopteridae > Balaenoptera > Balaenoptera ricei. The sequence goes on along the minus strand of NC_082658.1, from coordinate 3,881,233 downwards.
AGAGAGGCTGCCTAAATTAATAATAAGGTCACAGACACCCCAAAACACACCACCAGATGCGGTCCTGCCCACCAGAAAGACAACATCCAGCCTCATCCACCAGAACACAGGCACCAGTCCCCTCCAACAGGAAGCCTACACAACCCACTGAACCAACCTTACACACTGGGGGCAGACACCAAAAACAACAGGACCTACAAACCTGCAGTGTGCTAAAAGGAGACCCCAAAAACAGTAAGTTAAGGAAAATGAGAACATAGGGAAACACACAGCAAATGAAAGAGCAAGGTAAAAACCCACCGGACTAAACAAATGAAGAGGAAATAGGCAGTCTACTTGAAAAAGAATTCAGAGTAATGATAATAAAGATGATCCAAAATCTTGGAAATAGAATGGAGAAAATAGAAGAAACGTTTCACAATGACCTAAAAGAACTAAAGAGCAAACAAACAATGATGAACAACACAATAAATGAAATTAAAAATTCTCTAGAAGGAATCAATAGCAGAATAACTGAGGCAGAAGAACGGATAAGTGACCTGGAAGATAAAATAGTGGTAATAAGTACTGCAGAGCAGAATAAAGAGAAAAGAATGAAAAGAATTGAGGACAGTCTCAGAGACCTCTGGGACAATATTAAACACACCAACATTCGAATTATAGGGGTCCCAGAAGAAGAAGAGAAAAAGCAAGGGACTGAGAAAATATTTGAAGAGACTATACTTGAAAACTTCCCTAATATGGGAAAGGAAATAATAGTTAATCAAGTCCAGGAAGCACAGAGAGTCCCATACAGGATAAATCCAAGGAGAAACACACCAAGACACATATTAATCAAACTGTCAAAAATTAAATACAAAGAAAAAATATTAAAAGCAGCAAGGGAAAAACAACAAATAACATACAAGGGAATCTCCATAAGGTTAACAGCTGATCTTTCAGCAGAAACTCTGCAAGCCAGAAGGAAGTGGCAAGACATATTTAAAGTGATGAAAGGGAAAAACCTACAACCACGATTACTCTACCCAGCAAGGATCTCATTCAGATTCAACGGAGAAATTAAAAACTTTACAGACAAGCAAAAGCCAAGAGAATTCAGCACCACCAAACCAGCTTTACAACAAATGCTAAAGGAACTTCTCTAGGCAGGAAACACAAGAGAAGGAAAAGACCTACAATAACAAACCCAAAACAATTAAGAAAATGGTAATAGGAACATACATATCGATAATTACCTAAATGTAAATGGATTAAATGCTCCAACCAAAAGACATAGACTGGCTGAATGGATACAAAAAAGAGACCCGTATATATGCTTTCTACAAGAGACCCACTGCAGACCTAGGGACACATACAGACTGAAAGTGAGGGGATGGAAAAAGATATTCCATGCAAGAGAAAATCAGAAGAAAGCTGGAGTAGCAATTTTCATATCAGTCAAAATAGACTTTAAAATAAAGACTATTACAAGAGACAAAGAAGGATACTACATAATGATCAAGGGATCAATCCAAGAAGAAGTTATAACAATTGTAAATATTTATGCATCCAGCATAGGAGCACCTCAATACATAAGGCAAATGCTAACAGCCATAAAAGGGGAAATTGACAGTAACACAATCATAGTAGGGGACTTTAACACCCCACTTTCACCAATGGACAGACCATCCAAAATGAAAATAAATAAGGAAACACAAGCTTTAGATGATACATTAAACAAGATGGACTTAATTGATATTTATAGGACATTCCATCCAAAAGGAACAGAATACACTTTCTTCTCAAGTGCTCATGGAACATTCTCCAGGATAGATCATATCTTGGGTCACAAATCAAGCCTTGGTAAATTTAAGAAAATTGAAATCATAGCAAGTATCTTTTCCAACCACAATGCTATGAGACTACATATCAATTACAGGAAAAAATCTGTAAAAAATACAAACACATGGAGGCTAAACAATACACTACTTAATAACCAAGAGATCACTGAAGAAATCAAAGAGGAAATCAAAAATACCTAGAAGCAAATGACAATGAAAACACGATGACCCAAAACCTATGGGATGCAGCAAAAGCAGTTCTAAGAGGGAAGTTAATAGCTATACAAGCCTACCTCAAGAAACAAGAAAAATCTCAAATAAACAACCTAACCTTACACCTAAAGCAATTAGAGAAAGAAAAACAAAAAAACCCCGAAGTTAGCAGAAGGAAAGAAATCATAAAGATCAGATCAGAAATAAATGAAAAAGAAATGAAGGAAATGGTAGCAAAGATGAATAAAGCTAAAAGCTGGTTCCTTGAGAAGGTAAACAAAATTGATAAACCATTAGCCAGACTCATCAAGAAAAAAAGGGAGAAGACTCAAATCAATAGAATTAGAAATGAAAAAGGAGAAGTAACAACCGACACTGAGGAAATACAAAGGATCATGAGAGAGTACTACAAGCAACTATATGCCAATAAAATGGACCACCTGGAAGAAATGGACAAATTCTCAGAAAAGCACAATCTTCCAAGACTGAATCAGGAAGAAATAGAAAATGTAAACAGACCAATCACAGGCACTGAAATGGAGACTGTGATTAAAAATCTTCCAACAAACAAAAGCCCAGGACCAGATGGCTTCTCAGGCAAATTCTATCAAACATTTAGAGAAGAGCTAACACCTATCCTTCTCAAACTCTTCCAAAATATAGCAGAGGGAGGAACACGCCCAAACTCATTCTACAAGGCCACCATCACCCTGATACCAAAACCAGACAAAGATGTCACAACGAAATAAAACTACAGACCAATATCACTGATGAACATAGATGCAAAAATCCTCAACAAATTACTAGCAAACAGAATCCAACAGCACATTAAAAGGATCATACATCATGATCAAGTGGGATTTATCCCAGGAATGCAAGGATTCTTCAATATATGCAAATCAATCAATGTGATAAAACATATTAACAAACTGAAGGAGAAAAACCATATGATCATCTCAATAGATGCAGAAAAAGCTTTGGACAAAATTCAACACCCATTTATAATAAAAACCCTCCAGAAAGTAGGCATAGACAGAAGTTACCTCTACATAATAAAGGCCATATATGACAAACCCACAGCAAACATCGTTCTCCATGGTGAAAAACTGAAAACATTTCCACTAAGATCAGGAACAAGACAAGGTTGCCCACTCTCACCACTATTATTCAACATAGTTTTGGAAGTTTTAGCCACAGCAATCGGAGAAGAAAAAGAAATAAAAGGAATCCAAACCAGAAAAGAAGAAGTAAAGCTGGCACTGTTTGCAGATGACATGGTACTATACATAGAGAATCCTAAAGATGCTACCAGAAAACTACTAGAGCTAATCGATGAATTTGATAAAGTAGCAGGATACAATATTAATGCACAGAAATCTCTTGTATTCCTATACACTAATGATGAAATATCTGAAAGAGAAATTAAGGAAACATTCCCATTTACCACTGCAACAAAAAGAATAAAACACCTAGGAATAAACCTACCTAAGGAGACAAAATACCTACATGCAGAAAACTATAAGACACTGATGAAAGAAATTTAAGATGATACAAACAGATGGAGAGATATACCACGTTCTTGGATTGGAACAATCAACATTTTGAAAATGACTATACTACCCAAAGCAATCTACAGATTCAGTGCAATCCCTATCAAACTACGACTGGCATTTTTCACAGAACTAGAACAAAATATTTCACAATTTGTATGGAAACACAAAAGACCCCAAATAGCCAAAGCAATCTTGAGAAAGAAAAATGGAGCTGGAGGAGTCAGGCTCCCTGACTTCAGACTATACTACAAAGCTACAGTAATCAAGACAGTATGGTACTGGCACAAAAACAGAAATATAGATCAATGGAACAGGATAGAAAGCCCAGAGATAAATCCACACACATATGGTCACCTTATCTTTGGTAAGGGAGGCAAGAATATACAATGGAGAAAAGACAGCCTCTTCAATAAGTGGTGCTGGGAAAACTGGACAGCTACATGTAAAAGAATGAAATTAGAACACTCCCTAGCACCATACACAAAAATAAACTCAAAATAGATTAAATACCTAAATGTAAGTCCAGATACTATAAAACTCTTAGAGGAAAACATAGGCAGACCACTCTATGACATAAATCACAGCAAGATCCTTTTTGACCCACCTCGTAGAGAAATGGAAAAACAAACACAAAACTAAACAAATGGGACCTAATGAAACTTAAAAGCTTTTGCACAGCAAAGGAAAACATAAACAAGACGGAAAGACAACCCTCAGAATGGGAGAAAATATTTGCAAATGAAGCAACTGACAAAGGATTAATCTCCAAAATTTACAAGCAGCTCATGCAGCTCAATATCAAAAAAACAAACATCCCAATCCAGAAATGGGCAGAAGACCTAAATAGACGTTTCTCCAAGGAAGATATACAGATTGCCAACAAACACATGAAAGGTTGCTCAACATCACTAATTATTAGAGAAATGCATTCAAAACTACAATGAGGTATCACCTCACACCAGTCAGAATGGCCATCATCCAAAAATCTACAAACAATAAATGCTGGAGAGGGTGTGGAGAAAAGGGAACCCTCTTGCACTGTTGGTGGAAATGTAAATTGATACGGCCACTATGGAGAACAGTGTGGAGGGTCCTTAAAAGTCTAAAAATAGAACTACCATACGACCCAGCAATCCCACTACTGGGCATATATCCTGAGAAAACCATAATTCAAAAAGAGTCATGTAACACAATGTTCATTGCAGCTCTATTTACAATAGCCAGGACATGGAAGCAACCTAAGTGTCCATCGACAGATGAATGGATAAAGGAGATGTGGCACATATATACAATGGAATATTACTCAGCCATAAAAAGAAATGAAATTGAGTTATTTGTAGTGAAGTGGTTGGACGCTAGAGCCTGTCATACAGAGTGAAGTAAGTCAGAAAGAGAAAAACAAATACCGTATGCTAACACATATATCTGGAATCTAAAAACAAGCTTATGAAGAACCTAGGGGCAGGACAGGAATAAAGACGCAGATGTAGAGAATGGACTTGAGGACACGGGGAGTGGGAAGGGTAAGCTGGGACGAAGTGAGAGAGTGGCATGGACGTATATACACTACCAAATGTAAAATAGATAGCTAGTGGGAAGCAGCCGCATAGCACAGGGAGATGAGCTCGGTGCCTTGTGACCACCTAGAGGGGTGGGATAAGGAGGGTGGGAGGGAGATGCAAGAGCGAGGGGATATGGGGATATATGTATATGTATAGCTGATTCACTTTGTTATAATGCAGAAACTAACAAACCATTGTAAAGCAGTTATACTCCAATACTGATGTTTAAGAAAAAAAAAACATATGTACATTGTCTTTTAAGACATAAGCTGTGGCACACTTAATACACTACTGTATAGCATAAACATAATTTTTCTATGCACTAGGAAGCCAGAAGTTTCATGTGACTCACTTTATTGCAGTATTCGCTTTATTGCAATGGTCTGGAAACAAACATGCGTTATCTCCAGGGTGTGCCTATGGTTGATCTCATCCATGCTCATGGCTTTCCATCCACCCACTGATGGCTTAATCCTGGTTTAAGTTCCCATGTCAAGCCAGGTTCTCTCTAAATAGTTCTAGATACACACTGACTTGACACAACCACCTCCGTGTGTACTAGGCATCTCAGATTCCTCGCCCCCATTGCTCCTCCCTCGTTTATGACCGTGTCTGTAAATGGCAACTGTACCCTTCCCTTTCTTCTAAAAGCCATGGAGACATCTCTAACTTCCTTTCTCATTTCACAAACCATATCCTATCCATCAATAAATCTTTTTTACTCGACCTTCAAAACATCCTATTTCTAAAATCTGAGCAACCCCCCTCACCATCACAGCTGTCACTCTGTCCTTGTCACTGTCAACCATCACGCTGTCTTCTTGCAATAGCCAGCTAAGGGCTCAGTCTCCCTTCTGTCCCCACAGAGGCTGTTGGTCACACAATATTCAGAGTTGTTCTTTTATAAGTCAGATCAGGCCTCTCCTCTGCTCGAAAACCTCGTGCATCCTTGACCATACAGAGAACATGCATTCCTTGCCCTATTCCTCTCTTGGGGTGCTGCTCCCCATCGTGTCTGCATGAGTCGTTCTTTCTTTTGTTCAGGGCTCTATTGATGGTACACGACTTCCCACCTACAGCACTCTTGCACGTAGTCACGGCCCAACTGATGTCCGCACATGTATGTAAGTATATTTTTATTTGTCTACCACCAGAACATAACCTCCATGATCCAGGGACTATTCCACTTTGTTCATTGTTGTGTCTTCAGGACAGAAAGTGGATAACACTTCTGCACTGTGGAACCCACACTTTTGCCTTAGGACACATTTTGGAGTGCACAGGACCTGTGACTGTCTGCTCTACACTCACGATGATCTATATATTATAACCAGCAATGACACGTGGCATGGGAAGACATTTGTATTCAGCCATATATTAAGTATTAACAAACATTATTCATTTATAAACACTTGGAGCACGAGTACATATTCTGTCTTCTCCCCGTCCTCCCATGGACTGTGCTGCTCGCCACTGCTCTCCACTTTGCAGATCGCTTCTTTGACACACAAATCCGCTCCGATCAGCAAAGTCCTCTCTCACGTCTGCGCTTCGGCACCGGCTGTTCCCTCCAGTTAGCTCCCCTTTTGCTTCTTAACATTATGCATCGTGCTTGAAAAATAGAACAGAGTGTGAAAATTACTCTGCATGTGAGGATTCCGTTCAACAGACATCTGTAAACAGTTAACAGAATGTGAAAGTTACACGCCCTATCGCTGTTGCTATAAATGTATACGTGTATGCACTGTGGCCTTTTCCTGGACACACAGGGGTTCACCCAATTCCTAACCTGCTTGCCCTAACAGACACAAATAAACGACCGTAGCTCAAGAGAAAATTCACAGACTGCTAGGGAAGGAGGATCTCTACATGGTGCAACATCTATCTATTTTTTTCTACACTCCTCTCACAAAAAATACATAAATTTGCAATCAGAATTAGATTTGAGACTCAGAATATACCACTTGCCTCTAAAGCTTTTTAGGTTATTGTAGGAAAATAATTGTCAGTGGGGTTATTTTTCATTATATAGTCCATCCCCCAAAATAAAATAAAATAATAAAATAAAATAAAAATTGGGTCACATTCTAAACATTTTTTTTTTAATAAATTTATTTTATTTTTATTTTTGGCTGTGTTTTGTCTTCGTTGCTGCGTGCAGGCTTTCTCTAGTTGCAGTGAGCGGGGGCTACTCTTTGTTGCAGTGTGCAGGCTTCTCATTGCGGTGGCTTCTCTTGTTGCAGAGCACGGGCTCTAGGTGCATGGGCTTCAGTAGTTGTGGCTCGTGGGCTGTAAAGCACAGGCTCAGTAGTTGTGGCACATGGGTTTAGTTGCTCTGCAGCATGTGGGATCTTCCCGGACCAGGGCTTGAACCCGTGACCCCTGCATTGGCAGGCGGATTCTTAACCACTGTGCCACCAGGGAAACCCAAAGCTCAGGTTCTTGATGTCTCATCGCAGAAAGAATTCAGTGAGAGACAAAGTGATAGGTAAGAAGTGGATTTTTTTAGAGAGAAACATACTCGACAGTGTGGGCCATCTCAGAAGGTGAGAAAGGTCTAAACATTTTAATAAATGTGTTTAAATTACTTTGTAAATCATTTTAAAGATTATCCCCAAATAAATATATTTTTGGAAAGGCCAGCATAGTTTTTGGTCGTGTTAGCATTGTATTAATGACAAGGCTTGATATTTAAATCGTGGAACTAAACTAACTAGACACTGTGAACTATGGCCTTTTTTTTGCCACAAGCATTATGCATTAACAAACACACTAATGGCTCTTAAAACCTAAAGTGGGAATGTATTGTCTTCTTCACAGAATTAAATACTACAAAGAAAATATGGACAAGAGAGGTATATGACAACCAAATATATTGCCAATGCTCCAACATTAAAATTAAAGCAGTCCTATTTTTCTCTCTTACAATCACAACACTGTTTGACAGCTATTACCGTACCATTTTTTAAGACGGCATGACCGGTGTGGACTCACATTTCTCACACCTTTATCTGCTCCCTGACAGGTGTGAAGGAAAGGGGAGAAGACAAGTGCGTGGCTAAAACCACACTCATTTTGACTGTCAGTTATGAGAAGGGGAAAGCTTATTCATTACATTGAAACCACTTTTCCCCCTTCCAATTAAAAACATCTTCTACCCTCAATCTCTTCCAAAAGTGACCTGTTACAGCATGCGAATGGAAATTGCATTTGTAGAGAAAAGCAACATAGAATAAAGCATTAAAGCGAGAACATGGCTGATGGAATAGGAATTGTAATGTTTTGCTGTAGGAAAGTAACTAGAAGACACTCAAAGGAAATACCAAAAGGTTAATAGCTTCCTTTTTATTTTCCTGCCCTTAAAGATAGAATCTACCCATAAATCAACTATTTTCATTTCATTTTCAGGTTTCATGGAATCAGTAAAAGAGTATATAAGAGAGCATGACTCATGTGACATTTTGTGTTTCAATTGTATAATTAAAGAAATACATTTCTTCCTTCAACATTTCTACTTATTTAGACTAAGAAGTTACAAATAAACTACATGCTGAAAAATATCACCCAAAGCCAACATTACATAAATAATAACCATAAAATAGATTTTTAAAATTGTGCTTGCTTTTTATCATGGGATAGTTATTGCTGGAATAATAGTGTGGGAGTTCTTACTTCTTGGATTTTACTCTAAATTTTGCTGATTTTAGATTTTGATTTCCTTATGAGTAGGTCTTAAAGCGTTTTAATGACTTCTTTGATGTCCAAGAATCATTCATTTATATCATTCTTGAGTTATCACAAATCAGTGCATTTCTGCTATAAAGAGGCTTTAGGATGCATTATACTTGGGGTAGAGGCTTACCTATATGGTACCAAAAGGACAGGTAAAAAATTAACATGATAACTGGTCATCTGAATGTTTGAATATGTCTAAACTTTAACACACTGTCAAGGATCTGAAATGATTACATTATTTCAAAATGCTGATATGTGGACACAGTCAACACTTAAATAACTGCACATCCACTGTGCATTTCAGTTATTTTCCCCCAGTGTCAAAAGCAAGGTCGGAATGTGTGTGCGTCATTCAGTCTTCATGAGAAAGTGGAGGACTTTATGAATGACTTGAAAAGAGCTCAGAGGAGAAGGACAGTGAAAGAAAAGATTAAAAATGTACTCTTGAGAGAAACTATGAGGAACATAACTATTTAGACAAAGAGAAAAACAATTATTTTAGGGTTATTCAAAGATGAATAATTAACTACTTATTGTTAACAACTTCAAAAATAAGTAATGCCACTGTACTGTACCCATGTTGATACTAGGCTTGTTATCAGGGCAAATTGTGTATTTGTGTGTGTGTGTGTGTGTGTGTGTGTGTAAAGAATGTAGTCTTTCATCATTAAATATAGAATTCTCCTTCCAATCATGGATATGTTCCAATTTACCATTAAAACCTTTTCTCTTATCCCTTTGGTCCAGAGAAGGTATGACATGGAGATTTCTTGAAAATTTTCTTTGATAGAAGCCTGAGTGTAAACATATTCAGAGCTCGGCTGGCGGTGTCTATGGAAGTAACCCTCATGGCCTTGTGCTAGTGTTGGAATTTTAAGAGGGAGCCAATACCCTCACTCGGAACCAAGAAGAAGCAAAAATCACATAAAATTGTCAAGTGCTATACAGTAAGTCCCCTACACACAAATGAGTTCGGTTCCGAGAGCGCGTTCGTAAGTCCAATTTGTTCGTAAGTCCAACAAAGTTAGCCTAGGTACCCAACTAACACAGTTGGCTATATAGTACTGTACTGTAATAGGTTCATAATACGTTTCACACAAATAATACATAAAAACCAAACAAACACAAAAAATAAAGAAAACGTTTTTAATCTTACAGTACAGTACCTTGAAAAGTACCAGCTACATCACTGCTGCATTTATGCTTGCTTCTGGACACCCTGGGCTTGAAATAAAGATACTGTACTACTGTACTCTATACAGTACTGTACAGTAAAGTACAGAAAAGTCCAACCACTTGTAGAGGATGCACGCACGTGACAATGTACACCAGACACATGAACTAACTTACGTGACTGGAACGCGTGTTCGCATTTAAAAGTTTGAAACTTGAAGGTTCGTATGTAGGGGATTTACTGTATTGCCATTGAATATAAAATGAAGCTTCTAAAACCTTATAAGAATCTTATATATTTTTTCCCCTAAGCAGCACTAGTTTACTTGCAGAGAAAGATCTTGAATATGTACTAATGCATTTTGAAAATTGCAAATCAGTGTGAATAATAGAAACCTTCGCCTGCTTGACCCAGGTTTTGCAATAGTGCTTAGTGCTTAGTCATCATTATTAAGGAAGACAGTAACATTGACCTTTTAATTGTTTTATATCTTTTACTTCTATTTCCTGAGCAATAGATGTATTGATACAGAAGCCAGCTAGTTGAATGGTTCAGTTTTTGCTCATTTCACTGAGGCCAAAGGAAATGGAAAAGATTGATTAAGTGTTGAAAAGTAGCTGCTAGGTAATTCAGAAGGTGAATTTCGCTTTTCTGTCAGTTGACTGATACCAAGCTAGTGATAATAAGACCTCTTTAGAGGAACATAAATGTCAGTTTTGCATCAGCTTGTAACCTGAGGAATGTGTGAAGAGGTGACACACACAGACACAGTTCCTCCGTCAATTTAAACTTGCTAAAGGGCCTTTTGCCTAACTCCCTAGCTTTGTGGGCTCAGGTTCTAGTAGACCAAACCATTGAATATGTCTTCCTGGGTGTTCAGGCCAGAGGAGCCTATCTGCAGACTCACATTCCCACCCTGTGGCTCTGGTCGACCCACCAGGCTGGGTGAGAAGCAGCCTCTTTCTTCACGGTGACATTTAGCCTCTTTCAGCAGGAGTACCTGAAAGCACCATGTTCACCTCCTACCTGAAAAGGAGCTTTCTTATTTAACTTAAATTCTGTAAAGAGAAATCATATTTCTTTCTCAACTCGATCAGTCATCTAAATTATTCTTGAACCACCCTGGAAATGTAAAATAGGTAGTCCTCCCCTAAACAGCAAAGTCTCACTAATGTGCTTCAAAAGGTAAAAACTGGTTCAAAGGAGAAATAATTGAGATTTAATTTTGAATTATTAACTTCTGCTTTTTCACGTAAGAGAACTAATGAAAGAATAAAGATAGAAACTAAAGCTAGTAACTAAAGATATGAAATAAGTTAATAATAATAAATTAAATAAATAAAAATAAAATAAAAAATAAGATAGTGAAGGGTGGAAAGGAATATGATTGGTAGACAATTTCTGTGAACCTTAAATTCAAGTTTGTTCATTTTGAATCTCCCTTTAGTATCATTCATTTATTCCAGATACTTATATCTTAACCTATGACTAATGTTTTCATCACTGGAATTCAAATTGATAAAATCTATTTTAGTTTGATGTTCTATTATTTTTCATTGAGAGGAAGTCTCGTTAGAAGTTAACAGATTTTCAGAGCTAACTGATTTAATTCACCCCTTTAGTTACCATTTCTTTAGTCCACGTATTGGACTCAATTGTAGCACTTCATTGTTTATTGCCGGAGCTAGGAATTTCTCCTCCGTTGTCCTGTCTTACTTCTGGAAGTCGAGAGCTTTATAGTATATTTTCTGATGAAATCTTACATCCTTAAAATGATATCCTCTTCCACAAATCTGCCACGGTTCCAGCCATCAGTCACTAAGATCTGTGTCTAATAATAAACACAAGCGAGGTAATATTAGTAAAAACTGATATTGCAAGGGACAGGCTAGAAGAGAAGTTGATAGCTTTGGTAAGAATCCGTTATACTCTGCACCATAATAGCAACCTTCTTTTATAAATTTTTATTTATTTTTGTCAAGCTTCTTTTTAAAAAATTTTATTTTAAATCCTTATGAATATAAGCAAAATGTAAATCCTGAATCAGCAGTGAGACCTAGAGTATTTGATTTCTTCTCCTTTTCTTTTCCTTCTTTCTTCTGTTGCTTCCTGGCCATTTCTCTACTCATTAGCACCTTTGACTGAACCTTAACCCAATGGGAAGGGCCAGAGAATGAAGCTCAACTCAGCTATTATTTCTGCTCCTGCTAATGTAGCATGGAGGGCAGGGTGTTGTAGAAGCGGGGAACAGTTTCCAATAAGCACATGCAAGTGTGATTTTTATTCTGGGGTAAATAGGAAGCTTGGTTGGTTGGTTGGTTGGTTGGTTGGTTGATGATAAACGGTCTATGGGAGAAGTGATCTAGCACTTAATTGAATGCCTATATGGAATTCCCATATATGTCACCAATTTTGCACAAACCTCCCCATTTCATTACCATGATCCTTACTACTCCCCGATGATAGAGGAATTGCCACCATACTCTGGAGGCCTCTTTCTGAGTTACAAGCCTTAAAATTTGGCAGTCATCTTGGACACCCCTCTCCGTTCCCTTGGGCCCTCCCCACTATATTGAATCCATAAGCAATACTTATTGGTTTTTGCCTTCTCAATAGCTCTTACAGGTATCCACTTCTTCCCAAATCCCTCATTATTATCCTAGGCTATGCTACAATCTGTCTTCTGAATAACCAAAAACCCTTCTATCACCTGGACTCTCAAATCTGTGAGAAGAGAGGCCAAGTTTGGTTTGCTCCCCAGCAGCTAGTGTAAAACTTAACATTTAGTAAGAAGAAAGACAGTCACTGTAGCTATCACCAATAAATTAAAAAAATTGTAAGTGGAGAAGATAAATATGCTTTTAGCACTTTACTTTCTTTATCTACCAACAACACAGACACGCAGGCACACACACACACACACACACACACACACACACACACACACACACACACCCCATAAGCACTCATTCTAGACTATGTAGCTAAGGACCACAGTGGTCAGGTCCTGAGATCCCCAGTTCCAGACACTACCAACACGCATTACTTGAAGTCTAATAGAAAGAGCCTCCTCCATCTTACGAGCTTTGCATGAAACTCTTAAACGACCCTAAAATGAACTGAAACGAGAAGTTTTTGTTCCGACAATATGTTCATATACTGTGTAGTGGGTGCTTAGCACCTAGTGTTTGGGATCAGCCAGTCTTGGGATCTCATACCACTTCACCATTTCTCAGGAATGCAATCATAGACAAGTTAGTTCAGCTCTCTGAGATGTGCTTATTCCTTTGATAAACTTAGAATGAGACTACATAACTTCCAAGGATTTTATGAGGGTTCAGGACGATATTTATCACGTGCCTAGCATGGTGCCTCGCACAGAAGAGAGGCCCAATGAATTTTAGTTTGAATTTTCAAGTGACAATTTTTTTAAGCTATAAAATAATTTGTGCTGAGCTTCCTGGCAAAAAGAAGTGCTGTGATTATAGAGCATTTTTAATGCTTCCAAAGGTTATTTGCAACTATTCAAGAATCGGCTTCAATATAACCGAGAAGTTGGCAGGACAGCTATTATTACTTGTGTTCTTTTTATTTTTATTTATTTTTTAATAAAGAACTAGAGACCCAGATAGTTGTATGACTTGTACAAGGTCATAGAGTGAGTTAGTAATTAAACTTGGAAGAGGACCTAGACTTTGGGATTTCTCCTCTGTTTTTATCCCCACCCCTGGAAATAGTAATAATTTAATTCATTCCAAAGAAGCTTGGGATTGACGTGAATTGTTCAGTGTACCAAGGCTTTTGGGAACTGTCAAAAATAAGAATATTTTAAAAATAAATAAATTAAAAAAATATAAAAAAATAAGAATATTTTAAAATATGAAAATATTCTACAGTTTCTCTACCTGTTTTGTCCAGACTTTCCATTTGAGGCAGTATTTGGTTCCATATGTGTTTATTCATTAAAATTAGAATCAAGACAATGTGTAAAGCATGATGAGAAGATGCAAAGAGAAATATGCCCTGATGTCCGAAGCCCTGCTTCCTTATGTCCCAGCCAAGGATGAATCTGCTAAAAGGTATAGCAGCCACCTGGGGGGAAAGACCACCTTTAGAGGTGTGCCCTTCAAGTGGGATTACATGATAATATATCTGCCTCCTAGAGATGAGAGGTCTGCCTAACGATGCTACGGCAGAAGCAATTTGCCTTATAACAATCACCCAACCCTTTTACAGCAGAAGATAGCCAAAGGGAGAGAATCTTAAGAAAAAAAGAAATAAAGAAAAAAGAAGGAAAAAAAGCTAGATAGAAATGAGATCCAGAAAATATTTCTGGGTGGTAGCATGCTGAAGTCCAGATGGAAATTTAGCATTAATTTGGCTAACACTATTTCAGTCACAGCACATTTTCAACTATTTATTTTTGTACTGAGCCTCTCCTAGTAAGGTGGGTATCAAATGGAAAGTTTTTTTCCTAAGGTGGCATTTCAAATAATAACAATAATAATAAAACCCTGGATCAGGAACAGTTTTTCCATTAGATGCATAAGGAAGCACAGCAGGGACCTTGCATGAGCCTATATTTTTTGCTAATTTAATCTGTGCATATAAATGACATCTTTCCATTTCTTTTCTAAAGGAGGCTTGTTTTTCCATCCTTTTCAGTGATTGGCTCCAACTCTGAGATGCTTGTTTCTTTAGTGTTGATACCCAAATACGAATGCAGTCCTTCTAATTTATACCATGGGGAAAAGAGAGCTGGAGTATGAGAGAGGTGGATTTTATCCATGCCACGGTTACATATATAGAAAATTGATTTTCTAACCATACCAAATGATAAAGTCCATCTTTGATATATTCCTGTCTCACTGCTTTCCAGGTCTTAAGGCATCTGATCTAGGGTCAGCTCCCCTTGGAGTGTAATTCAGAACACAGTCCTTTCCCTTCAGAGATCCCCTGCCACAGGGCATGGGTATGTTTTCTTTGGCTAGGACAGACCTTATGAAAGAAATTATTCTGCCGCCTAACTGACAGAGTTGGGCATGGGGTACTGAGAAATGGAACCTCTCCCAGTGGCCCTCTGCCTGGAATTTGTCCTAAAAGCATGAAACTGAGCAGGATTTGTAGCAGACAGATGTGGATAATATATGCACCACCTTTCCATTCTGGTGTCTGTTTGCATGAGAAAGAAAGACGCCGGGATTTTAAATGTGTGGCCCCAGGTGATGGCAAAGCTGTGAACTCTTTGGAGGGACCTGGCCCCAGGTTTGACTGGAAAGTCTATTGTGGATGGATCCCCCTGGCCAAATCAGAAAAGAAACTCCCATGTTGCCATGTCTACTGGAGCAAATTTTCTGAGGATAATCACCTAAAGATGGACAGTACATGTGATGTAAACAGAAAGAGCAGTCAAACCCAGCCGCTAGTCAACAACGGCTTGCCCTAAAACTTTACCTGAAAGCAGGGGATACTCAGCACACCACTGGCATTTATTCGCATCTCTCTCATTGCCATGTATTTCTAAAAGGGGAGAGAAATAACAACGGGGCCATCATCTTAACCTAGAAGTATTGAAGCGTCCAAGAGTCTGTTTCTTTGGTTCTGTTTTTGTTTTGGATGAACTTTCAGGAACAATTATAGTAAACCTTGACAATTACAGTAAAACTATAATTGTATAGTGAAAAGAGACCCTTCTTCGGTCTTATGAGTTCTAGTTTGGCTCCGCACTAATTTTGAGCAAATTATTCTACTTCAGTGGAACAGCAGCTTCCTTATGTATGAGACAAGAGAGAGGCTTTAAGTGGCTTCTAGCTTACCTTTTCACTCTAAAACATTATAGCATCAGCAGTACAAGAGTTGGCTGTTACACCGAGCTGAATGTAAAGGAGTGGAAAACAGCAATTTGCACTCTTACTGTCTGAAGGTGAGGATTCGAAAGAAATATACATTATTGATTATGTTTTCAATACCTTGATTTAGTTTTTCTCCCTGGAATTCAAATTAGGGGTGAAATTTGGGATTGAGACGCCCTCTCTCCTAATACAGCGCCAGCTACTAGCACTCTTCCTCTACGCCAAAAACCAACCTTCTCACCTAGGGAATGGGGACGCCGTCAGGTGTCTACTTAGTGCAGGAGCCACTGAACTGGCTCAGGAGAAATCTGCCTCCTGTAATCTGTTTCTGCGAGACCAAAAGCTAAGAATGGGCTCCTCTATGTTTCTAAATGGTTGAAAAGACATTGAAAGAAGCAGCGTATTTCATTACACGTGAAATGTACATGATACTAAAATTTCAGTGTCCACAAGTACAGTTTTATAGGAACACAGCCACACCTGTTTTTTACTATTTTCTCTGGCTGCTTTCATGCTGTGATGGCAGAGTTGAGCACTTGCAGCAGAGACTGTGGCTCTCAAAGCTCAAATATTTACTATCTAGCTTATCACAGAAAAACTTACCAACCTCTAGCTTAGAGCAAGAATATGAATAGTTAGAGATACATTAATAAAGATGTGAAAAAGAGTAAAGGGAAACCAAGAAGAGGAACAGAGAAAGGAAAACGGTAACGATCACTGAACTATAATTACAGTAATGTTAGCAGTATCTCCTTCAGTTTAATACTACTGGCCTTTTCAAAATATAGCACATACATTATTTTATTTATTTGGCCAAAAAAAATTGTGAAGAAGTAAGACAACTATGGTATTCTCCATTGACTGAAAGATAGACCCAGAAAGATTCAATGACTTAGCCAGTCACACAGCTAATTAGCCATATGCTTAGGATTAAAATCTGGGTTCCTTAAGATTTCTCCTAGTACATCCAGCTTATACTGTATACAACCAAAGAAAGCTGTTTGAAAGAAGGGTCATTTGGGGAAAGTTAAATCAAAGCTCTTCTTAAAGACTTAATTGTAATTCTTCCTTCTGAATCCATGTAAGACTCCGGGTTGGCCATATTATCTCATGTGTCGGCTCTATTAAAAGTGGCACACACACACACACACACACAAACACACATACATATACGTAAGATACTAACTGACTTTAGAAGATTTATAATCATCATAAAACATTAACACACATACTATTTAGTTTAAACAATACTGTTTCCATTTTAACATACCTACTCAGTAATTTCATTATTAGAATAATGTATTATATACATTGTTACTATATATAATGGACATTATAGTTATGTATATATTTAATTTATATATAAATATGTTGCGTATGGTTATACATATATATGGGTATAATGGTATACATGATATCATATTTTTATATATAATGTAGTATGAAACAAAAAGTACAATAAAGTCTAGATCTGAAGATTTTTATCTTAGGAAAACTGACTAAAGACCGAATTAAAAAAAAAAAAAAACTAACGAAATAACCTATATATCTAGTAAAGTCCACTAATGCCAAAAACTGTACTCCCTGATCCCTACATTTAGTGAAAAAGTAGCCAACAAATGCAGCCACTGTCTCTCCCACCTCAGCAATCACCATCAAACCCAAATCCAGAGCAGCTGATACGATTTAGTGACATAGGAAGAGACAGAAATATGTGAAAGCAAACTCTGAAAGTCAATTGGATTATATAGTGGAGACTTTTGTGATAAAGGGGACTTAGTTTTACAGCTTAGTTGGGCGGGGGTGGGGAGAAAAATGAAAGAAGAAAAATCACCCTGGGTCTCTTCGGTTAAGTTATTTTGCAGGTTTACTGAAACGTGCACGTGGTAGAAAATGACTTCCAGAAGTCAGAATTTTAGCTAAGCCATACTGCGGCGGCTGGCTGTCCTGTGCAGACACGGCCCCGTGCTCTGAGGTAATGTGAGGTAACTGTTTACAGGCAGGGAACACTTGACAATGTTAATTGCAGGATGCCTCAGGCCCGGGCTGGCAGGAGGCCCTGGATCCTCCACTCTGATTAGAAATGTGTGAACTATAACGCGTCTTGCCAGGTACATTCACGGTTGGGTCAAGCCATTTCTACCAAGTAAAAAGAAGTGGAGAAGTGTAATGGAAACACACACACACAAACACACACACAGACACACCCCAAAGTAGGTTCTGGTAGCCAATGCTGAGTCTACACAAGCCTGCCTGATTAGCTTTTTTGAACAGATCAGGACATTTAAAATGATCAAGCCGTTCTTCGTGGGAGATGTAGTATTCGGTGATATTTGCTCCTGGTTGTTCATCAAATATGCTTTCCCTGTGGTTAGTGTTTGCCGTGGAGCACAGAGCCTTGCTTACTGATAGTCGGGAACACTTTATTAAATGCTAATGTGCTGATGAGGTTAAACAGTTTCACTAGTTTCTTGACTTCCTAATACATAGCCAAAAAGCCAACAAACAGATATTAGTAACCAAGCCATACCTACCAGAATCCCAAAAAAGCCCGTGAATTTTGCTTAATTCACTCCATCAGTTTGATTGAATTCACAGGTCGTTTAGTGGATCTGGGTAGAAATGGCCACAAGTTTAATTCATGATAAATCAAAATACGTATCAATTTAACCAATCCAGTGGGGAAAATATTGTCATGCATGTTGTTTGCTGAAAGGTGTCACAGCAGGGAGCTAGCTGTACGATTTCATGATGCCTTTTTGGCTCTGCGTGATGCTGGGAGTGATGTCTTCTTCCACTGGAACCTCCTAGCCTTTCATATAATACTCTTTTATGAGTCAGATACTACCCACGTGTAAGTGTTCTGGGTTATTTTGCCTTCCCTATTAATTTACAATTTTCTTGAAGTAAAGGACTGTGAAGCCTTTTTGTATTGCATTCAGCAAAATGTCATCCACAGACTAGTTACTTTACAAATATGTAACAAATTAATCTTAAAAAATCAGTGATTGATAGGCGAAGTATCTCACATTTCTTTGGGCTCTGCTCTAGTTATTAATTCATTCCACACAGGCTAGGAATAGATACCTCCTGTGTTTCAGGCATAGTCCTTGTCACTGCAGGGATACAAATATAATAAGACATACTCCCTGCCCTCCGGTAACGTAGGGGAAGCATAAGGTGAGAATAAATATTTTAATATGATACAGAATACAGTATATCTTATTAGAGAGGTCCAAACAAAAGGCTATGATGGACTTAAGGGAGAGGCTTTGTTATTTTATTTACTAATTCACTTTTCGTTTATTAGCTACATATTCCTTTGAGGCAGGCACAGAGGAAACATCAGTGAGTGATGATACCAGCGATCACCTGTGTAGGCGTTGCCATGAGCTATATGTTATTTTCAGCACACTGCAAATAGTAATTCATTAAGTCCTCACACAAAACGATGAGGTAGGCGTTACTACCATCCCTATTTGCCATGTGAGAAAACTGAGGAACAGACGTTAAGGAGCTTACTTGCTCTGTTTAGGAACCACAGAGACACATTCACCAAACAGTTTCCTTTTTGTGGCTTAACCCCAAGGTGAGATTCATGCCTACAGATAGTTGTACACAGACCAGGGTAGTATGAGTTTAGATTGATATTTGAGGTACTATTTTGAAATCAACTCATCTGAAATGAACTGTAAACTGACCGTATTTGTCAGGTCAAGGAAGTGAATACATAATGAAGGATTTATAAATGTGACCATATGATAGTAGAACCCAGTTCCTCTTACTTAAAAGTAATTGTTATTAGAGAAGAATTCAAAATAAGACAAATTATGCTAGTGTAACCCAAATCCATGTCATCTATAACTCTAATAAAATATAATTGTTGGTATAATGTCACCTATACTTATATAATAAGACGTGGGAGGAAAGGCTTCATATTTAGGTATACAGGGTAAATTCTGTAGCATAAATAGATTTCTCAGAAAATATTTTATCAACATTTCATCTGGGACTGAAGAATGATGTTTGCAAAAACATTTATTTAGCTCATGAGAAGAATAATTTTCTCCCTTGATAGCTTTTTAGCATAGAATAATATGAAGAATCATAGCATGTAGATATCTTGGAATAAACTTCAAGAATCTCACAAAAGTATATCTCTGCTATAAGATGGAATAAGATAACCAAGTTGAATTCATTTTATTTGTAATATGTAGTTTCAGCATGGTACATATTACACAAAATAGAAACTTGAGACAAACTCTTGTTGAGTATATGTTTTGAATCCTGTGTAATAAATACATAAAGAAAATTGCCATAAGTTGTGAAAATCATTTTCTTCATTTCAACCAGGGGATTTGTTCTTTAAAATGATAATGTGGTGTTAAAAGTAAGTGTGATTGCAAAATGGCCTTGCTCTGGGGGCAGCTCCTGGGCTGCCTTTGTGGTTTCTGCTGATATAAATTTGATATTTTACAAATGCAGAATATGAAATATATTCCTAACATGTGTTTCATACACTTACAATACAACCAAATGAAAAACAGCATAGGCTTGGAACGTTTCTTGGCTGTGTGCTTAATGCGCTATATCTAGAACATGTTAAATTTTATAGAAATAATTGAAACATTTCACACAGTGAAACATGCACTGAATTTTGCATGTTAAACTCATACTCCCTTCTTTAGTTATAGAGGACTTTATGTAACTGATGCACAAATGTTTCCCTTAGAATCAGGAACTCGGAGGATATGGTGTTTCTTTTTAGAAACCACTGTTAGGTAAACTTTGGAGGTATTTTAGACTTAATTTTGCCAACAACAGTCTATCACTAAAGAAACTCATGAAGAAAGGTTTTTCTAAAAGTGAGTTACTGAGAAAACCTAGACAAGATTTCCTCTTTCACAATCTGAAATGGCATCTTTTGCTCCATTTCATCTCTGTTTTTTCCTTCCACCTCCTTGGTGAACGCTCTTTGCTTATCCTAGAATCACATAAGTATTTTCTCACTGATAAGCTGTAAATATTTAATCATTCAAATATAACTCCTTTAATTTTGTGTGCTGAGTGCGGTAGGTTTTTAATGAGATTCCCTGTTTCAATTTAAACAAATTGGAAGCTTCTCAATTCCTATGGAAAATTCAGGAATGAATAGCCCTAAGGGTTAATTCTTTTCTCATTTTTTAACTCAAAGTTACACTGAGTGCCTGATTAGGTGGCTGGTAGCTACAGAAAGATTTAGAAAGTCTGAAGTTATTCAACAATTGTTTTAAAATCATTATTCAATACTAATCTTTTAGTTTGAGACCTGAATGTAACAATTATTTATAGATCATTTAGAAACTACTTAATATATGTTTTATTCATTGATGGTACAACAGACAAGATTGTTTATTTTTTGAACGTGAACTGTCATTACCAGCGTACATCATGGGCCTACATATATTGCATTACTACTGTCCCCTCTGCTGCAGGGGTTCTCAAAGTGGGGTCCCTAGAGCATCACCAGGAGCATCTCTTAGAAACCTGTCAGAAATGCAAACTCACAGGTCCTACTCCAGACCTACTGAAAGGAAATTGGAGAACCCACTAGTCCGTGCTTTAACAAGCCTTCCTGATGATTCTGAGGCATGATCAAGTTTGAGAACGACTGTTCTAGAAGGATCCATACATTTTCCTGGCTACTGAGATGATGAGCTTTGATATCCCACTAGGATCTTTTTTCCCAATTACAGAATCTGTGGCAAGTTGGAGAGGAAACATGAATTAAAGGTGAAGAGATCTCCTGGAGATCTAACAGAAAACATTTATTATTAAGCAATAGATAACCAATCTCAAGAATCTGGGTAAAATATCCTTCTGGCTTTCCCTCATTCTTCTCCCCTATCCCCCATCTTTCCTCTACCAAAGTATACCTACAGGTGCGCATGCACACACACACACACACACACACACACACACACACACACACACACACTTCCTAAAGAAACCAAATAAAGATGACTTTTTCCACTTTCATTTCAGCAAAGACATGACCTAAGATAATCAACTACCTCGAGAGTAGAAATTCCATTTTCCAGCCAACTCATGAATATTACCTGGGCCACTCAAAATGTTAGAGAGAAATTCAGAAAAAGGTAGGGACTGCTTATTATTTTGTCACCATGGTTAAGATCTAAAAGTAGAAATAAGTCATTGCCTCAAACTTAAAATTGGTCAAGTTAGTACACACAAATTAATGCGTGTGTAGGAATATATAGTTTAACTTATGGAAAAATAATTTGATTTTATTTTTAAAGGTCCTGTAGGATAAAGCATTACACAAGTCTACTTAAATTTGTCCACACATTTATCTGACAGTCGTCAAAGGCAGTATTATGAAGTACTGCATGTAGTTTAAGATGGGGTTCTGAATCTGAGTTTCACCAGTTGTCAGTTTGGTGACTTTTAGCACGTAACACAAACTGCTTGTTTTTTTAGTCTTCTCAATTGTAAGATGGAAAAAATAACATATCTGTCCCACAGTACTCTTTGGAAAAAATAAACAAGGTAGCGTATATATAATGTCTGGCATGTAGCACCTATTTGATAAATGTTAGGTATCCTTAAGCTGGATTTTCATTGCATGTGTTTCTGAATATCACATCCTCATTCTTATTTTATTTTCTTGATTAATGTGCTAAAACATTACCTTTGGAAACATACAGTGTAAAGTTTGCTTTCCACTGAATTTTCAGTAAATTATGAACTTTCAATGTAATGATATGCATTTACTTTAGTCCCTCCTCCCTTTAAGAAAACTGCCTTAACATTTATATTAATGAGTCTTTTCAGTAGTAATGAGTCTGGACTATGCTCTTCCAAAGAAGTTCCCTCATAAATTAGCATTAATTGATGTCCAGTTTTTTGGAAAATGTTAGCACACATTATTTATGGCACATTCTGTTCGTGTGGCGCCTCTTAATGTGAAAAAAAAAAGTTTTCAAAGGAGGTTCAGATGCTGTTTCCTTTGCTTGCAAAACGGTGAAATCCATGACCTTTGCGTGTTTGGCAAACCCTCAGCAATATTTCTACTTGGAGAGCACGTAGGCCATCTGAAGTCAAGGGTGGATTTGCGATGGCTCTTACTACAGTGGTTCTTTCCATGTTCGTTTTGAGCCCGCATGAGCTGCAGGCTGCATGAACCCAGTGACTGAGGCGCTCTCCTCAAATGTCAGTGAGTATGCCTTGTATCCAAAATGAGGCCAAATATCAGAAAGGTTGCCATGACTTCTACCAATCCTAGGTTATGAGCAAAGTACAGAAGCCGGTAAATATCAAAAAAAAAAAAAAAAAAAATGTGTTTAGTTTTACTATTCATTATATATCTATATGTGTGTGCACCTGCACTGTTTGAGCTTTTGCAGGTATCGAAATAGACCAGAGAAAAAGCAAGATTCCCTGAAAAATAGGGTTACAGTTTGGATACATATTTTTTTAACTGTAGGGAAAACATGATGCAAGGCTGTAAGCCAAAACGTTCCTAAAAGTTGGGAAGATTTTTCATTGTGTTAAACATCTTGAACTAATGTGTGCTGACTAAAGGTTTGTATAGATGTGCTAGAAAGCCAGTCCTTAGAGATACGTGCCATGGGTGGTTAGAATCTATCACATAATAAATTCTCAATAAATTGTGTCTGTTGTTTTTATTTTTCCCAGCCTTAAATATTTGGTGGTTTTTGTTTTGTTCTTTTTTCAGTTTTACTGTGTGTTTGCTGATTTGGGGTAATAAAAGACTTAAATAAAAAAGATTCTCCCACTTAGAGATAAATCTGTTCTTTGCTAGAAGAAAATCTGGAATTAGTCAATTCCTTCCATATAGTCAGTCATGTAAATATAAATCTATATTGGATTTTATTAGGAGAAAAACAGTCAGCTGATGGTATTTCCATAAATTTAGAGCAACAAAATATACCTATGAGGTTATTTGCATGAAATATAAGCCCCAATTAAATAAACAAAAGTCAAAAAATAACATTTTGGGGACTTCCCTGGTAGCACAGTGGTTAAGCATCCACCTGCCAATGCAATGGGCACAGGTTTGAGCCCTGGTCCGGGAAGATCCCACATGCCGCGGAGCAACTAAGCCCGTGCGCCACAACTACTGAGGCTGTGCTCTAGAGCCCACGAGCCACAACTACTGAGCCTGCATGCCACAACTACTGAGCCCACGTGCCACAACTGTTGAAGCCCGTGTGCCTAGAGCCTGTGCTCCACAACAAGAGAAGCCACTGCAATGAGAAGCCCGCGCGCCACAACGAAGAGTAGCCCCCGATCGCTGCAACTAGAGAAAGCCCGCGCACAGCAACAAAGACCCAACGTAGCCAAAAATAAATAAATAATTAATTAAAAGAGATAAAAAATAACATTTTTAAGTTCCATTGTAAGCCCAATTTTTGAATAATAAATATGTTTACAGATATAACCCTTTCTCTAAAGAAGTTATACTTTTATTGAGATGATAGGGAAAAATGAGAGAAATAGAAACACTGTACAGGAGACTCTATAATTTCTTGCCTGGTTGAATTCTTAACAATAGAAACACAGAGAAAAAAATCGTATTCTCTGCAGTCTCCAATTCTTCAAGATGTGAGTCAAGAGAGGAGCTGGTCCAGGAAGCAAGACCCTTCCCAGAGGGAGCATTTCACAAAAGATGGTCCCAAAGTCAAGGAGAAAAATTTTTTAAAGCCGTATTAACAGATACGGCTGTTAACATATAGCAAATGAAGCATAACTAACAAGGGCAGAGAAAACAATTCCTGAGTTGAAAACGAGATGATTGGTTAGAAGCAGATAAGCCAAACCACCAAAGTGGATGGTCAAGAAGGCCAGGCTGAGAGCAGACTAAGAAGGGTGATAGGTGAGCAGAGGCTGCTTCCACAATCATTCTGAGGTTGAATTAAGGATGGTCTTTAGCGCATCTAAGAGAATGTGGACAGGTTTTTAGGCATAGCATAAGGGGGAAAAAACAGCTTAGTTGGTGAAAAAGATACTGTCCATAGGTCAGATTTTATTAGCATCAGAGTATCAGGGTAAAACAGAAACTTTGTAGGCATAAAGATTTGGATGGAACACTGGTTTTGTCATCTGCCAATATTTTCCCCAGGAATCTGGAAGCCACATAGCATTCTTGACCTTTTCTTTTTTCATCTATGGGATGGGATCAATACCACAAACTCTGTGAAATTCTTCTGAGGGGTACCAATGACAGTAGGCATTATCACCACAAGATGTAACACAAAATATGTTCTTATTAAATAATGCCTATTGTTATTATTTAGCCCAATTTCCTACCCAGTGCTTGAATCCTGGTAACATACACACCAATTTGCATTGTAATTAATGCTTGAATAGTCTAGTAATTGGAATATTAATTGGCTAGCAATTAGAATTGAATAGTAATGGTCATCTTGTTTTTACCACTTGAAGACCCCATTCTACCTATTAAAAATTTTTCTGCTGAATTAAAATATCCTCAGCCAATAACTTTTCTGCTTGTTTTGGTTTAGTCATTAGTAAATAATAAAACCAAAGTTTCTTTTACATAAGAGCATGTCCATGCTGGTTTACACTCTCAAGGCTTTGTTGCTCTTTGCTTCTCCAGGCAAAACATCACTGTTTTCTCATTACTCATAGGGACTCAGTGGCTGGGCTCTCTCTCTCTCTGTCTCTCTCTCAGAGTGTATTCTTCTGTCTGAAAGAGGGAGTTTTGGTCTAATCACACCATGTGATGAGACCAATACAGAATAAATCTCAAGGGTTATCTCTCTTGCCTCTAGATATTACCCTTCTACTAAAGGATAGTCTAAGTCACATTAGCTTCTGAAAGCCGTATCACAGGATTAATTGTTACCTGAAGACTGGGTTCACCTCTTGGTGGGTGTCAAGCCAAAAGACACAACCAAGCCGAAGATCAGGAGAAGGAAGGGTTTATTATTTCTGGGATTTATTATTACTTGCAGCAATTAAGGAGAACACTGGGGGATCCTTCCCAAAGCAGTGTCTTCGCAACAGCAAAATCGGGGGAGTTTTAAGCTAAGGGTACATGCATATTCATGAAGGGGCTTGAGCAGAGGAGAACTCAGCATAGAAATGGGGCAAAGGTTGACAGAGTCCAAGCTCTAACTGATTGAAGTCAGGAGGGTCAACATTGGGCCTTAGTTCTTGCAGAACTCAAAGATATGTTATTATGTATCTCCCTTGAGGAGGAACTAGGATTCTGCTTCATCACCACACTCTTGTTTGACTGCCTTTTCTCTGTTCCTACATTCCTTCGTTCCCTTAAAATCATGGATTACTGAGACCTGTTCAAGGGCAAGCATTGTGGCCAAGCTTAGGTCACAAAATGGCTTAGGCCAAAATGGGTTCTCATGTCAAGAAAGCCATGCCTGGTCCTCTTTCTCTGGGGACCCCTTATCCTATCTGCTTACCAAATGACAGCATGTTGT
The DNA here is from genome assembly GCF_028023285.1 of Balaenoptera ricei. Taxonomy (NCBI): domain Eukaryota; kingdom Metazoa; phylum Chordata; class Mammalia; order Artiodactyla; family Balaenopteridae; genus Balaenoptera; species Balaenoptera ricei. Next base: position 3,854,837 of record NC_082658.1, on the reverse strand, counting down.
CATCTTAAAACCCTTTCCGGAGTTAATCCATACATCGATCCTCCCACTGACTGAGTTATTTGAGCTTGGCATTCCACATGTATACAGTGTGAAAAAGCGTTTCTGTTGAATTTACATAGATTTGAGAAACTGTGAGAGATTCCCTCTCACACCAGGTTGATAGAGTCCAAAACTCCCTGACAGTTGATATCTGAACAGAGTTGTTGGGTTTTTGTTTGTTTGTTTGTGTGTCTGTTTGGCCCAGCTGTGCGGATCTTATTTGCACCATCTAAGCTCCCTCCTGAAACTCAGAGAGTAAGGAATTCTTTACTTCATAAGAGAATGTAGAGACAGGAGGACTAATGAAATGCCGTTTATATAAAAACAAACCCCTAGATACAGAGAACAGGGTAGTAGTTAGTTACCAGAAGGGAAGGGGTGGTGGGAGGTCGAAATGGGTAAAAGTGATCAACTCTTTGGTGACAGATAGGAACTAAACTTCTGGTGGTGAGCACACTGTAGGGCAATCCAGAAGTAGAAATACAATGTGGTACACGGGAAACTTACGTAATGTTATAAACCAAGTTACCTAAATAAAAATAAATTCTAAAACTGTTGTTTATATACTTTTGCACTTTTAATTTATTTTCTCCATGTTCCTGCTGCCTTTTCATTCCAGGCTCTATTTTCCCTTTCACCTTTGTGACTAGCCATGTAAAAGAAATTTAGTAACTTCGAATTTTAGAAAAACTGTATTTCAACAGTAAACAAACCAAAGTGACCACATGGGTGTCATGTTCCCAATAAATATTAGAGTCTGACGTAGGTTGGTTTCTTTCCTGACTGCTCTGGGAACTATGAAGCTCTACCCATCAGTCTATACTAGATTCTTTGACTTACTCACTAAGTGTTCTGCACTCAAGGCTGACCGTGGGGATTGTACTATTAAATGACATTGCTACAGCTTGAAGCAGAAAACTGTGTCGGTCAACATGCCTAAAGGAAATGGGGAAGTCCATTTCAATGAACTGTATTCTCCATTGTAAAAAAAGGTGAAGGTTGTTGATAAAGCAAAATATATATAGCTAAGTCCTCAGAATTTGTTACCTTGCTTAAAGATAAACTTTCTCTTAAAAAAGATAGACATGGATCTACCCAGAAGAGCTTCAGAAAAGATTCATATTTAATTTTTTTTAATTTTTAAAAATTAATTAATTAATTAATTAATCTATTTATTTATTTATTTTTGGCTGCATTGGGTCTTCATTGCTGCACGCGGGCTTTCTCTAGTTGCGGTGAGCGGGGGCTACTCTTCATTGTGGTGCACAGTCTTCTCCTTACGGTGGCTTCTCTTGATGCCGAGCATAGGCTCTAGGCGTGCAGGCTTGAGTAGTTGTGGCACATGGACTCAGTAGTTGTGGCTCACAGGCTCTAGAGCACAGGCTCAGTAGTTGTGGCGCACGGGCTTAGTTGCTCCGCGACATGTGGGATCTTCCTGGACCAGGGATCGAACCCGTGTCCCCTGCATTGGCAGGCAGATTCTTAACCACTGTGCCACCAGGGAAGCCCCAAAAAGATTCATATTTTAAAAGCATTGATCTGCTAATAAGGGCATTGTCTTTTTTTTTTTTTTTTTTGTAGTTGTGATTGCTCTATCAAAAAGCCAAAAGCAAATCACAGAAGACATATAGTTGTGTCATCAAAGAGAAGATGCAGGTGCAGGTCAGGATGAATTTACATTTCAAATTCATGGTCTATGTAATCCATTACAATTTTTCAGGACCCAAATTTCTGACACCTCTCCTTTCAAAAGCTCTATTTCCCACACTATTTAATAGCCCTATTGCCTGGAATCAAGTTCAAGCCACAATGTCTAATGTAACAAAAATGCAGAAGAAAAACTGACATTTTCCAAGTGTTCACAGAAGACAGACTCCAACAAAATTTCACTGATACTTATGATTACTCATCAGCTGGTGCTCCCTAAATAGCCTGCTTCTAAAACTTCTGAAACTAGTTTCCCTTGGATTCAATGATTTTAGAAAAAGAACTGAACTACAGATCAGATGGAACTCTGAAAAGAAATTAGGTAAAAAACCTACTCAAGTATGGGGGAAATTAAAGAGGGAGAAGTAACTGGAAATCTCAGTCATAAACCATTTTCAAATGGATGTTTTATTACTTTTAGGAACATGCAATAACAGGTACAAACATCTGTCCGTTTACCCCCAAGCAGGAGCACCACCTGACACGCTTAAAACATCATTTTAAATAAAATAGAGCACATCAGCTACACATGGGTAAAGTTGGTTTTAAGAATGCTTGAGTTTTCTTTGTTAATTATCTAAACTTTTTATCCCATAAACATATCTAGTTTTAAGATGACCTGAAACCCAATCCAATCCATTTGCATAATATTGAATTCCAAATGAGTGAAAAACTAGCAAGTTTTCACCACACTTACATTTTAGTTCATAAAGCAACATTACTATGAGCAGGATGTGATGGGCACACACATCGTGAAAGGTGAATAAATGTGAATGAAACAAATACCATTCAGGGGTCTAAAGTGGTAGCATAAGAAGAAGCAGTCACCTGACCTTTGGGCCATGGACATATCAGATGTAATTTAACGTATGATTCCTCTCGCCTTTCCTGGTGTCTTTCCCCAGTGCAGGTGTTCATTGCCACTTAGGTAAAACTTCTTGCAGCATCTTTACCCATATTTAATAGTCTATTGATCAAGGCTGCTGAGTGGTGGTTAGACTCATGGGCTTTCCAAATTCTGGTGCCACCATGCACAACTCTGTGGCTTGGAGCAACTTATCTTCTCTCTGCATGTTTATAAATTGGGGATAATAATAGCACATTTTTTCATAGTTCTGTGGATCAAATGAGATCACACATTAAAATGCTTAGAACAGTGTATACCACATATTAAGTCCTTAAAGACTTAATTATTGTTTGCCCCAAGGCAAATAACTTAGAGCAAATATCCTAATATTTCTTTCATTCATCCAGCGCTCAGGCTTTGCAAACTACTGTGCTCTGCAGTATGAGAAGCAGAATTTTACACAACAAAAATTTTTATTTCTATTTGAGTATAGTTGCTTTGCAATCTTGTGTTAGTTTCTGCTGTACAGAAAAGTGAGTTGGTTATTCATATACATATATCCTGTCTTTTCTAGATTTCCTTCCCATTCAGGTCACCACAGAGCACTGGGTAGAGTTCCCTGTGCTATACAGTGGGTTCTCATTAGTTATCTATTTTATGCATAGTAGTATATATATGTCAATCCCAATCTCCCAATTCATCCCATCCCCTTCCCCCCCTTGGTATCCATAAGTTTGTTCTCTAAATCTGTGTCTCTATTTCTCCTTTGCAAATAAGTTCATCTGTACTATTATTCTAGATTCCACGTGTAAGCGATATTGTACAATATTTGTTTTTCTCTTTCTGACTTACTTCACTCTGTATGACAGTCTCTAGGTCTATCCATGTCTCTGCAAATGGCACTATTTCATTCCTTTTTATAGCTGAGTACTATTTCATTGTGTATATGTACCACATCTTCTTTATCCATTCCTCTGTTAATGGACATTTAGGTTGCTTCCATGTCCTGGCTATTGTAAATAGTGCTGCAATGAACATTGGGGTGCACTTGGAATTATGGTTTTCTCTGGGTATATGCCCAGGAGTGGGATTGCTGGGTCATATGGTAATTCTATTTTTAGTTTCTTGAGGAAACTCCATACTGTTCTCCATAGTGGCTGTACCAATTTACATTCCCACCAACAGTGTTAGAGGGTTCCCTTTTCTCCACATCCTCTCCAGCATTTACTGTTTGTAGATTTTTTGATGATGGCCATTCTGACCCATGTTAGGTGATACCTCATTGTAGTTTTGATTTCCATTTCTCTAATAATTAGTGATGTTGAGCATCTTTTCATGTGTTTGTTGGCCATCTGTATGTCTTCTTTGGAGAAATGTCTATTTAGGTCTTCTGCCCATTTTGGGATTGGGTTGTCTTTTTGATGTTGAGCTGCATGAACTGTTTGTATATTTTGGAGATTAATCCCTTGTCGGTTGCTTCGTTTGCAAATATTTTCTCCCATTCTGAGGGTCGTCTTTTCATCTTGTTTATGGTTTCCTTTGTTGTGCAAAAGCTTTTAAGTTTAATTAGGTCCCATTTGTTTATTTTTGTTTTTATTTTCATTACTCTAGGAGGCGGGTCAAAAAAGATCTTGCTGTGATTTATGTCAAAGAGTGTCCTGCCTATGTTTTCCTAGAAGAGTTTTATAGTGTCCGGCCTTAAATTTAGGTCTTTAATCCATTTTGAATTTATTTTTGTGTATGATGTTAGGGAGTGTTCTAATTTCATTCTTTTACATGTAGCTGTTCAGTTTTCCCAGCACCACTTATTGAAGAGACTGTCTTTTCTCCATTGTATATTCTTGCCTCCTTTGTTATAGATAAGGTGACCGTAGGTGCGTGGGTTTATCTCTGGGATTTCTATCCTGTTCCATTGATCTATATTTCTGTTTTTGTGCCAGTACCATACTGTCTTGATTACTGTAGCTTTGTAGTATAGTCTGAAGTCAGGGAGCCTGATTCCTCCAGCTCCGTTTTTCTTTCTCAAGATTGCTTTAGCTATTCAGAGTCTTTTGTGTTTCCATACAAATTGTTACAATACAAATTTTATCCAATTTTATACATAATTTAAAGCAGTTTTTCATTTAGTGGAGGAGAAAAAATTTCTGCAGTTATCTATAGAAAGTGACCGTTGACTCTGTGAATGGACCAGTAGAGGAAAGCAGACAGATTTATAAGCAAAGAATTATACCACATTGATAGGCAGACTAGAATCAGGATGTGTTTGAGAGAGGATGGATGAACTCTTCTTGCGGGGAGGAAATGAGGTCAGATTTCAGAGCTGAAGTGCCTTGACCTGGTCTGGAGGAGGGGTGAAGGCAGGGACAGGCATCCAAGGCAGGTGACCCAGGTACACAATGGCAGGCAGACATGGAAGTCAGAGGGCTGTGCATTTAGCACCTGTCCATAACCCTGCATGGCTGAAAGAAGGGGAGGGGCACAGGAGATGAGTCAGTAAGGAGACAGCCATTCATATTCCAGCTTGCTGCAGGTATGGAAAATTGATGATGAAAGCCTGGTAGAATAATGATGCCTGTTAAGTCCAGTGGTACCAAAGCATTCACTCAACTACACACTCACTGGGCACCATTATTTCAATTTGTCTTCTCTGATCTTATTCAGTTTAGGTCTCATAGATTCCTCAAAAAACATGCTTGAAAATAGAAATTGTTATAAATAAAGTTTTTTGAAATAACTCGCTTTTCAAAGGAAGAGCCCTATGTACTTTCCTTTTAAGCCACTTTACTTTTGGCAAGAATTTTAGAAAACCTCTCCTTAAGAAAAAAAATATATATATAAGTTTTCCTTCCTAAAGGCACAATACTCAGACATGAGGAAATATCAGTCAAGAAGACAAAATAAACATGTAATTCATAAGCGCCTAGAGCCAACTGGAATATACTGAAGACTGTAATAAGTCTGAGACTGTGTGTGTGTGTGAGAGAGAGAGAGAGAGAGAGAGAGAGAGAGAAAGACAGAGACAGAGACAGAGGAAGAAAGAAGGAGGGGGAGAGATGGAGAGACAGGACGGAGCGAGAAAGGAAAGAACGAAGGAAGGAGAAAAGAAGAGAAGGAAAGAGAAAATCTCCTTCAAGACTTTTGGCCTGTGATGTGGATTATTGGGAATGATAGCCCCATTCTCTCCCAGACCATAGCAGGACAGTATTAGTCAGCCAACAATTCCTCATGGGATTGAGGGTTGGCAAATGATGGTTGCTTTGGATTTTTCTCTGTGGTCTGTCTCAGATCAAATCTGTCCCACCCTGTGTGCCTCTCATCATTATAGAACCTACTGTTAGCGCTGGTTCCACATGGCAAATAGCATGACTCTATTCCCCAGGAGTGGAAGAGCTGAGATGGGGTGAGAAACTGAATAAAGTACAAATCCTTTCCTCCTTCTAAGCAACTCCAAGTTCAACATAACTATTTGAATCCGTGAAACTTTATCTCAGTCTTATTTGTAAGGTAACTAAGTGCTAAAAAGAAGTTTTGGGGGGACACTTGGCATTATGTAGGTAACAAAAGATCTCAAAGTCTATGAGAATAAAGCTACAATCTGCATTCATTCATCTTTTTTGAGGATAATTCACTTTCCTCATAGAAAAGAATCTATTCCGGGACACAGAGGGCACCTTGAACCTGGGCGGACCGTTCTCCTTGGTCATATGAGGGAGGAAGATTAATGCCAGTGAGTCCCACAGCTGGAAGACTGTGCTCTACCGGGTGGGTTAATGACATAATTTCTGCTTCACAGACAAGAGCCCTTTAAAATATAGGAAGCAACGTAGCTTAGTGGAGGGAGAACTGTCTTTGGAACTGATGAAACCCAGGTTTATTTTTCAGCTCTGCCATCCGAGCAGTCACCTAATCACAGAGACATTTTAAAGATTAGATAAAATTTATGGCAAGTGCCTATGAGTGTACCTGGCACATGGTAGGCCCAAAATACTAACCGGTAGGCCCAAAATACTAACCATTTTGCACACAAATAATAAAAAAGTTACAAGGCAACATAAACTGAAATTCAATGCAAAGTTCATTTTCAGTGCTGGAAAGTCAAGGACAAATGTAGGAATCCATGCAAAGCAGAGAGAAGATATTAGTGTAAAAGGTACATTTCAAGAAATCCCAGGAAATTAGCAAAGACAAGACCAAGACAATAGGAAAAACATGAGAACCACCTACCCTCCACTGCTCTGCCCTCCCTAAGAATCTGCAGACTTGGTTAGAGGAGGTTTGCCCCTGAGTGTAAAATGTCTTTCCCCTCAGTTTTATTTAAAAGGAAGGGCTGGGATGACCTTAAGTGACCCCGGGGCTAGGTCAGTAAAGTGCTGACAGTGTCTTTGACACAGTGTGTTTAATATGCAAATACGGAGATTCCTAGCAAGGCCGTTAATTAGCTGTAGGGCTTTGAATATGGATGGGATGGTGATTTAATGGCGCAAGTCTTCGCTTTCTTTACCTTTAAAGTAAGAGAAATGAGCGATGTTATCTAAATTCTCATTGAGTACCGAGAAACAACTGCGTTTTCAAGGATCCGGTCAGTGAATGATGAAGCGGAATGAATGATACAGATGGGCTAGGAGCCTGTCTGCTCCAGAGGTGAGCGTTAAGCAGCTGTCAGTCAAGACTAGCTGCTGACTCTCGTATTGTAGCAAAGTGCGGTTTCCCATTCATCTATATACCCATAGACAATACTTGTTGATTTTAAGAAGCCCCTCCTGTCATTAGAGCACATTATATGTGCAAACACAAGTACGTCTCATCTATTACGGGACCCAGACTTGGCAGGGGGCTGGGGGGAGAAAGAAAACATTCCCACTTGTTTTGTTTAAAAGATTTAGATTTTTTTTTCTTTTATTTATTTATTTTAATTCAAGAGAAAACCAGCAAATTCAGCCAGACAGTAGCTGTGTCTTTTGGCAGTGGAAATAATCTAATAAAAGCATCACCTTTCAAAAGGGAAGGTGGGCGGGGGAGGGGAAGAAAGAAAACCCATCTGAGACATCGGTAACGTCATTTCAGCCCCAAATACATTTCACTCTGGGTTTGTATTTTTTGGACTCACGCAGCCTACAATGGTTTTTATCCCAAGTTCATGCCACCAGAGTTGGAATTCATAACACAAACATTGAGACCAGGCCGTGATTGACAGTTCTGACTCTGTTAATACCTCGTAGTAGGTCTTCTACCACGGTCAGAAGTTAAGATTTATTTTGACAAGCTTTCTGCTGGTTTTGTAGACTAGAATTTTTATAGTGAGGGTTATCCCAGAACCATATATATATATATACACACACACACACACACACACACACACACACACACACATATATGGATATGTATCTGGCATAGATTATCAGAATCCATAGCAAAATGGTAGACAGCCCTCTCCCCTGCACACCAGACCCCACCGTTCCTAGAACTTGGTTTTAATTAAGTTATTACCAACTTCAGTGGGTAGAATCTGGATCCTGTTTTTGAGGCGGAACCAGACAAGAAGTGATCACGAAGGTAAACTTCACAATTAAGGAAGACTCCCTGATATTTAAAAAAAAAAAAAAAAAGACCTTGACATTTTCCTGAGGTCACTGTTGATTCCTTACCTCCGAAAGAGCCTTTTGGTATCCTTTTCAAAAAGAGTGTTTACATAGCTTTTTGGATTAAGGCCACTGAGATTTTTCAAGAATGAGTAAATGAGGATGAGAGATGTATAAGAATCTGCTGATGATCCCTTGGTAGTATCAAGAGTCTGCTGAGGGCTGAACCAAACGGTGATGAAATAAAGTACTGCTGGGGTTAATTCTACAATTGTTGGGTATTTATCACAAAACAGACTGGCTTGCTATGCTTCATGAGACCAAGAATGCACTCTCAAAAAAAAAAAAAAAAAAGGAATTATAAAAGATTTAAACATGTTTAGACAGGGCCATCTTTATGGTTTCAAACAATCCTAATTAGACACAGAATTCTAAAGACTCAAAAGAGATTCAGTAAAATTTCATAGTTTTTATCTGTGTATCAGTAACTAGAATCGATTTCTTATCCATAAAGGAGAAATCACACAATATAAAGTGAACAGCCATTCAACAATTTTTTTTTAAAAAATATGTATTGGTTATCTGTGTATGAAAAGGCTCAGTGTCAACTCCTAGACAGGTATCCACAAACACGTTGAATTTATAGTTTATCTGGGAACACCAAACATCAACTTAGCAACAGGTAAGATAACTACAGAGCGTGGAAAGAACTATAAATGACACAAATAAAATAATATACTAGAGGACAAATGAGGGAGACTAACTGAGGATAGAATAGTAAGAGAAGGCTTTTCTAAGGAGGGTAAAAATGAACCAGCCATGAGAAGATCTCGGAGCCCAGCGTTCAAAGAAATGCAACAGCAATGATAATTTGCAGAGAATGAATAGGCTTGGCCCATTCCGTCAAGAAAGCAGTGGGAATAGAGACAGAGCTTGGTGGTGGAGGAGTGGAGGGGTCGGGGGAGTTGGGTTGAGAGAGGCAGGCTGGAGCCAAGTGATTCAAAGATTTTTAGGCTGATGTAAATTTTTTGAAAATATATAATTTTAGTACAAGAGGCCTTGGAAGACTTTGAACAGGGGCATGAGATAGATTTTCATTTTTAATGTTTACCATGGAAACAGTGTTTAGAATGGACCAGAGAGAATAAAAAAGTAGAAAGCAAGGAGATTCATAAGATATCCTTAATCTCTACTTGTTCTAAAATCATGGTGGTTTATACTACAGTCTCATTAGTGCACGTGGAAAAAATGGGCAGATTTCATACACATCAGAGCAATGGGATCTAGACTTTTGATTTGATGTAGGGGCGAGAATACCATTTAGATCAATGCTAGTTGCTAAGGGTCATAACACATGAGAAGATTAATACCTGCTAGTGGAAAGTCCAGTCAGCCGTGGAGAGGGGCAGGGTTAGGTTTGGGAGGTGGCTTTGGTCCCAGCCATTCATGGACCCAGATGGAGAGAAGCCCTACCATTTTCAAAATGTAGTTTACAAAGTTATTTTGGGGCATCAACATTCAGCTACGAAATAGGGAAAGAAAAAAAAAGAATGCACTCCCACTTCTTAAAAACTTCAGCCCAAAAGTGACTTACTTACACCACTTTTTGCTCGCATTTCCTTGGTGAGAAAGAGTTGGTTGACTCTACTTATATGCAGAGGGAATTGACAAATGTAGTTGTTGGCTCTGCAGTTGCGCTCAGTAACAACTCTGCACTATAAACTGGGGGTCAGGAGCCGTTTCTGCCACATGAGTGAAGAAATACCCATTCTCATCTTCTGAGTGGTAGATATTTCTGATTTTTAAAAGAATCAGGGAGAGGGCTTTTGATTTCAATTCAGTTATGCCTGTAAAATAAAGTTGTATAATTTTCAGGTCACAGATGTTTTTTGTGTTAGAGGCAAACTGATCACTGGCGTCGAGTGCTTTAGGGAGACTTCGGAAGAATAACGCTCAACGCTCAGACAGTCAAGCTGTGCTGTTGTAAAGTTAAAATCCTCTTGCCGCCAGGATACAGGTACTATGTGCCCAGGATATTTCAAGCTTGATATAATTTGTCCATTGTCCCCTCTGTCTTAGATTACTTGAAAATAAACAGTGTAATTTCATCTGATTATAACCAGCTAGCCACTAACAAGTTCTCCTTTGTTATTCCATTCAATATTTTATTTGGACATTGTTTAATGTGTGAGTAGCCAATAGACAATAAAAAATTGTAGTTCTCCAAAGGGTAACTGAAGGTTTATTCCTTACATGAACAATCTCAAAATAGACATTATGCTTTTAACTCATTTTTCTGTTGTCTCAGGCTTGAGGTTTTACATATGCTAAGTTTCCCATAATAAGGCTCCCATTACATAAAAACTTAAATATGCCTAGTGTTTTGTTTTGTTTTTCATTGCCTTTGTCAACCACAGTCAGATTTTCCTATCAATTCCTAAAGCATCTGAATTCAGATACAATTCATTTCCTTAAAAGGAATCTCAACCTTATTAAGCCATTATGTAGACCTAGAGTGGTTTTTCAGACTAATGAGAAGTTTAGAGTTTCTATTTTCCTCATTGGAAGGAAATACATATATTAAACAATTTTTTTTTCAAACAAAAGGGTATTGAAGCTGTGTAATATTTTTAAGATACTCTTCTTAGAGTACACAGGAAAAAAAACTTACAATTAAATATGGTAGTGCATGGAAAGCACTTAGCACAATTATTGACACTTGGGCAGGACTCAGTAAACTAAATGTTATGATAATAAGAATGATTTGTGTTATTAAGTATCATAACTGGACTTGATCATCTTCTTGGACGCTGAAGCCTCAGGCAGAGCATGTATATTAAGATGATCCCTTTTTCTTCCCCAAACCACATTGAAATACTATCAGGATTTAAGGATGTAACAGTAAAGGTCCTATGAGGACAAATCTGTTATTAACTACTACGAATTTCTTGTGTACAAAAATGCAGCTGGGGAGGCAAACTAAGTAGGAAAAAACAGTCATATAAAGCCTTTCAACGTAGATTTTAGCCGTAGATTATCCTGTAGAATGATTACCCCTTACTTACTTCCCAATACAATTTTTTCACTAATTCGAAAAAAAGAGGAAAAAAAAAAAACTTCTCAAAAGTTGGAAAACACCTTAATACATTATATTTTAACTATAAACATTTCTTTAAAAGTTTTTTAAAATTGTAGTAAAATGCACATAACAACATTTACCATATTAACCATTTAAAGACATACAGCTCAGTGGCACTAAGTTCATTCACATTACTTTGTAACCATCACCACCATCCATCCCCAGGACTCTTGTTGTCTTGCCATACTGAAACTTGGTACCCATTGAACAATAAGGGTACCCAGTTCCCTTCACCCCATCTCCTCACAACCACCACTCTGCTGTCTTTATGAATTTGACTATTCTAAGTACATCATGTAAGTGGGAAAATACAGGATTCACCCTTTTTTGGACTGGCTTATTTATTTCACTTAGTATAATATCCTCCAGGTTTATTAATGCTGTATAATGTGTCAAAATTCCCTTCCTCTTTAAGGCTGAATGGTCTTCCATTGTACATAGATACCACATTTTGTTCATACATTTATTCCTTGATGGAAACTTGAGTTGTTTCCACTTTTTGGCCATTGTGAATAATGCTACTAATAAACATGGGTGTAAAAATATCTAGTCAAGACCCTGCTTTCAATTTCAGTTCTTTTGCGTATATAAATTCCAGAAGTGGAATTGCTGAATCATAGGCTAATTCTATTTTCAATTTTTAGAGGAATCGCCACTGCTGTTTTCTATAGCAGCTGCACGATATATATATATATATATATATATATATATAAACATATATACATATATACACACATATATATCTCATACATACCAAATTTTTTTTTCAGTCCTACACTTAAATCTTTGATTCATTTTGACTTAATTTTTGTATGTGGTATAAGGTCAAAACTTTTAAATCATGAATTTAAATTGACATCTGAAATCACTTAATTCAGAAATGGATTGGATTTAAATATCATTTGGTATAATATTTGAACTAACAATTAAACTCCTTTTAAAATAATCATAGAATATTTTTTCAAAATTTTTCAAATATTGAAAAATTTTTCAATATTTTTTAGATAGTAGGGCTATCTCCTACTTTTCCTTCAAAATTCAACTGAAGTGCTCCACTCTGTTCCACTCTGGAAGAATTCCAAGACGCCTTGTCAACATATACTTATCTTGAATGGACTTAAATGACTCATTTCTGAGCTTTTCTGCTGTACCCACCATAACTGACGATAGTTTTTATTCACTTTGCCTCCAAGAAACTGTTAATCCTTAAGGCAGAAATTATATCCTTGTATTCCCAAATTCTCCTCCAAAGTTTACATCCCAAAAATCTGTTCAGAAGGCATAAATGCAGGAGGATAATCTCCCAGCCTCCCTACCTTATAAGATATACCACTCATTTTTGGCTCCGCTAAATTATAGCAACATATTTTTCTTCACTGCAATTATCATATTGTTCCTAGCTCTGCCTTAGATCAAGTAATGTTCATCTTTTATTTGAGAGTCCTCCAGTTATTTTATCACAACCATCATGAGTTTTCCTAACGTCCAATCTTCTGTTCCAAAACAAACTTCTTCAGATCCTTTCCAGACTCAATCACCCACTTCATTCAACTACGGATTTGTATGTTGAGAACTGGGGGGAGTGAGAAGTCATTTTCTTTGGAGTTTTTAATGGCAAAAATAGAGGAACACACATAAAATTCTCATAAAACCACACAAACTATCTGGAATCACAACTTTGGAAAATTACTTCTGCATCAGGAGAACGAGAAACTATACATGGAAGATACACGCTCAATTGTTCTAAGTTTGAAAATGAATCCAATTAATATTTTGCAGTTTGCAAAATTTTCTCTCTCGACATGTAGAGAGCAAATCCTCACCTTGTCCATATCTCTCAAGCCAGTCACCTACTGTAAACGTGCAAGCTTCTTTAGAACTGTATGTCACTCTTTCCAAGAAGCTAGCTCATTTTCATAATACAAATTGATAAGATTTTTGAAGACAGATACGGAGTCTCCCTAGCCTTCTGGAGTACCTAAACCTAAAGTGTATCATAATATCCCATTCTCCATTTTTTATTTTATGCCTTCTCATAGTCTTTCCATATATTTTTTTTTCCTCTGTCTGAGTTTTTTGTAAATAAGATGTGTAAGTTGAAGAATTCCAACTGGACTAAATCCAGCACTCATATTTCATCCACAGTTTTGTATCCGACTGCTTTGGGAGGAAAAAAAATACTAACAAGCTCTAAGTTCTCAATGACAAATGTGGACTTCATCTCGAATTCATGTATGGGTGACATTTGCATGAGGATTTCTTTGCCACCCTAATGGTTAAATTTCAAAGCACATCTTTCCTTTTATCTTCAGCTGAATGAGACATCAAAATAAGGGCCAGATAAAGGCGGAAGTCCTTTGTCTGAAACTGCCCAGGCCTGGCCAGCTGTGATGAAAACTGTCTGAAGTTTCACAGGCTTCTTGTCTGGCCTGGAGCTGGTGTTTGCCTCTTTTCTTTTGGAGATTTTAAAGGAATATTGCATTTTAGCACACAATGTTGTGAGGGACAATGGGAGGCCTGTTCATGGTGGTGTCTGAATGTAGAATTTTAAATCATGTGTTAGATAATAAACCGCTGATTACACAGGGGATATGTGTTGTCTTTTATTGTAATCATGTTGATTTCTAAGGTCAGCCTAGTATTTGGTGAAATCACAGTAGGAAGCCTCGATGAGACTGTCTGCCCCTTGTATTGGTGAATCCAACCCTTTATGTGTGTTTAGTTTGCTAATATCTCAGGTGAAGTGATGCAATCAACTGGTCTAGTTTCTTTATTTTTAAATATAAATGTTGTCAGTAGAAGCATGTACACACAGGATAATATCTGACAATAGAAGTGAGGGCCAAAGAGACTAAATGGAGTACATCAAATGACATTTGGTCGACTTCGATTAAGAAATAATGGTGGTTCACTCTGAGCGGCAAGTAGATTTAACCAGTTCAGTTAAAGAAAAATCAGACAATTAAGTCAGAGAATGGTACTGATATAATTAAGACTATAAAGCATTCCTTTAGTTTTTTTCACTTCATGTAAATATCTCCTTAATTTTGGACAGAGAATAAATATGCACAAACAAAAATATCCTATAGTTCTCTGAGCCGTAGCATTGTTTATATTGCTTACTATTGTTTTAGAGAAAAACAAATGTGTATTTCAGAATACTTTGTTTTTAAAAATAGTATAAGGGAAGTACATATAACATCAGAAAGTGTCTTGGGGCCTCCCTGGTGGCGCAGTGGTTTAAAATCCGCCTGCCAATGCAGGGGACACGGGTTTGATCCCTGGTCTCAGAAGATCCCACATGCCACGGAGTAAATAAGCCCGTGCACCTCAACTGCTGAGCCTGCACTCTAGAGCCTGCGAGCCACAACTACTGAGCCCGTGTGCCACAACTACTGAAGCCCGCGCACCTAGAGCCGGTGCTCCGCAACAAGAGAAGCCACCGCAATGAGAAGCCCGCGCACCACAAGGAAGAGTAGTCCCCGCTCGCTGCAACTAGAGAAAGCCCACGCACAGCAACGAAGACCCAATGCAGCCAAAAATAATAAATAAAATAAATAAATTTATATTAAAAAAAGAAAGTGTCTTGAATCCAGAAAAGTCAGGAAATTTTGATAATTGTGCATACAGGATCCTGAGCCATTTGGGGAGCTAGCTCCTCAAGCATTATTGATAACATCAGGTTGACTCACGCTCTCCCAGTTCTTCTCGTGCCTGGAAGTCCAATCTACTAGCCTGACCTCGGAGCCTGGCACTCTACCTCCAAGACACTTCCTGCTCCTTCAAGTCTGCCTCTTCTCCTGCACATCATACACCTGTCGAGCTGGGCCGTTCACACCTCCAGGACCTCCCCTGTGCTTGTTCACCTCTGTGCCTTTGCTCAGGATGCGCCTACAGCTGGAATGCTCATCAACCCCATCTTTTGTCTGCTGCCGTCCTGACTGCTCTCTGAGTCCCACTCAATTGCCTGGTCTTTCATGAAGTTTCCCACAACCCCTCTTTCCTCTCTTTTATGCTATCGTAGACTTGTTTGTGATTCTTCTATAGCAGTGATTTTATACTGCCTTCTAGTTAGAGATTCTTGATGAGAGAGTGCATCGTATCTTAACTATAAAGGCTGTGTTTTGTTTATAGCTGGATCCACAGTACTCCCAAACCACTGCCTCACAGGTGTCAGAGGACAGCAGATGACTGTAGCCACATGAGCCCAAAGATAATGCCAAATATTTGAGCTTTTTGCCATGGCATCAACTCACTCCCAGCTAACCAATTTCTCTTTCAGTTATCTGTTGCAGTATAACACACCAGCTCAAGACTGAGTGGCTTAAAATTATTTATTGTTTCTCATGATTCTCTGCTTTGGCAACATGAGAAGTTCTTCTGTTGGTCTTTCCTGGGATCACTCATGTGGCTACAGTCATCTGGTGGCTAGATTTGGGCTGGAGTTTCCGAGATGGCATCACTCACAGGCTTTGCTACTTTGGCTATAAGCTGGGGCTTCTTGGTTTTCCTCCAGTTGACCTCTCAGTCTCCACTGGACTTGACTGAACTTCTTCACCCTGTAGTGGTTTCTGGGTTCCAAGACAGCAAGGGCCAAAGCTGCACAATCTGTGAAGACCTGGGCTTCAGAATTCACACAACTTTATTTCTGCCTGTGAGAACAGGCAAAGCAACTCAAAAAGCAAGAGAAACAGGTGGTAAAATAGACTCCACTTCTTGACGTAAGGAGCGACCATCACCCATTACAAAGGTGCTGGACACAAAAAGGCGAGATTTATCGGGAGTCATGATTATAACAACCTATCACACCACTCTTCTCCTTCAAAGCACCTCTGCAAGTGTATAATTATGACTTTTTTATTAGCTGTAAGCTTGGGGACCAGTGACACAGTTGACCCTGATTCATTGAGTTACTCAAATTTGCTAACTGATCAACTCCGACAGATCTTTAAAAAAAGTAAAGGGAATAAAGTGATATCTAGTCCAAATTAACTTCACATTCTTGAATCCTTCCCCCTTTTCATTCTGACCCTCTTTGCCTAAATTTGTGAGAGTTAACATTCTGTATCTGTAAGAGCTTCTCACGGTAGCTCATCTAATACTGCAACTACTACTATCACCACTAATAATAATAATAAACATTTACTCAATGCCTCTTATGTGCCGGTTCCTTTCCATGCATTATCTGCATTCAACAACTCCCTAAAATACATATTATTATTAAACTATGAGGTTTAGAAACATTAGGGAGCAAGGGTGTAAATCTGGGTTTGTCTATACACCTAGTCTGTGTTCTCTCCATTTTCCCTAAAGGATTCTGCAGAAGTCTCTGGTATTATAAAGGAAGAGGGTGAGGAAAGGACTTGGCCAAAAAATAAGTAGGTACTGAACACTGCAAGCACAAGGCAGGGGGAGTACAAAGCTTTAGTCAAATGTCCAGTTTGGCTTCAGTCTTCCTACTCGTTACTTTCTTACTTTTGTCTCCTCTGTATGTCAAAAATACAGACCCTTCCTGACAGTATCACACATAGTTGTCAATTAATGTTTGCTTCTCACACTTAGCCCAGAAAACTCAGAGGTTAGTGTCTGTATATTATTTTTTCCTCTTCATCTTCTTTCACTTTTTTTCCCTGATCACTTAGTTTATTTAAATTTAGGATTGATGGCTCTGACAACATAGAAGCGATGGTTCAGTCTCCTGGACCGTCGTTTTGTTGTGATGTTGTATTCCTGTTGCTTTTTGTTTGCTTTTAATCAGTATGATTAGTGCTCACATCATCTTCTAAGATGCCTTCGGGATCTAGACTGTTGCTTCAGGGACCAGCATTGGCTGCACCTACTTCCATGAGTAGGAACAGGAAAGGGGCAGGCAATCTATGCTAAGAGCCAGTGGCAAGTTAGTGAACAGAAGTCACAGAAAAGGAAAGAAAAAGGGAAGGAGACTTTCGAGGGGACATTTGTCTTTTCTGTCACCCCTTCCCTCTTTAGTAAAGAAATGAAGAAGCTTTTCAGGCAGCTTTGGTATCAGCATCTCAATCTCTTTGGATTTGCTGTCATATTCACTCAGATTCAGGTAAGTCACACATATCGTTTTTCAAAAGGCGCAGAAGAAAAAAATATTATAAACTGGCAACCCTTTCAGGAAATCCACATCAGACTCAAAATTTAAAGACAAAGCGAAGTGGAGACTTAGACAGTTCTCCAGTGGATTTTGATTTGAATGCTATGGCTCTTCAGAACTGTATTTTCTCAACACTTAATTTGAGCTCATGAAAAAGGAGTAGAGGAATGGTTCCTAAAATCTCCTTAACACCTTACACCACTGCAGAAAATATTCATGCGAAGAATATTAGGAAATAACATGAATCCTATCTCCCACTGGCTCCATCCAGTGGTCCCTGCTATGAAGATTTTAACTCTATTTGATGGAAAGAACACTCTGGAACACTGCAAGACATGCCCAGGTTGAAACCGTAGCTTCATCACTTACTACCATATAACTCTGGGCAAATTAACTTTAACTGGAATTCTCTTTGCCTTAGTTGTCTCATCAGAGAAATGGGGATAATCATACCCACCTCATAGGATTTTTTGAGGATTGAATGATTAACATTTTCTAAGTGCCAAGAATAACACCTGTCACATAGTAAGTTTTTAGTAACTGCTCTTATAATTATTATTATCATTACTTTTATTAATCATCCAATGAACAAGAAAATACCCAAATGCAATGTTCAGAGTTACTGATTGACCTTTTGCTCACCATTGGTTTGCTGAGCAAAACTCGTCTTCAGATCTGCAGCTGAAGAACTAAGGGATGTACAGCGCTCCTAGCATATCTTTGTGAACAATTACAATCCACCTTGGGCTGTGTTTTATTTGTGGTTCTGCACTGCCAAGGATTTAGCACTGCACTGCCAGCCCCTGCTTCTCTTGTTCCCCTTTCTCTTTTTATGTAGATAGTTCTTGGAGTTTCAGTTTCTAGAAGAACATTCAGAATGAATGGGGCTGAGGAGGGAGTGGAGAAGAGCACAACTGAAAGAGAGTCTTGGTCAGTGTAGACCCTGCTTCTCTGCCTGAGCCTGGGGGAGGAGGGGAGGTGTGAATCAGGTTTGTATCTTCCCACCATCTCTCATTCTGTCCCATCGTCTGTTTCATAAGATGACACACACAGGGCACCAACTGGTCAATACACTCAAGTCTGTCTGACTTCCAATTATTGAAAATTCCTTCCAGACCCAGGCCTTAGCTTGTCTGTCAATCTTAGTTTATGAGGTCAGACATTGAAATCTTTTTTGTCTTTACATAGTTCATTTTAGCAGGGGTTTGGGAGAAGCTTTGTACAGGGCTTCTAGACAGAGGCCATTTTTAAACCAGAAACTTTGTTCACCTAATTGCCAAGTTTATTTCGCTCTTGTTTTCATTCAACCTAAAAATTTGGATGTGAACATTATCCAGGAATAACTTCTCCTTAAGTAAATACAGTATGTTATTGAATAAGAAGCACATAGAATTTTAAACTAAGAATTCTAAGGTTTCCAGAACACAGGTTACCCTCTCATGGAGTTTTCTTTTTTGGGGTAAGTGACTTGTGACCCCCAAATGAAAACAAACTCCAAGATGTCAGTGGTGATAGTTGGGTATTATTTTTGTTTAAGAATTTTGAATATTGTAGATATAAGACTTTTGTAGCACAAGGAATATTATTAAATATTTGCACGTCTCTGGATTATATTTTTTTCTTTCCTTTTTTCTGTTTTTTTGTGGAAGGGAGTGGGTGTATAGAGATAGATCTATCTCCCTGGCTGAAACATAAAAATTCCAAAATAGATATTTTGAACTTGTGCAGTTTTTAGTCTCTAAATCTGTCACTGATCAGGGACTCATTTTTGTGTGTGGCTGGCTGTTGCTTATGATGAAGTTATATTTTACAAAATTTTGATTTTGCAAAATGTTATTTGTCAGGTTTCTTTGGAATGCTGTTTATATTGACCCTATACTTATCAAACTACCCAGGCAACTTTACAGAAAAAAAACATTTGTATAAAATGTTCATAAGACACTTAACCCTAAAAGAAATCAGACCCCCAAATAATTCCAACATAAGCATTTAAATAAATGATCGCGTGTGGATTCCTGACTATTGAGCAGGCTACTTAGCAGTTCTGGCTACCAGTATTTCCCCAGTTGCAAGCTGATAAACCTGAGAAAATAGATTTATTATTTGTTAAATCTGACTCTTAGAAACTCAACCATTTTCAGGAAGACAAACAAATGCTGATGGATTCATGAGTCCAACCAAATTCAGAGAGTAATTTAGATGTATATATAAAAATCAATCAGGAATTCCCTGGAGGTCCAATGGTTAGGACTCTGTGCTTTCACTGTTGAGGGCCTGAGTTCGATCACTGGTCAGGGAACTAGGATCCCACAAGCCGGATGGTGCGGCCCAAAAAGAAAAAAAAAAAGAAAACAACTGCATATGAAGTTGACTAAAAACAACACCATAATTAACCAGAACAACATAACCATCACGGAAATTAGAGTGATTATAAAATAAATTCCAACTTTTTTATAATTTGGTTCAACATTATAAAGAACCCCATAAGTTATACCTATTGTGACATACGCAGGCTTATAGAACTCCATCTCTGAAACTGAATTGAATAGGACTGAACAGATTTATTTCTGAATGAATATAATTGCGAATGTTTACTGGTAATGAAAATGATTGAAACAGTTTTGGAGTTTTGAAAACTCCATTAATTTATTTACCCATTTCACTAATATTTTCTGTGTCAGTGCTGTACTCATTATATTATTTTGTGTGAGTGTCTTCAATCAGATCCCTATTAGATAAGGTTAACATGCTAATCTGCTTTCTCATTTATACAGAAAAATTGCTAATTCATCTTTGTATACCTTCACACTTTCTATTCAAATAGAATAGCCTTTATCTATCCCCCTTGTAATAATTATATTTAAAGTTTGTCTCCTATATGAACTTTCACTCTCATTAACTACCTTGACTAAATTACTATTTTAATTCTTATTCCTTGGTGTTATTTATCATATCTTCTTGGAATTATCCTAATTTCCATGAGATAAGCACAGCTTTGAAAGTGTTTTTAGATCATATTTTGGCGTGCAAACTTTTTTTTGAGACAGTTATATTTTCTGAACTAAAAAGAAAAGGCATTTACAACTTACATGTTTGGCAACCATAGGTATATTTCTGGGAACAATAGGAAGGATTCTGAAATTGGAATTTGTTGGGAAATCTATACCATATACTCACCATAATTACAGGGTTTGGTCAGAGAGACCAGAGCAATTGATTGACCAACAGGCTTGTCAACCATCATATTATTAGCATTGGTTTCTGCTTGGAATCTGGTGATAGAAGCTATATCTCCTGGAAGAACTAATGTTTAATGTAGATTCAATGTGAGAACAAAAAGTAATTTTTTAAAATAATTTTTGATCTGTAGAAATACGTAAAACTCTTGCTTTTCCTTTTTTAAAATAATTCACCTAATCAAATAGTTATGGTGTACCTACCAGGTCGTATGTAATTAGCTAAGTACTAGAGGTTTGGTGAGGGATAAAACAGACACCATTCTTTCCCTAAAGAAGGCACTGACTTCATATGTGTCATTAAAAGTCTCTGATTCTGAATTTCTTATTGGAAAACAATGGATGAAAATAATCTCTGAATTCCATACTTATCATGAAATTGTAAGTTTTTTAAGATGATTTATTGGAAGTGAGAGAGTTAACTTGTAGAAGGCAATAACTGGGACTTAGCAATTTCCATCAGAAATAATACATATGGGGGCTTCCCTGGTGGCGCAGTGGTTGAGAGTCTGCCTGCCAATGCAGGGGACACGGGTTCGAGCCCTGGTCTGGGAAGATCCCACATGCCGCAGAGCGACTAAGCCTGTGAGCCACAATTACTGAGCCTGCGCGTCTGGAGCCTGTGCTCCGCAACGGGAGAGGCCGCGATAGTGAGAGGCCCCGATAGTGAGAGGCCCGCGCACCGCGATGAAGAGTGGTCCCCGCTTGCTGCAACTAGAGAAAGCCCTCGCACAGAAACGAAGACCCAACACAGCCATAAATAAATAAATTAATTAATTAATTAATTAATGGATCATCACATTTAAAGAAAAAAAGAAATAATACATATGTTAAAGAGTATAATTCTGTCAGATGTAAAATTGTACTGCAGATTTAAAAAATAATAATAATATGCTAAGAATTTGATCAAACAGAAGAAAATGCTTAATCAAATTCCTCTTGGATAAGAGACTAAATCAGCCGCCATAGGTCGATTTTGGGTCTCTCTGATCTAGCAACATAAATCACTCACCATTCTGTTGGTTTCTGTAGGGATGACTTGAGGTGACATAGACTGATAAAGTCTACAGCTAGCATTTTCTGGTCTTCCTCTTTTCCTTTTCCTTAGATTTTTTTTCAGTCTGCCCCAAACAAGTAATTTTTCACCAATGCTTTCTCTTAACCGTTGTTATTTAAATACCAACTGGAACTCATATTTCTTAAATGATATAATACCTTTATTACCCTCGCTCTTTTCTTCATCCAAGCTCTAAAAATCATCAGCTGCATGATAGAAGAATTGAACACCATTCCTATGGAGCAAGTTATTCCAAGGTCTTGGTTCAACTAAATACTGCCTACATATAAAATTTCTGACCACCATATAAATCAAGACATAAGAGCATTAACATATTTGATCAAAGGGATGTACATTTCAACTTAAATACAGAATACAAGTTAACCTGACTGGTAGAAAATATTTTTACCCGCACACTCACACACACACACACACACACACACACAACACACACATACACAATGGTGATCAACTGCTGTGTAAAGTTAATCTTCTTAAAGTTACAAAATAAAATAGAGACAATACAGATCTTCCTCAACTTATGATGTGGTTACATCCTGATAAAACCACTGTACATTGAAAATGCCATAACTTGAAGATGCATGTGATACACCTAACCTACCAGACATCATAGCTTAGCCTAACCTACCTTAAAGGTGCTCAGAACACCCACAGTAGCCTACAGTTGGGCAACATTATCTAACACAAAGCCTATTTTATAGTGAAGTGTTGAATATCTCATGCAATTTGAATTCATTGATTACTGTACTGAAAGTGGAAAACAGAGTGGTTGTCTGGGTACAGAATGGCTGTAAGTGTATAGGTTGTTCACCCTCGTGGTCACGTGGCTATAACGGACCGGTTGCTGCAGGTAACTGTTGCTAGCCAGCATCACAAGAGTATCTTACCACAGATCGCTGGGCTGGGAAAAGATCAAAATTCAAAAGTTGAAATATGGTTTCTACTGAATGCATATTGCTTTCTCAGTCTTGTAAAGTCAGAAAATTGTAAGTCAAACCATTCTAAGTTGGGGACCATCTGTACATAATAAGACAATGGAACAGTGATTTTGTCCTATCTTGGTCCAAAAAAAATGAAACAGTTTCTCTTGGAAAATGGTGGAGAAAAAAATGGAATTTTTACGTGGACCATAATATTCTAGCTGTGTTACTCTATGGGAAGGCAATACTAGTAAGGTAAATTAGTGTAACAATTTCATTTGAGTCTCTCGCCATTTTCATTTGTGTTTCGAGGATGGGGTGGCTCCATCTGATATCTTTGTCATGGGCGGGAAATTAGCTTTTTCTCCCCAGGCCTGCTCTGTAGGCCTGGAGAAGAGAACATTTAACCTTCATGAGCACTAAACTTCAAGTGAGTAGGGCAAAGTGTACATCACAAAATATGCAATGACTTAATTGATGAGTGAGGTGGTCTTGTCTAGTTCTATGCCAGAGTAAGCTCAGAATAATAAATCCTATGTATCATAATGTATTAACATCTCTATCCCATAATAACAAGGCCAAGCCAAGAAAGAAGATGTGAGAGAGTGTTTGTCTCATATTTTATCAACAATCTTTTACGTTCTATTATAGCTGATTATGCAGAGTGCATAGTTAACTGGAAAGTACAGAATATCAATGGAGCTCATTGAAGTTAAAGATTTTAATTTACTTTCTGTGATGCTGGCATCAACGTTGTTAATTAGGAGTTAAATTAGCCAATTTAAGTTTCCCCTCCTTTTGTCCATTTTCTGCTCTCTAGAATACAAATAATCATGAACTAGGCAACAGGTCAAGAAGAAAAACAGGGAAAGGGCTTGGATATTTCAAAAACTACTCTAAGATCTTGAAAAGCAAATGAATTGTTTTCTTAATTCTTCAGTGAATATTAAATGTGTCATAAACACAAGCCCTCTTATAATAGAAACAATAAAATCAAAGATAAAAATCAATAGAGCTTAGCTCTAATTTTTCAGGAATTTACTTCCATCATTTTTTACATCCCATGTGTATGCCATAGTAGACGCTTTCATTTTAGGTTAAATATATTTTTGTAATCTCCCACATAATCTGTTCCAAATAGTTATAATGTATAGGTCTGGGTATCTAACTGCCTTTCTTAATTCCCTTTCAGATTTTCAAACAATGTTTATAATTAATCACATCTTTCCGCTGTTACTTGTTTGTTCTACTCCTTTGCTTTTAATGCCCCTTCCTTAGATGTCTCAGCCAAGAACTGCATCTTATTGACACCGAAGTAACTCTCATGAATCTCAGCTGGTTTTCCAACCCATTAGTACCCTCCGCCAGGCAAGTGTTGGACCAGTAGAAATGAAGAAGCAGAGCTTTGGTTTACATATGTTGACATGAACGACTCAGTTGCACCCATACGAGAGTAACTGCTCAGCTTCTGATGAGTGAACAGTTCATCCAACAAGAAATAGAAAATATAGAAATGGGCCCTCTATGGGAGCAGGGTAGCAAGGTGCTGACAGTTTAATGAATGACTTGTCTGTTATGACAGTAGGACACCTTCCAATGCCAAGAGCAAATATTTGAAAGACTATGCAATGCAGGAAATGTATGTACGTTCTATATATAGGACACTTAGATTGACTGTATCACTAACAGATGGGCAGAGTTTGAGAAATTTTATTTTATAATGTGCAACATCACCCTTGTCAGATACACTTCGAGATCCAAGGATTAATGGAGCATGACAGAGTAAAATAGGAATTCTACTGTATGTATCAAGGGATTGGGGACCTCAGGGTAGGGGAGTTCAGCATAGAATATTACCCATATTTTTTACAGCTCTCACCCTGATCTCGTTTCTAATTTAATCATATATAGCTCCAGGCATCATTTCAGATGCAACGGGTAAGTAGATAGTTTTGTGAAATGCCTTTGAATAAAATTAAATCGTGAAACCATGGCTGAAGAGCCAAATGATCAGACAAATAAGAGGTTCACCTCCTCCTTCTGAGCTGAGAAATTGTGTACAGCATTGTTGAAGGGCAATAAAAGGGCTGAGCTTGGAGAAAATGTTATTATTTTTATAGGGACTCACTTTAGAGTTATAACTCAGATCGTTTTTAAATAAATAATCATAGATAGATGATTGTCTGATACATGCGTTCTCAAACAGATCCTGACACACTCATTCGCTCTTGCATGTTCGCTGGAGAATATGTTTGTTCCCACAATACATAATCATGGACACAAAGAATTAGACTCATCAACTACAGAGATTAATGGCCATTTGAGAGTCTCATAAGTTGAAAGTGTATACGTGGGAGACTAGACACTGTGACATTTCCTATTAAAGCAATGAATTAGGGGCTGGGCAAACTGTAAGCACCCGAAACCCCAAGATAGCCGTCCTATTGAAATTTCATGAATGCTAACTCATTAGCCAGATTATACCATAAAGATTTCTCCCTCATGCCCCATCATTATGTGCGTTCCCATCCATTATTCATTGGTTTTACTGGTCAATGGCTCCGTCCAGGTGATTTGCTGCATGTTCTAGCTAATGGCATACTGCCTTCAGAAATGCTCTGTGTCAAAATCCGAAACGTCAGAGGCTCCATATTGCTCTTCTTAGGTTTCCATTCCTTCTCTGGCAACTGTCCCAAAAACATGGGCTTCCCAGAGCCTCGCTGAGGCAGCGTTTCTTCCCAGCCACAGAACAATTCTGCAGAAATAAAGGGTCCCAGCCAGTCAGAACTCACATAAAGCTGGCAACACAGGGGTCTCCCAACAGCTGTGAGCTCTGCCTTCTCTGTCTTGCCAGGTCTCAACATCTGGTGCAAACTACTTGGCTGAGGCAACCAAACGGTATCTGGCTTTCACATCATCAGGGCACCATCACTTGGCCTCATGAATTGATCCAATTAGATAAGGGTTCTCAACACTATTGAAACACGGCTACTAGGACTTGTTGCAAAATAAGAGGTCCCTATAGTTCTGGCTAAGTTGCCTCCTAAATGTTTATTTTTCTTAGTTTTTCAATACATAACTTAAAGAAACTGTGTATAAAAATGAGCACATAATTAAGCATCAAGGGGATTTTATGTGAAAAATTTGCTTCTGCCTTCCTCCCTGTCTGTGATACTCATCCTTCTACAAGCCATAGCTCTGCCCTTGCGGTCCTTCAGTGCTCCCACACTGGGGCCACGCGGGACTTTTCCTTCCTCTACCCCTGTGCTTCACCTGATCATCCCTGGACATTGCCAGTTATTTATAAATATTGTCCCTCAGATGAATCCTTTCTTTTGCATTGTCTCTGCTTTCACTCCAGGTCAGGTTTTCATAATCAGTGATGTAATCAACACTGTGTCTGGTGATTCACTTAGGCATGCTTAGAAACCCTGCTTGGGGAAGAATGTGGTAAAAGTCTCTTTACTTTTGCAATTAAGCTGGAAGAGGACCTAAGCCCTACATACATGTGTATGTATATGCATATATATATATACACACTGTATATCAGATGAGAGTGTGAGAGGATGGCTTCCCCATAATGAAAACTTGTTGGCTCTCAATACATGGCGTCGACTTGGAGTAGAACTGGAGGTGTAATCTGAGACACCCAGAAGCGGATTTCCCACAATGTTCCCATCCAGTAAGAGGTGTAAACTACTCTCCATGTTGTGCCTGCTTTGGTTTGTCTTTGAACATTCTGGAAAGACTTGTTAAAAGTTTCAGCCTGAGTGGGAGCAAATAAAAAGTATATGAACAAGGTCGGACAGGAACAGATTAACTCCCAGAGGTTCAAAGACATATTTAAACATGAGAATGTTCAAAATTAAAATGAAAACTACAAAAATTTTTTATTTAAAATAAATTAGCTTAGTAAGTTCCAGAAAGTGTAGTATTAAGGAGAATGTGGCAACTACACTCACACACATATCGTGAGGGAGTATAAACTTGTATGAAGTACAATTTGTCAAAAGTTATCAAATTTTAAAGAGGGATATTTTGATAAAGAATTCCATTCCTCAGGTGGACCACAAGGTCCTAATATGTAGCCCAGGGAACTATATTCAATGTCCTGGGATAGACCGTAATGGAAAAGAATATGAAAAAGAACGTATATATGTGTGTAACTGAGTCACTTTGCTGTACGGCAGAAATTAACACATTGTAAATCAACTAGATTTCAATTAAAAAAAAACGTACTTGGAGCAAAAAAAAAAAAAAAGAGAGAATTCCATTCTTACAAACTTGTTTATAGATTAGATGTGTGTGAAAACTTAGGTACAACAGTATGTATGAGACATTGCTTATGAAGGCAAAAGCCTAAGAAACAACATGAAAGTACAGCCATAGAGGATCGATAAATAAATAATGGTAACACCATTAAATTAAAAAAATTGGAGCTAGAGCCGTTGGAAAAGAGGAGGATCCATGTGTACCAATGTGGACCGGCTTTCAAGATAAGGTGAAATGCGCAAACGGAAGAATAGTGTGCATAAAATTCAAATAGTGAATTCAATAATGTATGACAAATGTATTTTCAGTGTGTGAAAAAGGGAAGTTATCCAAATTTTGGCATATGTCCATACTATCTATAGATTTTTACATAAAAACTTGTAAATAGTGATTTTATCTGGGGTGAAGAAACAGGGGACTGAAAGTCATTGGCAGAAAGAAAGCATGCTTTTTGAAAATTAAAATACATATGTGTAATGTGTATATATTATGTCTATTGATACATAATTGCATATACATTTATATAAAATAAAATTTAAAAATAAGTATATATAAATATATAAGAATATTTATAAATATATATATAAGAATATTTTTATATATTTAAGAATTTTTTTATATTTAATTGATAGAAACTTAAGCTAGAGGAGATGGTTTATTTTCATGGTGGGAGGGGAGTTTCTGAGCTTGATATATTCTGCCTCATCTCTGAAAGCCCTGATGGAAAGAAGTAAGAGAGGCTTTGATTCTTTGTTTTTAGTTTTTGTTATTGATTTTGATTTTTTCCTTCCCTCTAGCTCTTTTCCTTTTCAGAAGGATTATTTTGCCACGGATCAATTTCTCCTATTCTATCAGTTTCCTGCTTTGATGCAATGAGCCTTATAATATTGTTTCATTATAAAAAGGGAAGAAAGAGAATTGTGAAAAGAGAGGGGCAGTAATACTACCCCTCCACAAGTATTACTGCCCTTACGTGTTGGCTGCACACACACCAGCTGGCTGGCAGGAGTCAACTGAGCAAGTTGCCCCATTACTGGAACATGGATTCCTAACTAGTGTAAAACCACATGTGACTTTTCAGGGTCCACTTTCTCGACCTTAGAACCTGATGTTCTATCGCAGAAAGCAGTTAGGCCTCCTCTCTTTAATTCTTCCACATTCTTTAGTTTCAAAGCTAGTTTGTACCAAATGCACATGACGATTAGAATCTCCAGAGCATCTGGGTATTCAGCCAGATAACTTGTATGGCTACTGTCATAAGTCATGAGCCCGATGCACTCTGCCTTTGGCCGTCTCTTACCTCCTTTGCTCACTTCCCTATTTTGAGATATATATATATAATTTCTTCCATCAGGTTCCTTTTTATGGCACCCACTCACGCACCTCACATCCTACCATTGCACCGCACACTTTGGAACCCCCATTCCACTAATCACCATTGCCCTGGATCTTCAAGCTTTTGGAGAAAGATACTTCCCTCGGGCTCGCCATTCTTCCAGACCTTACGGTCCGTGGGACTGAGAAGCACTGTCGCCAGTGTCTTGGTCCTCCCTAGTGGTCAGGCCATCCGTGTCCCTGCAGTCACCTCCCCTTCCTGCATTCCGACTCCCTTAAACCTTCCCCACCTTCCGCAAGCCGGCTCGCTCCACCTGTCTCATTAGGCATCCTGCCATTGGCTCATGAACTTCAGCTCCCTGCCCCGCTACCCACAAAATGAATTGCATCTCTGTGCCTTCTCCCAGACCTTGGAAGGAGGGGGCTCCCTCCGCAACATCAGACTGGTGCACGCACCCTTGCTTTTCCCCCCATTTCCTTCTGAGTTACAGACTTCAGGGGACCCAGTTCCACTCATGGAATGTCCCATTCCCGAACAATCTCTCCTCTTCCTGGCCCTTCTGCTTCTCTAGGCTTAAAAAATAAATAAATAAAACCAAACCAAACCACGAAACACATGGTGAAAAAATGTTTTCTTTAACTCTCTGGTCTTCCAATTATTTGAACTAGAAATCCAGCATTCTCAGTCAATTCCTCTGCTTTTTAAAATCCAAACCATCGATTAATTATCTAGTTCTACAAACAGTACTTCTCAAAGTGCTTATGACCCAACAGGGGGCTGTGCTCAGAAGCAGATTCTGATTTGGTGGGTCAGAGGTGTGGACAGAGCGTCTGCATTGCTCAGGAGCTCCCGGGCCTGCGGCTACTTACTTCCGCTCCAGGGACCATCCATCCTGCAGCAAGCCTACAGATGCCTCTAGCATCCTTGGTCAGATTTCAAGAGCAAATTTCCCAAAAAATGACACGTGATTATTTTTCATAATTTATATCCAATTGATTTGAGAGAAAGTTCTAATCCTAACATTGATAATTCAATCACCGTCTTCTATTGATCACTGAGTAGTCTCTGTATTAGGCTTATTTACCTACATTATGACATTGATCTTTCCAATTCTTATGAGAGTAGAGATGAGGAAACTTGAGTTTAAAAAGGTTAAATAAAAAATAAAATAATAAAGAGCTTAAATAACTTGCTTGTGGGCCAAACTGACAAAAAAGAAAAATGGTTAGAATCACCATTGATGTAGTAATAAGGGTCTATGCCTCTTAAACTATTTTAAATTTATACTCCAGTTTTCTTTTTATTTCCTATATTATTTTGTCCAGCTTCACTAACATGGCTTTGTGTTACAAAGTAACTCTTTGGTCTTTATAGAGAAAAAAAATATTTTCAATTTCTTGACAGAGTAGGAATAGAGGAAACAAAACATTTAACTAGGCAGTATGCTTATAAATGAAAATGAAATTTGGTTCTGAGGTCAGGTTAGATTTGAATCATGGCTTTGCCTTCTAACATGTGACCAAATTACTTAACCTCTCTGTACCTCAGTTTTCTCATAAAAGGCAGGGAAATAATACAGTTGTTCTCTTAGGTTGTAGTAAAGATGAAATGAGATAAAACCTCTAAAACACCCATGAAATAAACTAGCACATGGCAAGTGATTAATGCAAGTCAGTGGTTATTATTATTATTGTTATTCTTATTACTCTGAAAAATTTTTGTTCCTGGGATGGTGACTGATTACCCTACTGAGACTGAAAGATATGATTCAGCCAAATGATCTATCAGTTTGGTTTGTTAGTTCTGTCCACAGACTGAGTCTGCAAAAATCCCCTGGTACTTGAAATTCTACAGACCAATTTCTCCCCCATCTCTAATTCTTTCCAAGAAGATAGAGCAGTTAATGAATTAGCTTGATCTATCTCCTTAAGCTTTACTGTCATCAGCAAATTACCCCTAAGAATATTATAAATGGGCTTTACAAATTAGAAATCGTGTCCTTAAATTACTTCCTTCCTCCCTCCATTCTCTTATTTCAAAAACTTGCAAATCTACTATCAATCAACTTAGCTCTGTCAGAGAAAATTTAATCCGGCATTTCTTATCCAGAATTGTGCACCAAAATACTCCTTTAGGAGGATTTGTAGTTTTGTTCGCTAGGATTATCCAATGGCTGCAACTATAACAATTATTTAAAGAAAAGTAAAACTTGATCATTCTACCATCCAAGGATTATTACAGGGTTAGAATTACTGATATTTTGAATCCCTGTGATTCTTGTTGATTTCATTTGGTGAATTGCCTGAATTGATAAAATTGACAGATTAACATTTCTTTTTCTACCTAACTGTATAAAGAAGATTTATATATGCACAAGAAACATTTTTAACACTATATATACCTTGTTATATAAAGATAGATATAAAATTTAGCAATGATTCTATTGCCAAGGCCGATGATTTCTTTATACTGACACATCGAAACAAGCTCAGATTTTCTTTTGACAAATGATAAATTTGCAAAGCTGGGATTGTCCTTGAAGATATGAAATAAGAGAATTTAATTATTTTCATTAGGTGAGCCCCAGAAAGCTTAGTGTCTTGCCTACTATCAGGGAGGGGCAGTTAGTGCAGAAACAGTAAACCAGTGTTTCTTTCCCTATACTAACACCACTTCTGAATGAATGCCAACATTTAATTTGACTTCAATGTAACTATCATCTACAATTTGGGATACAATCAACATAGCAAAGGAGTGTATAATTACTATTGTCATTTTATTTTAATGAAAATGTGGTTTGCATTATTGTTTTGACAGGGTGCCTTTTGTTTATAGCTATCTACCTTCACTTAAAGACTGCCTGTACAAGTATCTGCATGAGAAATACAGCTATTATTGCTCTGCCATGGCCTATGTCTGCCCTCTGGTTCAGATTTCAAATGTTTCTGCCCCTGTAATTTGCCTCTGCATGAACCCCGTTACAACTGGAGGCTAAATCTGGTTAAAGACGGAGGGAGAAACACGTGCATAGACTATATTTCTTTCCAGAAGCCCCAGTATAATAATTTAAAGGAATAGAGGAGAAAAAAATAAATCTCACAAAACTAAAGAGAGTGTGTCATGAGAGAACACTGTTACAGTGTTAGGGTATAAAAATAAGAGAGAGTAGTGATAACTGACTTACAAGATCAAAAAAGTGAATTCTCATTTGATATTGGGAAAAATCTATGAAGCAACCTTATGTGTATTGCAGACCTCCCCACCACCCCCAGATCTGGAGCTGGTAACAAAGGGAGTTCTTAAAATGAGGGTAAAGGAACGTACCACAGAGGAATTGGTCAGTGGTTGGAAAAAGAAGAAATAGTTAGACAGCCAGATCCTCTTGTCATTTTGCATAGCCAGGAGATTGTCCCTGCAGGTAAATATTGGTGGTGCTTTCTCTGGAGTGAGTAAACCTCTGGCCTGGGAGACGTCAGTGAACTATGAGGGCTTCATGTGGAAAACGGGTGTTGATTACAAGTTTACATTGTGAATGCTTAGATTCCCAACTTTCTACCCCTCTACTCCCAGAATGCTGGCAGCAAGTTTGTATCAGTTAGATTCTGCTGCATAAAAGAATGAAAAGTAATAAAACAGAGAATGTTAGCATTTCGATGAAGATACAGAGTGAGACCAGTAAACTTTTTCTGTAAAAGGTTAGATAG
Organism: Balaenoptera ricei; assembly: GCF_028023285.1. NCBI lineage: Eukaryota > Metazoa > Chordata > Mammalia > Artiodactyla > Balaenopteridae > Balaenoptera > Balaenoptera ricei. The sequence continues at coordinate 3,822,859 of NC_082658.1, read as the reverse complement.
TGAATATGTTAGAATTTTCAAGTCATGTATCATCTGTTGCATATTCTCCTGTGTTTGGTGGTTGGATTACTTCTACAATCTTTAAAAATAAAAAGTCATTCTTTGCTTGCATGCTGTACAAAAAACACGCTGCAGGCCAGATATGGCCCAGTGTTGTTGGACTGTAGGTTGCCACCTCCTGGTACGGGGGATCACACATGCAATTTACCTGCCACTACAACAAGTACTGCAATAACAAAAAAGATATATTCTACCTGTAAACTATAGATAAGATAAACTACAGGCATCTGTAAATGCACAGAATTATGAAGAAACTAAATCCCACAGGAAGCTCACTTCCTAGGTGAGCAGTTCTCAAAAGCTGCTTCCTCCCTGGGGCCATTGTCCATGACTAGGCAGATGCTAGAAGAGTACTGTGCCGGCCAAAGGCAGAGAGAGCTCCTTATTAGAGTAAAGGAGAAATCAGTAGAAATTTTAACAGTCAGGCAGGCTGGCATGACCTGTTTGAATCTAGAGAAATCCTAAAATCAAAGCTGCTTCTCTCTACCCACTGGATTTCAACCATAACATTTCTCTAAGTGTGCAATGGAGAGAGTGGAGGGTGAGGCTGGGGTTCAGCTAGAAAGGCACAGAGAAATCTCCGTACGTAGTATAAAACCATGTGAAAAAGAGAAAAACAGTAAAGAGAAGCTGCCCTGCGTTGACTGGAGCAGGACCTTGCAGTAGCTAGTATAAGTACGTTAAAGACAACAGAGAAAAAATATGCATAACATGAAGAAAAAGATGGATGGAGAGTTTCAAAAGAGAAAAGGAATCATTTAAAAGAGCATCAAATGGAAACTCTAGAGCTGGAAAATGCAATTCTTAAATTAAGTTTATAGAATAAACTTTGAACAGACTAGACACTGCATAAGAAAGGATCAGTGAACTTGAACACAGGTAAATAGAAATGATCAAACTGAAGAACAGGGGAAAATGTATAAAGAAAAAATCTATAAACAAATTAAAAAACAGAACCAAGTGTGCAAAACATAGGATAATAATAAACAGTCCAATAGATACGCAATTGAATATACAAAGGAAACTACAAAGAAAAGGAAGCAAGAGCTATTGTTAAATTGACTTGGGTAAAGAATTTTCCAAAACTGATTAAAGTCTTCAACCCAAAGATCCAAGAAGCTTGGTGAATTCCAAGCATAATACAAAAATAAAAACAAAAACACCTAGGTCCATGGTAGAATGGCTGAAAAAATAATCCTCAAAGAAAGAACAATAAAACAAGCACCTTGCATTCAAGGAAACAAGCATAATATTCACCACTAGCTCCTCAACAGAAAGAATGAAAGCAGCAAGACAATGGGATAACATCTTTAAAGTGTTGTAGGAAAAAAACAAACAAAACACCTCCCTGCAATATCTAGAATTATTACCAAAAAAAAAAAAAAAAAAAATCCTCAAAAATGATGGTGAAATGAAGACGTTTTCAGACAAATAGAAAATGAGAGACACAGAAGCATCCCAAACATGATTCTGCTTTTCTTTTAGAGTAGCTAAAAATTCATTAGAGTCTTAATTTACGGTATTAAAAATATTGCTCTAAATGATAGTTTTAAGCAAAGGAGAAATGTTAGGAATGGTGAATCTAATTTAATGTCATAAAATGAGAAAATCTGAAAAAAGTTGAGTGGGAACAAAGCTGAATGGTTTAGAAATAGGCATTTTTGTAAGCTGAATGCTTATTCTTGTGAAAAACTGCACGTTTTATCCATGGTGCTAAATCTGGTTTATAATAAAGTTTCTCTGTTGATTGTGAATCCCACTGTGTAACTCTCATCTTCCTATTTACCTGCTAAATAAAGAGAACCAAGCAAACATTTTGACCATTTTGTATTCAAATTGACCTCATGCATCTAAAACATCCAGGTTATTTAGGCAAACTTGTGTTCTGTGGGTAGAGTAACCCAGGTTCTTCTTTCACGCAACACATGACACATCTAAACCTGGCCTCAGTCTTGACAGTGTTTTTTAGTAATCTCTTTCCAAACCACCACTCCCTGCATGGATTGTTTTGAGACACCTGAACGTTTTCCTTTCTTTAAAATCTCTGCTTATACCTCCTGGGAGAAACTATGTAAAGCAGCTGAATGAAAGACAGGAAAGGGGGGTGGGAGCGAGACAATTGTACTTTTGAACTCCGGAAGCAATTCAGGAGAACAGTTGCTAGGGTCACTTCTTATTTCACTCTGGTGGCTTTTCTGGTAGGAGAGACACTGCTCTGGTCTCCTCCAGGAGAAGGTAAACATCTGGAGTTGATCTTTCCCAGTTTAGGAAAGAACAGTTGTCAGCAATTGGCAGCCATTCATAAAAATTTACTGGAGGATGAGCATTACCTCTCAAATTTGCCTGAAGATTTTTTTTTTTGTAAACAGGCACATATGTTCACACCCATATGTATACATGCACATATATATGTATATCTATGAAGATGGATGTATAGAGGTATAGATAGAAATACAGACAGGTTTATTATTAAATATATATTTCTTTACGTTGGTAAGTAGGAAAAATTATTTAAAGTCACAGAGACAATTCGTATTTATATGTGGATAGCCATATGCAATATTGAGATAGTCTCTTACTGTGTCTTTGCCCCACGGATGTTTATTACAAGTATTTACAATACTACAAATTGTCCTCTGCTAGGACAAAAATGCATGTTGGGCTTCTTCTTTATTTTATTCATTTATTTATTTTTTTTACCGTAGGTCCTTGTTGGTTATCTATTTTAAATACAGCAGTGTGTACATGTCAATCCCAAACTCCCAATCTATCCCTCCCCCTCCTCCACCCTTCCCCGAAAATGGGTTGTCTCGCCCTAATGAGAGCTTGTAGACTGTTGGATGCACTGGCTTAGTGTTTGCTATGGTTTATATGAATGGAATATGGTTTATAAGAAATCACAGGCCAGAGGCCATTCCCTACTGGTAGCTGATGAAAGAGCGGCTGCTTTTGCAGGAGGTAAACCCAACAGTTATGTACGTCTCCTCCTCTCACGTTCTCAGCAAACCCCAACCTTGATGTGACGACATAGATATCGTCTCCCAAAGGCGCCCACACCTGCTCCCCAGGAGAGTAGCCTGCGCTCTACCTGGGCAGCGCTCAGCTACCAGCTGGTCTCATCTTCACACACCACCATCCCGACCCTGTGGGAAGGGGACCATCGACAGCGCTGGGCACTGGGAAAGCCAGCCTTCCCCTCTCCAGCCGATAACAGGGAGGTGCATGAATCAGCCTTTTCAACTAACCCTCATGGTGTCCAGCCAGAGCTTATCTTCAGTTTTAAGGAAGGAAAAGCTGAAGTTGGCTAAAAGCGCTTCTTTATTCTCTCTTCCCTTGATACCCTATAAGTCACCAGGGGAGCTGAATATTGCAAAATCCTGTCATGAAACAGCAGGCTGATAAACTGAAAAATAAAAACAGATGTGGAGCAGGGAAGGCTTCTGGACATTTGTTTCTTGCTTTGGACTGGTTCAAGTGCTGGGACTCTTTAACCCTACTCCCACTTGGAAAAATCTAATATTTCCTCTGCTTCTGACGATCACAATCCTTGGATAATTCACATCTTTGGATAATCACCTCTCCCACATGGAAGTCAAAATAAAGTGATAGGAAAATGCAAAATAAAAATAATAAGTGACATTTATTGCATGTGTATGTGCCAAACAGTCTGCAGGCAATATTTCATTTAAACAGAGAGGGGCAGAGAACAAACACTACAGAGCCAGAAGACTGGGCGTCAAATCCTAGCTCTAGCTCTTGCTGGCTGATGGTCTGAAGCAAGTTACTCTATTCATTTTTGTCTTTTTTTCTCACCTGTGCAAGGGGAGTAATACGTATACCTCCCTCTTGAGGAGTTAACGTTTGTAAATCTCTTGCAACGATGTCTGTACCAACCTCCATAAATGTAAAACAATCAATCTTATAATGCAGTGAAATAGGTAGTCTTATCAATCCTTGTATTTCACAGGAACAGCTGAATCTCAGTGAGATTAAGTCACATGTGAAATACTACACAGAATTGGAATTGAAGTCCTTGTCTGTAGAATTCCAATTACCGAGCTAGGACACAATATAGGAGAATTTTCAGGGCAAAACCAAAATGGAGACCCTGCCAACCTAGGAACATCACAGCGATTTCTACGTATGTGTGGGCAAAGTATATAATTCAGACCCCAATCTCTGATGTTTTACATTTGCAGATTTGGACATGAATTCTGCAGATTTCCCTCAACTTTCTACTTGGCTCCATGAGGGCACAACTGCTGTTATCTCATGATTTGAGGGTTAAAAATGACATCAACTTTGCAAAAGGACTAGTCTCTAAGTACCCTAAGAGTGAAAATAAAAGTTCGTCACTTGGACAGACTAACTGGAGAGGATAGATACCGCACCTTCACTCTGCTTCACCAGAGATTTATCACACAGCAGTCTATTGGCTACAAGTTACAGAAGACCCAACTCATAATGGATGAAATATAAAGTGCTTATTATCTCTTACATGATAAGAATTCCCAGGAGAGGAGGTGTCCCTGGTTGGGTAGCTCAGTAACTCGAGAATGTTAATTCAGTAACTCAAGGATGTCCACACTTTTACTCTACCACTCTTAGCATATTTCTTTTCGTTCCCAGTCTTGTCTTCATAGCGTGTCATGTTGGCTGGAACATCAGCCTGATACATGACAGGGTCCACAACCTCCCTGACAGCCATCTTAGACATGTGACTCATTTCTGACCACGGGTAGAGGAAAGTGACATATGCAGCTTTCAGAAGGGACCTTTTTTCTATTTTCCTCCATCCTTCTTGCACTCATTAGGGATGGCAGAATGGAAATCTGGGAGCAGCCTAGGTTCAATATGAGAGGATATACCATATCAGCACTACATTGCTTACTATTACATAAAGGAAAATGAGATTTTTAAATCTCATTAAGCAACTACTACTTTTAATTCTCTTCTACTTGCATCACAATCGCTATTTTAATGATAGGGTCCCCGCTAGTTTCCCCAGTAACTCACATTCAACGCTGCAACTGGAATGGTGTGCCAAGCATAAATCAGTGAGTTCTGCTGTCCAATGGCTGTCATGGCTTTCATTGCATTGATGTATTATCTAGTCCCTGCCTACGTTCTATCCATGTCATACCCTTATACTCTGTTCTTAACCGTATCCCAGCAATCCAGATCTTCTTTGTGTTCCACAGGGAGAAAAACAAAACAACAAAAATAAAAATCTTACCCTCACTTTAGGACCTGATGCTTCCTATTCTTCTTCTCTGTCCTCTCTTCCCAAAGACGTTTATAAAGTCACCTTCTTCTAGGGACCTCAGCTACCAGCTCCTAAGTGAGGTCTTTCCTAACACTCCTCTCTAAAGGACCCCTCATCACCTCTCATAACACTGCTTTATTGGCTCCAGGCTCTTAATAGCATCTGAAATTTTCTTTTCTAGTTATTCGATTACTTACTTATTATACGTTTTCCACTGTTAGAATGTCAGCCCCAGAAAAGCTAAGACCTTATATACTTAGACATATGAGTCTTGTGAAAGCACAGCTTTATGTAGTTTGTTTTTTCTCCAGCTTTTAGCTTAATTTTCTGGATCTATTTTCATGCTATTCCATAAGCATTCAGATTGCTTAAGGGTGCCTGTTAGCTGGAGTCTTATTACATAAATGATTTTGTGTCTCTCCTCTACACCTTTGAAGATTTCCAATAGACCACACTTAAGTTGCTGTAGTAATCAGAATCTAAGGGAATTTTAAAATAAATCATAAAGAAACTTAGAAGGATTAGGAAAAAAAAGCAGCTAATTGGGAGAATAAACATCCAAAATGATGTCTAATTTGGTTGAAAATAACCAGGATCTATTGCATGACGCTGGTAAAAGATTACTGAAGTTCTTGACTCCTGGCTTAAATTGCAGTCTGACCTAAGGGAGACTGTTAAAATTCTCATAAGTCGGATGGACACTTTCTAATAAATGCCTTGAGAATCTTAAGATACAACAATTTCAAGCCAGCACTGGAGAACTCTACTGTATGTTTTCAGTTACCTTTCAAAATAAAAAACAGCTCTGCGTACACTGCACTTGTTTTGTTTGAGTGTGAAAACACTCCCAGCAAGTGCTTGCATGAATGCAAAATAATAATTTGGGAAGTGCGAATAAAAAAATCAGCTTTGTCTTTATCTGCATAATGACGATCCATCAGTTGTAATGATTTTTAAAAATCCACCTTATTATCAAAGTACATTCAAAATAACATCTTAAACATGTTTCCTTTCTTTATTCACTCAATTGACAACTGCTGTGTGTCCACAGGTTGTGTGATTGGCAACCTGGAGTTATAGCTCCAATATTTGGATGATGAACAGATAAAGGGATGTTGAGAATAGAATGAGAGAAGTGGTTCCTTGGAAATTTTACATGCCCGCATTAAGTCACATAATTCTGTAGATGTTCTCTGCCAGCTTTCTAGTGTTTCAAGCCTGTTTTCACTCTATTATTTTTCTCTAAGCAGATTTAACCTTAGAAACCGAATAATGATATCCTTCCTAAAAGGGAAAAAACAGTTTCCTCAAATTACTTCAGCGGACTTCCGTTGATGTTTTATTTTCAATAAACCTTGAGGCAAATAGCCACTTTTGAACTCTGCACTTTGCCCTCTGAGTTTCACAACCTGGCGAAAGATCAATACCAGAGTCAAAAGTGTTAGCAAAAATGAAAATGATATGCACAAATTGTTATTTATACAAGTCCCTGATTTTGTTTACTGATTTTAATATAAACTTTGTCTTTTGATTAAAAGCAAATGTTCAAGTTCTCTGTAGGGACCTGGTGTTCTAGATGATTAAATCTTAAAAAAAAAAAAAAAAAACTGCAAAGGGCAAGAATTAGCTAAGAAAGACAGATCCCTTGCAGGCATTTCTTTGGTATTAAATAGCAGAAGATAATGATTAGGCTATGTGAATACGTGGAACAGTAAAGGGAAGAGAAGATCACCAAAGACATATACTTTACTTATTAAGGTCTTCAGAAATAGATATCATTCAAAACAATTCGTATAATATACCCAAACTAATAAAAATGATCGTCATTTTGAGTTATCCTACTTCTTGAATTTTACCAAAATGAAAGGTCAGAAAAGCACAGATAACGTCTTTTGTAGTTATGACACTTTATTCCTTATTGAAATAGTAGTATTAAAAGTAAAAACTATATATAATTTTTGTAATAAACAAATAATGATCATATTCATTTATTATAGAAGATAAATCCACTTAAAATATTTTATAGAGTATTTAATTAACTGAGAAAATTATCAATGAATTCATGTATGTGAACAGAGCAAGATACTAAAACTACATATCCCTCTAAAACAGAGTGGATATATGTATTTGTATAACACATTCACTTTGCTGTACAGCTGAAACTAACACATCATTATAAGTCAATTATACCCCAATAAAAATTTTAAAAAACTACATATCCAATGAGAGTGACCATTTATAAAATCTACTAATTACATATAGATGAATATACACAGATTAATTGGCCCATTTATCTGGTGTTTCATGTACAGATAATTTTCATTTTTCTTGCTACATGTTTTTATTTAAATTTTTTTCTCAAAGAATATACATTGCTTTTATAATGAAGCAATGATTATTAAAATTGGAGCAAAGCTGTTTAAATTTATTTCTAGACACAAAAGAAAAAACCTATTGAATTTATCAAGATCTGGCATATTTTATAGTGTCTAAAGAAGCATATGGCATTGGATTCCATACTCATGTTTCTTTCTTCTTTTTGGGGTTTTCCACTACTGAGAGACTAAGCCTTAACTACTAAGTTAAAAATATTAATAAATACTATGATAGATTCAGTTTTGACTCTAGACATGGCTAGGAATTTTAGAAGTTTATAATTCTTGTCCTCGAGGAGTTTACTATCTTGCTGGAAAAAACAGACTTACTATTTGAAGTATTTACAAAATAATTAATGGACAGTTTGTGTGGTCCTAATCAATTGTATGGTCAGTTTTCTGAATTTATTCCTCTTCTCATATGAAGTTAAAACTTAAGAGAGTGGCAGGGATCTTGTGGAATTAATTAACAAGAACAAATACAGTAAAGCCACAATTAAGTTTATTACATTGTAGTTAGTGCAGCTCAAATTAAGTTCTTTAGGACATGGACATGAAATACGTGCATCTTCTATTCGATTTTAGATGTTAGGAAATTAAAAACATCCACTTACATCATTCAGCACATATTCAGGGAATTCCAATGAAAATAAAATATTAAATGAAATAAGAATTCAATCTCAGATTAGAGTCAATTTAAGCGCAACCCACAGTCAAACATTTGGTGATTTATTTGTATCCATGATAGGAATGCTGTGACCCAGTGCAAAGAATGTCCTTTATAAGTGACTCTTCTGTATTATGCCCTCAGGTCCTATGATCATATATCGTCTTCATGCAAGTTCTAACTTAAAAACAGAACGAAACAAAAAAACTGAATGAATAATGGGAAAAAATGGAGACAAAATAAAGATTAGTGAAAAAAGGCTCAATATCTGTAAGTAATTAAATATCACGGTTGGTTCCTTGGAATTTAGCAGGCAAGAGATCATGTTTCACTCCATTAATTTGTTCTTTTTACTGCCCACTATAGGAAACAAAGAATGGAAACCAGTTCTCAGATTTACATCTTGACAAACTCATGGCATCCTTACCAGTAAGATATTCTTCCATCATCAATTTTTTTTATCAACTGATAATGATGCCCAAAAGATACGTTTCAAAATAAAACAACGATAAAATTTAACTTGCCCCTGGAATAGAAACAACTATAGGTTGACCAGTTGTACAACTGGAGTATACCAAAGAATGATTGCCTTATGACAATTTTGGAATAAGATATCACAGTGTTATTTTGCATTGGATTTCAAAAGGAATGATAGTACTTGTACTCAGCAATCTGCTGTAAGTAGATAGATGTGTCTTTAATAGCTTAGTTATCATATTTTACTTTCAGTTTACATATATGTAGGGAAGTTTCACTGCCCCAATATCTTAATGACAATAAAAAAAGAGAAAGGTTTAATTTAATGTTTCTATTTTTCTGTGTAAAAAGCAATAAATGCAATTATAAATGTGCACTGGAGGCATAACGTTCACTTGCCATGACCTTTAAGTCACCTCTGCTTACACAGAAGTCAGTTCCTATACAAACAGTAAGTCAGTTGCAATACTAAAATTCATTTCATTTATTTTAAATGAAATGGGCAACTAGATAATCCCACGAGTGACATTAATGGGTCACTTAAGCATTAGGTGGCTGGGCTGCCCAGAGAAAAACTTTCCAGCTTCCTTTGTGAATGCCTCACTTTTATAAACCAGAATCCAGTGCACCTTTCCTTCTAGAAACTGGCCAAAAATATCTCCCATAGTCTAAAGAGATTTCCTTATTTTATTTTATTCCACTTATCATTTCTCCAATGCCAGAATTAGTTTTGGAGTAAGAGAAAAAATAAATGAAGCGCTGGAAACAAACCTCATACAAGTGAGCTCAAAGAGAGGGCCAGGGAGTATACATTGCAGGGTCCCAACGAGTACTGTTTCTCAGTATTGCCTCACCTCTTCTTTACTAGTAAAGAAAGTTGCTTATAAAATAAACCACACACACTGACGGAACTCACAATTGGAACATTTAAATGATTATTTGCTTCTCTTTCTACCAGCTTGTAAAACATTATTTTCTTATTCTTCCTTAAATGGCCTGTGCTAATTACATACCATGACCTTTGACCTCCAGGTGCCTTCATTTATGGCAGCACATTCCTTTCTAGGGCAACACGTTGGCCTGGTTTACAGGATGCTGCTACCAGGCCTTCCACTCCTGACTTCTGCTTCCCTAGGTCATCATTCTAACTCACCAACACAGCTCAGCAAAAGAATTCATTTTTCAGTAGAGGTACGCAATTCACCCAAATCCCGAGGAATAAACACAAAATTATATAACTGACACCTCCCTTTGGAATATCAAGCATATTAAGAAATATGTTTCTGATTTGTTTCTTTCCTAAAAGAGAGTGAGAAAAGGTAACATTTTAACCTAGGAATAAATAGCTGAATTACCATTGTGGAGTCATTTCTTGAGGGATTCTACGAATGACTTTGAGTTGACTCAAACGGTCAGAAGTTGGAAGTTTGTAAACTGTTTTGAAACTTCCAATCTCAGTCTCGTATGATTCTAAGGTGTCAAGGAGATTAGGAGATGGAAGTAAGATTCCCTGTCAATCTAAAGGTATCTGAGTAAAATTTTTTAAGATGATGTCTTACTTACTTTTCATTTTCTTCAGGTCTAATACAAATGTGGAACTCTTAGTTATTATACATTTGGCCAATTATTGTTGAATTCAGCACCGCCTGATTTGTAGTAAGTATCTGAATAGTAGGATCGATTTAGACAAATTGACCTAACAAATAGAGATTGTTATTAAAACAGAACTAACTGTACAATTGAATCATTCAGGAACAAGCTCGACATTTCCATGCACAGGGACGTATAGTTTAAACTGTTATTACTATTACTCAAAGTTCTGATAAATTTACCCCAATTCTTTCTTTATTTCAGATGAAAGTATTTAAGGAAGTTGAACTTGTTGGTTGATTATGTATAACCCTGAATACATTTCCAATAGCTGGATATGTCTATAGCATGACCATAAATAAAATTTCAGTCAATTGCTAAATAATTAACATTATTTTTTCATTGCAAATTTGACTGAGAAAGAAACAAATACCAAAAGAAGAGAGAGTCTGGCATCCTTTTGTGTTCATATGTATTAACATGTAAAACTATGTAATGTCTGTCATTTTAATAAAATCCCTATTATAGCTAATACCTCTATTAAGAATACTAGAATGCAATAACTTATTTGAAGTTAAATTTAATTAGTCAAACTGTTTTGTAGAAGAAATAATACAATTCATATTAAAGTATTTTCATTTAAGAATGTCGAAATCCAGATTTACACCAAAGATTAAAAAAAAGAACTATTATAAAAGGATCACTGGGTTATTTCATTAAATAGTAAATATTTAATATATTTAAATATATGTGTGTGTGTGTGTGTATTCATATATATAATTTAAAACAATTTGATTTATAAGCAATTTCTCCACGATGAGCATTGTGTACATATGAAATATCTTCCCTGTGATACCTGATTTTGTGTTAAATGCTTTTTTCTTTTTGGCCGCACTGCACGGCTTGTGTGAGTTTAGTTCCCTGACCCGGGATCAAACCTGGGCCCTTAGCAGTGAAAGCGCTGAGTCCTAACCAGTGGACGGCCAAGGAATTCCCATGTTAAATGCTTTTTCCACAGATAACACTTTAACATGTGATGACTTCTCTCTATAGACAGAAGAATCTTAACTAGTCATCTCCTTGATTATGGTAAGGGTGACAAGCGTTAAAATTCTGGGATACTGTTCTTCTTATGATGGCTTGGGGTCTTTCTTCCCGCCTATGGACCAGTAATACAGACTCTCAGAAAAGAGACCATTTACTTGCCCTGTTGTCAGCGCATCTGGAAGCCTTGTCAAAACAATATAATTTTACTTTGTAACTTTTTGACATTGGTATTTATTGCACCTGTCTGTGGGCATGATTTATGACCTGTCTGGTGAATATTTCTCCCCCAGTTGGAGTTTACAATATGAGATAAGTGAAGCATTTAAAGGTCTGTGTGTGCCTCAGGATGGGAAGTGGACATTTTGCAGCCTCACTCCCCGTCTCTCCTCTCCCCCCAACGTCATCATCACCCCCAAAACGACCACTGTGATACGCCATTCACTCAGGCCTTCGGAGAAAGAAAGAACAATTATGTAAGACTACATTTTCCACAATCTCTTTTGCAGGGGATTATGTGTCAATAAATTCTAATGAGTGGCAAGAAAATTCTCCATCGGGGAGGCATCCAATGGAAAACATGTGCTTGTTGTCAGGAGAGCCCAGTGACCTTTTGTCTTTGTAATGGTACCCTGGCTGGGACTCATCAATGTTCCTATCTATCACCAGAAAACACACTTCCCTTTGGCAAAATTGCACTTATTTTAAAAGCAGCCATTCTAATTAAATTGCTTAACTAGGCTGCAATCAAGAAAGCTTTCTTTCCTTGACTATCCCCTCTGGGTCTCGGTATTAGTTTACAATTGTTTAGCAATTCTCCTTAATCTCATAAAGTACACATTCTAGATATGTTTTTGTTCTATGGTTTCATAATAAAATGTTTTAAGCCCTTCAATTTCTACTCTCCAAAGTTCATATGAATATGATTTATTGGGGGGAAATTCTATAATTACTAATAAAATTTAACATTTTCCCCCCAAACATTTGAGATGTGTGGATAGAATCTGTTTCTTTGTCTGTTTCTTCAGACCTGCAAATTCTTTCTCTTCACTGAGCCCTAGTGGAAAACTACATTATCTTAAAATAACATTAAATTTAATTTATGTAATTGTACAAGTGTGAACTTTTTGCACTTAAAAATTAAGGGAACAATTTAAAAATTTTATGTGATACTTTAAAAGAAAATATACAATGCATGAGCTAATTTTAAATTAATAATGCTTTTGTGCACTTCTGAGGTGTACTTAAAAACTCACAATTGCCAGCTGTGTCATTTTATTATTTCAGTACAGTTATAATTGACATCGGCTTCTATAAGTTACCTTACTTTAATCACATAGCAAATATACACTTTAACGTATCTAGTCTATTAATTAAATGTACTTCAAAAATTCATTACAGAAGCCCCTAAATCATAAAGAAGCTGAACTTCATTCACACAGATTTAGAAATTGAGACCTCTGACACAGTTTTAAGTAGACAATCAATACAATTTTCTGTACACCAGTAATTCAGATAAAAACCCTGCCTTAAAAAAAACCATTAATTTTTGTTTTCTATGCTAACTCCTTATAGCTGCAGCATTTTTTGGTGTATAGACAATAATTTCCATAGGAAAGAATCCTGTATGTTGGTATTCATGTTCCTTTACTACTCTTTTCCCTAACAATGCTCCAAGTATTTTAACATTTTAATCCCAGAAATGATAATCTAACCCTTTAATCATTTTTGTTGTACTCCTCTGAATTCTCTCAAACTTCTTTGTATTATTTAGTTGTTATTTTGGTTGTGGGACCGGAAAAAGGATAAACCTGTCAGGGCTGAGTGCAGATGGACAGTTAGCTTAGTTCCTAAGATAACTAAGATATATTTAACTTGTAGTTTACACATTGTAGTCTATCTTACAAACTCATTCAGTTTGATTCCCAGATTTTCTTCTGGGTACTTACTCAAAGACTACTCCTTACCATCTTCTGTTGGTGCAATTGTATTTTATTCCCATGAAAACTTAGGCAATATCTTCCTTTTTAGAAGATTAGGAACTTTGTTTCTTGACAAATGCAAACAAGACAGGGACACATTTGTGAACTCTAACACGTATATCATTGCAGTGGAGTATATACCAGCCATCCCACTGTCAGCTCTTGCAGTTTCTTGTTAGTCCAGCCCCAATTCAGAAAAAATGAGAAGTCTCTTTCCCTGCAATGATACAATTTCCTTCTCGAACCTACTCATCCTTAACAAATTGGAGTCTGCCAATGTGTTACCAAGCCAGTGACATCAGCACTGGCAGGACATTAAATCGAGATTAGAAATGGCCCCATGACATCACCCTCTTGTTCCTCTCGAACAGCTGGTTTCTGTATATTGTGCAATTTTAGATCATTATTCATGGTTTGGGTCAGTATAATTCAGGAAGCCAAAAAACTGCCAAGAAAAATTGTCCTGGAACCAGTTCAAAGACTCAAATTTATTTTATTGATTAGACGCCTGAGTTTACATCTTCCAGAAGGACCTCGTGAATCATCAATACATGATAATACCTGAGTCATTTTAGCATGCAGGATGTTTAGAACTTCAAAACAAGATCATCTTTGAAGGGTTAGCCATAAAGAAGTGTGATAATGAGATATATAAGGAACTTGGTTGGGTACAGCTGAACAGGGACCAGAAACTATTGACTGAGCAAGTGGTTTGTTTGAACTGGATGGTTATTTTTTTTCACCTTATACTCGTTGACTTCATATCCTCCCTTCAGCTCATCTCAGAGACAGTGAAGAGGTATGTTTTAAACAAGCCAGACAGGAAGCTATTTTGAGAGGCCTTGTGCAGGCATTATACCAAAGCAAGAAGATAAAGCACAGATTTGGCTGGCTGAGAACTTCGAGAGGAAAGTCATGTTTTAAAACAAAATAAAATCTTAATGTGTTTAGAGAAAGAGACCGCAAACTCATATATTCTTTCTCTGAGAAACTGGAGGGAATTTTAGTAATAATGTGCTTCACTTAGGATAAGTCTTAGCTATTTTTGGAAGATAGATCCCATTATGTTATCACTGCCACAGAGCAAATCTCGTGCACGGGTCATTGCATGGGTCTTTGTTCCTAAAAAAATTTGTGCTATGCCCAAACTTCTATAGATCTGTGCCACCATCAACCATACTTCCTGCTGTCTATGTGCTGTGCCACAGTCTCTGATTATGGTACTATCTTACTCAAAATTATTGACTCTTATTGCCACCCACTTGAGAATAAATTTTACATTAAGAAAATATGATCTTGTTATATTTTAAAATCTCATTTCCAGGTCCTATTAGATGAAAATTCTGGTGGCTATAGGAACATGTGAAGAAAAAAATACAGTTTCTTATAGCAATGATGAAAATATCCCTCCTATACTTACGTGAACGAAGCGTCAATCATAGAAAAAAATAGGTTCAGAAATGTCCAATTTTTATTGCAACATAACATATCCCCTTGTATTACTATTGATATAATGCACTCCAGCCATAATCTACTGGCAACCTGCTCTTGTCAAATAATCAAACGATTTAGTCATTTTGGTAGTTCATCACCTACACACCTGCCACTCCTCCCTCACACCCATACACTCAATGATATAAGTAATAGCAGCATTACATTGAATTGACTTAAGTTCCAGAGTGAAGTAAATCTGAAAAAGAATCACATGTTTTAAATGGTGGTGGTGACTGGGGAGGGGGAATGTAGAAATTCTAGCGTCTTCGCTTAGTGCTCTTTTTTTCAAAGGCTGACCTAGCTCTGAGGGGAATTGAGCATATGCCTATGATTCAGTGTTCATTTTTCTTTCTTTTTTTCAGTTATTGGAGACAGGACACAGTCTGGGCTGGTTTCATCACTCAGCAATGTCCCTCTTCACAACACAGCTATTACATTTACCACTAGAAGCAATACCAAGACATGTGTTTCCTGGGATATTCTGTTTGTCTCTCTGGAATATAGAGGTTTTATGTGTTTATACTTGACCCCTCCTACATTTTAAAACACTATTTGGGGGATTGGATTTAGGTGGATACAAAATATTGTTACTTCAGAGTGATTCCATAGGGACTGGGTCCCTTGCCATGGATATCTACTCTGCAGTGATTTGTAAACTCGTGGAATGTGATAAATGCTGTCTTCTAATTTCCTTATTTTCACGTGGCATGTCATTTTCAGCCTTCAAAATGAAAAGAGTACTGCATGGACACTGACCTTTCTCCTTTGCTCCTACAGAAATGCAATCATGTAGAGTGCTGGAGAAGCACTGGAGAAATGAAACATGTCCTTTAGTTGGTAACTGGGTTTGACATATAAACAGATGAGAATGTAAGAGCCGTGCACCAGAGGTGTGTGTGGGAATGACTTCTTCATGATCCCTTGTTCAAGATGCTCTAAAAATGTACAATTCTATGTGTTTGAGGAACAGATAGCTGTGTTTACATATAATTTTCACCGAGTACCAACTGATAAGTTCTTCTAGATCCTGCTTACTGTTAAACGTCTCATTATGAAGCTTTGAAAAGAAAGACTAAATGGAGAAGTGTTTTATGTCACTGAATAAATAAATATAAACTGTAATACTTTCCTTCCAGGAGCCAAAGAAAGCTCCTAACATTTTGTAAAAGCCTTGTTCACAGTCACTTGTCTTGGGGATTCAAGCACTCATTTTGAATGGTCAAAGTAGCTAAAAATTTTGTTACAGAAGGAATCTTCTCAAAGATGTCCTACATTTTATCTTATTATTTGAGCCGCGCTAAAATTATAAAGAGATCAGGAAGAAAAAAATCCCCAAACCAAAATCCCACTAAAAACCACCCTCTCCTCCTTCATCACTACCAAATGCAGCCAAAACATGTCTGCAGTGAAAAAAATATCTGTAACCTCCAGGAGCTTTGATAAAATCAAGGCCAGTGAGATGTGCCAGACCCTCTCCCTTTTTCCCAGATGGTGGAGTTTGCTACTTTCACATTTGGCTTTTAATGGACAAGCAAGGAAGCCTGCCAATAAAGCTGCGGAGCAAGCTAAGAAAACAAACAAACAAAAGCAATCACGCCCTAGACACAGAGGCCAGTGACAGGGATGATTGATCAGGTGTCCAGCTGGAAGCTGTCACCACCAAGTTGAGAGAAACAGGCAGAGCTTGGCAGGTTTCACGGGCCAAAGATTATCACGGGGTATTAGGTAGGTAGCATTCTTCAGCAAACAAAGAAATGGAAAGGATGGAGTTTGCTTTGCCCGAGCCACATGCCTAGCAGAGATGCTTACCACGTGACTGTCCTTGTGTAAGGGATACTTGAAACTAAGCATATTAGATTTCCTCTTGGAAAGCCTTGCTGGAGAAAATTGTACTGCACACCCCTCTGTCCTTTTGTCTGTATGTTCTTGTTCTGAGACAGACTGAATATCTTTCTGTTGCTAAAAGAAGTGTACATGTTGGCATATAATCACTTTAGCAAGCAAACAGTCCATGGGGAGGTGCACTTTAACAAATTCTAATTCTGGCGTAATTTCCTTGTTGCTCAAGTGAGGAGAATAGAAACCCCGTCGACTCTACAGAATTGTCTCCAGAATCAACGGAAATCATACCCTATTTCCTTGACTTTAACATGTCGTGGGTTATAATAAGGCTTGTAGAAAACTTTTGAGTAAAGAGCACCTTTTTCACACTAAGCATAGCGATTTTGAGATTAATCCTAATATTTGAGAAATATTAAAATGTGAATAAAAGGTGCACATTGCAATCAAGGAAATAAGATAGATATGAAAAGACTTTATAAACCACAAAGTGCTGGAAACATGCACTTAATTAGGTCATAATTAAAACATGTTAATGATATGGTATTATTAATATCCTGCTTGTTATAAAGGTAGTAACTCTGAATAACACAAAGTCTCCATCTACACAGATGGAACTTGAATTCACATGTATGAAAAATTAAATTAATGGAATATAAATCCCTGACAAACGTTATTTCATCCGAACACAAGAAAACATCAATTTAACAAATATATCCTGAAAACTTCAATCTGATTCCATTTCACTCCAACAAACACACATATTTTGTGAATAAATTATAGAACTTATGCCATAATATTGGGTCCTCATTTCTGGTAAGCACACAATTTACTTTTAGAAATACAGCATTTGTTTTCAAATATTCAGTATCAAAAGAAGGTGATCAAATGACACTATATGATTGACTGAAATGTTGATTTTTATCTTGAAAAAAATTGTAGAGTTTTAGCATTTTAACTCTAGATTACACAGATTGTTTCCCCAAGTTTTTATGGCCCAAGATTCACATAAATGATGTAAATTCTTTAACAAACTTTACAGTCATTAAAGTTTTCTATTATTAGCCATTTTACAAGGAATCAAAAAATGACATTTATATTGGACGACTGTTCATTTTCGTGGCGAAGTCAGCACTTTAAATATAAAATGGCTTCCTTATCAGTAGTTTGAGAATCAGCTCAGGCTTGTGTAATATTGAACACACCCTACCAAGGAGACAGCATGGGTTTGGGGCAGGAAGTCACAGATAAGTATTTCCTTAACCATCTCCACCAGGGTGTGCAGCAATGCTGAAAAATGCTTGTTTTAAGTTTTGTGTCTGTCATTTTAAGGTATATACAGAAATTATTGGAAGTGAAAGATGAAGAAACAGACCTTCAATATCTTTTCCATGTGGCAAAATATTGGTAAATGGAAGGCCATGAGTATAGAATAAAGCTAGTTCCAAAAGTCAGTGGTCTCCAAACTTGGGGCCTTCTCAGAATTACCTGAGACCAAGGAAACACATCCAGAGTTGCTGGTCTACCCTTGGAGATCCTGAAGCTATAGGTCTGGGAGAGGTCCCAGGAAAATGTGTTTTGAAAGCATCTCAGGTGATTCTAATTAGAACTGGAGACTGCTGCCATACAATTCAAATGAACTTTCTAGACTCATTAATAATATAACAATGTAGAAAAATGTTATTTCCTTAGCAGGAGAATTTTTTTCCTCTTTTATGTTGGAAGAATATTTGATAAACCACTTGGCAGAGGTTGGGGAAATGCTCAAGGGAAATGTTTAAGGAACAAAAGATGGTCCTTGGCTTCATTCCAAGCTTTAGTCTTGCCGAATGAGGTATGTAAACTAAGGGTATGAGATGAATTATTACGGACAAAAGAGGAGAATTTTTTTTAAAGTTGTAAATGGAAAGAAAATAGGGGTAGAGGCAAGTGGTTGAAACTGGTGCCTAAATTTTTACTAAACTTATTAATTTTTGTTGTTATTACCATTATTACCTCAGATATCACATGTAGATAACCAAAGTCAGTAATGTATTTGGGTTTAAAGATCTAGTTTGGAAGTCATCATCAGTGGTTACATTAATGTCAACTCTCCTCTTTAAAACTATAGTCCTCAAGGGGATCAAATCTAATGACTAGCAAGACCCAATGATCCTCAAACTCAGTGACCATTGACCATGACCATGTGTAGCAAAGAGAGAATAAAACAGAAGCATTTCCTCTAGGTAATTTGTTGGAACAGTCAAATGTCTTTGTCAATTTCATGTTGGATTGCAACTATCCCCCATACCCCCAAACGATGATGAATTTTTGGAAACACCAGAAGACATTACACAAGGAATGATTTCATACTTGATTGTCTTCAGGAAGCTAGAGTTAATGGTTGTTTAATAAGGATTACTTAAATGTCAAAGGATATAACAACTGACCCCCTTCTAATATTGCTAATTTCCTTCCTTTCCCCTCACCCCAGTGAATAGTACTTCATTTTTAACCATTTAATTGTACTTGGAAAATAAGTTCAATACATAGTTTTCAAACTTTCAATTCATAAACTGCTAACTGGCTTTTGGGTTCTAGAAACAATAAACTAGTTTATTGAAAACATAATCCCTATAGAGAGAAGAACAATAAAGACTTCCTCGCTTTTACTGACCATGAACCAGGGTTAAGAGGTTGTTTCAGGGGAAGGGGTGCTATTGCAATGGATTGTGTCTGTGATGCTTGTCATTCACACATTTTACTGGAAAAATGATGATGGTATTAAGTACTGCACGAGTGAACAAGATCCTTGTTTTTAAGACAAGGCATGGAGCAAAATATTGTCAAAATAGGGTTTTCCAAGGTGTATTTATTTTTATTTTTAATGGAACAAAATTATTCCCAGCTGTGCAACATTCTCACTGTGCCCATTACTTTTTAATGAATCTTACAATAAGATGATTAATTCTACACACTTGGATACTTTGGGCTGAATGTTGTTGATTAAGCAATTACATTAATCCACTTCTGCTTATTTTTTTGGAAGCCCAGTGATGAAGGTAATTTTTCCCCCTTTGGAATAATCTCTCTAGAATTATTAGGCACGTGTGAAAGAAGTTTTACACACATTTCTAAGGACTACCCTTGTTATTAATAACCAATGTTAAGCTGCAAACGACAACCTGTTTTATTCCAACTGATAAAGTTCATGACGTCACTGTTTCTTTTCTCAGCTTAGACTTTGACATCCTGCTTTGGCCTTAAAACATTATCACAATGTTTTCTATGGAGTAAATTAAATAAAAACACAATGGGAAATGATCAACTATTTGGCTTAGACAGCAAAGCGTGCACAGCTCTTGTTTTCAAAAATGATGAAAAGGAAGGAAATAATACAAATAAAAGTTCCAGAGTGTGTAGTAAAAAATGTTAGAAGGAGTATGGTTTAGAACAAGGAGGTCAGTTTAGGTGTTGGTTGGGGACCAATGTGGGTTTCAGAACAATCAAGACGTACTGATTGGATTTCTTTTTATCTAATTTAATTTTTATGTTATATTGGAGTATAGTTGATTTACAATGTTGTGTTAGTTTCAGGTGCACAGCAAAGTAATTCAGTTATACATATACATGTATCTATTCTTTTTCAGAGTCTTTTCCCATATAGGTTATTACAGAGTATTGAGTAGAGTTCTGATGGGATTTCTTAGTAGGACAGGCACCAAAAGTGGCCTCAACCTTAAGTGGAGGGTCACTGGAACACTTGGGTCATAAGAAATTATTTCACAGTGAAGATAAATAGCATCAACATTTCACATGGCACATGCAAAGGCGAAGAATTATAGACTGATGTAAGACAAGGGATTGGATTATTTGATGCTGATTTTACCCCATGTTTTTCTTTTCTTTCTGTAGATGACCAATGATGTAAAGAGCGTCTTATTTCTTTATGGACCTTGTTGTGTTAGGTTGAGTCATAGGAAAGAGCCAATATTCAATCATTTTTGACTAACTAAAATGGCAATTTATATGGTTTGAAATAGTAAGTATGCAAACTAAGCCTATACAAAGTATTATTTCCTTCTTTCTTGGTTCTTTTGTTGTTGTGGTTACTATTACAGGGTAAAATGTATTAGCCTTTGAGGGTTCCTAAATGGATGTTTTTCCCCTTCCCACGACAGAGAACACTGTCTTGAACCACTGTTTCCTCTTGAGAAGATTCGGGACTCCTGTGGTAGAGAAAAGGAGGGAAGTGGGAAAGGATGAAAACAGAAAGCACTCCAGGTGTGAAGGCTGGAGGTTTCATTTTAGTGGAGGGGAAAAGTGCAGTGACAGCTGTACTGTGGAAGGGAAGTGGGTTATTGAAGCAAAAGTAAGTTTGATGGTAGGTAATTTTGCTGAGGATTATATATTCATTTCATTCCCTTAAAAACCGGAGGTGAAGGATTTGAATTTTACTAGCTTCAAAGAACACACTTATCAAATTTGAAAGGAATTAAACTGTGTATGCATGAAATTGTTTTCTCCTGTCTCTGTTGTATAATTTAAAATAATGTAAAATTAAATTTTACCTTGTATTATTTATATTATATATGTATATCACTGCATGAATTATACATTCAAAAATACATATTACAACATAGGGCTTAAAACTCAAAATCAAGTATGGTCCTAATTATGGGTGATTTACAGGTTGTTATGTAAAACTTATATATTTTGAAATTGCTTTTGGTGGCTTGGACTGAGACCTTGCAACGCTGTTTTGAGACCAAGTTCCATGGAGTATGCATGGCTTTACAAACTTTATATTTTCCTTACAAGAAAATATATCAAGCTTATCTAGTCATTATGCTCTTCCCATAATATCTTCTTAACTGTTCCACCTCTAGAAGGGCTTCAAAATCTGCCTTGTATAAATCTGGCCGTATCAGAGAATTCCTTATGTGGCCATACTGATTTCTTTCCATGTTATGCATAGGCCTTTTCCTTATTTTTCAATGCGTTTTATTTATTTATTTATTTATACTTATGGAACTATAATGCTGTGTTTGTAAGCAATAATGGCATGCCTGTATGTGGAAAGGAAAAGGGAGCTAATCTTAACTTGAAGCAGTAGGCTAAACAATGACTATAAAACCAGGCTTAAGCCATGAAGCTTCCATACCTTTGGCTGATTTCATGAACAGTCGGCACCAAAGAGATTCGAACTTTTTTACACACACCTGTGCTGCCAAACCCAAAGCAAAACATCCAAGAATTCAAATCTGCCCAATGTTGCCTCATTCTCTAGAGCACATAAGGATGTGAGTGTGTGGTGTGTGTGTGTGTGTGTGTGAGAGAGAGGCATAAATAACAATGCAATATAGATTACCCTTCTTAAAGGCTTTGGATTTTATATTTTGCATCTAACTCTGAAGTTTGTTTTGCACTTGCAATTTAAATTGTCTTCTTATAGTGAACATTTATGTCACCCAATGCTAGAACAACAAAAATGTTAGTATAATAAAGAAGTGGGGAGTCTGGTTATGTGGAGGCATTGTGGAAGTTAGCTGTCACTGACACTGGCTGACATTAAAACTCCATGTTTCGGAGGCTGTTAAGGCCTCTTGTAGAGCAGATGCTCTCTTGAAGTTGTGGACATGAAATACAAAATGTTTCAACTTTTTGCTCTCTCCCATTGGTCTTTCAATATGCTTCTTCCCCAGATTTCCTTGTCCCTAGTTGTATTAGTTTCCTAGAGCTGCTGTAACGTATTACCGTAAACAGTGTGGCTTTAAAAAAAGAACCATCAATTTATTCTCTTACGGTTCCAGAGGGCAGAAGTCTGAAATCAAGGCGTTGGCAGGGTCGGTTCCTTTGGAAGTGTGTTGAGACAGTCTACTCCATCCCTCTGTCCTGGCTTCCGGTGGTGCCATCAATCCTTGGCATCCCTTGCTTGGTAGATGCATCGTCCCAGTCTCTGTTGTCAAGTGCATTCTTCCCTCTGTGTCTCTGTGTCATAACACAGGCTTATTCTCTCTTTTTAGCCCTGTGTGTCCTCTCCTCTTCTGATGATAACCCTTAGTCGTTGGAGAAGGACCCACCCTAATCCAGTGTGAACTCATCTTAGCTAATTACACCTACAAAGACCCTATTTCCAAGTTACATTCTGAGGGTCTGGGTGAACGTGAACTTTGAGGGGATTCAGTGCACTAATTACTCAACAATTCCTTCATCCAGGCCCATGAGTAACCAGCCAAGCCATTCACCACGGGCTATAACTTAAGGAACTTCGCCTCGCAAAGGAAATGACCAGATCTATTGCCTGAGGTTCTACCACTGGATTTCCTCTCATCACTGCCTTTCAGGGCCATTCTCGGTAGAGCTGTGATACCGCAGCCATCTATTTTTGTCTCATACCTTCATACTGAGCTAACATACTTGTGAACTAAGTGCAGCCTTGGTTCATCTGGTCCCGTGAATTTTCCAATCCTTGCACATCTGCTCCAATCTATATGATGTCACCAGGTGAATCAATATAATATTATGAAGTCCAGAGAATTCAGTTCTCTTCAAACTATGTTATAAAACAGGGCAAGAGAGCTAACACAGATGTGAAGCAAGACTAGAAATGTTGGCTGTTACTGATCCCAATTTGAATTTGAGCTGTTTCTGAACCTTCTGCCTGATTGGGATGAAAGAGAACATATTTACCAGGTCAAAGGCTGCATAT
Organism: Balaenoptera ricei; assembly: GCF_028023285.1. Taxonomy (NCBI): domain Eukaryota; kingdom Metazoa; phylum Chordata; class Mammalia; order Artiodactyla; family Balaenopteridae; genus Balaenoptera; species Balaenoptera ricei. The sequence continues at coordinate 3,799,374 of NC_082658.1, read as the reverse complement.
CATGTACCCGAGTCCATTTTAACCTGCTCAAGCATAGATACTGTAAATGGAACAGCAATTACCACAGGAGTTGTTGGTTGGTTGAATAATGGTATTTTACCGTCATCCTAAGAAACCATCTGATTTTTTTAGAGCTCTTTAGGTCATTAAGGGTAGAGCAAATCTCCTTCTTCTTCCTCCATGAGATGCAAAATCGTCTTGGTCTTAACTATCTTAAGCCTCCCACTTGGCCTTCCCCGCAATAATCAATCTTGCTACACATACCAAAAACTAGATAATTTGTCAAATATCAAGGCTGTCTATTTAATTATACCTTTGGGAGCTATGACATAGGTACCGTGTAGGTCCTGGATATTTTGGACTCACTGGGTGGTAGACCTCCACAAGAACTCCCTTAATTATATAGCCCCAAATACTCCATCTACGTGGGGGCCATGATGATGCTTCTCGTGACCGGGTATCAATGTCATCTTGAACCTTTTGTCCAAAAATTCTTGAAATCCTTGAAATGTTTGATAATATATTTGACATGGTGTTGTACTGTCCCTCATGGGGACCCAGACTCTTCTTCAATCAATGGCTTCCAGATCTGAAAAGTCGCTCAGGTTCAAAAACCGGGCAAGGGATCTTGACACTTCATAACTGTGGCTGAATTTTGAGCAATACCTTTTTCAGCTGCCCACCTATCATACCCCTATGGAGGTGGTCTTATCCATCTGCACAACCCTCTGTAGAACAGGGCCCCTGGATGTCACACTTACTTTGCACTCATTATAATGATTGTACCCACCCTGTCTATGGTGATTAAACCACCCCCACCCCTATTATTTTGACATCCAGTCAGTCCCATTACCATCGGCAGCCAAATTCTGTAACAATATCTCCTCCCATCACCTCTGACAGCCACTTCCCTACGGAGGACAACCACCATTATTTCTCAAATAATGTTAGTGCTTCTGAGACAGGCTGGGGCCTGGCACCTGAGACCCTCTGCTGCAGTGCTTGCACCTGGACAGAGGTCTCCTTGAGCAACAAGATACAAAGAAACTATAAGGGACTAAAAATAACCGCATGCATGTGCAGTTGGGGCAAATTATGGCCAACAAGTTACAAAAAGACCAAAACAACAAACCAACCAACCAACTGCCACTTCTGAAGAACCAGGAGCAAAAGCAGGGTCCTGTGCAGGCCCCCTGCACTCAGTACCACCAAAAGGGTGGGCAGACCACCTCAGCCACCCCTCCATCCAGACCCCTGCCCCCCCAAACCCAAATAAGGAACCAGCTCACCCCCCCCTCAGGGAGTGAACAAGGGGACCTGTTACTTGTTTTTCGCTCCCTCCGGCTGCAGCAGGGGCCCCAGTAAAGCCTTGCCTGAATTTCTTGTCTGGCCTCTGATCAATTTCTATTGATTGGGTTGGTAACTGCTCCTGTGTCTGGAAAAAACTCAGTGTGTTTTCTTTACTCTCCGGCTACAATTCACTTCAGACTCCAGATATGTGGGTTTTCCACACATCATGCAATTCCCCAACGCCAGCTGGGTGTCCTACAGTTCAATTCTGACACTATCCATCTGGAGTTAGTGTCAGATCCCACAGGTTAAATGCTCAGTCCTCCAAGACTGAGATTACTGTCAGAGTTGGAATCATTTTCACCTGCTATTAATTTTTGTTTCCTCCACATTTACATGGTTGTGCACCAAAGACATGTAGCTCAGTATCGGTTGATGATCTGCTTGCCTATTCCTGTTTCATGGTTACCAAATCAGACTTTGAACATATAGCGTTTAACTCCACAAAGATTATTTGATTTAATTCACTGGAAGTAATATTTTGGCTTTTTTTGGTCTGTATTTTCAGGAAGGAAAGGTGAATTCCTAGGAGAATTAGAAAGAGAATATTATTCCCTTCCTGAATGCAATTCAAAGAGCTTGCTGAATCATTGCAGTAATATTAGAACCTGTGAAAACCCCACTGGCCATCAGAAGGTGTTGAAGGGATAGGAAAGGAGTAATGGACTTGAAAGGTTCCTTCCCATCTGGTGATTCCCCCAATGACCAACCTAAAAGAAGACCAAGAAGAGAAAAGGCTCAAGTAATATTATGAGAGTAGAATTTTCCACCCATGTTCAGGAAACCAATGAGACGAAAGGCACACAGCAGTAGCCACATGGCTAGGAGACTTTGAAAAACACGCTACTTCCTCTGTTATTTCCTCACAATATTCATGCCCATCTCTTAATTTGTTTTTGTAAGGAAATAATCAAGACACAGATTTTAAAAAAAAAAAAAAACATTGACCTCTCTCTTTTTGCACATTTTAAAAAACTCTCTTCTGATAAAATTATTTCAGTTCTTTCTCTTCCTTCATCAGACAAAGATATCAATCTGGACAATAATGTGGAAACTGGTTTACTTTCCCATAGGGCAACATACTGAAGGAAGTTTTTGCCAGCCTCATGGCATGATTAGGAGATTTTTATTCATGTGGTTATGAGGTACAAGGCTACTTTACACCAACTACGCTTTCCTATGCCTATCTTAAGCTATATATATATATATATATATATATATATATATATATATATATATATATATATATATATATATATATTTAGAAAAACATGAATTCTATACTTTGAGTTCCTTATCTCTGATCACTTTTTTTTCCTTTTTGTGTTAACTGTTACTTTCACCACAGTAAATGCTGAAACTTGAAAAGCAATGTAATCTGTATCATAAATGTATTTATTGGGTGCTTTTATTCTTTCTGTGATTTAGAAAATCTCTGCAAACATACCTACTTATTGATTAGAAACTATCATAGGATACAGCTATATAGGAAAGTGTCCCTCCTCAATAAAGTCTTCAAATTTAAGATAAAATCCTATTTAAGGTTTGGTGGGCATTGAGAATATTAGACTAGTACATGCAATAGTAATCCATGCAGTTTTAGACAGGAAAAATAAAAGTCTACAGATTTCACACAGAGATCAAATTTTACCTTAAGTAGGAAAAAAACAGAAGTTTCACATTTTGTATATTCATTTCCAAGTACTGATCTCAAAGGATAATAAAAATTTGATGTTTTGTTTATATGTTTCCTATCACAAAGGGTATTTTCATTTGTTTGCTCTGTTTCCCCCAAAATATAGTTTCATTGCAATGCTATATATTGATCCATCATTTTCTCTAGTTTTTTTTTTTTAATATCTGATGAGAAATCTGCAGTCTTTCAAATGGTTGCTTCCCTAAATGTAATAATTTTTCATTTTCATTTCCCCCTCTCTGGCTGCGGTCAAAATTTTTTGTTATTTTTATCAGTTTGATTATGATGTGTCAGGGTGTAGATTTCTTTTTTTTTTTTTAGTTAATTCTGTTTGTGATTCACTGACCCTCTTGATTCTGAAAATTTACATCTTTTACCAAATTTATGAAGTTTTCAGCCATTATTTCATCAATTATTTTTGAACCACATTCTTTCACTTCTCTTTCTAGAACTCTGCTGTCATGACTCTTAGACTTTTGGAATTATCCCACACATATCTGAAGCTCTGTTCATTTTTTCCAGTGTTTTTTTCTCTGTTGTTCAGAATGGATATTTTCTATTGATCTATCTTCACTGGATCTTTCCACTGTCATCTCCATTTGCTACTGATTTTTTTAAATTTAATTTTATTTTTTTTTAAATCAATGCTTTTATTTTTAGGCTCTAAATTTTTTATTTGGTTCTTTTTTTATAACTTCTATATCCCTGCTGAGACTTTTCATTCATTTCAAGAGCATTTTATCTTACTTCCTAGAGCCTTGTTATGCTAGTTGCTATAAGTTATTTGTCTGATAATTCCAACATTGGTGTTATCTGTTTATTCCCCTGCAAGTCATTGATATTTTCCTGGTTCTTCACAATAATATAATTGTGGATTGTATCTTTAACTTTTTAAATATTATGGTATGAGGTTCTGGAACTTTTAAAAATCCTACAGATTGTTTTCACAGACAATCAGCTCATTAAAGTTCATAACACAAGTAATAACCTATCTTTCAATATCCATTCAAACTGTATAGTACTATTCTGATATTCTCCATATGTTTACTAACCAGAGGGAAATCTGAATCTTTTTGGTATTGTCCTACAGTTTCCTAAGACTTTGTTAATGCTTTCCTCTGTTAATAATTTTTCTCTCTTTTTTCATATTAAATAATATTTGTCAATCTATTCAGGTTCATTTACTCTTTACTCCGTTATCTCCATTCTGCCATTGAGCCCATAAAGTGCATATTTTATTTATTTTATGTTGATTTGATTTGCAACACCAAATAATTTAGATGCAGAACTCCACTCTACTCCCTACTTGCCCACTTTTCATCCTCACCCCCAAGACAGAGCGAGAAGTGGGAGTGGGAACGGGGTATGGTGTTGCTAAGAGACCCTCGGGAACAACGTGGTTATAGAAAAGTCTAGGTAGAGTGAGAATCAGTGATGGTTTGTAGCTAACAAACACCTTTGTATGAAATGAAGAACATAAGATGATGATAAAATCAAAAGTTACTGAAGGTGGTCAAGTTAAGAGATTCAGAAAGATCCTTACGTGAAAATGACTACTAAGCAGAGACCTGAAGGATGAAGACAAGCCACATTCTCTATTATTCTATAAAGCCATCAAACTAATTCTTTGTACTAAATCTTGATCTATGAGTTCTTCTGAGATTTGGCATCAGAAAGAATCAGAGTGATCATTAAATCTCTATCTTTTTAAAAAATCCATAGATTAAAAACTAGGTGATTAATTTGTTAAGATCTTAAAGGTGAACAATTGTGTGGGTATATGTTTGTGGTGGTGGGGAGCAGGGTAGTGGTGGGATATGAAGTCTATTGTAAATAGTAACTTTTACACCCCAAGGCTGTTCTTTTTTCTTCTGCTGCTGCTCTGAAATTTGAAAACAAATTAACAATTTCTCATTGTTCAGAAAGGATTTGTCAGTATTGTGTTTATTTACAATACTCTGTATATTCTTATGAAACAGTATGTTGTATACTTATGTGATACATATGTAAGAATTCATGTTATAACTCTCCTCTATGAAAAAGAAAGCAGAGTCTGTACTAAAATATCTACACATAATTACACACACACACACACACACACAGACATACTTATTATTACCAAGATCTAGTTAGTTCTTAGGTAAATCTATATTTAACTTTTCCAGCAGGCCTCCACTATAATAAAATTGTCAAGCCATTTTTCCTTAACAATTACTGACTCCCAACTATAAATCCCTAAACTGGTCAATAACCTATAACCCAGCACCTCTCGAAATGGAATGTGGGATATTTATGTTCCCCTAGAGAACAGCTTGTATATAAAGACCCCAAGGGCATGCAGCCGACCAGGACCACCTTTCTTGAGCAGTAACAGGGGCACAATGGTACGGGCTTCTTCCTTCTGTCCTCCCCTCCCCCACCTGTAGTGCAGGAGACCACTTTTCTCCGAAGGCTAGAATCACACCCAGCTTAACATATTAGGTGCTAGCTTAGCACACGCAGTGCTAAACCACACCACAGCTCATTAACCTTTTAGACTATAAAAAAGCAAAAAAAAAAAAAAAACCTTGCAAAAATGTCAGCTTAACTTTCCATTTCAATAACAGGGTCCAGGGTAAATATAGAAGAAAAATACAAAACCTCAGATTGTGTGGTCATTATTAAGAATCCTTTATTTCATAATTATTTATTTAAATTCATAAAGTAAAGCATACTAAGAAAATCAGTTTCTAATTGTATATTTTATTTCAAATGCATTAGGCCATGTTTTTCGAAAAAAAATTTTTTTTTAAGTATACCTATTTGACCTGGCAATTCTACCTTTTTTTTTTTCCTCTTTTCACTATTTTTAAAAAAATTTATTTATTTATTTTCCACTATTTTTAAAAATATTTATTTATTTATTTATTTATTTATTTTTGGCTGTGTTGGGTCTTCGTTTCTGTGCGAGGGCTTTCTCTAGTTGCGGCGAGCGGGGGCCACTCTTCATCGCGGTGCACGGGCCTCTCACTGTCGCGGCCTCTCTTGTTGCGGAGCACAGGCTCCAGACGCGCAGGCTCAGTAATTGTGGCTCACGGGCCTAGTTGCTCCGCGGCATGTGGGATCCTCCCAGACCAGGGCTCGAACCCGTGTCCCCTGCTTTGGCAGGCAGATTCTCAACCACTGCGCCACCAGGGAAGCCCCTCGAAAATATTTTAGATTGACACATTCAGTGTAAGGTTAAATAAATAATTCTTTTACAATATACTGAAACTTTTTCCCAAGGAAATTAAGTGCTCATAAGACATTTCTTCCACTCTACTCCTATAGAAGTCAACAAATGTTTATTAAGCACATATTATGTCTTAGGCGTAGATCAAGATCCCTGGAGATATGGCAGAGACTAAAACAGATTCAAGATGCTGTTTTTATGGAGCTTCCCTGCATTTTAGTATTTTGCGTCACTCTCTGCTGTATGCTCAGAGGTGTGTGAAGATAAATCCCAGAATGAATGACTTCCATTCTGGCTTGTTCGACTTAAAAGTCCTCTAAAATAAAAAAGAAGCTTTGTACATGAACAGTTACAGTAATAATATATTGTCCAAGAAGCTTGAAGATAAGCAGGTAAGACTCAAATATTCAAATGCTTTTTGAATATCCTCGCTGGTGTGCCGTGCGAGCCCGATGTGCAGATCAGAGACAGGAAGATACAGGTCCTCCAGCAAAATGAAAGTGTCGGCTCAGTGGCTTTGACCAGCAGTGCCTTGATGGCCTTAACTAAGAGCAGAAAGCCTTAACCTCCAGGACAGGAAGTTTCCTGGTGGCTCCAATTTGCCAGGCATTTTAAGATATCTGGAAATATAAAAAGCTGTCAGAAAACTTATGGCTTATCACACTGACTTAGATTATGTGTGTGTGTATATATAGTATATATGTAATAATGTAATAATGCATTATATCTTATTAATATATATAATGTAATAATATATATATATATATATATATATATATATATATATATATATATATATATATATATATATATATATATATATATATGGAGAGAGAGCAGTTACTACCTATGCATGCATCAGGCATGGTGTTTACTGTTAAGGTTACACAGAAAAAAATTTGCCTCCAAAGGAAAAAAATTTGCCTGGAGTAATTCTCAATACAGTTGGGCAAGTGATTGTTAGAAGGATAGGATTCTGTATGTGTTATTAGGACAGACTTAGACACGTGGTTAGGTAAGGGAAGTCTTCCCAGAAAATATGGCACTCGGTGTGAATCTTTTTCAAAGATCCCCTTGGCACCTACCATGAGTCAAGACTCTAGGCTAAATGTTGGGGATTCAGTGATGACCAAGATCGATATGGTCCCTGATCAAAGAAGCCTAAAGTCTCGTGAGGAAGTGAGACACTGTCGATTACAGAAAACCGTGTACCTGGTTCACCTGTGCTGGGGGCGGGTTTTGACCAAGTGAAGCATGGGGTAGGGAGTATCCAGGAGGAAAGGACAACTTCAGCAAAGCATAGGGAAAGGACAGACCTGGCAAGGTTGGGCAGACTAAATAGTTTGGTGTTGAGGTGGAAATGCAAAAAGGCAAGGAATGGAGAGATGTCCTATATTCTTGAGAATTATTCTGTTACAAGTGCAAGAGGACCAGACTGGGGGTCAGAAGAGCTTGGTTGTGGTTCCAGGGGAAGAGTCTTGGGAAAGTCACTGCAGCCTTAGGAGTTCAGGCATTAAAGGAGGGTATTGGAAGAGATTCATTGTTTTTAAATCAGCGTGGCCCATGCAGGGCTCCAAGACTATCCCCCATCCTGCCGTCCTGCCTCACCTGAGAGTTTCTTCAAGCTTACCAGATGCCACAAAAATGATGAAAATAATATTTATTGCCAAATTCAATATGGTTTCAAAATAAAATAATGAATGTGAAAATAGATTCAAATTTTTATCAAGAACACTTTTGTTGAGAAATGATCATAGAAATTACACAGCAAAAGATCCAGATTTCTGCAGAGAAATTTAAATCCGGTTTATGGAGAAAGGTAAAAGCACGATGAACTAAAACATTTCAAAACACACAAATATTTGCTTTGTTCTTGACTACTCAGTGTCTGTTAACGTAAAAGTGTACTTAGAATTTTCTGCCAGGGTAGAGAAAAGAAAGAACATGTCCTTACAAAACTTTATTATTCTTTTAGAGTATATATTTTCTGGAATTGAGAGACAAAAAAAAGTAAGACTTGAATAGATAAAATATCTTTGAAAAGGAAGATGAAATGTCATAACTGTGTCAGTTCTCCTAAAAAGAAGTTGTGTATTAGATGCAATTTATTTGAAACTCAATGGAATTTTTTTGCAACTTCATATATTTTTACCAAATTGCATGTGGAAAAATAAGTAATTTTAAGAATCAAAGATTATTCTAAGTGGATAAATGATACATGTGTACATATGCTTAAGAAATGAAAACTGAAAAGAAAACAAAAATGACCATTGCCAAATATTTATCAATTCTGAACTTTCAGACTGCCTTCAAAAAAATGTATGCAAACAATATGGCAAAAGTAGATTATGTTTGTTTTAAAAATAAAACTTTGGTAAAAAAAAAGTGTTAAAATCCTGGGAAAAAGTCAAATAAGAGGTTGTGAAAAACATTACATAAGGAGTAAATTTTGTCTCATTATTTTAAATAAAGGTAAATGGCACTAATAATAGTGTGATATTTTACCCTTATTAAAGTGGCAAATTAAAGAAGTAAATTCCAATCAAGCAAGGTTATATACCTCTATGATATATTCCTATGTTATTTGAGGAGTGTAAATTGGTATAGCCTTTTGGAAAGTAATTTGGCAGTATGCAGTGAGGATAAAAATAATGATCGTTGTGATTTGGTGAACATTCTAGGAATGAATTCTGATTAACTAATCTAAAAGAAAAAAGAGTTATCGGCATGAAGGCATTGATTACAACATTACTTGGAAATAAAGGAGAATCAACCTAGTTTACAAAGGTAGGGTGATGCAAAGGTAAGGCGATGTAATTAAATTACAGTACAGTGCTTTTACTTAATGAATTTGTATGTAAGTGCTAACAGAAAAATAATTGGAAGCTTTAGCAACGTGGAAATGCAAACACTATTAAATGAAAAGCAGAATAAAAACTACACATAGGGTTTCCCTGGTGGCGCAGTGGTCGAGAGTCTGCCTGCCAATGCAGGGGACACGGGTTCGAGCCCTGGTCTGGGAAGATCCCACATGCCGCGGAGCGACTAAGCCCGTGAGCCACAACTACTGAGCCTGCGCGTCTGGAGCCTGTGCTCCGCGACAAGAGAGGCCGCGACAGTGAGAGGCCCGCGCACCGCGATGAAGAGTGGCCCCCGCTCGCCGCAACTAGAGAAAGCCCTCGCGCAGAAACGAAGACCCGACACAGCCATAAATAAAATTAATTAATTAATTAATTAAAAAAAAAAAAAAAAAGCCAGCCCTGAGCTGACTCCTTAATTTAAAAAACAAAACAAAACAAAACAAAACAAAACATAGCCATGTATTCCTTTCCTGTAGCGCTGCTTTTCCTCACATCCCTGCTGGACAGGACCTGGTCACTTAGCCGCTCTCGGTTGCACAGAAGGCTGGGAAGTGAGGTTGTGCGGGTGCGGCCTTCAGCCTTCTGTTTCCACGGAGAAGGAAATGGAGGTGAGCAGGGCAGGCAGCAGCCTCTTCCACGCTCGCCCTTGACCCCTGGGCGCTGTCGCGCCAGTCGTAGCTCTAGGAGTGGTGGAGTTATCTAGCAGGCTCCCCAGGCTGAAGGAACTAGTTGTAGGATGGAGCTGGAAACTAGAAGCCTGAGATGCTGAAGAACATGGGGTCTTGGTGACATAACTGGGCTTCTGATACCTGGCAGGCCTGGGGATGGACTTCTTCATTTACATCTTAGTTTTGGAAGATGTTTCCTGTTTTTTAAAGGGTCAGATTGAGTTGGGGCATCTTAACTGATTCAAACACAAATTTTTTTTTTCCTACAATAAATTGATATAACTTTGCAAAAATTGTTTTCAATTTTCTCTACAGTTCTTTGCATCACATAATAGCTCATGTGGCTAAGTGTTCACTTCATTCTGCATTTATCACTTCAGCAGACTGTTAGAGCTCGCCTATTTGAATGAATTGATTTTCTCTTTTGACTTTTTTTTTTGCTATTGAACTCCAAAAAACTTGGTTATAAAATCTAATGACGCTCACCGCAAAGCAAACAACCACTGGGAGAACAATTATCTTTTTAATATTTAGAAATTTATAATTAAAATATAAAGATTTTAATTTTTAGGGGAAGTTTAAAAATAGAAGGTGTAATACATGTGAGTAGAATGCCACTAAAAGGATTACCCATTGTCCCAAGCAAAATCTGCCTCTTTGTTGAAATGTAGAAATGTTTGATTCTAGATCTGAGCAGAAAATGTGTAAGATAAGCCTAAAAAAACTCTTGTCCTAACAGAAATCAAGGCAGCTATCCCGAACTATGGGGTTTTTGTAAAAAGGATTCAGAACTCAAACTGAAGAGGCCCCCAGAAACATAGGTAGGACACTTTTAACTTTAACAGAACGATAACTGTAATTAATACAAACATTTCAGATACGTTTGTTTCCAAGAGTTTATAGTGATACTAAAAAAATATGTCATCTTTGAGGAAAGCTAGAGAAATGATGCATTATTTTGAAAACTGGTAAATGAGGAGAAAGTCTTAAGCATTTATCCTGACTTGGGGCAACTGAATAGCTGACAGATTTTTAATAGAAGTAATCCAGCTCATTTAAAAAAAATTAAACCAGGAAATCAAATCAGTCACTTGTTACTGCCTTCAATAACTTTGAGATCTATGTATAGAATATAGTTAAAGTGCTTTCACTTGCAAGAAATGAAACCAACACTGGCTTTCTTAAGCATAGAGGCATCAAGTAGAAGATTAGAGGCTGAACAATTGATGGGAAGTTAGAGAAACAGACTTGGAAAATAGACCAGATAGAAGCTATGTCAGGCATTCAAGAAGCAGGAAGCCATACAACTGTCTTTTAGGAGACACATTCTGGCCAGAATGCCATGACAGGACACTGACACTACTGCTTCTGCATGTGAATTTTAACCTCTTCTTCCACCTTGTCTTACTTGCTCAAGATTCAAATCCTGGACAAGAGCGTCAGATTGGTTATAACCTGAGGTCATGGGCTCACATGTTGCTCCCAGGGGATGGCTGGGCAGAGAGAGGTTCTGGTCCTTCCCGATTCTGTAGAAAGGGGAAGGCAATGCCGGATGCCAGTACCGAAAAGTTACTGTGTGTTTACTATGCAATTTAGTAATGAAATATCTATATGTGTTTATATAAATAATATGTATAATAATATTAATATACTTCATATATTTGTAAATCAAAAGGCAATAAGTGATATAATAGAGACAGCAGGAGAAATAGAAGAATTGTACACCGACTATGGGCAAAGTTGGCCATATGCCTCATCATTTAATCCTTAAATCTCAAAAATCTTCGTGGAAGACACTCTTCTTACCTTTCAGATAACTCATAATTCAGGGAAATAAGTGTGGTCACTCACCTGAAATTAGTGAGGCCAGTGTTTAAAGTCTGTCTTAATGATCACTAAACTCAGCTACTATGAGAATCCAGGAAGAAGAAACTATGTGTAATCAATTGATTGGCTTAGCAGATGACATTTGCTTTAGACCTTGAGCGCAGGGTAAGTTTTGATAGTCACCATTAGGGAACAAGAATCCCAGAAAAGGGGAAGAGCACAAGCAAGACTAGAGAGAGGAGTCCAGTTTGGCAACATGGGGATAGGACATCGGGAAGGTGAGTCAAGGTCAAATCTTAGAATACTTTGAAGATCAGCCTAAGAAAGGAATTTGGTCTTAAGTCTGGCCATACTTAGAACTCAGTAGATATTTTTGACCAGGGTGAGTAATAGTGTCAGAACTGTATACTTCAGGAACATTAATTTGACAACATTTTATTAAATTATGTGTTGATATATGCTATTCTTTTTTTTTAAATAGCTCTTTATTGGAGTATGATTGCTTCACAATACTGTGCTAGTTTCTGTTGTACAACAAAATAAATCAGCCATATGCATACACATGTCCCCACATCCCCTCCCTTTTGAGCCTCCCTCCCACCCTCCCTATCCCACCCCTCTAAGTCATCGCAAAGCACGGAGCTGATCTCCCTGTGCTATGCAGCTGCTTCCCACTAGCTATCTAGTTTACATTTGGAAGTGTATGTTTGTTGATGCTACTCTCACTTCGTCCCAACTTCCCCCTCCCACCCCCCATGTCCTCAAGTCCATTCTCTATGTCTACGTCTTTATTCCTGCCCTGTCACTGGGTTCATCAGTACCAACTTTTTTTTTTTTTTAGATTCCATATATATGCGTTATATACTATTATTAAAAGAATGTGGCCATGCTTTTCATTCTTTACATAAGGAGCCAAAACAGTGTTCTTTATTTTTTGTATTCAAATAATCCTTGGGTGAAACTATTCCTGTGGATAATTTCCATATAGGTATCCACCTTTAAACTTGTATTAAGATAAAAATATTACACATCTAGCAATAGTTGCTTTTTTGAACAGGTCATATTTTATTTAAGTTAAAATTGGTGCTGGAACACATAAAAATCTCAAAAGGTGTTTTGAGTTCAGTGTGCATCGCAGTATTTCACGAAGAGAATCAGAAATGAAACCTAGGAACAGCAAACGACTTTAACAATATCAAATTATAAATTTATGTCAAAGCCAATAAAAGTCACGTTTAGCTCTCCTGACTCCTGAGCCCAAAATCAGCCTTCCACATTCCACTACACAATTGCTGTCTTCTCTCCCGCTGCTCTGAAACAAAAATAGTCTCAAGAAAACTTCTGTAGGTAGTTGAGCATCCTGTGTGTAAGAAATGTTTATAATTTAAGAAAGTCCTTCCCATTTATCTGGCATTTTACTTTTGTAAAAGTTGACAAGGCCACCATCTTAAAAACATCCAAGCTGAGCTGCCACCAAAAGCCATGTCTTGAAGCCTGACTTCTAGAGTGCAAAATAGTCAACAAATCAGCAGCTCACCATTTAGAAATCTAATCCCAATGACAGATGGAAAATCATGTGAAATTAGATGATTGTAATATTCCCATATAGAAAGAGCAAAGGAAGATTTATTTTAGAACCATCCAGTTTCTCTCTAAAAAATACTCAAACTAAGTGCCAAGAGAGCATTTTAGGGCTTCCAATAGGAATCATCTATAAGTCATTATTTACTACACTTACTCCACTTTGATTTTTCTCTAAAAACCAAAGGAGAGATCTAATCTTGTGTATTTTTCTTACTTTAGCTAAATGCACTGCATAGCTTTTTGGAAAGGGTTAAATAATTTCCTCCTCTTCTGCACATTTCTTTTTCTTTTTGTGTGTGAGGGTCCCCACTAACCATAGCTCTGTCCAAAAGGAAATTAAAATGAAATACATCAGGCATGCTGGGACTTCACACTTCAGAGACTTACAGAGCAATATGGCCTGGTTAAATTGATTGTCACTTTAACTGCTCACAGCTACTCTTCAGGAAGGGGGCTTATGGTTTTACTGTTCTTAACGGGACCACGTCCCTTTTCCAATGGCTTAATTTAGGTTGTGCTGAAATTCCTATTAAAATCAGAGTCATTAATATTTCATTAAAAATACCCATGATGTCAGAAGTGGCCGTTCCAGGCCTTCCAAGTTACAAAGAAAACTCTCCTTTCCCCCTAGGGTTCTGCTAACATCCTGATATCCAAACCTACATTTACATTTTTCCATCAACCTGAACAAAAAACAAAAATGAGAGAAGAAATATATCAAGTGACTGCCATACTCTGGTGCCTCCTTTGTTTTGACATCTCAGATTATGCCACTAACTCTGGATGGTAAGATCATAAAACCTGACTTCAAGGATGTAAAATTATCAACAAATCATCAGGCTGACCACTTAGATATCTCAGTTTTGCACCAAAAATTAAAACTTTTGGCAAATGGATATGGGATCTCCCTGTGTCAAGTGCAATGGAAAGATTTTAATAAAAGTCCTGTAGCCAGAGACACCTTTGAATCACAGAACTGCCAAATGAATCCACGTATAAAATTTCAATCATGAATAAAACTCATTATCATGCATCAGGTGAATTAATTGTAGATATTTATTTTTCTTCACTCTTTGATTTAGAGAAAACTTCTTGTTACAGAGTCTGGTTTGAAGCTTTGAATTTTAGTATTCACTTGTAGAGAGAAAATGATTGCCAAAGTAGTCATATGAAATGTAACAGAACTCTCACTCAACTGGCTCAAAATTCATTTGACTACAGTTGTCCCTAGGTATCCACAGGGATTGGTTCCAGGACCCCCAAGGATACCAAACTCCAAGGATGCCCAAGTTCCCTACATAAAATGGCATAGTATTTGTATATAACTTATGCACATCTTCTTGTATAATTTAAATCATCCCTAGATTATTTATAACACATAATTCAATGTCAATGCTATGTAAATAATTGTAAATACAATGAAAATGTTATGTAAGTAGTTGCCTGTGCAGAGCAAATTCAAGTTTTGCTTTTTGGAACTTTCTGGAATTTTAAAAAAAAATATAAACCCAGCTTTGAAATCAGTAATCCAGAATTCTTAGCAATTTGTTACTGTTGTTCTTCAAAACAATTTAAATATAAACACACACACAAACACATACATTTAAAAAATAGTAGTAGTAAAGAAGTATTCTGTTGTATGAATTTAACAATAATTTTATTTAATCAATCCACTTTTGTTAGACATTGTATTGTTTCTAATACCTTAACAGTATAAATAAAACTTTGATAAGCTATTTTGATCTACATTTTTGTCCATAGTTAACTATATTTTATTACCTTTCGACTATAAGTTCCTAAAAGAAGGACTGCTGGGTTAAATAATGTATGTTTTATTTTTAACCTTGCATAAGCACTCTTAAAATGACCTCCTGAAAGATCTGAACAATTAAGATATATTTTCTTGATAGGGTCTTCATTATTCAAATATTATAGGCTGAAGGTAAATTATTCACATTGCTGTCTATTTACTATCTCTTTTTGCCATTTCTTATTTATATCTAAAAATGTTAAAATTTAGGATTTTTGCAAGATGGGATTTATTTTTGATAATTTTTCCAAAAATTATATTGACATATAACTTCTCCCAGATGAGTTGAAATTGCATATTTCTCATTTGTAAAATATTAACATTTACCAATAGGTCTATTTGCAGACTCTTTTCTCTTTCATTCATCTCTCTTTCCCAGAGCCAGTGGCAAAGTAGTTGACTTAACGTAGCATTATAGTATATTTAGGAGCCTGAAATTTCCTTAAAAATTTTTTTTTAGTGTTTGTTCTTGCTTCTAAAAAAGAAGTGAGTCATATAGGTAGATAAGTATATAAAGAACAGATATATAAAGCATGTATATGAAGGACAAATCCATTGAAACTTGAAAAAAAATACTGCTTTTGCCAGATTGGTATGCTTCGATTGTCTGTACCAGTAAAACTGTTGGAGATAGGTATTTTCATTTGAGGAAATCGAGGTTGAGGAAAGTTATAAGATTGTCTTTGATCATAAAACTAGTAAAAAAAAGTAGAAGCAAGTTCTAAACCCAAATCTGGCTACCATGTCCACCATGTCTTTCTCAGCACAGGACGTGTCAGTTTCTGGATACACATATCCAGAAAGAAAAAGCATTTTGGTTCAGACTCATTTAGAAAAATAGAATAAAGAGCATATTTATAAAAACAAAAGTGATAATATGGACCAACTGAATTCTGGAGGAAAAAGAAAAAAACCAGGAGAAGCTAGCCCACATGCTTTTCTGGTCCAAGCAATGACTCAAAAGTATGATAACTATCTGCAGTTATTTAAACTATATAAACACTATGAAGGGATAGGAAACAAATCATGTTAAAATAGAGGAAATGAAGGTGATAAAAAATAAAACAAGAATTGTGGTCTGAGTAGAAGGGGTGAAACATCCCGACGATATGTTCTCTTGGTTTCTCTGTTTTATAAATACAAATTATATACAACTACCGTTTCCTAATTTTCAGATTTATTTTAACAAATGGATATGTGGGATTATCTAAGCTTGCCCAAATGATGAACTAGCCAAGCAGCTCTTCATTTCTAAAATGGCAGGGCAATAATCCATAAAGACAGCATCATCTTGGGTTGTCCTTAAATTGAATAAAAGAGGAAATACTCATAAGTTCACAAGAGATAGTATACCAATAAACTCCCCATTTGACCTCCAGGCCAAAGACATACAGATAAATTCAGATTCAGCAAGGGCAGGATTAGCACAAGACATAATTGAATCAAAGCAAAGATACCAGGTCCAGACTTCTCTGTCTGATTTATGGCAATCAGTTATTGCACCTTAGCCAGAGTCCTAAATGAATAGAACAACTGTTTAACTATATTTCCGTATTGTAGCAAGATCAAAGGGGGTATAATGAGGACAGGATCACATTCAGTGACTTTCCAGCTTAGAAAGAACTCATTAGATTTTCTGATAAAGAAAGAGGAATAAAGGAAGAGAATAGAAAAGAAGAGGAAAAGAAAGGCATAAAATACATAAAACATTTTAAAACGCTATTTGGCTAAAATGATTTAGAACACATGAAAATCATACTAAATATGAATCTTAGAATCTTTTGTTTTTTGTTTCAGCTTTACTGAGGTATAATTGACATAAAATTGTAGGATATTTAAAGTGTATGTCTTCGCGGTTTTTTTTTTTTTTTTTTTTGGCTGCGTTGGGTCTTCGTTGCTGGGCGCGGGCTTTCTCTACTTGCAGCGAGCGGGGGCTACTCTTCGTTGTGGTGCACGGGCTTCTCATTGCGGTGGCTTCTCTTGTTGTGGAGCACGGGCTCTAGGCGTGTGGGCTTCAGTAGTTGTGGCACGTGGGCTCAGTAGTTGTGGCTCACGGGCTTAGTTGCTCCGCAGCATGTGGGATCTTCCCAGACCAGGGCTGGAACCCCTGTCCCCTGCATTGGCCGGCCGATTCTCAACCACTGCACCACCAGGGAAGTCCCCATCTTGGTGTTTTGATATGCGTACACATTGTGAAAGGATCCTCTCCATCTAGTTAACTAAACCTTCATTACCTCACATATTTATCTCTTTCTCTCTCTTATTTTTCTGATTAGAACATTTAAGTTCTACTCTCTTAACAAAATACAGTGTTACCAACATTAGTCACCATGTTTTATGTTAGATCCTCAGACCTTATTCATCTTCTAGCTGAAAGTTTGTATCCTTTTACCAACTTCTCCCTACCCTCCCACCCCAAGTCCCTGGCAATGACTTACTACTCTCTATATGAGTTTGACTCTCTTTTTTTTTGATTCTGCAGAATATTCATTTTAATACTTTTTGAGTAAAATGCTGCTTTCACCAGGTACCTATATTTCACAAGTACAGCGCTGTCTTCTTTCAAGTGGTAAAAGCAAAAATATAGTTTCCTCCAGGGGTAGACAAACTTTTTCTTTAAAGGGCCATATGATATTTTAGGATTTGCTGGCCAGACAATCCCAATCTAGTGATTCAAATTTGCTGTTCCACTGTGAAAGTAGCCATGGACAACACGTGAAAAAAAAAAAAAATGGGTATGGCTCTGTTTCAATAAAGCTTTATTTACAAAAAGATCCAGGCTAATTTGGGCTGCAGACAATGGTTTGCAAATCCAGGTTTAGGGAATTATCTTTATAATATATTACTTAGAAACTTGGGATCTACAAAACTTTGGGATACAAGGAGGAAAGAAAACAAATATTCACTGCATGCTGACACAGAGCAGTGTACTCAAATTTCACCATTTCAAATTAAAGCTCAAAGGAATTGAGTGACTACATCTGGCAAAGGGGCCAGGAAATATTTGAAGAAGGATTCTAACATGATTTGTCAAACTCCAAAATCTGTACTTTTATAAGTTCATCCTGCTATTGTCTTCAAGTAATTGCCACAAATTTCATAAACAAATCAGGAAGCAATTAGGCATGCCTACTTGAAAAATGTGTGCTATAAAATTTCCATACTCCCTCAGACAGGAGCTTGAGGAAATATATGTTTAGGAAATAATCAGGACCCGCAATTCTTCACAGAATTCAGATCACATGTGCCATTTTAAGTGAACATGTTTTTTGGTACAAAAGAATATGCATAAATATTTTTTCTCTCTCATCTGAGGAATTATGTTTCCCAGCTTATTGTTCACGATTGTTTGTGGTATTTTTTGAAATACAAATTTTTTTAAATTTTATATATTCAAAAAGATTCATCCTTTCTATTATGATTTATTTTCCCTATTTTTGCATGGAAAGTCTTTTCCCTCATCAAAATTAGATAATATTCACCAATAGTTGATTCTAAAATTTTCACAAATTACCTTATTCTTTCATCCATCTGAAACTTATTTTGATATATGATATGAAATCGGCTTCAAACTAATTTTTTCCCAGAAGTAAGTTACTAATTGTGACTATTGAATAAACAAAAGATTTGGAAGGCCATCCTTATTTAAAAAGAAAAAAAAAAACTAAGGTTTTGGGTATACCGTTTGGAATCTTTTGGGGGAAGTTTATCTTCCATCGTACTAGTAAATATGCCGCTTCTTCCACAGAATCAATATTTTACTTACTGTATCTCTGTAATATTTAACCATCTTTCCCCTGACCTAAGCTTCCCTAACACTTTTCACCAGTTTATTTTTCAAACTGTGTTGCATTTTTGATTTTCACTGTTTCCTTTAACCTGGACACAGATAACATGCTTCCAGCATAGCAAGTTGAAGGGTGAGTATGGATATGTTAGCTGCTTAGTCAACGGAAGGGAAAACGAAATAGAGATGGGCAGGTGCTCTGGCTGTGTGTGAAGCCGCAGCCGCGTTCCTTGCCTGGAGTTGTCCCGAGAGCCTTGCACTGAGGTCCGCTCTTCTGAACAACCCACCGGCCATTCCCACGGGGATTAACCTTCAGCCTCCTTGCTTCAGAGGTTACGAAGTCTTGTGGATTGAAATTTGTCTCTTGGAGTGGCAGAGCAATTTTTTTCCTTTAATCCCACAGCTTTTTGTTTCCTGCTAAACAATTAGAGGTAGGAGATGATACTCTGGTCTCTTTGAGGTTACCATTTTGCCAGAGGGTGGTGGGATTGGGTTGAGAGGCTAATTTTGACTGATTTTTCCAGCCCTAGGAATGTGCTTTTATATTGTTTTTCGACAAAGAGGAAGAGAGACTCAAAGAAGAACATTATTCTTTTTTTTCTTTTTCCAAAATACCGCATAAACCTCCATTTCTGGCTGTAGGGAGAGTAGTAAACTTTATGAATATCATCATTATCCCATTACTCTGCTCTTTTTTAAGGGGGGTGTCCTTGTGGATTCCTTGCTATTTTTTTTTTTTTTTTTTTTTCAGTTTGGCCCAGTTTATTCTATAGTTTTATGTAAAACATAAAAAATAGTAAAAAAAAAAAAAAAAAAAAACTTTTTACTATATATGTTTGTCTAAGGGCCCTTAGCTTGTTTCACTGGTGACTGTACATTCTTGGTTATATTTACTTCATAAATCTTATTTTATTATTTTTGGAGAGGAGATTTTATAAATCCAAACTCTTGTCCTGCATCATAGCAAAGTTCTAATTCATTTGTATTTGTTGTCATCACTAATAAATTTGGCTATCAAGTTTTATTATTTCCATTCTTATGGGGGTTTTTTGGTTTGTTTTTTAATTTTCCGTCATAGGTTTAATTTACTTACCTTGAGTTATTTAACAACTAACTCATTTAATCTTATGAATAATAACTTTATTTTGGGGGGAAAACACACTTGAACCTAATTTCTCTTTACCAATATCAACCATAAGGTAATCTTTGTTGACCCCTCCCTATTTAAGACAAGGAAATTAGCACATGTTCATTTCCTCCTATACACCCCAGCCCCTCACTTTTGGGGATATGATCAGGTATTTAGAACCTGCTTGCGATAATTATTTTATATCATGCATCTCTTCTTATGATAATTAGTTTACATTTTGTTTTATAATCACATTTATAATGCTTGTCTTTTCATAACCAGTTTAAATGTCTTTTTGTGCTTTTTCTCTTTTACGTTATTATAGAAACTGCCCACTTTTGAGAGCTTTATTTTGATTCAGTTAACTAAAGAATGTCTTCAATGAGTGCTTTTAGGGAAAACATGTGTGTCTTTCTCTTTCTCTTTGAATCATACCCTGTTTGGTAATAGAAATCATGAATAATAACCCATTTCCTTCAAAGTTTGCGATCATATCCCCTTTGTATTCTTGTGTCTAAGGCTGAGGAAGAGGCATCTGAGGGCAACCTCATTTCTTCTTCTTTTCTAATAACAAATTTTATTTTATTTATATTGTTTACTTAACACTTTTGGATTCCTTTTTCATCATTTTAGGGTCAGGTGGCATATATTGGTCTATTTCAGTTAATTTTTTCCAGTGTATTCCACTTATACATCCTTCAGATTCAGGTCTTTTACTCAAGGAGTTCATATTATTCTATTTTTGATGATTACTTCTGCTCCATATTTCTCTTCTTCTGGAACTTCAATCATCTCTGATTCTATCTACCCTTCTGTACTCTTTGTAACGCTTACTTAATACATCTCATTTAAGCCATTCTTACGTGGACTTTCTGCTAGGGCAGCCAGAGTTAATGTGAACAGATGAAGTAGATGTACATTGTCATTACCACTTCAGCAACAGAAAGTGTATGACAGGTTAGTATTTCCAGCAGTGGCATTTATCTCTGCCTGCTGGGGGAAGCTGCCTCACTGGGGACAGCTATCAATAAGCCCCGTTCTGCTCTGCCTGCCTTCACTCCCAACACAATGAATGTGTCTACGTCTGATACCCTTTCTGGTGCCGCTGTCTGAAATATCACTGACAAGCTCTGCCTGATCAAGAAGAAACTTCATTGTCCACTGGATTTTCTGCCTGATGTATCTCTTTCACAGATTCTTCCAAATGTTTCTGGTCCACGACACAAAAGGAAGCCCTTTTGGACCACTCGCTAGCAACCCCAGGTCTTAATTGGCCCAAAGTCTCAGATTCATTTTTGCTGTGTTTTGCATGTTAGGAGGATTTTTACCAAGATTTCTTCCATTTAATTTCTCTTAAGCTGCTTTATTAGAAGGAAGAGTTAATATCTTGCTTTAATCTCATCAAAACTTTATTTAAAAAAAACGAGAAATTTTAGCATGTGGATAGGATCTTGTTTTCAATTTCTCACCATAAAGCAGACTTTTTCCATATATAATAATATGTATATATGATTTCTTTGGATGCTTCAATCTAGGTTTTGAAGCTGGCATCATTAGACACTTTGCTCAAATTACTGACTTACTAAAAACTCTTGACCCTTGATAGTATGGAGCAATCATTGTTTTTTTAATTAAGAGTATGTCCCAGACAAGAAGTGTTAGTTATAAATAAATGCATGTTTTTAAAAGGTCTGCCTACTGCATCTTTATTTTTAACTTTTATTACATTTTAATTTCTATTTTAGGTGCTCTGGTACATGGCTCAGACCCTCCCTCCAGAGTCAAAGACTTTGATGGCTCATTTCTATTACAGGTTGACTACTGACAGCTGTCTCTCCCCAGGCATTGCTCTCCATGGAAGGAAGCTGTACCCTCTCGTCCGGTGTGGTCCATACGCAGTGATTGGCCAGTGTAGGGCCTGGCCCCTTCCCTCCATTTGGGATGTTTTTGAAGGGTAGTTATAGATCAAAAGTTAGTCTGATTGAGATGTTGTATAAATGTAAAAAACACACCAGTCTTATGGAATCCAAAAAAACAAATGGTTTTGATGAACCTAGGGGCAGGACAGGAATAAAGACACAGATGGGGAGGGGGAAGGGAAGCTGGGACGAAGTAAGAGAGTAGCATTGACATATATACACTACCAAATGTAAAATAGATAGCTAGTGGAAAGCATCTGCATGGCACAGGGAGATCAGCTCAGTGCTTTGTGTCCACCTAGAGGGGTGGGATAGGGAGGGTGGGAGGGAGATGCAAGAGGGAGGAGATATGGGGATATACGTATGCATATAGCTGATTCACTTTGTTATACAGCAGAAACTAACACAACACTGTAAAGCAATTATACTCCAATAAAGATGTTAAAAAAAAAAAGTCTTCAAAGACTTAGTGTAAAGTATCTAATTAAAATTTTTTTTAATTTAATTTTTATTTTATATTGGAGTATAGTTGATTTACAATGTTGCGTTAGTTTCAGGGGTCCAGCAAAGTGATTCAGTTATCCATATACATATATCCATTCCTTTTCAGATTCTTTTCCCATATAAATTGTTACAGGATATTGAGTAGAGTTCCCTGTGCTCTACAGTAGGTCCTTGTTGATTATCTATGTTATATATAGTAGTGTGTGTATGTTAATCCCAATCTCCTAATTTATTCCTTTCCCCTTTGGTAACCATCAGTTTGTTTTCAAAGTCTGTACTTTAAAAATTTTTGACTGCATATTAAAATGATAAATTCTAAACATATTGAGTTCAGTTAAATATATTATTACAATTAATTTCAACCAGTTTTTTATTTCTTTTTTTTTTAAATGTCTACTAAAATCTTTGAAATCATGCATGTGGCTTTCATCTGTGGCTCACATTTTATTTCCAAAGACAAGCACTATATTAAAGAATTAGCAAAGCAGCTGGTGTGTCCAGGAGAGAATGAGGAAAAGGAAGAAAGGAAGAATTCAGAGCAGGGGGCTAATGATGTTCTAGATCAATATGGCCCTGTAGGCTGTCATAAAGATTCTGTTAGGGGCTTCCCTGGTGGCACAGTGCTTGAGAATCTGCCTGCCAATGCAGGAGACACGGGTTTGAGCCCTGGTCTGGGAAGATCCCACATGCCGCGGAGCAACTAGGCCCGTGAGCCACAACTACTGAGCCTGCGCGTCTGGAGCCTGTGCTCCGCAACAAGAGAGGCCGCGACGGTGAGAGGCCCGCGCACCGCGATGAAGAGTGGCCCCCGCTCGCCGCAGCTAGAGAAAGCCCTCGCACAGAAACGAAGACCCAACCAACACAGCCAAAAATAAATAAATAAATAAAAATTAAAAATTAAAAAAATTTAAAAAAAAGATTATGTTAGCTCCTACTCTGAAATACAGGATACAAACCACTGCAAAGTTTAGAGCAGAGAACATTTATTCTGACATAATATTTAAAGGGTCCCTGTGGCTGCTCTTTTGAGCCTGAACAACAATAAAGCAAAGTTAAGAGTAGGAAAATTATTTCAGAGGGTATTATATTCATCAAGGCAAGAGATAATGGTGACTTAGACCAGGGTAATACAGAGAATAACTTCCAGAAAGCAGAACAAACAAACAAAGAGTTGAAAACTGGGAGCAAAAAGATAATAAGAGCAGGGAACTCTAGAAGATTCTCTTTTTAGAGAATCAATAATAGTAATAATAATAAAAAGACAGTTTTCAATCTGAAACTGCCTTCAATTTGAAAATGTCACTAATTAAAATAAAATGGGTATGTGTATTTTATATATGGAAGATATTGAGAGTAAATCCTAAGCGTTCTCATCACACACAAATTCTTTTTCTATTTCTTTAATTGTGCATCTCCATGAGATGACAAATGTTCACCAAACTTATTGTGATCATCATTTCATGATGTACGTAAGTCACGTCATTATGCTGTACACCGTAAATGTATACAGCGCTGTATGACAATTATATCTCCAGAAAACTGGAAGAAAAAAATAAAAAGGATATATTAAGAACTTATGGGAGAAATAAAATAGATCATATGCTAAGAATCTGAAATTTGACTTCTCAACAGAAACTTTGAATGCTAATAGAATATTGAGAACTAGTAGCATATCTCAAGCAAAGAAGTAAAGAAAGCCCAAGGATGATGGTTTTGCACTACGAGTAGAAAGCATTAGTCCAGACAAGAGAGAAGGATGTGAAACTTTGATGGGGGGAGGTGTCCAAGGTGTGTGTGTGTTGGGGGACAGGGGATGCCATTAATAGGGTGCTAAGACCTGTGCTTGAATACTAGGAAAAATTAGTGACAGGTGTCCGACAGGTCTTTTGGAACATTAAAAACTGGAAATAGGTATGAAGAGATTTAAGCAGAAATAAAATTGTTAAGTGTAGGAAATTAAAAATATTATGTAAGCACTGAATTATATCTATAGCATAATGTAACTACTGATAACAGATTAAAGCCCCAAATTGTGATAATATTATATTGATATAATGGGAGAAGGGAAAATACGGGTGAGGATGCAACAAAGCCAAACTCATCTAGTGTTACAGGAATTTGATAATGTCTAAAACTGATAAATATGTATTAATACCAATTTACACTAAATATAAATATAGTATTATTTACTAATGGATAGATAGACAGATAGACGAAGGTCAACACCAAAAGAAATAGAAAATATTTGCCTCTCGGGAACAGGATTGGTATGGGGAGATACTGATTTTTCTTATAAGCATTTGGTACGGTTTATTGTTAGCTTTATGTGATGGATTGGATTACTGTTGTCATTTCTTCACTCCTTTATAACAACTACATCCTTATAAAACTGCAGAGCCTTCAGCTATGAAAGAGGAACTTTCCTCACCCTCTGCTATGGGGCTTGGACATGTGACCATGTGACTTGCTTTGGCCAATGGAATGGTAGCAAACATGAAACGTACACCAAGGCTTAAAACACATTTTCTTGATTCGACTTGCCCACGTGTGCCTCTGAGATCCACCAAGAGTGGAATAGGAAGCTATTGGTACAAGGAGAATGAGAAAACCTGTGGGGTCATCTTGAACCCAGCTGGCAACACAGAACCAAACCCAGCTGACCCGCTGTGGAGGCACAGCCCACCTATGAGCAAGGACACAACCGGTAGCTGTAAGCCACTGAGAGCTTTGAGGTTGATTGGTCAATCAAACATTAACGAATATTCCACATTTATGGTATGGTGTTAATTTACCATGAGTAAATCAGTTTACAAAAATTCTAAACTGATTAAAATAATAGTAATAACAGAAAAGAACTCAGTGGGGAAGTGAGGATTCCACGCAGTGGCATTTCTCCTCCTCTTGAAACGAGTCGCATCTCTACCTGCCTACGCCACTGACGACAGTACTAAAATCTATTTTGCTCCTTGCAGGAGTAGCACCAGTGACTCAGCATGAGAGATCTGTTGGTCGGTGCCGTCCACAAGGCTGGAATTATACACGATACAGCGTCCTTTGCTTAACTTCATCATCTTTTTTTCAGAAAGCTACTCTGTATTTCTGACCCTTCGGCTGTGCTTAACCTTCAAGGCTTCCCCAGTCCTTCCACTTGTGTGCGCCTCAGTTTCTCTGTTCCTGAAATATTGTTATCTGCCTTCATCCTGTGTTCCCAGGTTCCACTGCTGAAAGGCAAGTCAGTGCAGTGAGTTTAGAGCAGCATGAGATCACAGAGTTGAAGGGGTCAAGGAAAGATTCATGGGCACAAATCAGAGAGGGATTGAGTGGGTTTTGAAGGGAAGATAAGCTTTGGATGCATAAAGCAGGGGTTTTCTTTCTAGCTTGTGGAATAGAAAATCACTTTTAAGACCCCCAAAGGGAAATCAATGGCTTCCACCCCCATGGAGAAACTTTCCTGTCTTAACAGGAACAACATAAATAACACTTCTATTATAAGAAAGGATCAGACTCTTATTAAGACCCATAAATCAACAGTTATTTTATTTTCACAAAGCGACCTCCAGATGTAATTTTAAAGTGAAAGCATATTTTAAATGGCCTATGGTGGATATAATTTATATTTCTGTGTAAAAATATGGTACTGAGATATCTACTTACATTTGAATAATTATTGGGGGGAATACACTATTTTGCTATGGATAAAAAGCCAGATATAATGGGTAAAATATGGGGCTTTAAATTGCTGTCAATTCATATGAGTACTGTACTAGTGCTGAAAAGCATTAAAGTCAGAGAGACCATCAAATTCTCCCCTCTAGCTCATATAAATTGTATAATCATGTTTTGTTTGTTTATTTGTTTACCACTATAAGCTTTGTGTCATCACAGGTGCCTAGCACATAGCTTGAGTTCAATATTTGATTGTTTAAAAAAATGAGTTAGTGAGTACTCCTGAGATAAGATGCCTGAAATCTGGAGGGGGAATTGACTTCCCCAAACTCAGACGATTTGTGGCACACTCAGGGCTAGAAACTAGCCTGCCTTCTCCCAGTTGAATGTTCTTTTCATCAGACTCAGCCATCAATATTAGTTTGTATTTTTGGTGTCAAGTAGTTGAAACCAAATTCAAATTACTAAAGAAAAGATGGGAATTAAATCAATGGACCCTGGGATATTATTTCTCAGGGCACTTAAACCCTGGGAAAGGTAAAGCGTGTCTCAGGAACATCTGAGATCAGGGTTTATGTTTTTCTTCCTTAGTTGCCTACTTTTCTCCTTGTGACAGCTTCATCTTTTCACTTCTTTGCAGATTACCTTTCTCCTTATAGGGGAAAATGATCACTTATAATACCTCATCTGATGATACCTGTGATAGTGAATTTTATGTGTCAACCTGCCTGGGCTATGAGATGCTCAGATTTTTTTTTTTTTTTTTTTTTTTTTAACTCAACTGAAGCCTTCAGGTGGCTTTGTTTTTTATTTTTTTCAGATTTTCTATCTTTCTTTCTTGAGGTATAATTTACAATGTTATGTTAGTTTCAAGTTCAGATATTTGTTTAAACAGCATTTCTGAGTGTGTCTATGAGGATGTTTCTGGATGAGATTGACATTTGAATCGACAGACTGAATAAAGTAGATGGCCCTCCCCAACGTGGGTGGACCTCATCCAAGCCTTCGAAGGCCTGAATAGAACAAAAAAGCCTGAGCAAAGGAGAATTCACTCTCTCTGCTCAGTCTTTGGGCTTGTACATCTGTCGGCTCCTGTCTTTGGACTCAAGTTCAGACTGGAACTTTACCATCAGCTCGCCTAGGTCTTCATCTTGCTGATTGAAGATCTTAGGACTTCTCAGCCTCCATAACCATTTGAGTCAATTCCTTCTCATAATTCTCTCTCTATCTAT
This sequence comes from Balaenoptera ricei, assembly GCF_028023285.1. Taxonomy (NCBI): domain Eukaryota; kingdom Metazoa; phylum Chordata; class Mammalia; order Artiodactyla; family Balaenopteridae; genus Balaenoptera; species Balaenoptera ricei. The sequence continues at coordinate 3,772,130 of NC_082658.1, read as the reverse complement.
CTGTTTATCCATCTATCTATCTATCTATCTATCCATCTATCTATCTATCCTAATGGTGTTGTTTCTCTGAAGAATCAAGACCAATACAATATCTTATTCTTTTGGAACTTTCTTCATCTGGAGGAAAACTGTCTGATGATTTTCATTTCTACTGACAAAGAAAGAGTATCATTGGCCAGGCTTGGGGGAAGGGGGGTTGTCCGACCGAGGACCATCAGCTGCTGCTGAAAGGCAGGACCATATTTACTCATGTGGCACTGCCAGTGATAACTATGAGGGGAGAGGAAGTGTCAATTTCTAGAAAAGGGGACTGGAAGACTCATTTCTACAAATGCTACTATAGTATAACGTTACGTTTTGATTTTCCATATTTTTTGGTGTGTGTGAGTGTTCATACTCTCCAAGAGTTAATGCTATCTGTGGAGTACGCCGAGGAAAGATAGAATCATTTCTGCTTAAATTGTACTCAAGATTTTAATAGATTTCTTTTTCAAAATAAAAAGATCCATTCACTTACCACTTAAAAGTAACATATTTATTAACTATAATAACAAATCTTCAATTAAATTATGCAAAAATAGCTGTAGGACCAACTTGATATTTAACTAGATGGTTAGGCTGGTTTTTTTCTTCTTCTGTATTTCATATTCTTGCTCATAACTAACCTTGAAATTTCCAATTATAAGGAAAGGTTTTCACTTAAAAAATTCTCAAAAATCCACTTCAAAATGATTAAATTGTGGCCTTTACATATTCAAATAACTCAAGAACCATACTTGAATACCTTCTCAGCCTCAACATCATTCCAGAAAGTTCCCAGAATGACCACGTCTTATAAAATGAAAATACCACACCTCTTCAGGGAAGGAAAACCAGAAAAATTGTTAAGCTAGCTATTTGACATAATTAAAAAAAGAAACAAAAACTATTTGCTTAAAGACTATATTTGTTATCTGTTTATGTTCACATGGCCTAGAAGAATCTAAGTGCCAACGTTAAGCATATTTTTGAAAGACAAAAATCACAGGCCTCTTTCAACACAGATGTATACAGGATAAAGTGCATGCCTTAAAATTGTGGATTCAAATACTTAATTACCAGTCTAATTCCTATAGACTAAAATAATGGCAGTATGGCCTGCACAGTTACTACTGCAAGATTTAGAACATATTTTACTTTACAAATACTGTAGGGGGTTGTAAAACAGCATCCATATAAATCAGTTTCTTTAGAAAGAAAGACTACATTTTATCCAAGCATTTTTAAGCCTTGGAATGCAAAGTGTTAGGGAAAAGTACATCCATTTATACCTATACTTACACATATTTCAGCAGGAAATATGCAGTGTGTCCAGAGTCAATCCCAGCAAATAAAGTTTATATTGATGTTCTGCCAGTCTGATCTTGTGTGGCAAAGTCAATTGAGGGGGAAAGCTGAGTCTCCAAGGCTCATTAGTTTCCAGAAAATTCCCCATTCTCTCTTTCTCTGAGCCTTCTTTAAGGAGTAAATCTCTCAGAGATCCAGCAAAAAATTAGGACATTAAGTGTATTCTATTTATCAGATGTGGGGTAAAATTCCAGGACTGGTCCTTTAGCCTGTTTCTAACTGACGTGATGGAGAGAAAGCCCTTTAATCTAAGCGTAACAGCCACCCCTCCCCATTGTGTATGCCTATCGTTTGGGTGGAGCACAGATGTCTCTGATAATTGAATTGAGTTGAGCCTTAAGTAAATTTCCAGACCCCAACTTTCATGGGGGTGAATTTAGGGTCCCTGCGTGTGAGTTTCAGGATGGGGAGCAAGAAGGTTTAGGAAACTGGCCCCAGTTGAAACTCAAAACCATAAAACTCTGTTGAATTAGAATCTCTCCAAACTAAGGCCCAATTTCAGAAGAAGACAAATTGAATTTGTAGTTTAACATATTCAGAAAAAATATACAGACATAGGTGGCTTCAATGGTAAATTGGACAGAACATTTAAGAGAGAAGTGATACAAATTGTACACAATCTTTCCAAAAAAATAGAAGATGAGAGAGCATTAATCAATACATTTTATGAAACCAGCATGACTCTACTACTCAAACCAAAAAAAGGCATTAAAAGAAAAGAAAATTACAGGTCAATATCTGATATGGACTGAATTGTGTCTCCTCTAAATTCATTCTGAAGCAGTAACCTCCAATAGGATGGTATTTGGAGATGACACATTTGAGAGGTAATTAGGTCAGGGTCACTAGATTATGGGAGGGGGTTGTCCAAAAGGATTGATGTCCTTATAAAAGAGGGAGAGATGCCACAGTTCTCTTTTTCTTAACATGTGCACAAAATAAGTGGTATTGTTTTCAGCCCCTAATATTTGGAGCTATTTGCGACTCAAAAATAGACAACTGGAATAAGGAATGACATGTTGTAATGCTTCAAATGCAGGGGGCCTCCAAGTAGGAGGCAATACTTAACCCCAAACTCTGTGTCTGACACCACCCTCCTCCTAACGACGTGGCCATCAGATGTCCCAAAGCCACACCAGGGTGTCCCAAAGCCACACCAGAGTATCCCAAAGGTTTTATTTTTGTATAGAGCCATTCTCCTCTTGTATCTGTAAAAGGCAATTGTTACAGTGTTCGTACACCCACTAGCTCTAATGCCACCATGATATTACATCAGTATTATAAGAATGATCTTTGGGGCTTCCCTGGTGGCGCAGTGGTTGAGGGTCTGCCTGCCAATGCAGGGGACACAGGCTCGAGCCCTGGTCTGGGAAGATCCCACATGCCGTGGAGCAGCTAAGCCCGTGAGCCACAGCTGCTGAGCCTGCGCATCTGGAGCCTGTGCTCCGCAACAAGAGAGGCCGTGATAGTGAGAGGCCCGCGCACCGCGATGAAGAGTGGCCCCCGCTTGCCACAACTAGAGAAAGCCCTCGCAGAGAAACAAAGACCCAACACAGCCAAAATTAAAAAAAAAAAAAAAAAAAGAATGATCTTCCCTGGATCATTTTCATTGTCTTCTGAAATAAGAAGATCTTTTTACATCATTTTACATACGTCAAATTCTTAAGTCTCATAAGTGACTGTCAACTGAGCTCAGAAGCCAGGTACGCCCCTCCTTGGCTTAGAGTACATAGTATCCAAGTTATGGTCATGCCCAACCGAGTTATTCAGTAGGCTTGGTGACAGCTCCAAATTCTATTTTTTTTTAATTTATTTATTTAATTTATTTATTTTTGGCTGTGTTGGGTCTTCGTTGCTGCGCATGGGCTTTCTCTAGTTGCAGCGAGCAGGCTTCTCATTTCAGTGGCTTCTCTTGCTGCAGGGCACGGGCTCTAGGCACGTGGGCTTCAGTAGTTATGACACGTGGGCTCAGTAGTTGTGGCGCACATGCTTAGTCCTCTGCAGCGTGTGGGATCTTCCCGGACCAGGAATTGAACCCGTGTCCCCTGCATTCGCAGGCGGATTCTTAACCACTGGACCACCAGGTAAATCCCTCCAAATTCTTTTTTATGTGTCCATAGGACACCCAAACATGCTTGCAAATGGAATTCCTAGAAAATCCTTGAATTTCCCAGAGTAAGTATGCAAATTTAACTCAATAACTATATTATATTAACTAGGCCATATGGATTTGCACAGAGAAAAATTGTCCATAGCTAAATATTTTACCCCGAAGCCCTAGTCCGCCATCTCACGAATATGTAAACAGGTATAAGGAGAAACATGAGAAAGTGTGAAATGTGAACTGAATGAAAGTCTATCTTTTTACAAAACCCAAAGGAAAGTTACTTTGTTATTTATTTACTCCTAATTCCTTTTTTTCACCAAAATGTATTTGAAACTGCTAATGGTGAGGATTAAGGTAATGAAAGCCATCTTTTATCATGATTGTTTTTGGGGCTATAACAAATCAAGTATGTTCATAATAAGTGTGTTTTTAGTTTACCCCAGAATAACAGCCATCAGACTGGTGATATTTAATTCATTAAAAGGAAGAATGTCGAGAACGAATAACATCAACAAATATGTAACTAGAAAATACATATGGGAATGGAGGTGGAGATAAGTAGATATAAGATAACCAGGCACTTTAAAAATATACAAGCCTCTGGGGCAGCATTTTTCCTATTTTCCCTTTCTTTGTTTTTTTTCTTTGTTGTTTCAAAAATTTAAAAAAAATACTTTCCCTTTCATATATGCATACTTATGGCTTCAACCCCATAGAAGCAGGCTGAAAAATCTTCACTGACCTCTCACTTATGCCGTATCAACGTTTATAGGGATGTGTGTAGCTCTTACCTAAGACATGTCAAACTGAGGTTGTGTCCATATGACAAAAATGAAGCGAATCTTAACAGAAGAGCTTAAAATACTCATTGGCAAATATTCTTAAAGCTTCAACAAAGCATCTTCAGGTGTAAATTAATTTTTACTAGGATGGACGCTTCTAGACACTTAAAATGATTGTATTAGTTATTCCATATTCCTGGAATCTTAACAAAAATGGTGTGCGTGGAGTGGAGAAGAGTGATATTTAAGCTTTGGTTTGTCTTTTAAGTATTGAGGACATAGTCTACTAACTGAATTATTGTAGCTGTACATTCCTTTATAACCAACTTGACACCTCCAGGAAGAATTAGTGAACCTGAAGACAGGTAAACAGAAATGAAGCAAACAGAAATGAAAAGTGAAAAACTGTGGGAAAACCGCAAATCATTCAAGAGCTGTAGGTCAATACTGAATGGCCTAACATAGGTGTAATTAAAGATCCAGAAGAGAGGGAAGAGGGCAGAATTTGAAGAGGTAACATCCAAGAATTATTCAAAAATAATGAACTAAAAGACAGAGATGATCAAACTGGATAAAAAAGTAAGACCTAACTATATACTGTCCATGAAAAATCCACTACAAGAATAAAACCGACTGACTAAAGTAAAAGGAATCATACCAGAATCAAAACAAAGCTGGAATGACTATTCATATCAGATAGACATTGTAAAAGGAACATTGCCAGAAATCATGAGGGACATTACAAAGTGGTTAAGGGTTTGATTTACCAAGGACATAATTTAAATGTATATATACATCAAAATAGGGCTTCAAAATGCATGAAGTAAAAACTGATAGAACAGAAGACAAAGGCAGATCTACAATTACAGTTGGAGACTTTAGTACTCCTCTCTCAGAATTTAATAATAAATTAATCAGATAACCTTAAAGGACATAGAAGACCTGAACAGCATTATCATCCAACTTGACCTTAATTGGCATCTAGAGACGATTCCACCCGATACACAGAACGCACATTTAGATGCACAAGGATAATTCACCACGATAGGTTATATTTTTTTGCCATTAAACAAACTCGATTTAACAGTGATACACACTGCTATATATAAAATAGATAATCCACAAGGACCTACTGTATAGCACAGGGAACTCTACTCAATATTCTGTCATAACCTATGTGGGAAAAGAGTCTGAAAAAGAAAGGGTATATGTATATGGATAACTGAATCACTTTGCTGTACACCTGAAACTAACACAACACTGTAAATCAACTATAACCCAATGTAAGATAAAAATTTTTTAAAAAAGTGGTGAAATCATACAAAGCATGTTTTCTCTCCCCACACAATCAACCTAAAAATCAATAACAGAGAGACATCTGGGAAATCCCAAATTTGGGGAGTTAAATAATACACCTAAAGAACTGATAGGTCAAAGGAAAATCAAAAGGCCAATGAATTTTTAATTGAATGAAAATGAAAATGAACATACGGCATTTGTGGGACACAGCGGAAACCGGGCTGAATCTGCTCTGTGGTTCACAGGCTGAGCCTTAGCTCCACTGCACCGTGTGACTTTCCCTTCCTGCCCTTTGATTTCTCTGCCGCCACGTCGGAGGCCCGTGGGCAACCGCTCAGAAATTCTTACAAGGAGAGAACTTGGAGGTGCAAGGAAGCTGAGACCCCATAGGGAAACTCATGAGTGTTGGAGGCCACAAATATCAGATTCCAACCCCCGGGAAATAATACCAAAGCCAGTTCTACACATTTCTTCAGAGGGTACCCAAGCAGGATTGATACGTAGTTGCCCTGGAAACCACAAGATCAATAACATGCTTTAGAAATAGTAAGTCGGGCAGAGTTAAAGACAAATATATGATATCGCTTATATGTGGAATCTAAAAATAAAATAAAATACAAATGAACTTCTTTATAAAACAGAAACAGACTAACAGACTTAGAGAACGAACTTATAGCAACCGGGTGGAAGGGTGGGGGGGAAGGGATAGTTAGGGAGTTTGGGATTGACATGTATACACCGCTATATTTAAAATAAAATGCCTTTCCATGAAAAAAAAAAAAGCACTAAATTTGAGGAGAGATGAGAACAAAACAATAAATTGGTTTTGTCTTGCAAAAAAAAAAAAAAAAGAATATGTCCCCTCCTTTTCTCTAACTCCCTTGTTTCTACTCCCACTGATTGGGATCCATTGCCAAAATAAACCTACAGGCAAGCCATCTCCTCAGGCTGTGTTCTTTGGAAGAACTCAGGATAAGCAAAGATTATAAACGTTTTCCTTTTGACAATCCTTTCATATATTGTTGTTCTTTGCCATTACAAATAATATCGTGGTGGACATCATTATACACAATTTTGCTACACATACATATATATGGATGTATTACTGGAACTAGTATATTATGGTTCTCACATTTAAATTTTTGATAAATAATGCAAATTTTCTTTTTAACAGTTGTAACTCTTTATATTTTCACCAAAGTTCCAGAGGTCGCTTGCTATTTATTGTAAATGATCTTTCTTTCCAATACCCATGTAGATTCCCGGGTAGCAAAGAATAAGTTCACTATGTCATAATCCCAGTATTAGCATGGTATCCATTGAAAATATGTTCATAAATTCCTGGCTGTACCGAAATAAATACTATTTCTGCAAAGAGAACAGGAAGGATGCAAGAGCCAAACATTCTAACCTTTTAGAATTCCATCAAAACAGAGCAGGCTAGTTAGTGAATGTGCACAGTTCAGATAATTGGCCAAGACATCTACAAACTTTTTTAGTTTCCAATATTCGTGTAATTGAAACGCTCATTCAACAATTATGAACATAGCAAGTAATATAGAAAACAAGAAAATTGTTTTGGAATTCTGTACTTTCTTAGGAGGTAGTCTCATTGTTCATCATCCGAAATTTTTTAAAGAATTTATTTATATGGGAACATAGTAATACAGTGGTAGTATTTTCACAATATACTTGATGGGTGGGTAATTCTGTAAGAAAAATAAAGGCCATAAACATTGAAATTTATGAAGGCTCAATTGCTCCAAACTTTTCTATTGCAGAAAAGTAGTTAAAATCTTAGTTGCTGACTTTCCCCCAGGATAAAATTTTTACTGGAAAGGTGGTTGGACTATGGAAATATTTAGCAGCTGCAGGTATAATACTGTGTCTGTTGTCAGACTCACAATTTCATTGGTTTATTTCTGGAGGATTATTTAGATGGCTGTGGTCTTATATCCAGGCCCCAATGAAAGAAAAAAAAAAAAGGAAAGAAAGAAGCAGGAGCCTATGAGGTGTGCCTTCTTACTGCAGAATAGTGATTTGTTATGCATTTGTCTGAGTTAAATATAGCAGTCAGTCATCTTGCACAGGCCTATGTTATATTCTGCTCACGAAAAAAAGAAACATTTGTTTGGATAGTTGAAGTAGTCTCAATAAAAATCACAGCTCCCTTCTCCATGCCTACATTTATTTAAGGTAGATTTGCAGTGGTTACGATATAAATTTCACCAATTAATCAATAAGAATTGAAATTTGTTTGACTCATTAAGGCCATCATCATTTACCCAGATTTGTTATTATTTTAGCGGTGGTGGTTTTGCATGTGACATTGCTACTGGGGTAGCAATTATTTGGAAGGGGAAGGAGGCTGCCTGTTCACTCCCCTGGGTTATTAATCAATTGGTGGGCTGAGGGCAAAAATTAATTAGGGATTACAAAAACCCTCCTTCATGATATTAAATGGCTCATTGAAAACAAATAACCTTACCTGCATTAACTCTATGAGTTCACAGATTAAAGAAATTGCATTGAATTCATTACAAGTGATTTTCAGTTCCCAAACTGAGACCAATATAATGTTCAAAGGCAGTCTACATCTCAAAGAAAGCCCAGGACTTCAACTTATGTTGCCATTTCTACTTGTTCCAGACATTTGCTAGATCCCAAGGTCTACTTTGATTTGATTGAAAAACAATGTGTTTTCAGCCATTTGCAGCTGCAGTATGTGTAAGATTAAAGTTAAGAGAATCGAGTCTGTTTTTTTGTTTGTTTGTTTTTTTGAGCAGAGAAAGGTTTATTGCAGGGCCAAGCAAGGAGAACAGGTGGCCCATGCTCAAAACCCCTGAACTCTCCGAGAATTGGATCTCAACCTGTGTTGATTGTTGCAAAATATTTGGTAATTTAAATCTTTGGTAGCAGCTTCCAGAAGGCTTGTTTGAGTTCTGTAACAAGAATTCAGTGTAAGGTTAATGTTTTATTCCTGCATGTGTGTATTTACTATTTGTTTCAAGAGAAAGATAAAGTATGTCATGGACTGATTTGTCCTAATTCTTCTTAGATATTGTAACTTTTGTTTGTCTCACAAATTAAAAACAGCACAGAAGGAATTTATGTCTAACTCCATATCTGTACTATTAATTAGAAAAATGATCACTTTCCCTTGTTCATATTTGTGGAAAATTCAATAAAGCTTTCAGTCAGCTACCCCACTTTCTGTTTTTTTTAAAAATAAATGGTTACACATTCTGTTGATTATTAAAAAGGAACTTATAAAATAGACTATCATCTTCATTATAGAAAATGCAAAATAATGAAGTAAACTTAAATCATTTATGACTCTATCATTCAAAGACCACTGCTGTATACAAGGCTGTGTATACACACACACACACAAATTTATCTTTTGCAAACTTTCATGTTGATCTAAAAATTGATTTCACATTATATTAAAAAGAGATTGGCTTGTTTCTCTTATATCATGAGCATGTCATCATCACTCAAATAGTTCAGAAAATGATTTAATCATTGACTTAATTTCAAAATCCTCCTTTCTACACACTTCTCTTTTACTTTCCTGAAGCCAAATAAGCATCTAAGGTGATAGATCTTGGTGTTATTCAGACATGGGCCAACATTTATTAACTCTACGACCATCTTCAAGTTCTAAATTTGTTAAGTCTTCTAGCCTCAGTTTTACATTTGTAGAATGGGGATCTCTCCTTCCTAAAAATGCTGTGAGGAATACTGGTAACAGTGTACATAAGCATTTAACACTGTATCTGGAATACAGTAATAACGTTCAGTTAGCTGTTATTTTTATCCTGTAATTTTCGACAGATGTCATCCAAATGATTTCTAAGGTTTCAGCATTCAATGATCATAAGCTTCAAGGTCAGAAAAAATATCTTTTTCTTCCTTACAGGTATGTATATCTGCAGGGGAGATAGCCACAGCTCCTGACTGGGTTACACTGATGAACATTAACTTTAATTTTCATGCCTCTGCAAACTCTCCCTGTAGATATTTTCCTTTAACAAAAGTTTCGTTTGTCTTTAGTCCAGCCCATGCTTTTGCTGGTAATTCCTGGAGTTGTCCCCCTTTCCCAGTCTGATTACGTCCACCACTGAGAGCTGTCTCTACTCAGAGCAAAGTACAGTAGTCTCTCTCCATAGAGATGAAGTGACATGCCATATATTTTTAAAACTCTTTATTTTATATTGGAGTAGAGTTAATTTACCATGTTATGTTAGTTTCAGGTGTACAGCAAAGTGATTCAGTTATACATACACGTATATCTATTCTTTTTCTGATTCTTTTTCCATATAGGCTATTACAGAGTATTGAGCAGAGTTCCCTGTGCTATACAGTAGGTCCTTGTGGATCATCTATTTTGTATATAGTAGTGCGTATATGTAATCCCAACCTCCTAATTTATCCCTCCCAACCTTTCCCCTTTGGTAACCTTCAATTTGTTTTCTGAGTCATGCCATGCATTTAAAATGAAGGCTGTTTAAAGACCTAGAACCTAAGTACACTTACGTACCATCTCTTTAGAGTATAGATGCTCTATTCTATAACTAATGCAGTTGACTATGAGATTTCTATCTCCAAAGAAGTGACGGAAAAAATTCTTATAAAGCTAATGGGATGGCCCCAAACATTGTCTTTCTATTAACACCTATGTTTGATTTTAAGGCATTGATGTCACCAATAGGGAGGTAAGTATTTAAAAAATATTCAGCCATTCTTTGTTCTAGTTATTTTACTTCCTGGAAATAATCATGAATATGCACAGATAGATATTTACCTGCTAGAATGTTCAACATAACATTTTTTATGTAATTAAAAGATTCAAACAACCTACATCTCCAATAATAGTGGATAAATTATGTAATAATTTATAATTTTGTGGAATTTAGTAAATGAATAATACTATCAGAAAAGATTTTACAAGAAAGTTGTGACAAGAGTTGCAAAACACGATGTGCGTTAAAGTCCGATTTTGTAAAAACAAAAAATAATATGCATATAAATATCCAAGAGACCATCATTCTTTTTTAATCTGCATTTTTGATATTAATGTTAATACTTAATCACAATGCATAACTTTTATAATAGGTAAATACATGAGTGTTATTTTATTCAATTCACAAAGTTTTGTAAATTCAAGTTAATATCACCAAATAAGCTTGGTTTTCTTCACTAGCACGCTGCATGGACCTTGTCATTGTCAAGGGTAATATTTATACAACCCTTGAGATCTGTCTCTCCATCTTTTGCAAATGTGACAGGAATCAGAGGAGTTCAATATTCTTTTGCTATGTGGATAAAGAACAATCTAATTCAGCATTGAGAACGTTCCTCCTTTGTATGATGAGCAGAATAATGGCTCCCCCAAAATGCTTGCGTCCTAATTCCCAGAACCTGTGAATATGTTACTTACATGGCAAAAGGGACTTTGCACATACGATGAAGTTAAAGGTTTTGAGATGGGAGGATTATTCTGGATTACATGGGTGGGCACAATGGAATCACCGTGGTCCTCACAAGTTAAGAGGGAGGCAGGAGAGTCAAAGTAAAAGGAGATGTGATGGAAACAGAGGTCAGATTGACTGAAGGAGGCCATGAACCCTGGACTGTAGGCGGCATCTAGAAGCTTAGAGAATGCAAGGAAATGGATTCTCTCCCGGAGCCTCCAGAAGGAAAGCAGCCTTACCAACTCCCTGAACTTAGAACTTCTGACCTCCAGGACTGTAAGAGAATAAATCAGTGTGGTTTTAATACACTAGGTTTATGACGCTTTGTTATAGCAGCAATAAAAATACTCATACACTTCGGAGGACAGAATTTGCTTCTGAATTCCTTGGCAATTCCAGCATAGAACCAAGTCAGACATTCCGAAAGACCTGTCTGATTTCTGTCTCTTAACTCTCCAAGGATGGCTTCAGATATTTCCCAAAATGTAAGTATTCACCATCTCAGTCATTAAAAAAAAAAAGGTCAAGTATCAAATGGTCTAACAAAGAAGCCATGAACACCTCCATTTGCAAACCAGAACAAGAGAGCCTCTGGACCCCCAGGAGGACTCTGAACAAGAAAGTCCCTGCGGCAGCATCCCTTTCAGCCAGGGTCTCCCTGAGTCTTAGTCAGCTGTGTGCCAGCAGTTTAAAACACCTACCGTAAGAGCAGGTGAAAATGTGGTTATAAGCTGTGTGATGACAGTTTCCATACTTTACGAAGAGAACAGAGCCGCTCACGTGCATCTGCTACACCCTGGATGATGTTTGCTTTGTACGTTGCTGCGCTAGAACTTGGCACAATTTCTAAATGTACCACAATATGCCCAACGATGCCTCTTGTTTTTCTCTTTAATAACATAGTTCTAATCACCAAACGAATACATAGTCCATGAAGAAATCTTGGAAAAAGACTGAGAAGCATGTGGCAAAAATAAATAGCCTATAAGACTGCTAAAATTCTCTATTCTTTCTCCGTCTCCTCTTTTCTTTCTTTTTCTATTTACGCATATGCTCACATAAAACAAAAACAATAAAATAAAATAAAATTGTTATCTCTGCTGTGGTGCCACACTGTGTTACCCGCTATTCTGAGTTCTACGGTTATCATTTCGTCACTAAGTAGTATCTGCTGGGTCTCTGACTTGGATCAGAGTCACCGAAAAACCCTGTTAAAATACACATTACTGGGCCCTTAAACCTAAAGTTTCTGATTCTGTAGGTCTGGAGAAGGACCCCTAGAATTTGCATACTAACAAATTCCCAAGTGATATGGATATTGTTGATCTAGAGACCATACTTTGAAAATCACGACTTTCTATAGAGGAATATTAGCTGACACTGGAAAATATTTTATATTTATGTTCTCTCTTGCAAGTCCAATTATTATGTATTTATTTATTTACTTTAAAATTATGTCTTCTCAGTACATTTGAAGGATTATAGGATTATACACAGTGTTTAGTAGGTATGGAAGAATGACTCTTGTTCAGAAAATTTAAGAACAAACCATTTTTGCCGCAGCTATATGGATATTTCCGGTATTTGTGACATATAAATAATTGAGATAATTGGGGTCAAAGTCCCAACGAACTTGGCCTGTATAAACTGAAATCCTATATATGATGGTAATTGTTTTTCAAAAAATCCTTTTAAATAAAATTTTCTAATGACATATGTTTCCCAGGTAGTTCTTTAAACAGTTCTTTCTTTTTTTTTAATTGAACTTTTTTTTTTTTTTTTTTTAATGGCTTAACTGAAAGGGCTGGCTGGTAGCCTTGGAATGTAGGAAATCCAAGCTCTGCTGGTTACACAATCCAAATGTAAACAGGCTTTCTTGTCATTTGTTGGCATGGTATTTGGGACACCGAGTTATTTCACTTTATTGAAATTTTTCTCATGAAAAATGCATGGAACAGCCTTTTCTTCTGCCAGACCCTGATGTACTTACCTCGCTGGGGGCAGTGAAGATTTGTGTGTAAACATATGGAAAGCCCTCGTATGACCCGAGTCAACATAGAACAAGAATTATCCTGACTGCCCATGGGAAAAAAGTGTACCACAGATAAACCTGGGACTTGCATCCACTTTCATCCTCAACTCTTTCCAGAACATTCCTGCTCCCTGTGCTCTTCCCAGTGTGACAAGGAACTCTCTTGTTGGCTGAAACCTGGACAGGAGAAATGGAGCTTTTTATGGTCCTGGGTAGAGCGACCTATTCCCCAAATCCAAAATTTAGAACAAGGTATCCATAAACTAATCTATGAATTGTGAATTTATCAATAGGATATATCTTAGAACGTCATTAATATTAAATCAAGTTTGGTTAGCTACTTAAAAATAATCACCTTTACTGAATAAAATAATTATTTGAAACTAAAACTAAATCAAGATCCACAGCATAGAGAATACTGTGATGGCAAGTGATACTTCTGGAACTTGGCAGCTAGAAGGAGTTGGTTAAAGATAGTGAAAACGTGCAGCTATGGTTTTAGGGCCTCAGCACAGAGGAAAACACGAAGTGCCAACCAAAATGCCAAGTATATAAATACATATTTTTATTTTACTCTATATCTCACACTAATCATCTTCTAAACCAGCTGTGCCGTTTGATGCTTCATCTTCAGTGAACATAGACAAGGCTCAAATAGGTTTCTTCCGTGGCTTCTTGTGCTACCCAATGAAGAAGTCTTATCCCACACACATTGAGAGGCCAGATTTGGATACAGGAAGATGGAGGTCCAAGCTGGAGCAGCTGCTGTCAGCTCCCACACTTCACTCCTGACAGCCAGCGTCTGTGTCTTTGGCCGAAGGGCTGTCCTCAGCCTGTATCAGTGCTTTTCAAAGTGTGGTGCCCTTGGAGTAGCAGCTTCACTCGGGAACTGGTTAAAAATAATAAAAATTTCTTGAGTCCCACCACACGCCTACTAAATGAGAACCTCCGTGTTTCAACCAGCCCTCTGGGTGTTGCTGATTCAACTGACATTTGAGAGCTGCTGGACCACAGACTTCCACTCTGTGGACAAGGAGACCTTCCATCCCTTAGGAGTTCACGGACCCTCTTGTTCCTCCTGAAAACGTGTGTGTGTGTGTGATTCTGAATAATTTTAAAATTTTTGTTTATTTATTTTTTGAGTCTCTTTGTGGGGCTTTGGTGAATGCCTGACTCTTCCTTGGCCTTCCTTCCTTCCCCATCTCACTTCCCTAAGTCCCCACTGGTATTTCCTGGGGAAAACTCTTTAGAAAACATGCATTCTACTAATCTAATGTTATATGTCAATCATACCTCCCCCCAAAACCCAACTTTTATATGAATCTTCTGCTTCTGGGGAATCAACTAAAGACACTCACTTATTATAAGCTGCTATCTCCCTCAAATTAACCAAACTTTGGCCTCTCAATGTCCTTATATGAGAAATGCAGATAATAAATACCTACCCCAAATGGTTCCATGTATATTAGATAAGATAAAGCAGTTGTTGTGGATGGTTAGCCCTCGCCGAGGTATTCTCACCCCTCCCTCATTTCCCATCTCATGTCCTCTGCTTTCCTTTCATTGGTGTTATTATTATTAATGCCATTATAATCATCATCACCACCATCATTATATTTATAAACAGTACTTTGGAATTGAGATCAATAAATACATAATAAATACAGCAGTGTATTTAAAAGGGATAACCAACAAGGACCTACTGTATAGCACAGGGAACTCTGCTCAGTATTATGTAACAACCTAAAGGGGAAAAGAATTTGAAAAAGAATTTAAAAACTAAAATAAAGGAAACAAACTGGAAAATTAGAAAAAAAAAAAGATCAATAAATATAATTTATATTAGGAATCATTTCATTATAACCATACAGAAACTTTTTCTCGGGTTCAGAAATAAAACCACTGGTATACCTCTGAGAAAGTAAGAAAACAAGTGAATCTGACATCCAGAAGGAAGCCTGGACACATCACTAGCCCATGACGCTCTGTGGAGCAACACCCATCTTACAGAATGCCAGACCCAGGCAGGGTTACCCTGAGACCATGACAAAAGAGTCAAAACAAAGCCACTTCACACGTCATCATTTGGCTAAAGCACAGATTTAAAAAAAGCCACCCACAAAATACCAAACACCACCCTCTCTTGGCTAGAATGGTAGACAGCTATTTACCCACTGGAGCTTGATCTTTCTCCTAATCTTCCCTCTATAGGTAAGATTTACTGAGATAATCATAAAATGGTCCTGCTTGATCTAACTTAGAGCAAACTCTTTCTTCCTTAGCCCTTCTCTAAAGCACCCAACTAAAGCCCAATTCTTGCCACAGCTTCCTTCCAACACCCTCTTACTGAAACACCCCCTGGGTTTTTCATGGTACACAGTCTTCTTTTCTGCAACAAAAAAATAAACCCAAATTGTTTAACTACAGCTGAGTTTCTGGAGGTCTTTGTCTGAAGGGCATTGGCATCACTACAAAGAAGATGTAAGGAAATAATGCTTTCATCTGGACATCTAGTCATGGAGGAGGTTTCACAAAAAGACACAAGGGAATTGGTAGGGCTTTTAATTTGGGTTTTGCTGTTGATGTTATTGTTTGTTTGCTGCAGGCCTAGTCTTATTTATTGCTCAGACTCTTTCTCCCAGGGTGCATGAAGATTTTATAGTCCTAGTCTTTTGTTGTAATAACAAAATTTTCAACACCCAGTGCCCTTAATATTATACTAGTGATGCTATTAAGACAATGCCTCCTTCTCCACTCCTCTCTAGAGCAAAAATGAAAAATAAGTATAAAATATGACACCAATTCCCAGGAAGTTAGAATCTATGGGACATGACAAAAATATATGTATGATAGATAATAGTACAAAAAAGCATATGCTTGGTTCAAAATAAATGAGGCAGGCAAGTCCTATAGGGAGGTCAGGAAAAGAAAAATATATCAGGAAGGTTTATGGTCCCCAGCCTGGCATGCTGACGTTTAAGCCCTCAGGGGTAATATCTGGCAGGGAGATACCAGGTAAATAAAACCCCAGGGAGATGTTGACTCTTATAGCTATGTAACTGAAACTAGGGAGACCATTTAGAAGGCGATCTCTCTGAGGGTTCAATGAACATTTAGATCACCTAATTTCCAGTCCATTTGGCAAACCGAAGATCCATTAAACTGAAAGGAGGTACTGGGGGTTCTATATATATAGTAGAATTCTCAAGATGTACCCCCAAGTCTCCTGTCGCTTGTTAGTCAACCAAACACTAACCCAGGCTAGTTACTACTGTGAAGAAATGTGCAAGTGTACCTAAAGATAATAATCAGCTGATCTTAAAATGGGGTGATAATCTTAGATTATCTGGAGGTGCCATGTAATCACATGAGCCCTTTCAGCAGAAGAGGAAGGCAGAAGCAGTCAGAGAAATATGGCAGAAGAGGAGCACGGTGATTGAAAGGATGATGGACTTGACCCACTATTGCTGGAGGGGGGCTGCAAGGAAAAGGAGTATGGACAGCCTCCAGGGGCAAAGACCAGCCCTTGCTGAAAGCCAGCAAGAGAACGGGGCCCTCAGACCTCCAACTGCAAGGAACCTGAAAGAGCTCCGAAAAGTGATCTTCCCACAGCATCCCTCTAAGAGCAGAGACAACGGGCACCTTGATTTTGGACTTGTGAAACCTGGAGAGAAGAGAAGCCTGAAGAGTCAACCCGGACTTCTGGAGGATGGACGATGAGATAATATCAATGTTCCACGTGGCAGAGTTTGTGGTGGTTTGTTATGGCAGCAACAGAAGATTGAGTTCTAACACTGACTGTCCTTTTCTCCTTTTCACACAGAAAAGAGATGCTCAGAAAAAGGTAGCAACTCATCCCCTGCACAATGCCCACCATTTCCAACCGAAACATCTCACATCCATCTCTGATACCATCTCCACCGCCACCGTTACCTCTGCCATCAAAGGCTCCTCCATCACCTCTGCTTCGCCATCAACAGCCCCACCTGCCATAATTGACCACCACAACCTTTTCACTACCGTCTACATCAGCACCACTTCCACCACCATCCCCACCTCTAATATCACCACCAAGACTTCCACCGTCTCCCTCATCCTCGCCTCCACCACCCATTCCATCACCAACACCCACACCACCATCATTTTCACTGTCACCTCTAGTCACTGCAACACCTCCATCAGCACCATTTCTCAGCAAAGAAACCACCTAGAACAGCTGTTGTCCTCAACTCTCATGTACCCTTGCATGGCTCTGAAAGTAATTTCACAGCTTGCAAATTGCTATTTTATTACCTGATGGAAAGGAGCCTAATATCAACAAGCTTCTCCACTTACCCTTATTTTATGATTTAAATATCAGGGAAATTGAGGAGAGGGAAGACTTAGAGTCTATACTCCTCTAAATCATATTGTTTCACCTCTGAAAATCATGAGTGTGAAGATTTTGACTTGAAAACTTGGACTCTCCTACACACCATAACTCAGCTGGACATTAACTAAGAAAGCTAAGCATGCAGAATGTGAGAATTTCATCTTCTAAATTCCAGGAACTTCCCCTTGGGTCCCTGTGGTAAAAATCAGTCTATTGACCTAGATTGCTGCCTTGCCCATTTATACATTATTGTAATCTAAGCCCAAATTAAAATTCAGTATAGGTAGCAAAACGATAAAATGTAGATGTATACAAATTTAATCATGCTGACCTGGTCAACAAAGTCTTTTTATCCACAGCTTTGAGTACAGTTATACTGAGCTGCTTCTTGCTCAATTGTCCTGGTAACCAAATGTGAGCATTTCTAATATTGCTGGCAAGGCTGATGGTGCAGTTGGTGGTCATGGAAATAAATGATATTAATGGACGAGGCTGGGATTATGTCCATGGTCTTATTCTCATAATCACAATGCGCTAACCAACTGTTGCTCATTCAAAGCCAACTGTGGAGAGAAGCCTTCTCCGAATTTCCTTTGCCACCGCGACAGACTTGGCTGGAGACCTGTTTTCACGCTTGGTTAAGTTGGCGAAGGTTGGCCAAGTCAGTGTCTCACCACTGACCTTGGCATTATGGCTTTACCCTGCCCAGGACAGTCAGCCCCAGTAAGAATATTCAGAGGCTCTTTTGTCATTTTCATGCTCTTGGTCTGTCCCTTATGAGGTAGTGTCTCCAAGGTCAGAATTAAACACATATTGACTGAAACGTACATCAGGTGGATTCCACATTGTGAAATCATCCTCTGGGTTAATAAATGTCTTCTGAAAGATTAATTATGCTTTCTTTAGAGGCAAGGCAGATATAGATACTTTGTCACTGTCACTGGTCTTTATACTATTTTAAAAAGTAGAAACTACTGCTCTGACTATTTAAATTATTAAATATTTAATATAAACATATCAAAAGTTATATATGTAAATATTATATATATTTTCCTTCCACTCCAAGCACAGCTTATAGACTTGCGACCACACTGACTACCAGTCTTTGGTAAAAAATAGATCACTGTGAATGCAAATATTTGGTATGTTACATGTGAGTTGAAATTAGATTCACTCTTAATGGCTCTACACCCAGGAAGAAGCTTATACTTACAAGAAAATAACCTTCAAAAAATGTCTATGTCTCTCTAAGAGAAATGGGACCATTTGCCCATAAATACACCTATTATCCCTATTTAAAAATAAATACCCTAAATATTGCCTGCCAGAACTCAAATCCTATCATTAGCAAGCAACCCTTGTAAAGAGGCATTTCATTAAATTAATACATGTGAGAAGGCATTAGGCATGTACTATACTTTAGGGAAGAAAAAAATACATAAATAAATGTGATGTTTTGCATCACATGTTGTATATTCCAACATTTTTCCCAATATGAAATTAACTTTTACCACTTGGCTGATGAAAAACTGGACCTAAGTAAATATGGCTAGACCCTGAACACTTGTGCTCAGCACACGGGTGGCAAAACCAGAAACAAAACAAAACAAAACAAATAGTGGCTGCTTGAGTTTTAAAGAAAGATGGCATATTGAGTAAATCAGGAAAATGATTTAAAACAAAATGAAAGTATAAATAATAATTAAACCTAATGTTGTAAGGAAATAGATAATTGGCTATAAACAGAAGGTTTACCATTTTGAAAAAAATAAAAATACGATCAAGGATCAATGAACTCTTTATCTGAATGTCCATTTGCAAGCATTTGTCAACCACATTGACTTTTTATTGTAACTTTTCCCTCATTTTTTCCTGTCAGTGGATGGTGACTTTCAACATAAAATTTCAAGTTTTATTCTGGTAAATATTTTTTTGTTGTTGCTAACAGATCTTTGATAATTTACGTCCCTCATATTGCTTTTTTTTTCCTTTATGAGACTCATATTAGCTAGACTGTGGACCTCATGTACCAACTCTCTAATTTTCTTATGTTTCCTCTGTTAATACTGATCATTTAAATTTTTTGTTCTACTCTCTGATACTTGTCTCAAAGTTATTTTTTCACCCTACTATTTATTTTCAAGAAGTGTGACTCTCTTATTTTTATTTGCAAAAACTATTTTTCTCTATTTCTTATTTCTTACACCCTGTTCTTGTGTATAGATTCAATATTTTATATCCTCTTATTAAATTTAAATTTATAAATTATTTTTTTTGTTTTCTTTTAAAAATTTATTTATTTTTGGCTGCATTGGGTCTTTGTTGCTGTGCTCGGGCTCTCTCTAGCTGCGGTGAGCAGGGGCTACTCTTCATTGCGGTGCGTGGGCTTCTCATTGCGGTGGCTTCTCTTGCTGCGGAGCATGGGCTCTAGGCGCACGGGCTTCAGTAGTTGTGGCTTGCGGGCTCAGTAGTTGTGGCTCACGGGCTCTAGAGCACAGGGTCAGTAGCTGTGGCGCACGGGCTTAGTTGCTCTGCGTCATGTGGGATCTTCCTGCACAAGGGATTGAACCCATGTTCCCTGCATTGACAGGCTGATTCTTAACCACTGCGCCACCAGGGAAGCCCAAATGATGTGTTTTAAAAGTTTTACTCTAATTCCTTTATTGTATCTATTTCTACTGACTTATTCTTTTAACAGTTTTTTTTTTTTTGATCTCTATGTTTTAGGTGTTTAAGCTTTCTTCTAATGTCTGACGAAAAGTAACTTTCCATTTATATTTAAGGGTAAAGCATTGAAAAGCTGATTGGAATGTCAATGTTTGTGACAGGGACTTATCAACTGGTGGGTTTCACTTTAACTGGTGTGTCAGGGACTTATCAACTTGTGGGGTTCTGGTGTTTTGTCGGGGACCTCCAAACAATAGGTTCTTTATCTCTCTCTCTCACGCGCGCGCGTGTGAGCATACGCGCTGTGTGTGTGTGTGTGTGTGTGTGTGTGTGTGTGTGTGTGTGTGTGTTTTCCTGGAAAGAATCAAAACCTTTCTTCTCTGCGTTTGCAGGTAGATAGTCCTCGATAACATATGCTTGAGTTGAGAGTCAGAAGGGGACTGAGAGTCTTATTTTATCTGATGCATGAATTTTCCCTTGTCCTTCCTGGTTTCAGTTCATCACCTCTCACCAACCTTCTACTATAGCTGCTCCCACAGCCTGGAGCTCTCTGGTTTGTTGCCTCCACAGAATCTTCTTTCTCTCATTTAGGTAGAGGATATAATATTGGGATCTGGCTGTTTCTTATACGCACCTGCATCTAATTCTCCTGTTTTTACCCTCTTGCTCTATTGTCATCTTCTTTGATATTTCGCGACTCCAACTCCCGAGTCTTTCTGCAGTGCTATGACATGGATTAGATCGATCCTCACTGATAACTTCTCCTGCAAAAGCCTCTAATTAGCATCTGAATTGCCTTTGGTTTCTTTATCCACTGTTTGTGAAATATACTCCTGATTTCTTGCTCATTGTACATTTATGTATCAGTTGTCCATTGCTGTGTAACAAAGGACCCTAGGCCCAGCTGATGAAAACAGCAAACATTGATCATATCTCACGGGTCCTGGGGCTCAGAAATCTGGGAGTGGCTGGGCTGGGTGGTGCTGGCTTGGGGTGTCCCATGAGATTGCTGTTAAGCTTTCATCTGGGGCTGCTGGCATCTGAAAGCTCAAATGGGTTGAACAACCCATCCCAAGTTCACTCACATAGTTGGAGGCAAGCCTCTGTTCCCCGCTGACTATTGGCCAGAAGGTTCAGAGTCTCCCCACCTAAGTCTCTCCGTTTGGCTGTTCACAATAGAATAGACTGTTTCATCAGAGTGAGAGACGGAAGAGAAAGAGAGAGAGGGAAAGACAGACGAGAGAGAGAGAGAGAGAGAGAGAGAGGCAATATTCTTCTAAAACATAATATCCGAGGTGACAGACTTCACGACTTCACTTTTGCCATATGATATTGGTCAAACAGACCAACCTGGGAGTGATCTGGGGAGACTGCACAGATTGTGAAGACCAGGAAGCAGGGATCATTGGAAACGATATTGTAGGCTGGCCTCCTCCATTTATGTCTTTTTTATTCCTTTATTCTTTTTTTAAAAATTAATTAATTTATTTATTTTTTGGCTGCATTGGGTCTTCATTGCTGTGCACAGGCTTTCTCTAGTTGCGGCAAGCGGGGGCTACTCTTCGTTGTGGTGTGTGGGCTTCTCATTGCAGTGGCTTCTCTTTGCTGCAGGGCACAGGCTCTAGGTACATCGGCTCAGTAGTTGTGGCTTGCGGGCTCTAGAGTGCAGGCTCAGTAGTTGTGGCACATGGGTTTAGTTGCTCCGCGGCATGTGGGATCTTCCTGGGCCAGGGATCGAACCCGTGTCCCGTGCACTGGCAGGCAGATTCTGCACGGTGCCACCAGGGAAGTCCCTATTCCTTTACTCTTTTTTTTTTTTTTCTCTTTAAATTTATTTATTTTATTTATTTTTGGCTGCGTTGGGTCTTTGTTGCTGTGCGTGGGCTTTCTCTAGTTGCGGCGAGCAGGCTTCTCATTGCGGTGGCTTCTCCTGTTGCAGAGCATGGGCTCTAGGTGCGCAAGCTTCAGTAGTTGTGGCTCTCAGGCTCAGTAGTTGTGGCTCATGGGCTTAGTTGCTCCATGGCATGTGGGATATTCCCGGACCAGGGCTCGAACCCGTGTCCCCTGCATTGGCAGGTGGATTCCCAACCACTGCGCCACCAGGGACGTCCCTCCTTTACTCTTATTTGTGGAGTTTTGGGAGGAAGAAATGATAAATATGTGGGTTCAACTGATCGTATGTAACCAGAAATATACTGTAGTTTTTCAAAGTGGGACTTATTGAGGGAGATAGATGGAGTTAGGTCATCAGAGGGGGAAAATTGCCACAATATATGGTTTTTAGATCTGGGTCCATCTCCACAATGGAAAAAAAAACAAAAAACAAAACAAAAAAACCTTGAAATACCAAGCAGTCACAAATATAACCAAATTTATTCCATGCCAGTTGAATTACTCATAGAAATCTGACAGTTAGATACACATCCTACCTGCTATTCTGAAACCCTGACTAATACAGATGAAATTCTACCTGCAATTTCTATTAAAAGAATGCTGGGCATTTAAACCGAATTTTCTGTGACTCACTGTTTTCTGCATTTTTTACTTTTTATGTTGTTAAGAAGAAAGCTTTGGCCAGAGGCAATGGTCTGGAATGAGAACCTGATCTACAGATGTTTTTCTCAATGGTATGAAGAGAATATGTTCTTAATAATGCAAAAATTGCAAATTGATTGGGTCAGTCAGCCTTTTTTAAGGTTGGGACTAAGGATAATAGAAGGTATAATATTTGATGAAACCCATTTGTAACCATTTCACTTTCAGCAGTGGGATGGGTAACTCATGTAATAAATGCAAAATCTACATTTGGCTTATATACAGTCTCCACAATGACAATTGTTATGCTGTCAAACTATCAACCCTTACACCTTTAGTTTTCATGCACCACATTTCCATTGATTTTCAGGAACTCAAATCACATTCAACGTGTGTTTCTGGCTGGCAAAATAACTACAATAGTATTTTACAGTGGACAGGTTTTACTATTTTATGCTGCATATGGAGGGATACATTTATAGAAAAAGTAACAGATCAACCTGGTTTTTAGTGAAACCAATTTATATAGTTGTCATGTGAAACTTCGTATTTATTTACAATTTTGATATATGTCATTGCATGATTCTCCCTGGGTCTTCTAAAGCTAAAAACACAGATGTAATTGTATTTGGTCCATTTCCACCAAAAAGTTTATTATTATACTACTGTTCTTAATAATTTAGCAATCCATTCCCTAGCTATATAACATTTTATAGATACAAATACATGATGTATGCACACAGGGATGTTATATCAATATAAATATTGACCTATGTGAAATAGATATAGATACGGTCACAAGCTTATCTAAGTATACAGAGGTTATCTGGATTAATAACTAATGCATTTCTTCCAGGTAATTCCAAATGGCCCTTAGTTGCTCATGACTCACTAATATGATGGCTTAAACAGCCTCAAGAAAGAGGAAAATGTTGCCTAGAATAAAGAAATTCCTTCTCAGTTTTAAATTTCAAAGTATAGTTTTAGCAGTGTCAGTAGGCTGAAAATGCTGATGACTTGCAAGAGTATGGATCTTGAGAGAGCAAAACATCTTTTAGTTACTCTATACACATTAAGGGCTAAAGCTGGTGTTGTCTTTACTGTTCTGTTACTGGCTTTTGTGGCCTTTCACTTTTCAATAGATTTATCAGAAATTGAGATCAAATCTTTGGTGGAAGACTTCAAAATATCCTGAGAAACAGGACCTTCACCATCCCCAAATAATGCCATACGAAGTAGCCCCACCAACACACTGAACTCACTGTTTCCGTTTTAACAAAACTTGAATTAACCTGCAACATTTCTTCTCTTTATTTATCTATCTTACATTTAATCTTTACTGATACATTGTTAAAAGCAAATTAGTTTTGTGGATATTTGGAAATCTGTTGCAACATACTGTCAGAGGGTGATACCTCTTCTAGGCAGGTCCTCACAAGAAGAAAAGATACGCTTTTCACTCCGGTTGTATGCAAAGGTCCCTTTTTTTCACACACTACCGCATGACCCAGCAATCCCACTTCTGGGTGTGTATCCAAAAGAAATGACATCAGGACCGCAAAGAGATACCTGCGCTCCCATGTTCAGTGCAGCATTATTCACAATAGCAAAGACATGGAAACAATTAAAGTGTTCATCGATGAATAATGGATAAAGAAAATGTGGTATACATACACAATGGAATATTACTCAGCCTTTAAAAATAAGGAAATTGTACCATTTCCAACAATATGGATTAACTTGGGGGAGGTTAGGCCAAGTGAAACAAACCAGACAGAGAAAGACAAATCCTGTATGATCTCAATTCTATGTGGGATCTGAAAACATCAAAGTCCCAGAAGCAGAGAGTAGAGCCACGGTTGCCAAGGGCTTGGGAGTGGAGTGAAGGAAGTGGGGAGATGATGGTCAAAGGTCCAAACTTTCAGTTATAAAATGCATAAGTTCTAGAGATCGAATGTACGCCATAGTGACTATAGTTAATAATACTCTACTGTATGCTTGAAATTTGCTAAGACAGTAGATCTTAAGTGTTCTTATCACACACAAAACGGATAACTATAAGAGATAATGAAAGTGTTAATCACCTTGATTGTGGTAATCATTTCACAATGTATACATACATCAAACCATCATGTTGTACACCTTAGATGTACACAATCTTTATTTGTCAATTGTACCTCAATAAAGCTAGAAAGCAAAGGGAGCATCTATTTACAGAGGTGTGGGAAGGGTGTCAGGGGCCACTGAAGGATGCTGAAATGTCCATGGATGGGCAATGCTTCGCAGTGGTTCCCGTCTCCAAGCCTGAAAGGGCAAAGCAAGAGAAGGGCATTGCCTGCACCTGGTAAGACCCATAGCCACAGCAGAGGGGTCACCCCTTAGGAGCTGTGGCCATAGGTAGAGGGACATAGATATCACCAATATTGCAGCCCAGCTGAGAAGAATCAGAGAAACATGCCTGTCTCTCTCTTTCTGCCTTTCTTTTCCTGTCGGCACCGTCCATTGACCAAACCCAACTTGAAACTAAAGATCCAAGGAGCTCAAGTACAGCCATACTGCAAGATCGGTCTCCAGGTGCAGAAAGAGAGATAAGGGCAGAGACTGGAATCTAGTTGCAGAGGGAATAAACAGCACAGTAACTGGATTCAGGGTGTGGAAATTTTCTTCCTATTTTAAGCGTAAGAGCAACTGAGACAGAATAGCTCATTCACAAACCAGAAATAGACGATTCATTGAATAATTTCTAGGACATGACTGCATCCACGCTGAGTGGGGTGTGCTACTTGGCATTTTGTTCTGTGGCCTTTTAATGGATGGGTGTATCTCAGAAGATTTGTATAAATTGCCTTTGGTCTGGGTGGTCAATGAAACATCAAACCAAAGGTTCACACAACTCATCATATTAGTTTCTGGAAAATGGACAGATTTTAAAATTATGCTCATTCAGACAAAGGTTCAAATGTTTTTGCTTGATTTGCCAGTGTGTCTACAAAGACGCAAAAGTGTTAACAGAATCTCTATATTATCCCATTCCCCTTCCAACTATTTAACTAGCATTTACAAGTAAGTGGAAGCATCATATTTGAATACAAGCATTTATCAGAATGTATATTTTTATTTATTCACCTTTGCGCTTCTATAGTCTTCTATGGGGTAATTTTAATATCATCAGAAAAATTAAAGAATTATTCAATCTCATTTAGTATAAGCCACATTTAAAGAATATAGATTACATGTATTTGTGTGTCTTACTGATGACTGGTCAGTTTTATTGCCTAAATAGGTGAAGGAAAAAATTAATAGCTTAAAAAGACAAACTAAAAGCAAATTAATTTAATTTTCTGCTTGGTTTCCTGAATGATATAATGTCTCCAATACCTTTTAGGACAGTCCTTTTGTTAAAAAAAAACTTGGGGTACCCAAGTTACATAAAGATAGTGGTTAGATAGCAGAAAGCAATTATAGGTTAAGTATGTCAACCCATTATTTCACAAATATGTTACAGGGTCTGCTTTAACTTCTCTTTAGAAACAGGTCTAATATCTTTCTAATAGATCAAGCCATGTTATAGCAAATGTTTATATCGCTGATACTTGGAGGTATATGATTTGAGCCATACAAAGTTTTAATGTATGTAATAACAAAATTGGTTATATAATTAGGTGCCAATATAATTTTATCATTCCCCCCAAATTTTTCTGAGCTGTTTGGTAGCTAAATTATCAGAATATTGAGCTACCTGGTGGCATTCGGTTGTAAGTCCCTGGAATTCTGGATCATTCCTTTCATTTTTACTTCAAAATTCCCCATTAAGTCCTAGAATGCTAATTTGTATCCACAGCTAGAGATAAAGCATCCCAAATCCTCATGTTATTCAAACTTTCTGTGCCACAGTTTAAATAGTAAGAGATGATGCCTGCATGAGTCACTTGTATGTGTCTACTAGTGATTTTTCTCCCATGATTTCAATCATTTTAACATCTTTTTTGTGTGTGAAATAGCTAACTCAACACTGATTCTGTACTAAAATATACTATCTATGACAGTTTTGAAAAATATATGAATTCCACAGAGATTTGTTTAAAATCCTATAAAAATAATTGCCTCTTATTAAAAACATTGAAGGAGTTTGACTGTTTGGGCAGAGATGAAGTAAGGGAGCTGAAATTCTATAATAGGATGAGGATTCAATAAAATGTTATCTCAAACTAACAGACTCTGGCAACTTTTCTTTTCTTTCTGCAAATTCCGTCTGTGGCAGTACTGCAATTAGGCTAAATAGGTGTCCTTTGCAATAATGGTCATGATGGTACCATGACAGATGGCATGCCACTGGGACCAGGGCACTGTCTGGGAAGGAGCATGAAATTTCAACTCTGTCTCCCTTTGTCTACTAAGGCTAAGTTCTCAGTAGTCTTTATTTTCCTTCTTCTTCTTTTTTTTTTTAAACATATGCCACAGTCATCTAGGTCAGGGGTTGGCAAACCTTTTCGGTAAAGCACCAGACAGTAAATATTTTTGGCTTTGTGGCCACATGGTCCCTGCTGCATCTACTTTGCTCTGCTGTTGCAGAGTGAAAGCCACCATAGACAATCCATAAATGAATGAGCCTAGCTGGTTTTCAATAAAACTTTATTTACAAAAACAGGAAAAGGATCAAAATGGCTTGGAGTCTGTAGTTTGCCAGTTCCTGGTACCACATCACCCTTATCCAAAGTGTTGAGAATACAGAGAACTAGCTTTTTCATGGAGGTAAAACCGCTCTTAACTGTCTTTGAAAACTAAAGTAGTAGATTATGATTACATGGAAGCATATAAGCTCTTAGGAAGAGGTCTTAAAATGTTCTTCAATTAGCATCTGTGTAGTGGAAGAAACTTTAGAAAAGCTTTCTCGCTGTATCCATGTGTGCTACTGCTAAGCTTTGCCAACATCTTACACGTTTTGAACATCCCCTAGTGGTTTCTGGGTATCTTGCGTCTTAATCATCTCCTCTTATATTGCATTATTTTTGATCCAGTCCCAAATCTCCATCCTGTTTACAATTATAGCAAAACAAGAAGACACTTTAATTTAGGAAATTGTTAGGGTTTTGTATTTGGCCTTCACAGAGATGAACAAGAGTTTGCAACAATGCAAGTTTATGGTGTCTTAATATGAAAAGTAATTAACTCCTATGCTAGGCTTACTCTTTTCTGACATGTCTATGTCTCATGTATTTGAAAAGAAAATGGAAATTAAAAGTTCCATTCCAGAACAACAAATTGTATCATCTTGGGCCGTCTGCTGAGTGTGTCTGAAACATGATGCTCTTATCTGTGAGATGGGGCTAATAAGTTACTTTTACGAAGTGGAAGTGAATTTCACATGTAAAGAGCTTAGAAACGTTATTTGTGTGCAGTAGGTTAAATAAGTAGTTGCTAATATATTTAACTGGCTAAAGAAAAGACTGCTGTATCATCGATGACATCATCATGTGACATCATTCTGTTTCATGATTAAAAAATGTAAAGGAAGAAATGTATGGCATTATGCCCCTAGAGAATAGAATTCAATAGAAGTTATGTCACTATCAATCATGAGCAAAATTGGAGACACAAATGAGGGGTAAAACTTTTAACTTCTGAATTGCTGGTAGGTAGGTGGTTCATGATAGGACATATTATGGGGAAAGATGTTATAAGCCTTTCTTTGACTAACATGTCTATTAACTCACACCGTCACCGGAAATAAAGGCTTTGCATATTGCGACACAAGTTTTCTCCTAGTAGACAGTTATTCACTTATAGAAACACCTTCATCGGCTTGTTCGAGAACTCCTCCCCACCAGCATCCGCAGAAATAAACAGAGGCAAGTGACTCATTGCATTTCTCAGCATGGTGTGTGAATCACTGCTTACCCTCTTCACTGCAGTGGATGCGGCACAGTGACAATTTGGATGAAAGTTTGGGCAGTGGCTGTTTGTGCCACCGAGTGTCTCATTCACATTTTTGACAAGGAATTTCCTTCAGGGTTACTGGTTGTTTTGTCCTAATGCATTGCAGTTTACCTTTTTTGGCATTTATGTTTTGTAGGTAATTTTGAGCTGGAGAGTCTTGAAACCATTTGACGGTGGTAGAAAATTGCTCGGAGCACTATGAAAATATCATTGAGACCATGTGGTTTTTTTTAAAACTCTTTTGCACTATACTCTGTTTCCCAATTATTTCCAGCTGTGTCTAGCCACTAAGCGTACCTTCACAGCCTGACTTAAAAAAAAAAAATAGTTGTGAAGTGTCATTATTCATTTATTTGTTCAAGTGAGTGTCAAATGTCGGGTAGAGGTGGATTCAGTTCTACACAGGGTTATTGCCACTCCTTATCCTGGAACTGCATGCCTCCCTGTTTTTCCTGATTTTATATTTCAGGCAAGAGTAGGAAGTGAAAATAGGAAGAAGTCTTCATTCTTACCCCATTCATGTATTCTTTGCAAATACAGATAGGAATGTAATTTCACTTAGACTACCTGTGAGAAAAAGGATGCTTTGTAAAAATGAAAATCCATAATTAAATAAAGTATATTAACCTCCAGTTGGGATCCTTACTTTTCTGAGTCATTAACAGCATTGATTTGCCAAGGAGTCATATAATGGATGTACTGCCTACCTGACGTACTTAACATAAATTTGTTAATCAGTAATTTGTGTTGTTTGCCATTCTATCTACTTTCTTTAAAAGTATTCTAAAACGTAGACATCTATTTCACAGCGCTTTGCATCCTTTTCCCCTCCATATTGGAACTGGCCAAACGTAACCTTCATTCAATCAAATTCTGATACAGGGAACCTTCTCCAGGACACTGATGAAATGTACAAGTATCAAGAATACAGCATGGTTACCTATTCCCGGGGTTGATATTGAGACTATTTAAGAACTGGTAGAGCATGGGCAATAGCCAATCGGAAGCAGATGCTCTGTCCAATCAGAATGGACACCAGCCACAAACACCAGCCCAGCCGAACAGGTGCTCCCCAGCTGTCAGGCAGCCTGGCCCATTCCCATGGGAGGTCTGCAGCTGCTTTCAGTCCAAGGAGATTAGCAAGGGACAGAAAATACGTAGTAATGTACAGTAAGTCCCCTACATACGAGTTCCGTCCTGAGAGCACGTTCATAAGCCAATTTGTTTGTAAGTCCAACAAAGTTAGCCTAGGTACCCAACTAGCACAATCGGCTATATAGTACTGTACTGTAATGGGTTTATAATACTTTTCACACAAATAATACATAAAAAACAAACACAAAAAATAAAATATTTTTCATCTTACAGTACAGTACCTTGAAAAGTACAGCAGTACAGTACAACAGCTGGCATACAGGGGCTGGCATCCAGTGAAGAGGCAAGAAGAGGTACTGACTGGAGGAGGGAGAGGAGGTGGGAGATGGTAGAGCTGAAGGATCGTCAGCAACAGGAGACGGAGGGCAAGCTGCAATTTCACTCACGCCTGACGTTGATGGCATGCTCGTTCGCATCTTTGAAAGTTTGCAACTTGAAGGTTCGTGTGTAGGGGACTTACTGTATCTTCTCTGGGACCTGATTTTGTCAACATCTCTTTATACTTCATTTAGTCCTATTTTAACTATAGATGTGAAGGCATTCCCATAGAACCAAGACCCTTTAATGTCCTAATTCTAAGGAGAATTTGAGTCATAAATTGATGCTGTGTCGTATCCCAAGGGAAAAAGATGCTCCCTATTCTCAACATGGAACAGGTTCTGATATTTAGAGGCAGAATGGGGGGATCTTTAAAATGATCAGCTTCACTTGGAATTAGGTCTTCAAGGTGACTTCATCACTTTGTTTAAAGCTGGTTTCAAAAACAACACAAACCTATAAAATCTAAAGGTTAAAAATGCATCCTGAAGAGAACCACAGACCTTCTTAAAATTATCTATGCTTCTGCTCCCCTCTGTTAGTGAAAATATCAATAATAGAGGCCTATCCACATTAAGTAATGGCCCACATTAAGTACGTGAGTACATGCACACACGGTATTTATTTTTATACACATACGAGTGAAGCCTACACATAATTCTGTATGTTATTTCTCTAAATTTAGTTTCAGTTCTAACAGACAATTCTATATGGTGCAGAAAATAACATTCATCCCTGATGATAAATTTAGTAACCAAAAGTTGGCAGAATATTAATAGATGCTAGAAGTCATTGCTCTCTGGCAACCACTAAAAACATGTTCTCTATTATAAACACTTGAAAAAGGTTTAAATTTGGTAGATTATTTATAAAATGAGAGCTTTCCAGACATTCCTCTCTGACATTCTAGGAGAATGGTCATGTCTTCCATCTTCTGTATCCTTAGAGATGTATAATGTGCTATAAGCATGTCTCTTAAATGCCAGATATGCCAGGAAAGTGTAAGTACATCTTTCTAGTTGGGCATTCCACAAATCGTAGTCAAATGACCCATTCATTCATTCTTTTGCTTATTCATCTTACAAATTTTACTCAGTGTTGGCACTGAGTCAGAGGATCCTGATGCTACTTGGTTAAAGACAAACTCACCCCTGTCTTCTAGAAGCATATACTCTAGAGGTAAAGGCAAAACTAGTGTAAATAAAAATGAATATACATGGAAATGTATGCTATGATTGCAATAAGAAGAGGATGCTATGTGAGTACAAAGAAAGAGAAGCTTAAGTGTTTTAGGGTGGCCAGGAGGACAGTCGTTTTCACCTAAGGAGGTCATTCTGAGACAGCAAAAATAGCCAAGCCATCAGGTGAGTGAGCCCTGCTATGTAACTCAAGTTGACGTAATTTAATCTTTTATTATACTTTAAAAATAAAGCTTTTCTGATATAGTTATATATATATATATAAAGAAGAATAGGATTTAATTTACAAAAAATTAGCTTTGAATCCAGGGATACATTTTTTTCCCCTTACACAGGGGAACAGTTGATTAGGGTTTAAATCAAAGAGCCCATAGAATATCAGTCAGTAAGGCAGGACCAGAGCAAACTTGTGAAGTCCACGGATTGTGTCCTTGACTTACATGCCTTCAAATATCCCCTCCTAACTTCTCAAGGCCTCCATCTCTTTGCCACTCCCATCTTAGTCTTAAAGATGCAAATTCAATCTATCCAGCTTTTTCCCTTTATATTTAATTCACATGAAAATATACTCCAGGGAAAGCTTTCATGTTTACCATTCCAACATTTTCATAAGGATTCATGGGAATGTTATTTCTAATCCTGGAATTCCAGGTGCTAAGAGCTTGGCTTTTAAGGAAAGAAATAAGATAATGAATAGTTATGATAGTTTATACACGCACACATAAACTACTCTGTTACATAATATGTATACATAGTCTATAACACACCCATATATATGACTTATTATAATACAAAGTTGCTGTTTTAGCATTACAACCCAGAACTTACATCATGCAAAGGGCTTTGAAAGCGATCACGTTTTTTCACATAGAAAATGTCCATTTATTCCATTTTATTTCAGAGCTCCCAACTGTTTAAAAGAAAATTAAACATAGCAAAAATTGCTGTCAAATACTCCAGAGGGGCCTCTGATTCTTTTCTCTTTTGGTTATGCTGCACAATTTCAACAAGCACTTTTCAGAAAATGGGCAGAGCGGAAACTTTGAACTCGGTGGAAGACAGACACAGAATGTCTCAAGCACTCTAATTGTTTTTCTGGGAAATTTAGTAATTATATAGAAGTTCTGTTTATTTTAATGGCTTCTTATCACCACATGCAACTCACTTAATGACCACATTTTCTCAAGGGACGTCCATGACATCATTGAGTAGCCCCAGTGTTTCCTGATACTTTAAAATTCTGTCCCAGCCAATTTTCAGCATTGCTGAGGACTGTGAGATTCCTGGGGAGGTCTCACAAAGCTCCCTTATCTACATGCATGAAGATATATGTACATATAGATACACAATATGTAGCATTGAAAAATACATCATACAAAGTATAATATAAAACATTATGTTTTATATATATAGTTATAGTTTGCAAGGCAATGGTGCAGGGGGTGACGGCTGGGCTTGTTTGAAATCACTGTAGGATCTAGAAAGCCTGAGTGGTTGCTTCTCCAGAGCGGCTGAAGGGAATAAAGAATGTGCCTGTAAAAATGACATTAAGGGGCTTCCCTGGTGGCGCAGTGGTTGAGAGTCTGCCTGCCAATGCAGGGGACACGGGTTTGAGCCCTGGTCTGGGAGGATCCCACGTGCTGTGGAGCGACTGGGCCCGTGAGCCACAATTACTGAGCTTGCGCATCTGGAGCCTGTGCTCCGCAATAAGAGAGGCCGCGATAGTGAGAGGCCCGCGCACCGCGATGAAGAGTGGCACCCGCTTGCCACAACTGGAGAAAGCCCTCGCACAGAAATGAAGACCCAACACAGCCATAAATAAATTAAAAAAAAAAAAAAAAAATGACATTAAGCCATAGACTTTGCACTGTGCCCAGCAAAAGTTTGGCGTGCAACAAGAGTCTACTATAATTCGAGAAGATACACGCACCCTTATGCTCATAGCAGCACTATTCACAATAGCCAAGACATGGAAGCAACCTCGATGTCCATCGACAGATGAATGGATAAAGAAGATGTGATACGTATATCCAATGGAATATTAATTAGCCCTAAAAAAGAATGAAATAATGCCATTTGCAGCAACGTGGATGGACCTAGACATTATCATGCTAAGTGAAGTAAGTCAGACAGACAAAGACAAATATCATATGATATCACTTATATGTGGAATCTAAAAAAAAATGATACAAATGAACTTATTTACAAAACAGAAACAGACTCACAGACTTCGAAAATGAACCTATGGTCACCAAAGGTGGGGGGGGGGATAAATTAGGAGTTTGGGATTAACATATACACACTAATATATATAAACTAGATAATAGACAGTCAACAAGGACCTACTGTATAGCACAGGGAACTCTACTCAATATTCTGTAATAACCTATATGGGAAAAGAATGTGAAAAAAGAATTGATATATGTAGATATGTAACTGAATCACTTTGCTGTACCCCTGAAACTGACACAACATTGTACATTAACTATACTCCAACATAAAATAAAAATTAAATTTAAAAAGAGTCTCTCTAGTGAATGAATGAATGGTGAAGGAAGGATTGAATAAACTAGTCACTGAATCTATGAATGAATGCCTGAGTAGATGTTGATTTATCAGATTATCAACGTGGGGAAGATACACAAATAGTCTCCGAATCTTAGCAAGTGCCCTGCGTCAGGACTTTTCTAAATAATGATTTGTCATCCTTCTCTGGAGGCATTTTCACCAGCTATTTCTGCCATTCAAAGTTTGATCCCAAGAGAATGATATCTGTTACGATAGACTCTTAGGATGAGGACCGTTGGATGAGAGGGATGTGGAGGCACAGGGAATGGAGAAACATTTTCACTACATTTAAATCACAGTATACATTTGGCCGCTTATTCCTCAACTTTGAAAGAACACCACTAGATTCCCTTTAAGTAGATGAAAACTGCTCTGTGAAAAAGCAGAAATCAAACCCCTGTCCACCAGAGATGTCCATTTCTCTGCGGCTCTTCACGGGGCTTTTACCTTCCTACCTGCCTGCCCACGTGCACTTTTCCTAAAATGAGGAGATGATGAATCCAAGATCCCATCCAGAAGCAACCTGGGCTGGGGGTTCGGGCTGAGAGGTCCTTTGAGGTGGCGACTGTGGAACTTTGACCCTGGGCACAATGTACAGCCCAGACTTAGTGATTTTCTCATTTCCACTGAAAGCGCTGGCCCGCCTGTGATGGGAATATCAAGTGTTACCAGGGCTGCTGCAGCTGTGACCCATTATTTCCAGTGGCAGTGGAAATCCATTGAGAGATCTCCCGGGAGACTGTGCAAAATGCGGTGGTGGGTTGAATATTAACCCTTGCCACCCGCTGTAGCTAAGACTTCCGGCAAAGACCAAATTTTACTGGTCAGCAGCTGCCAACTTTCAGAAAAAAAACAGACTTCATCGCAGGCTAACTCGATTCTGAGATGGAAAACGAGGGCCTTCTAATGCAACGCTAGGCCCCTTGGAAGCCTTTTGTCTGCCTTTGACAGTTTCACACCCCACTGTGTCTGTTTCATAGGGGTCTACAAAGCTTTCTAGGCGAGGAAAGCCTCTGATGAGGAATTCAGCGCAACTCTGACCCACCAAGTGCCTTTTTCTTTTACAGTTCAATAGGCACCTTAAAAAAAAAAAAAAAAAAAAAAAAAAAAGGAAAGAAAAAGACTATATTACATTACCAGGCACACTTACATTTTATTTCTATAGCTGTTTTTTTTCTTTTTTGCCCTTACTTAATTTGAAATGTCTCTATTCTTTTGTTTTATTTATTTTTAGAGAAATTGGCATCCTAGACCCCTGTTTAGAGTTTTCTCTTTAAGGGGAACATTTGTAAAGGGAATGATGAAGTCCTGAAAAACACACAGAAATAACAAATGGAAGAATGAGTCTGCTTCAGACTCTTCACGAGGCTAAATCATTTCAGGCTTTTGATGCTCTCGTAGTTCTATGAATTTGTATGTCAGGTCAGTATGTTGGTCAAAGGCTACATAGTTCCATTTTGACATAATTTCTGCAATTAACTACTAGCCATTGTCTTTATGATTTGAAAAGTGAGCTTAAAGCAGGGGTTCCCAACTTTGGCACTATGACATTTGGGGCTGGATAATTCTGTGTTATACAGGGGATCGTCCTGTTTATTGTAGGATGTTTTGCAGCATCCTTGGTCTCTACCCACTAGATGCCAGAAGCACCCCTTCCCCCAGGTGTGACGACCAAAAACATCTCCAGACATTGCCAACTGTCACTTGGGAGTAAAACCATCCCAGGTTGAGCACCAGTGGTTTAGGAGAACTGGTTTGAGGGAAAGAGCATAGCACATTTCTTTTAAAAATCTAGGAACAACATCCTTAGAGCCTAAGATATTCTACGCTCGGGATCTAAATCCCTCGTCACAGATCCCTAATTGTTCTGATTCCTGCCCAGTCTTCACTCTGTTCTTGTTCTCCCTTTTGGTGGACTTCAGAGAGAAACAACCTCAGCCCCTTTCCTTACCTATTGACTGTTGAAATCTTCAGGTGGTCCCCAGCTTGGCTTTTCATTTTCATTTAGAATTAATACCTTCCACACTGTAACTTAGCTCCCAGCTGCAGGTTAACTCTATTGCAGACTCATACCCGCGCGTGCTCTGCTGTCCTGAGAAGCACCAGGTGGGAGCAGATGAAGAGCACTGATTACCCAGGAGTCACCAATAAGTTGCTACCCCGTCCTCACAGGACAGAAACAGATGAGGCCATTCCAAGCATCTGGTATACCCTGCAATCAGCAGCAAGAGAGCTTGTCCCTATCCTTGTCAATCAGTAAAGCGTTCTCATACGCTGACTTAATTCTTATTTTGGGGAAAGCTCATCTTGGTTCCACCCCACCGTCCGTCTCTACAGGTCGATTGCCCTTCAAGCCGCAGTTACTCCTACCAGCAAGCACTGTTTCTACCCAGTTTTAGATTTAGCTTGCTCTGGGACTAGAGTTCCTCAAAACTGCTTTCTCAAAGATCCTGTATTCCCACAAGAACATAACATTGTTAAACAGCAATTTCAGCTGAAAGTTAACAAGGTTTTAAGGTAGTTAAAAAACTGTGAAAGCCTGACTCCCAGTGTGAAATACAAAACCTGTGAAATTCAAATATGCAGGAACGCTTTCATTTACTCAGAGCTATGATTAAGGCTGAAAATGTTTTCTTTGTTTAAAAAAGAAATCCATAGGCCAGAGTGTAAAGAAATGTAGGATTCTAAAAGTTGTTATTTACTTTTTCTCAGACTAATCATGAGCTGAAAATAGTTCAATGTATATATAGTCGGGTGTTTTCATTTGTATGCTCTCTCTATATACTCTTTGTATTTTCTCTCTCTCTAGATAGATAGATAGATAGATATGCACATATACGTGTGTATATATGCATGTATATTATACTTATCTATGATGTATTTATATATGAAGTGTAGTTTAGGCAATCATTTAGAAACACAAATGAAAAGACTTCAGTAGGCTAAACAAACATATCATCTGGTGGTGGAGTGAGCTGAGTATACATCAAAAACCAGGATTCAGTTCTCCACTGGCTATGGGACAGTGGTCTAGTAACTTTACCAATATTGTATCAGTGTTTCGGCCAATTCTAAGTTTTCTCTCATATAATGTTAGAATACGAATGCCATAATATCTCTACCTACTCCAAAAATCATAAAAAGGCCTTTTAAAACTACAAGGTATATAAAATATATAGAAATAGATATTTATATAGATATATACCTAGATACACTAAGTGTTTACAAAGTTTGTAAGGGCAACTACTATTTGAAATGAATTCTGTACTCATTCTGTATGTGTGTCAAATATACAGTTAGTTTACAAACGGTGAAAAAGTTTTTTATATCAATGTGTTAAAATGAATCCACATACAGCTGTTTGGAAACTAGGATTTAAGGGGTGTAGGGTAAGGTGGAAAACAAGAAGACTTTTCCTTAATATTAGCTGCTCCCAGCTTTGTAAGATTTTTAAGTTTTGTGTACCTAGCATTTTAATTTAATTACTAAAAGTATGATTCTGAATGATATAATGAAGTATCCAGTTTATCATTTGAGTTTTGTAGAGTAGGAGAAAAAAATACCCGAAAATATTTTTCGGTACATGAATGTTGAATATTGATAAAAATGGTATTTGTTCTATGTTACCTTAACAAAAGGATCAACAGAGTTTTATTATACACAAAAGCATTCATCTGTAAAATTTAGTTTTTAATACATATTGCTTTATAAAGTGAGAGGCACAAACTTTTCCTTATTCTTGTTGTTAAAATATAGTCATCAAAACATTTATCTCATCCCTAAAAACCTACAGTCAAGTCAATATTCTTCTTTATCTTTCATAGCACCGTGATTGCAGTTACTGTTTATTTAGACTTGTGAGGATAGACTTGTGAGGAATCTAATTTAAAAGACAACAGAACTTTCAACTCCAAAGACTTGGAATTAATATCATAGAATTCTTTTGACTTGGAATCAATTTTCAATTCCTGGACTATACAAAAGCATCAGATAAATCACTGATCTACAAGGAAAAAGTAAATGAATTATGGTAAATCTACATAATGTAATAGTTCATAGCCTTTTTTCTTTTTTCTTTTTTTTTGGCCATGCTGCCACTTGCAGAATCTTAGTTCCCTGACCAGGGATGGAACCTGGGCCCTCGGCAGTGAAAGTGCAGAGTCCTAACCATGGGACCACCAGGGAATTCCCAGTTCATAGCCATTTAAAATCAGAGAGTGATTCAACAAGGTCCTACTGTATAGCGCACGGAACTATATTAATTATCTTGTAATAACCTATAATGGAAAAGAATCTGAGAAAGAATGGATATATGTATATGTATAACTGAATCACTTTGCTGTACACCTGAAACTAACACAACATTGTAAGTCAACTATACGTCAATAAAAAAAGTCAAATACTTCAAAAAAATCATATATTGATAACCTAAAGACCTGAGAAAGTCTTCAAAGCATGTTAGGCAAATTACAAAAT
The DNA here is from genome assembly GCF_028023285.1 of Balaenoptera ricei. Classification (NCBI taxonomy): domain Eukaryota; kingdom Metazoa; phylum Chordata; class Mammalia; order Artiodactyla; family Balaenopteridae; genus Balaenoptera; species Balaenoptera ricei. Next base: position 3,733,820 of record NC_082658.1, on the reverse strand, counting down.
TCTATAACTGGTATAATCCAATGTTATTAAATATATTTGTATATATATGTATACACACAATGTTACTAAATATAATGTATATATACATATACACACAAATATTAAATATACGTGTATATATATGTATATACACATGCTATATGTGAAATATATATTGATAATGTGTGAAAGATATATATTGACATACATGAACTATATATATAGTTCATGTGCACATATATGGAAAAAAATTATCGCTCATAGTATATATCTGAGAGGTAGAAGTAAGGGTCATTTTAAATTTATTTTACATCAGTATTTATATTTTCTAAATGCTCTGCAATCAATGATTATATTTTACAATGAGAAAAAGATGTTTTAAATAAAATACTCTAATCTTAAAAATTATGAAGAAAAGATTTAATTAGAACATAAGAAAAACCCGGATTTGAGGTGTCAATCCTAGAACAGATTGAATATGAAAGTAATATATATTTTTCTGCCTCCAAGTGTGTTTTGAAGAGTTTAAGTGAAAACTCAATTTGAAAACAAATAAAAAAGGACACACAAACACAGACACACACAAAAGAATTCTGGCAAATTAAGGGAATAAAGAGGAGAAAATATTAAAATGCTTCTTAAAATCAGATGTTTTGGTATATAATGTTTTCCCAAAGAGTTTAATTTCTTTTATAGATGTTCAAGTCAGGACAAAAAGGTTTCATTTTCTACTATAATGGATGTATTTTATTCAAAGATCAAGGACTTTAAGGTATATGGAGAATCAGACATGTAAAATTATTATTTCTATATCTATTTAGGTGATGTAAAATGTTCACAGTTTTACACGCACTTCACTGGCAAAAATCACTAGATCTTTTCCGTTTTTCAAAGTTGTTTAAATATTACATAAAAACATACAAACTCTTTGAAAAATATTGATAAAAAACAGTCCAATGACATTTCTTCGAGTTATAGACATAATGAACACAAATTGTCTCATTTGAAAGGCTTTTGTTTGCTAACTAGCTTTTTGTTTAAGTGTAATTTTTATAGGATTAATGTTTGGGGGTTAAGTTGCAGACTCTATGGGAATATTGCCCTTACTAGTCTCTGATTTTTTTTTTTTTTAATCATTAATGAATCCAAAATGTAGACGTGGGGAGGAGGGGCCACATATGGTGTCAATACACTTTAATTAAGTGCAATAATTCCCCTTTTCCTGAGGTAGCTGTGTTAAGACAGATTTCTCTTCAGAGATTTACATTCTGGGGATCTAGGTTTCAGCATCGCAATCACGTTCATCTGTGGAATTCCACTGCCCTCTGTTGGATTACTGTGAAAGTTCAGATGGATTCCCATCTCAGATCAGAAATGCGGGGTTCAGTTTCTTAGTTTTTGGTATTTTCAGCTCTTAATATAAATCTTCTGAGCATAAGATATTTTTTTTTAAATTGTGGAGTTAAAAAAAGGCTGATTAACTTCCTAACAGGCAAACTTCATTCAAAAACGTATCTTTATATCTTGAAAATCAATCAGCTTAGACTTTTATCTATTTACATGTAAATAATATTTATAAAAGGGTTTACCTCCTAAGTCAGAATGAAAGCCCTTTTTCAAAAATGTCTCTGAGATATGGTAATGTCATTTTCTTTCTTTCTTAGGAGCCAAATAGAAAATATGACATTGTAGGAAAACTAATTATAATACCACAGTATTATTATATTTTAATTTTTTATCTAGAAGGGAGACTGAACTCTTTGGAAAATGAAAAGTCATTAAAATCTGCGATTTATTTTTGAGTGGGTTCCAATGATAAATTTCCCAACATTGACCCTTGTTTCATTGAGGAACTTCAGAGACGGATGCCTTTGATCTGAGGGGCAGATGGTGGTCTGCATGCTTCTAGCACAAATCTTCCACAAATATACAACAAGAAGTGACCTGGAAAAGTCACCTCAGAGAGGAGGAAAGAAATGACCAGAGGCAGACTCAAAAGGGCTCAAAGCTATCTGGCTGGAAGTATTGTTACTGATTGGATGTCAGCTTTTAATTCGTTGGATGGTGTTTTCAGCCAAAATTTGAAAATCTCTCCTCCCTTTTCAACATCTGGTTTAGCCATTCCTTGAGAGACAAAACAGCCCTTTCTCTCTCATCCCATCTATTAAAAAGTACCTAGGTCCTGAGACAGAAATGGATGACCATGTCAGAACTGAATAGTTCTACTCCAGAATTCTGCTAGAAATAAGTCCTAATGTCCTCAAACCAAAATATTACAGTAGGACAATCTTCGACAGAGCAATTGATGGGAAATTAGCTTGGTTTCCTGTTCTATCCCATGAAGTCATTTGTCACATCAAAATACATGAAATATTATGATCAGTTCAATTTATTTCTTTATTTAAAGAACAAAATAATAATTTAAGCCCCCATATTTGATCCCGTCATGGCTGCTAAATATTTTAATTTATAATAAATTGTTTTTAACTGTTTTTCCATAAGGTATTTTCAAACAGTATTTACCACGTTAAATATACAAGGAGATCTGAGCTTGGATTTATTCATAATGCTTAAATGTTGCAATATAAGTGTAAGTATTTATGATGACACTTGTATTTTAATTATAAAGAATTCTTTAAAAGCTTAGTCATTGTATGCCTCTTATCAGTGCAAAATTTCCTAAAATAATCAAAGCTTTTTCAATAATATGAAATCTTGGTCTGAAAACCTAGTTTCACATCTATTTTTTTCTTTTTCAGTCCGCCATTTAACTGAAATACAACAAAGAAGAAAAAAATGAGAATAGCAAAAATATATTTATGTGTGTAAGTTGTTAGTTATCTGTCATATGATCAATGTTCACTCGTACCTCTCTCATTTACCATACTTGGAGCTAATATACTTGAAGCTACAATATAAGTGTAATTGACATATCATATACAAGTATCATCATTGTCATAGGAAAAGAATACTGATATACTTACTTTAAAAAAAAAGCTAAACACTAAGTTGTGAATTATCATATAGATTACTCTGTGCCTCTACAAGCATATGCCTTTCATATATATGGATAATGATGTCGATATGTATATTGAGACATTGTCAATAATATTACATAAGTTGTAAACATGTCTAACCCTGTGTGTAATTTTAAATATTATTATAGGGATTGACAATTACTCTAAAGGTGATAAAATTGGCTTAAACACAAAAGTATTATTGTTCAAAAATGTGAGATCAGAATTCATTAATATTCTGAAGATATTTTCACAGAGACTCTGAAGTTTACCTAAATCATCTTTGTTTAAAATCAAACTTGCTGTCCAATGGAAAAGCACATTATTTGGTGTCTGTTGTAAAAACAGATAAGGAGAAAACACCTTGATAAAACGTTTCCAAGATCTCTAATAATTATTAAAGAAAGAAGATAAATATTTTTTTCTATAATCTAGAAGTCATCTTTGGGCAAGTGGTTTTCTCCACATCTAACGTAGTGTTCTGTAAACTATCACAGTGTATTCTAACTATACAGTCAAGACTTCACAGGCTGGGGAGGAGCAGAGGTGCCTGCATTCCTGACTTTTCACCACTTTGTAGGCATATGCTTCACATACCGATGAATTCCTAGGAAATTTTGATCAAGTTGCCACTCAGAAGAGTGAGGTTAGAATGTAAGAGTTTTACCTTCTCCTTCTACTTTCTCATTCTCCTATTCTAGAGCTACGTCCAAATATTATCCTATTGCTATAAACTTCATCCTACGTGCTGAAGGCACCTGATAATAACTCATTGTCAACAATACAGCTTATCCCTTCCTTTCAGGAGTTAAAGGGTATAAAAGTAGAGTGCTACTAATTCCTGTAAAAACGGGGACATTTCTGTGCTGTGCTGTCCCTGAAGCTGATTGGGGTCATTTTCTTTCTTGCCCTCTTTGTTCTTAGTTTTGTGAGCACATGAATTCTCAGAATCACAACTACGTTAGTGCTATCTAGATCCATGCTGTTTCCAAGTAAATTTGAACCCAAACAGATAATGAGAACATAATACTAAAAAATCTTTTCCTTCATTTCAGTCAAGACAGATGGTGAATTTTCTAAAGGAACTTTCTGAAACCAAGTCTTTCGAGTCTACTGTATTCCAGACATTGCATCTGGCCCTTTATAGGCATCATCTCACATGATCTTGTTGATAGTTCAGTAAGTTATTATCATTATTTCCATTTCACACATGAAGAAACTGAGGTTTAGATGGAGGAGGTGACTTGCCAAGGAAAACACAGCAGTCTTCAGACATAGCCTTTTCCCACCACAACCATCTCACTGCCCTTATCTTCCTCTATTTTTCCCACTTTCTCACCAAAATCTCTTCTCCCCTCCCACCAAAAAGCCTCACTGAATTATTTTACTAAGCAAAATTTTAGACCTTGAAGAGAACGAATATACCCCTTATACAGATACGAAATACAAATTTAGTAGGAAAAGAGTGAGTTCTTATAAGTAGGATTCCAAGAATGCATTGCCGTCTAGCCAGATTAAACACGAAGCCTTCCAAATTTATGTCTTCACTCGGCCCTGTGTATTGGCATCAACGTCTCTGGACTATAAAGAAGTTATCATGAGTCCTGTCATCTTTCCTAACTCATGACATGTCTACTCTTGTTTCAAAAAAACAAAAACAAAAAAACCTTACGAGCACCATATTCACCTCTATTGCTCTGGCATCCTTAGAAATCTTAACATCACCCTGAATCATTTCTGGATACTGAGTGTAAATGAGTTATGTTTACTACTCCACTTTTTTTTTTTTTTTTTTTTTTTTTTTTTGAGCTGCATTGAACCACTAGTGAAATCATGACACTTTTTGCCAGCTTTTCATAGAGCCCCAGGTGGGGTGGGGCTGTGGACCCAGAAATCTGATGGAAGGTATCTTCTTGTACCTAGAGATTTAGAAACAATTCTTTAGTTTCCTGTTTCTAAGACATCATCTTTTGCTCCTTTCTGCTCCCTGATAAGTTTCTGTTTCCTGACAGAGAAATAAAATTAATCCTCAGTTCAATGGAAGAACAGTGATGGCTGGGGTTTACCAAGTGATCAAGTGCCTTTTATTCAACCCCAAAGACTTCCCTCAGTTCTCTGATGGCCTTCTCCTGAGGCAGAGATGGAGGACAATGCTTTTCCACAGGTCCCTGATTTATACCCTCATGACACATACTATTTAAATAATTAAATCTATATATCATGTAATTGTAACTGCCACAGTAGCAGACTATTATTTTGCAAACTTTAATTTTTAAATTGGTCGTTATTTGAAAGGGCAGGAAACTTTGAGGGCTGATTTCAAACAGCAAATTTATTCAAATTTACAAGAATTTGGGTATAATTCCTCCTAATATTTTCACCTCCATCTTTTTACACAGGACATACTGAAGACCATTGAAAGAATTTTTTAACCTATAAGTTTATTATAAAATATCTTCTTACTGGATAATATCTCAAAAGTACTTATAATTTAACAATACGTTGTACAATTTATAAAACCTTAATTATTTAGGATTCATTTGCCCTAAGTTTTATTCTTTACCAGACAAGGCATTCAAAGTTACCTTTTCTAACATGCAATAGCCCTATTTTATTGTCCTATTGCTTATAAAACTATGTTTCTGTATAAAGAAAATATAAAATTGAAGTAAAAAATATTTTATTCAGCTCATAATTGTAATAAATATTTTTTTTAGGCTCATAATCTAATTTTACTATAAATACTAGTGAAACACATGTGCATTGCTAGTAGAGTTTTTGGGCAAATATATTTTGTGCCTAATATTACTGAATACAAGTTCAGTACTCCAGTTCCAATGCTGACAGACTCTATTGTTTGCTTGGGAGATTTCTTATACATTTATATCACTGGTTATAAATTTATCATTGGTTATATATTAGTCAAGGAAATACGCACAAAGAGAAGAGCAGAATAATCTATCAGTCTTTACAAATAGGAGAGATTATTACTTTCAAAATCTCTCCTATTGTATGGACAATTTATGCTGCATGTTCTACCACTGGTAGCTCAGAAGCAGCATATTTGTGAACAAGACATAGTGAATTATATTAAAGACAAAAACTTTGAGATGCTTTTGTGAACACTCAGGGGAATTCGCAAGACCCTGTCAGCTAACAGGAGCACTACGCCTAATAAAAACTAGCTAACTTATTTCCCCAAGATTGCTAAGCATGCTTTAATATTTATATAGAAATATTTTCAAACAAGGGGATCTCATTTTCTAAATGGTTTCCATGGTTTTATTTTGTTTGTTTTGTATTCTCCTGGCACATGGATTAAATTATCAGAGAGTAGAGGAAATGAAGATGGTAACAATCCAATAATCCTCTTCGGTGAAGAGTATTTAAAATTCAGAAACCATCTACATTTAATTTCTTCTTCATTAGAACCAGGAGAGCAGGGAGATGGGGAAAAGGAGCTGATTTAGAAATGCTGCAGCTCATTCTTAAACATCATGGTATTTTTCTTGAAACAGAAGGTAGTAATCAATGAGAAGTATTCAATGTGGTTCAGCTCCTATAATACTTTCCTGGTGTTAGTCTAACCACTATTGCTTTGCACCTTTTTTTTTTTTTAAACCTCTTTAAGGTCACATCTGTTGGGGCACATAATGGTTTTTAATCACACTTTTCTAAATGACTAGAACACAAGTATGTGAGGGAAGCAGCACTTAAACCCAAGCCTGATCCCTGTTGTAGGATATTTGGGTCGTGATTTTCTGGAGGATTGAATGCAAAATGGCAGAGACCTCTGCTGAACCCACGCCAGTTGATATACAGCTGAACAATCAAATGCAGGCAAACGCCCCCTCTGAATAAGTCTCCATTCCCAAAGGAGGATCACAGAGAAACACACTTTCAATTTTAAGGAAGCAATGAAGGCTAGAATAATATATTATCTTTACAGACCCTTCTCTTCAATTCCAAACACCTCTAATGCACCTCAAATCCACATCAGATCAGTTTGCACCAAATGATAATACGTATTCACAGTACAGTGCTTTATTTTCCCCCAAATTTGAATTAGGTGCTAAAAACAAATTTTTCTTCTTTTTCAACTTATATTTAACTGGAGTCATTGATGATGTGCTACTGATTTTTGCTGTAGAGCTTGGAACAAAATCCTATACCATATGATATACTTATTGCATAGACTATAGATATACTTATATCTAAGTATACCACATCTGCTCTCAGCAGTCACTTACATTTTACACACGTAGACAAAAAGAAAGAACTGATATTTATTTGGAAATCCATTTTTTTCAGTAAGTAACACTGTTTTAGGCAGTAAGGAAACGGCAGCTACAAACAATAAGGACCCTCTTCTCATGGAGCTTCTAATCTCTAAATATTCCATTGGACCAGAAACTGAAAACAAACTAGTTGATTTTGTATGGTGGTAAATGCCACAGAGCAAGTAAGACAGTGATGTGATAGGGAAAGGCTGAAGGAGGCTACTTAGGTTTGTGTTTAAGGAAGATACTTTGAAGAGCTATTTCCACTGAGATCTGGATGACAAAAAGTCAGCTTTGAGCAGATTCGAGGGCAAAAATAAGAACAAATGCTCAAGGGCAGAAACAAGTATGCTAAAGAAACAATACAAAATGGCCAAGGTGGCTGGACTGTAATGGGTAATGGAAAAGGTATTAATCAATGAATTCTAGTGTTTTGTACCGGGTCTTGAAGGCCAGAGTGACGGGCCATCAAATATGGTTGATCACGGCTCTACATACTATTTAACATATTTTGATTGTAGTAATATTTTCTATTTTAATTGAAGACAAACTGAGACACCCCCCCCCCCCCCCACAGGCAAATCTATTCTTGGGTGCTAGTTTATTACATAGCTAAACAAGACAGACCACATTATCTCAAAAAGGCACGAAAATCTCCTTCAATTTATGAAATAGATCACCTAGCGGCCATGGCAATTTTGAAAAGTCATACTACTTGCTCATTAATTCAATGAAACTTTAAATAACACCCACCAGTGTGCTAGCACTAAGAATCAGAAATAAAGAAAGTAGTTTCAGCCCTCAAAGAGTTGAAAATAAATATGTGTTATTTTCACCATGGAAAGCTGTTGAGGTCAATAGACTATAAAACTTGGTTTGATCTTTTTATTTCTTCACTGCAAAGATGAATCCTTTGAGTTATTGACTGGACAAGTGACTGAAATTATAACATATGATATTTGAAGCACTGAGAATAAAATATTGGTTTCCCATCTGTATACTTCAACAGCAATTATATGAAGAGTATCCATCAGTTAACCTAGCCAAGCCAAGGAAGGAAAGTCTGAATTATTATCGTCATAAACTCAAGTTTAAATTTTGAAAAACTGTCCCCAAAATGGGGTTCCAATTCAATGCATTGATCATTTATTTACGACCTACTATATGGAAGGCAGGTACTATTCTGGGCAAAAGTGATTCTAAGATAAAAAATGTTCTCAAGAATTTTACACGGGGAGAAAAAAGTTAGCCATTAGAAGGCAAGGTGATACATGCTCTGAGTAAGATAAGAGTGTATAAGACTGTATGAAGCAGATGAGCCTCCTGAAGTTAAGAACAAAGAGAAGGAACTTCTAACAGCCTGAGTGTGAGGAGGTGGGAAGGATGCAGGAAATAGGTCTCATTGGAGGAAACCGAACTGAGCCCTGGAGAGAGAACATAGAATCATACAGGTAGGCTTGCTGAGAATGGAGCGAATGGGGAAGTAGGAGGAAATTGCAGGCAGAGGAAGCAGCGGAAGCAAAGGCATAAAGATGAGATGGCAGAGCACTTAAGGACATATATAGAGACATAATAGGAGTATATATATATATATATATTTCCATTTTCTTACTTATTAAAGAAATAAGTAGGACAATTTGTTTTTGTGTATTCTCTTCAATCCAATATACATATTAAAAATCAATCATTCTTTAGGATTACGTATTTTTCCACTTGGATAAACTTTTTTCCGCAGTGCCAAGATGTCTGGCTATGGCAAGATTCTCTTTCCACTATTTATTTCACTGTCCATTTGAACATCTAGCAGATACTAAGCAGGAGAAATAAAGAAGATGGAGTGTAAACAGACCCATTTTCCTGATTCTTACTTAACAGATTGACATGGCAAGAATTTTGACCATTAGTTTAAATCGTATTATAAAGCAACCTGATAGATATCCCAATCACCTAAATGACAAAATGTCCTAAATAGTCCTTATTAAAAAGATCTCTAAAGGGTAGTTTTGTTTGTAAGATATAGTAAGTTACCTAGCCAGAAAATGCAATAACTCATCAAACAACTCATGTTTGGGGGCTTAACTCTTTTTAATAATCTTGTGGACATTAATAAAAAACTTATTCCTAGTTTTAAGACTTCTTAAGGAAAACACCCACTTGTTTTGTTGCCACAATAATTCAGTTGATCTGAAATATGTACAGTAATTCTGATCATTTTCTTTAAATCTACTACAAAATTCCTTGCTTTGGGTGGTATCCTCTGTAGCTGGCAGACACCATACTGGCTTTAATTACTGACCCACCTCTACAATGGCAACTTTGCAATCTTTTTTTTCTTAACTTTGAAGGTGAAAATCACTAATACAAGGAAGAAATGGATTGAAACCATCAGCCAGTAAGTGGTTCTGCTTCTTAAAATGTATGCAGTCTCTTTGACTTCACACTGTCTATGCATTTGGTCTGGCAGAGTCAGAATAATCTTGCTTTTCATCTGCTACATGAAAATATCCGTAAGCATCTAATTAAAAATATCTAAAAAGGAAGAAATGGAATAAATTTATTTAAAAATATGAATTTATTTTGGAGATGAAACCACATTATTTGTATGAAGGAAGTAGACAGAAAGGCCACTTAAACCGGAAATCAAAGGTAGGTCCATTTGAATGGAGTTTCTTAAAGTAAAGACAAGTGACAGACTAATGACACTAAGAATTGCGCTGGTAGCTGCATTTATTTCCAGAATCTTTTGGGTGCATTTTTCAACTGATATCCTTTAAATAACCTTTAATTTTTTTCGTGTGAAAATCTCTATTATAACAGGGAAAATTGAGGAAGACACTTATTAAAAAGAAGCAGCAACACATGTGGTATTATTTTTACAGCCTTTCAGTGTGTTGATATAAAGTAATACATTTGAGTCAAACATCATCTGTGTGAGTAGTTAAAGTGAAAACTGATAGGACTTTGCACTGTGGCCCAAAAGGCTGTCCAATTAGCAAAATGATTAGCTAGGCTAATATCAACAGACCCATTCCTGCATCAATTTGACATTATATCACTACACAGATGTCAGCCTTTTACTTAGGACTTCTGATCACAATTCCTATATCCTTTGAAGAAGCACCATCCACTGGGTTTCTATCAGAGAGGCACAAGTGTTTTTTTTACAACCTAAAAATACTTCAACAGTTTTTCAAAACTTGGAAGATTTTGCTATAAATATATATATATTATATATATATAATTAATTCAGCCCACCTCCGGATTATTTTCTGGAGGATTTCTTAGTAGAAGTGTCAGTTGTACAACAAATGACTTTGAACAAGAGTATATCTTTGGCTTGTAGTTACAGTAAATTAGAACAGTTTCAACATAAGCCATTTAATACTCTTATTTGAATGTACACCATCACTTAAAATTCTTAAATCCTGTAAATGTATTTTAAAATAAATACTTGCAAATCGTTTCCTTATTGATGTGATTGCCAAATGTGAATTTCTTGACAAGAGTATCCTCTTGATAGGCTGTGCTTTTTCTAGATAATTGATTAGTCCATAGACCACAGATTTGGATAAAACCGTCTTTATTTTGATATTATGTACATCACCAAAGCAAGTAGACTTAAGAGTTTCATGTGAGAAAATACTGACCCTAAACTTTATTAATATTATGGCAGAAATTCTTGATGTTGGTATTTGGATAGTCTCAAGGAGTTACATAAGGCTCCCTAAAAGTGCGTCATGCCGCATTGAGTGTGTGTGTGTGTGTGTGTGTGTGTGTGTGTGTGTGTGTGTTTACATGTGTATTTTTCTGGGTTGAGAGATTATTCTAGATTTCATCAAGTTCTCAAAATGCTCTGAAGTTCAGGAAAGTTTAATAGCTCTCCTTTGGGGTGTTTATTGGACAAAAGTCAAATCTCAAAGGAGAGAAGGCTGGGTGCCTTCCATGTGGCCCGGAAGCTCCTCTATCTACTTGTCTCCATGCTGCCTCTGTGCCCGGGAATGTGGCCGAGAGGGACTACAGCACTTGGCTCCCTCTTGGATTCCTGTAAGGATTAGCCAATGGGGAAGAGTAGCAGTTTGCTAGACGGATAGAGGAGGGTTAATCCAGCTCTCCATCCCTTTGGTTCCCTGCTAGCGGAGTTAACACATGCTGGCTGAAGCCTTCCACTGAGGGTCGCAGAGCCTATCAGATGGCCCTGTTGTCACAGCTCATGGCTTGATCTCTCTCTCTCTTGCTCTTCAGGTCTAGGGATGGTTACCAAACCATCATCTTACTAGCCCTTGGTACTACATTTTCCTTCTTTACACCCTGCCCACACCATTGTAAATAGGTGTTGTGCATGCGCCATATTTTTCTTTCCATGATTTCAACTGATAAGCTGATGAACTAACTGTAAGCTCCCCTCTTCTTTTGGTGAGGTGGATGGGGAAGTATGGAGAAAGGTAGCGTGAAAGGCAAGAAAGGATAATCATGTTAGAGTCATAGATGATTATCATCTCAGGTGGTTCATGAAAATAGATCGTGATGGGCAGAACTCATTCTTCAAGTTACAAGGGATAAAAGTATAGATTGATTTTCTCATGGTACAGAAGGACATAAATGAAATGATATTAATAAAGCAAAAATGATTACCAACCCTAAATAACCCAACAAAGAATTTGCATATCCTGCAAAATTGACTTCACATATTTTTACAATAAATGATTTAAGACATTGAATAATAATTATGGACAGGAAAATGTATATTACAATGGGGCCATTGGGTAGTCCAGCTATAACCAAGCCTCATCCATTGTGAGGTAACATTAAAGCCTCCTGTTTGATGCAATAAAGGGTATACACAAAGCCATCTGTTTCCGTGGTTACATAAGCCTGCCTCCAAGTGTAACGTTAATATGTCTATGTGAGGGAATATTTAGAAAACAGAAAATTGAAAGTGAAAAGAAGTATATCCTATAAGCATGCTATCTAGCGATAAACACTCTTAATTCTATATCTATCTACACACACACACATATATATATATACACATATTATTACATACCTATATAAATACGTGAATGCATAAATTAAAAAAAATAAATGTTGTTCAACACACAAATTAATCGCTATGTGTAACTTCTGTTAAATATATGTGTGTATATGAGTTGCATTTTATATTCAGTAGGGGTTCTTGTAAAGAGTACAGAACTCACTGGAGTATTTCAAAATCATATTTTACTATACAACCCACTCTTACATTTTAAAATATTTTTAGGGGAATTCCTTGGTGGTCCCGTGGCTAGGGCTCCGCTTCCACTGCAGGGGGCACGGGTTCAATCCCTGGTCAGGGAACTAAGATCCCACATGAGGCAGGGCACAGCCAAAAAAAAAAAAAAAAAAAATACTAAAAATATTTTAAAATAATTATTATACTAGGAATCTTTACTCAATTATATTGGCAAAACTGTTTTTCTGGATTTTAAGTTTGTGGAATGTATACAGTTGAACATAACAATGCTTCAATGTAATTTATTCTTACAGCAGTTCTTCTTTGAGCTTAATAAACAGACTATCTTTAATAAAGACTTGTACAAAATTATGTATAAAATGTCTCCTAAGAAGAGCTTACATAATAAGGATTTGGATATGTTAAGCAATTACTTTAAATCGACCATGTTAAATGGGCATTCATTATTATGGATCTATCAAGCCTATTTTCAGTGTCCATATGAATATAATAGGCTACATTTTTTTCTTCCTAAAATCTTCTCAGGACGGAGATATATTCAACCATTTCGGTATCTGCAGCACATATAAATCATCTAGCTTTTATTTCTAGAATTGCTTTTATATCCTTGTTTTGTATTTATCACTTTTTTTTTTTACTTAATGGACCTCTCACAAATAGGCACTGTGAAGTATTTTCGCCCCTTGAGTTCAAATATTACTTTTTCATGCTGCATTTAGAAATACGAAGAGTGCATTTTTACAGCATTTTTTCCTGACCTTAACAAGTTTTGTTCTAGTAAATTTGCTCTCAAGTATAATTAAACTCAAGCTAAATGAATAAGTTTCACACTTTTTAAGCAATGGAAAGGATAAGAGTTGTAACCTGTGTTAATCAAAACCATTCTGGTCAAATTCCACTTGTATCGTATCAGGTACCAGTTGTTCATTAACTGATTTTTTATTAATGATCTATGTGCAAATACATGAACTCACATAAAGTTAGATATCTTATAAGTCCTTTTTAAATAATATTTTCCCCTAAAGTAGTTTTCATTTGGGCTAGTTAAGCAAAGATGACTCCATATGTCTTAGTTTGCTAAGACAGGAATCAAAAAGTACTCCTAGACAATGCATAGACTACAAAGAGCCCTTAATTCATACCCTGGGTCTTATTTAGAAAATAACATGATACATTTCATTGTTAGGTAACAAAAATCTATATTGTTTAAAATGTCTGTAATCCGAGTTCTTTTTTTTTCCCCCAAAAAGTGACATTGACTGAAATCTCTCCATAAAGAGAATTAGGCTGTTGCTTCTAGTTCAAATGCATAACCCCTTCATTTCCTCTAATTTTATACAATGTAAATAAATACTCTGTGGTGTTCAGAGGCTACTGGAAAACGCTGAATGCCTATCATGTGTTCTAAATAAGGCCCTCTTGAATAAAGAATTACCTTTGAGCTAAGAAAAGTCATAGTTGCTAAGCAGAAAGGTCAACAAGAGCAAGTGGGCTTTTTCCTGTATTTGTCTGTGAGAATAAACATATGGAGGAAAATGTCCTTCCATAAAAGAATTCAAACAAAGCAAAAGTCTTCAGAAAATAGATTGCTGTGGAAAGTTTATTTAAACTTAAGACTCCCGCATGGAATTAGCCGTGTTAGACTGCATTGAATTGAATGAATAATTCCATTCCACTATGGTCTACTTTCCTTTAATTTCTGTGAGTAATGTTTGGAATATTTGTGCCCAGTAGAATACGAGACATTTCAACATCAGCAAATTGAGCACAAGAAATAAGACCCTGAAGAAATGGACCCACAACTTCAGTGCTAGTCAGACGTGTACAGACTCAGATCAAAGCAGAATGAAGCATACTTCAACTCATCTATTTAAGAGTGTGCAGCTGATTGTAGACATGTTCACATTTGAGTTGGTTAAAGATATTGGTGGAGGAAACGTGCCTGAAGGTTTTTTCAGGGGTGCTACTAGAGGCTGGGGTCCCAGCCAGGAGGCAGTCATCTGTGGGAATGACGTCAACAACCTGAACTAAAAATGCAAATGAAATGAAGGAAGTGAACATCTCTAGAGGACAGTAAGAGGTGTGCTATGAAACTCACTGGTCCTTCATTTATATCCATCATACAGTTCAGGACTTGCATCTCCCTAAAGTGTGATTTTACACTATAGAGCGTTCAAGAATTTGACCACATCCTTACGGCATTAAAACTTGTCCTGAGGCTCCTCTTGTTGAATGGAAAAGTCAATATCATTTAACAACTTAAAAAAAGAAGTGAAAATGACATCAGCTTTTATATAAAGCATCTTAGTTTCCAGCTATTATGTTTTCCTTTGCTGGGGAAGGAATTCAGACTGCTGTTCCTGAGAAGAAGCATTGCATCTTTTGCAGCATCTATAGGTTTTCAGTTTTCAATGTGAAATCATTTGAAGTATCATTTATTACGGTTGTATCCTTGAGATTTTTGCCCTGCTTATTAGGGTAGATATAAATCTACATTTTGGATTATTACTCTGTTCCTACCTTATGTGGTTTGTCTCTAAGTATAAATCCAGGCTCAGTGTTGGTTTCTTTACATCCTCTCTAGATTTTTTCGTTGTGTTGGATGCCAGAGAAATTTCCATTAGTTTGAGATATTTAAGGTTTACTAATATTCCACAGTGAAAATCAGCGTCTTCAATAAATACATCATTTCTCAATTTGATTGGTAGGTCACAGCACTAATCTCTTCAGAGAGAATGAAACATGGAAATAATGTTGGTAACATAGATATGGCCCAAGAGTATTTGTAATTTATCTAAACCAGACAGAATCTGTATGGAGCTGGCATGGGCTGTAAGAGTAACAGCCAGTCTTTTCTAAATCCTGTTTCTGTCCTAGAGCATGGGCCAGGCAGAAGTCTAATGATTGAAATAGAAAAGAGGTTTAACTTCAGTCAATTGCTTTTGATGATTAGAAAACGAGCTTGGATGTTCCAGAATATAGCACCCATTTCACTGGCAGTGATGTAGATGCTAATTGGATAAGCATCGAGAGTTAGTGTTTATAACATACACAGTCGTCTGAACTTTGGCCCAGAACGAGAAACCAGACAGGACGGAGGCCTTCATCTCGAGAGTTCGTTTATGCGTTTCTGAATTTGAACCTTCCCCTGGACTGATGGAACATTGAGAACTGTGGTTAACTCATGATGAAAATGTGGAGTGGCTACTGCTTGGAATAGAATGATTTTCTTATGTTTTCGTAGAAGCGCTTAATGGGCTGTGTCCCATGAGGTCACATCGGAGACCCACAACAGTTAAACCAAAAGAGCCAAGTGAAGCCTGTCTTTTTGATCAAGAACATCATTTTTTAAAGCTGTGTCTGCTGCCCTCCCTCTCTAGCCCACCCCTAACTTGTTAGTGTAGGATGTTTGGCTCTGGCTTTAAAACCAGAAATGGAAAGTTGTTTTGGTTTTCCTTAATAAAATCTTCACAAATTTGATTTTTAAAATATAGAAGAGGGTTTTCCATTAAGCCCCTTTTTCCATTTAAGGAGGGCAGAGGAGTTGGCTATAGAGACATCTGTAATTAAAAACAAAAATTCTCTAGTTTTCCCACTTGCTCATATATAGATTATGCTCCTTGATGATTGCATTTGAGAACTTTTCTTGATGAGCTTTGCACTTGGTGTGATATACATTTGGGGGTCTTGGCGTGAAGGTGAGGTGCAGACTTGGTTCCCTTAAAAGTTGAAATGGCAGGTACATTATATATCATGCCAGGTGCCTGTTGGTGTATATAATTTTATGAGTCTTGGACTTGGAAGAGAAACATCACATATTTCATAATTTTTTTTTCTGTTGTTTTCCTTCATCTACATAGTCAGATTTTAATGAGGAGCATCTATAATTTAGCCAAAAGCACTAGATTTGGGTTCAGGAATTAGATGCTGCTAGCTGCTACTGCTGCCTTATTTGCATACGTTTGAGTTCTTTCCATATCTTGTTTCATCCATTCATCAACAAATATCCTCTGTGGTACTTAATATGCATACATTTTATAGGTAAGAAGATCGAGGTTTAGTGAAGGGAAGTAACATGCTGTGGACTCCAAAGCCTGCAGTTAGAGGGCCAAGCTAGAAGCGATTTCAAAGTCCATGTTCTTTGCCATTACATCACTTGCACAGGCAATGGAAACTCCTGCTGCCCTGGGCTAGATCTGCACGCTTGATTTGTTTAATTTCCCTGGACCCTCTATTAGTTACATGCAAACGGGCAACAATACTTGCTCACGGAGTGTTAAACATATTCAATGACATGATGTGTGAAAATACTGCTATGCACGGAAGCTTTGTTCCCCCCGCCAAAATGTATATATTGAATCCTCATCCCCAATGAGATGGTATTTGGAGGTAGGGCCTTTTGGAGGTGATTAGATCATGAGGGCACAGGGATTCGTGCCTGTATAAAAGAGACCCCAGGGAGATGCCTTGCCTTTTCAGCCACATGAGGTTACAGTGGGAAGACGGCCATCAGTGAGGAAGTGGGCTCTCAACAGACACCGAGTCTGCCAATACCATGATCTTGGACTTCCCAGAATTATGAGAAATAAATTTTAATTTTTATGTAAGCTACCGTTTTACGGTATTTTTTTGTTACAGCAGCCTGGCCGGGCTAAGACAGGCACTTGGCAGCACGTTGCCAAACACATGAACAAAGTCAATAAATATATTTAACTTGAAGAAAGACGTATCTATGACTTGAAAAGATTAGAATTTGCTGAAGTAAGGCAATGATTCTTACTGAACTGCCTAGACAATCAGTGGTGGGACCATAAGTAAAGGTCCAGTTTGACCGAAGGATCTGGGAAATCGATGTACTCCATAAAGACAGGGAATAAAATGGTCAACTGTTTTTTCACAATATTAGTTGATGTACTGGATTAGAAGGTGTCTTTCAACATGCAAAATGGATAGTGTCAGGCTTGAAAATGTATGAGGAGCCCAACAATTCAACAACTCAACACTATATCCTTCTGAAGAACAAAATTAGAAATCTCCATTAATATACTCTTTGCAAGCTGGAGAATACATAAAAAATACACAGAGTAGAATTTCATAATGAATTTATGATGTTTTTCTTTGCTATCCATTTTGGCTCTCTCTGAAAGCCACAAATGTGAACAGAGGTTGTTATGGAGCTTAGAAGATGAAGCAGAAAAAGGAACAGGAGAAGAAGAAGAAAAATGATACCTGCAAAATACTATACCATTGTAAAGTAGATCATTTTAATGACCAAATAGGAAGAACGGAGTCCAATAATAAACTATTATACAAAGAATTTAAAACATCTTAAAAATAACTAAGAAAATTGGTATTTACACAGCAAGAATGGGTTTTTGTTAAGAATAATTTTTATATCACATTGCTGGATGAAGGAGGAATCTGTGTATGTGTGTGGGTACATATATGCATCTATGTGCTCATACATAGAAGAGATGGCATATCTATAATTCTCATTCATTTTTTATGGTAGAAAAGAACATCTTTCCAAATAGTTGTATTACTGTTCCAATCTATATTTCTATTTGCTCTTTTGCCTTCATCAGATACTTGGATTTCTTCTTTTTTGCCTACTAGACTTAATATTGGAATCCTTACAGATGTTCTTAGTAGCAGGGGATATGACTAGATCTCTCATAGTCCCACCATTATTTGGGTTTGAAATTTATTACATTCCTTTTTACAAGATTTTCAGTGAATACCTTCTTTGTTATTTTTTGATGTATAGT
Organism: Balaenoptera ricei; assembly: GCF_028023285.1. Lineage (NCBI taxonomy): Eukaryota > Metazoa > Chordata > Mammalia > Artiodactyla > Balaenopteridae > Balaenoptera > Balaenoptera ricei. The sequence goes on along the minus strand of NC_082658.1, from coordinate 3,715,546 downwards.
CCAAAAGTTAAAGCAGTATGTAAAAAAGTAGGTCATTTCACACCATCCTTTGGAATATAGAGAGGAAAATCTCATTCCTTCCTAGAACTATCTTTTAGTCTATATTTTATGGAGCAAATCACAGATTACTGTTTCAAATAGCTACTTGGTGGAAATTGAGTCCATGTTGGGAGAGCACATGCCATTCTAACCTGCCAAGGGGGGTGTGAATATTAACATATAGTTTGGAGAAAGAAACCACAAATTACAAATTGTAAAAGGCTCATAAATATTACAACCCCCCCAAAAATATTTAACATAAATATACTTCTATAATACCTTTCACTCACCTACCTATTTTTGGCTACCTAGTTTTTGATAGCTTATTCATAATACAAGTTTTTTAAAAAATATTTCCTGTAGGGAGAATAAAAATATAATTCAGTCGTTCCTCTATTGTGGCTGATTTTTTTTCAGATAGGTTATAAAATTTTCTTGACACCTCACAGTGTATTGCTGACATCCTGCCATTTTTCGGAACTTTGTCAAATTGTGGAAATCATCTATCAAGTTTTTTTTCACAGAAGGGCTGTGAAGTATGAAAGAATTTTCCACATATAGTTTCTGTGGAAAGAAGAAATATTATTTACCCTCTGCTACCAACAATTCTCCCATTTCTGGGCACCATAGGGCTCATTCATGTCTTCCTCTAACCTCTGGTCTCGTGCTTCTTTGTTGTGACCACTGATGACTTTGCACAGTGAGTGGCAGACACTCTGTTGGAGCCATTCCCATACCCTGGCACCTAGAAAGTGGCTTACGCTCTACAGATATATCCAATAAACTAAAACTAAGTGCATATTCACCTCAAATTCCCCTTCTCCTTATCCAGATCCCCCAAATGCCCTTGATCATTTTGTGCCACTCATCAGGGGAACAGAGGCTGTGACAGAAGGGAACTTGGAGAGAAGAGTGATCACTGTCATAAGCAAGTGTGGTTAAAATAATTTACTTCTGAAAATTTTACGAAAGCATATGACCAGGCAAAGCCCTGTGTAAATGAGAGGACCTGAACCCAAGCTTCTTCAGCTTCTGGGTAAAACCACTTCTGGCAAAGTTAATACTGAACAACAGCAGGAAAGGGAGCAGAAAAGAGTAAAGGAATAAGGCTGGAGAAACACTCGGGATAAATTTGTGATGAGACCTGTGCCATTATAGGAAATTAAGATTTTATTCTCAGGGCATTGGGCAACAACTGAAAGGTGTTACTTTGAAAGGCAGCAAGACCAGAAAGGACAGATTATGGACCCATTTACAGAGACAGACCAACAAATATGAGTGGGAATCCTGCTTTGGGTGGAGAAGATGAGGGATTTGCAAAAAGGATTAGTTTAATTTTAGAAATTCTATGCTTCGATTCTTCATGGGAACCAAGCACAGATGTTTGACAGGCAATTAAAACATGCAAGTCAATAACAAAGTAGGGGTATAGATATGGAAGTCAACCTGTGGATAGAAATGGAAAAGATCTTCCGGAAAGACAGTGTGGGGAGGGGGAACCAGTGAAAGTCAGAATCTATTGAATAAAAGGAAACCAATATCTGAAAGATAAATGAGAGAGAAAACTACAGGTATCATCACAGATGTATAATTCTAGACCTCTCAGATTTAATGTGTGTCAGAAAGCAGCGTGTATTCTGAATTAGTGATATATATGAAGAGCTTCAGCCCCACCTAAGTCTGTTTTCCCTCTCCTCAAATACACCACACACACACACACACAAACACACACGGAAATTCTTTGTATTTAGAATAAAATGGAGTATGTGGCTTGAGGCTATTTGTGACTAGAATTATTTCAGTGACATTTTTTAGGCAACCCTAGGAAAGGAAATTACTTCTGTTTCTAACAAGATTACAGTCAAAATGGAAGAATAAAAAAAAATTCTAAGAATTAGGGAGGAATGTGAGGTGTGAAGGGTTTCCATTTGGTGGTGGGTCGATCTCAAGGACTAGAGACTTGCCCTTGGGGCTTGGATAGACCTGCATACATGAAGATATGGGCTAGTTCATTTTAATCGACAGATCCTTAGCAGCAAACGTCCACTGTGCAACCCTAACTGTGGTCTGCAAGTGGACATCGTTCACGCCTCTTATGTCCCTAGTTCTGTCCTGCATTCCTTGGCCTCGTGAATAGCAATAGCCTCCCCACTTGCCTCTCCCACCCTCAACAGTCTTTGCCCCCTTTAAACTGATTCTCCATGGGGACATTAGGGTGAGCTAATTAAAATGACAATTTACCACCTAAAATGCAGCAATAGCTTCCCATCAAATACAGTTTCCATAACATGGAAAAAACCACTGGCTTCTCCTCAGCTCTCGTTCCCCACCAATTCCTGCCTCAGATTTATCCTCCAGAAAGACATTTTTTTTCTCTCTTTATATGCAGTATGCAAATGTTCATGTCTGTGTTTTGATTTCTTTCCTGATGTTTCTTCCTGGAATGCCTTTGTCCTGTCGTCTGGCTAATTCCTACACTTTTTTCAATTAGTTCAGGAGACATCTCCCATAAGAACCTGTTCTTTAGATCCCAGTCTACTCCTTTTGTCTTTCCTAATGGTTTTTCTAATATTTTGTCCACATCTTCCCATTCTACTTTGTGCATTTAAAATAATGTTGTCTTGAATCTTTGTCTTCCTTACTGGTTTCTGTAAGAACAAAACTAATGTATTATTCTATGTTTTTTTAATTCCACATTGGCTAGTGCAATATATGGCATATGGTTAGGCAGCCCATGAATGTTTGTTTTATGAACCAATAAATAATCTTATCTATTCAGGAAAAAATACATAATCCACCTATTCACATTTATTATTTAATTTTTAAGGTGTCTACACTCACAGAATAACATTAGACATGATGAATTCCTTGCCTTCATTTGAAGTTATACATAACATTTCCTAAACAGAAGCATTTTTTCCTGCACTAAAAACTACCTATTGTATCAGCCATCATCAATGATTTTAATTACCTTTATTATCAGGAATCAAACATTCTCTTCCTATATTTTTGAGCATAAAGTATATCCCTGAGTATTATAGCGCAGCTCCCATTTTAATAAGTGTATGCTAATCTCCTGAGAGCCCTACAGGAGAACTTCCTGCCATTCCACTGCCAATTCTAAGTAGATGAAAAATACATATGGAACATTCTTCATACCACTGTTGGAAACCATCTAATTACAGTGAAGGAAGGAACTCCTAACATCTGAAGAAAGTGGATTCAGTGGAATAAAATAGATTCTAAAGGCTTCATGTCTGAGCATTAGGTACCTTTGGCATTTCATAGAGTCAGAGCAGAGCAGAAGTGATTTGTCAGAAGTTCAGAAAGTGCCATAAACAGCATTGCCTGATGGAGGGCACCCCGTCAGAAAAGAGATTCTCAATAGGGCAGTTTCAGGAGAGCCAGTTTACTTCCAAGGAAGGACTCTAAGGAAAGAACAAAATCCTTTGAAGCCTATGAAACAGACGAAAGATTCAAGAGTACTGGTGGATTATATGCCACCCACGAACATAGAATGTTAATAGCTAAAATAGGAGGTTACACAGGAAAAGGTGGAGGATGTAATTTCACTTACTTCAATAGCAAAAATTCCACATTGTGAAGAGGTACCTGCATCCCACTAAATATGAGAGGTATTAGGAACTTCTGTCCTTCTCTCCAGGTAAAATGAAAATGAACATCTGTTGTAGAACTGAAATGAGTTCCTGGTAGGAGGTAGTTGTTTGCTTTATGGGAGAAATAAAAAGACTGGATTTTGAGCAGAGTATTCTCCTATGATTTAAGTCTCCAAAAGAGAGTTCATTAGGTCCTTTTCCAGCTTCTTTTTGTTGTTCTGTGTTGTACAGTTATGCTTGAAGATTGAATCCAATGAATTTTAGGAAGTAAATTGGAAAATAAATGAAAGAAAGTTAATCCTGTATGCTTTCATGGAACACTCACTTATTAAAAATCATGGGATTATCAAAGTGCTTGCCTGCTTAAGGGACATTAAAAATTATTTAGTAATCTAAAAAAATAAATAAAAAATAAAATAAAATCATGGGATTATATAACCGAAGCAATACAATTTACACAAAATGGTGTAACTGGCTTGAAAATCAATTCTGCGACATTTCACTTCACACGCCATGCATATTTTAGCAAACATTTATGTAATGATGTTCAACACTTTACAATCCCCAGTTAGCCAGATATAATTCAGATGAGGTGTACATTTAGAGAAGAGACTGGTGTTCAAATCATAACTTAAAGAAAGTGAAATTGAGTTATTCAGACTTTCTTAGCTCTTAGGACTTAGATCAACAATTGGCATGATATAGCAAAGTCGAAAGATGCAGGATACGTAAGGGGCATGTCTTCAGCGAGTCTCTTATGCTCTCTGTATCTTTCCATTACGTCTATTAAGTAGGGCTAATAACTCTGTCCCCCCTTTTATATTATTGTTGTAAGGATCATATAGTTACAACTAACAGTGTATTATTTTCTACCAAACATTTTAAGCACACTCAGTCCAAGAAAATGCAGAACAAGAATCCAAATGTACTAAGGTGCATAACACTTCAAAAGTTCTTATGCCATGTTAGGAAGATGCCCATGATTCTGAATTCAGATGATTTTATATAACGTTGTATTAATGTTTCTACAGCTATTATATAATTTGTTGCCTCAACTTTATAAAGCTTAGAGTAGCATATTTTGGAGTCATTGACAAAAGCATGTTTTTCAATTGATTCTAGTTTGTGACCCAATAGAGAGACTTAGCATTTTATTACCTGAGTTGTAAACAACAGGGAAAAGCTATCGTTTCATGAAAATAAAACTATAATTTTCATGTGCAGATATTTGGTTTCCAAAATATTTACTGTAAAATCTGGAGAAATTTATGTTAAACTGCATAATTGGTGCACAGATGTTATTTTCCAAGAATACTTGTGATAACAAAGGCAATTAAAGTCTGAACCAAAATTATGCCATTTGCTAACTTGAAGTGTAGGATTCAATTTCTCTTTTCAGATATAATTTGGAAAATTTAAAATCTAGTTCCTTCTTGACCTTTCAATAAGCTATGAGGCAGAAAAACATAACTATAACACTGATTAAGTTTAGTTGTATTTTATCACAGATTTTACACACAAATCTGATTGAACTTATACTTTATTTTCGTTTTTTGTTTTGTCTGCATATAACCATTGCTAGTTGTTCTGTAATATAAGCTAGGCATTCAATACTGACTGAGGTTTTAAAAAATATTTAAAAATATAACCCTATTAGTATTTTAGAAACATTTTGCAATGTATCTTGATAAGTATACATGCAAATTTTATGGATTTCATTAAAAATTGAGCAGATCTGATAAACAGCTACTGACCAAATATATAGTCCATTTATATTCCTTTAGTAGAGACCTCTGATTTGCTAAAATGATTGTGTTAGTATTATATTTAGTGAAAGAAAATATTATATATTTCACTGTTTATTCTCCACCCAGAGTAATGCTTAGGTTCTCAGCTAGATTTGCATAACCCAATGGTGTTTTGTCAAGTGTTACTTCATTTAACATAAAAATCAGCCTAATTTTAAACAGAAGCATCTTTATACTTTTCAATTCTAAAGATGGCATCATACTTCAGAAAGCTATCCCTACACTTAAATGCTCTTAAAACAAAACTTGCATGGGAGTCGAAGAAGGTAGAGTGATCTATACCTGGCTGTGTTTAATTCCACAGGTGCTTTTTAATCTTTTTAATAAGAAATCCAAATAGCCCTCTGTTTCATCTTATCGTTATATAAAATGGGACATTTAAACAAAAGTTCACTTCCTGTTTTACATATTGGAATGCATTAATCCTAACTCAAAAATAGTCTTGACTTTAAAATTATGACTTAAATTGTAAGGATTCAATCAACATGCTACCATATCTGCTGATCAAATGTGTCTTCAGGTTTTGGTGGTGTACATTCTTTACAGAAATTAAGAGCAAAAGGAGCTCTAGGCAGCATTTAAAAAACAAATTCATTCACATTGGGTGATTTTCAAGAAGTGTTATTGCCATAACAAGGCTCAGTCATTTTTCTGAGGTTCATAATAATTTAGACATCAAGAGACAAGAGGAGAGAAAGTGGTTAGTGTATCACTCAGAGATATCTTCTTTCTTTTTTTTTGTAAAATTGTCCATAAAAGAAAAACTTTCGTATTCTTGCATTGCAAGGGATTTTATCGTTGTTTGTTTTTTAATAAGCTTTTTATTTTGAAATAATTTTACATTTAGAGAAAATTTGCAAAGATAGTACAGAGAGTTCCCATACACTTCTCACCCATTTCAATTTCCCCCAATGTTACCATCTCATAAGACCCTCATGTATTTGTCAAACTAAGAAACCAACACTGGTATATCACTATTAACAAAACGCCAGACTTTATTTGAATGCCATCACTGTTCCCATTATTATCTTCTTTTCTGTTCCAAGATCCAATCCATGATACCACATTGCATTTAGTTGCCATGTCTCCTTATTCTTTGGAAGTTTCTCAGTCTTTTGTTTGTTTGTTTGTTTTCCATGACCTTGACATCTTTGAGAAAGACCAATAATGACATTTTTTAGATTATCCAAGGACTTGTTTTTAAACTCGATTACAAATTAGAGTTCAAGGAAATAACTCCCGAGCTATACATTCACCTATTTGAGATGCTCATGTAAAATGAATACAATGTAGCAAAACTACATGAAAGTACTCAGGTTGATTTAGGACCCTCTTGAGGAGGAGTTATTGGCAATATTTAAATACACAATAGGCTGAGGTGATTTGGGAAGATACTTGCAGCCAGACAACTAGGTAGCGTGATGAAGCTTAGATAAGGTTTGACATTTGAATTTCCTATTTTAGTAGCTTCTATAATTTGTACCTAAACTAGGAACTCTTGAACTTTTCCAATGTTGCAGAGCTGTAGATTTTCCATTGTCTTGGTACTGGAAGTGCTGAATGCAAACACAAAAGTAAAATGAACACAGTTGAAAATTGAAAGTGTATGATTTGAGGTCGCATTGCTTGAAAAACTTCAGAAGCCTATGCCTGCCAAGAAAAGAACTTGAAGCGCTGCACTTCCATTTCTAAAGAGAAGTGAAGCCAGTACCTATAAGACATATGTCTTTATTTACTGAAACATAAATCAAATGATCCAGGAACTTGTGCAAGTACATCGGATTCCATTTGTATGTTTTTCCTGACACATAAATCTAGCTGCATGCAGAATGGCATGAATAATGCAGGAACTGAGCTCCCAGAGTGAATAATCTTTCATTGAAAACCTGGAGCTTACCTTACAGAAATGGTCTTGGCACCATGGAGACCAAGGCAAGAACACACATAAGCGATCTGTGTGTATCTGTTTTTCTCCTATTCGATTTCAATGTCCTGATACACATGAAAGTAGTGTTATGCCAGTGGTAAGTTTCCTCACTTAAGGCATTAAATGATAACAACAATAATCCTCAATCTCAGTCACTGTTATTATTATCACTGATTATTTCATGTTGGGTAAACGACTCACAGCCCTCTAGTGAGATGGACAATATTATCATCAAGCTAAGATGAAGGAGATGAGGAGATTTTCGTAATTTACCCAAGATCATACAGCTGGTGATGTGCAGAATCAAATCTAGTCTGCTTGACTCCGAAGGTGTAAGCATTACTAAACTCTGTTCTTATCTCAAACTCAAGAGTCTCTGATTGCTTATAGTGGTAAGACAAAATAAGCTGACTAAAGAGAAAAATAAAGAAAAACAAGTTACCACAAAAACCCCGAGTAGAAAAAGAAGAACAAATCACGTGCTTATGCTACAAAGCTAAGTTAAATGTCACCTGAGAATCATTATCTCAGCAGCCTGAGGAGAAAATCTACATAAAGCAATATTCAGATCCCATTTATCACCTACTTGTCTGAACAGATCAGGAGGGAAAAAAAGAAAAAAGAAACCTTGACTTGTAAGCATACCTGAAGCTATGAAGGGCTTCATTCATCTATTAAAAATCTATTCACCAATTTGCTCAGACCCAGGCAAACAGTAGGTTTTCGATAGGCTTTGTTGGAGAAAAGTATGAAGACATACAGGCAAAAACAGTTTGGGAGTACTTAATATTTGTATTCTACTCCAACTGATGGTGTTTCAAGAATCAGTTAAGACACACAGTCCTGAGCTTATGCAGTTTATATTTTGTCAAGGAAGCCAGGCACCAAACAAATAATTGATTTGATTTCAGTTGTAATAGATGGTAAAAATGAGAAGTACAGGAAGCTAGGCTATGAATATAATATGCTTCTTATTCTCAAATGATTTATACTGTAACACGAAGATAAGAAATTTTGATGTATATATATATATATATATATATATATATAAAACATAATTTAGAACATGAAAAAGATACATGTAAGGATTTTGGAAATTCAGGGGTGGGTGATTTTTATGAATTTATTTTAACGGTCCTTATCCTTGGATGAAAATCAGGTAAGAATTCACCAAAGGGCTTCAAAGGATGTGGAGATTTCAAAAAATATTAGTATCTATCTCTACCTCTAGGCTGGACATTAATTGAAACTGCATACATTATCTTATTCATCTTCGTTTTTTCCTTTAACTGGCATGGTATCAAACGCATAGTAGGTGCTCAGGGCATATCTGATAAACTGTTAACATGGAATGTGATTGAAAGTATTAGAAGAAGGACTTCCCTGGTGGTGCAGTGGTTAAGAATCCACCTGCCAATGCAGGGGACACGGGTTCAAGCCCTGGTCCGGGAAGATCCCACATGCTGCGGAGCAACTAAGCCCGTGCGCCACAACTACTGAGCCCGTGTGCTGCAACTACTGAAGCCTGCACGCCTAGAGCCTGCACTCCATAACAAGAGAAGCCACCACAATGAGAAGCCCGCGCACCGCAACGAAAAGTAGCCCCCACTTGCTGCAACTAGAGAAAGCCCGCGCAGCAACGAAGACCCGATGCAGCCAAAAATAAATAAAAAATAAAATTAAAAAAATATATATATATAAAAGAAAGTATTAGAAGATATGTCATAGATTAAGGTCTGAGATTTAAGGACTAGATAAATGTAACGCTGGCATGTTCTTCACAATTTACAAAGTTCCTCTGAAAACGTGTAGGAAAGTTCATTCATTCATAGGGCATTTATAGATCAGATGCCTGGTTGAATACTCTTTACATTTCTTAGACCTTTCACTGGTTGGTCCGTTGTGGCCCTTTAAGAAATTTCTTCATTACTGCTTTCAGAGCAGATTATTAAAACACAAATTAGGGCTTCCCTGGTGGCACAGTGGTTGAGAGTCTGCCTGCCAATGCAGGGGACACGGGTTCGAGCCCTGGTCTGGGAAGATCCCACATGCCACGGAGCAACTAAGCCCGTGAGCCACAACTACTGAGCCTGCGCGTCTGGAGCCTGTGCTCCGCAACAAGAGAGGCCGCGATAGTGAGAGGCCCCCGCTCGCCGCAACTGGAGAAAGCCCTCGCACAGAAACGAAGACCCAACACAGCCAAAAATAAATAAATAAATAAATAAATAAATTAAAACACAAATTAAAAATAAACTTTCAGTGTCTGAGTTTTAAAGACAGAATTATATTTTTGAGTTTTAGCAACCACAAGAAACGAAAAGAGGTTTGTCATTTTTGCTGGGACGGGGGAGGCTGAAGAAAGAGGTAAGTCAGATGTTTCTTTTGGGGGTGATGGGAATGTTCTAAAATTAGACCATGGTGGTGATAGCACAACACTGTGTTAATCCTAAAAACCGCTGATTAGATTGATCACTCTAATCTTTTATTCATTTATTTTTTTCAACACATACAATGAATAGAACACACTTATCATGTTAAAGATGTCAGCGTTGAAACTCTGCTTGCTTTAATGATACCAGTTTAACCTCCCGAACAGATAAAATGAACGTAGTTATTTTTTTCCCTTATTTTCTCTGCTAGGTATCTGTTCAAACCAAACATAGAATAATGGAACATAAGGAAACATATGTACTAACAAAAATGAATAACAACTTTCATCAGAAGGTATTAAATATAGTCCAAATAGAGTCAGTCCCCTGTGGAAGGGGCTAAGACCATCAATGACTAAGGAGCTTAGAAATGTGATTTTGGAAATGATGGCATTCTGAGAGCCGGGAGAGCCAAAATCATGTGTGTTAAGATGATTAAAATGTATACTTTGATATTCAAAAAGATGTTCTGAATCTGAAACAGAGGAGGGACGTCTGGGCTAATTATACCGAATTGGGAGTTACCAGCACATGGATGGTAATCGAGGCCATCTGATTGAATGGGATGCCAACCAGATATTATAAAGTGATAAAAAGAAGAGGCTATGTGTCATAATCTTGAAGAATACCAACATTCCAGGTGTGAAGAAGAAACAAAGAAGAAACAGTCAGAAAAGCAGTAAAATAGAGAAAATGTTGCATCGTAGCATTTAGGAAAAGTGTGGTTCAACAGAAGATGCATGATGTCATATGTTACTAGGACATCCAGTGAGAGAAGGGCTCCTGCGTCGGATGGTTATTTGAATTGGCAACAAATGATGAACTCGAAGGCCATAAGCCTCACTGCTCTTTCTGAGATTCTCTCACTATTTTGGAATAACTGTTGGCCAGATTGCTGCAAGCTTCTGGTTAATTCCCAGAGTTCTGTAAATGTTTATTCTGACAATGTTCTTGTAGCTTTTATAAAGGTGGGAATTTCTGAAGGTTCTTACTCTGCTTTTTCACTGATGCCTCTCCCATATTTAGTTTTGCTATCTTGACCTAGTTAACTATTTTAGACTCCTGAATTTAATCTGTCATTAATCTGCAATCTGCAACTGTAATCATGGCAATGACTTCTGCATCAATCCCTTTTCTGCATCAATAGCCCTCATTACTTCTGTTATTTATTACTTAACCCAGGGGTGACCAACGAATGGCGCACATACCTCAGGAGATACTCAGAATCATCTCGGGGGCACAAAAAGAAGGCTTCCTCTAAAATGTATTTCATCTTTTCTTTCTATTTCTATATATGTGTGTTTTACAGTGTACATCATATATTGAAGCAATTATATAGATGTAGGTCTATGTATGTGTTATGAATAAGTAAATATACCTGTTTGGGGGTGTGTGCTGTGTGCTCATGTTTTTAAATCTGATACTGGGTATGACAGCAAACAAGTTTGGTGACAGTAGCTTGGATGATCAGGTCAGCCTCTGATGGTCTTATGCAATCAGTCTCTTCCCTTTCATCTATTCAATATCCCATATGAATTATGCTTTAAAAGCACAAATCTGTGTGGTATCGAGACTGGAATACACAGTATGCACTTCCCAAGTTGATGGAGAACTCTATCATGTAGCTCTTCTTCCTGGCCACACTGGACTACTCATCGCTCACCAAACATCTTGCCACTTTGGCTAACCTTCTTCTGTACACCTGGAATGACTGCATCCCCCATCCCAGAGGACCAATATCCTAGCCATGCTCAAAGCACAGCTCAAAGTCTGCTCTCTCTCACAAGACATTACAGGCCAGTGCGGCCAGAATAAACGTCCCTATACTTTCTAATCTTACGGTAATCAACTTTCTTTTATAGGAAATACCCAGTTTCTCGCTTTATAGTTTTTGAATAATGTAAATACGATTCTTTTGTATTTATCCTCTATTGTCAGCCCAGCGATTAGAAAATATTATTTAAACATACAGCTGAATAAGTCAACTGTCTCTGTTCACCATTTTATACTTCAATCATTATAAAAAAATCAAACCCAGATTTTCATTTGTTTAAAGAACCTACCTCCACTAGGTTTATTTTGGTAAAAAAAAGAGACCAAAATATAGCTGTTGACCAATGAACATGGACTGAACACTTAACTAATAGTGAGGTAAATCTGTGAGAATCCTCCTTTCACATATGGTAGGGATGCTGAAAGTACAACCTCAAAGTTGATACTTGTAAGTTTGTCATTTTGAAGTTGGTCTACTACAACTTCATTTTCTGGCCATACTTAATCTTCAGGGAAAAATAGAGTACCATTTTGTGAAATGTGGTATTGACGTTATTATAGAGCAGATCTGGGGTCCATAGAACAACCTGGCTGTGTCACTATAAAACCGCTTTGGCCTTATTTTAATAACTTTAAAAATTATCACTCGTCATGGTATCGCTAAAGTAACTTTTCTCCCTCAGAATCTTTGCTATTTTGCCAACCAGATTGTTACTTTTGGTGCTCTTTGCAAGACACCATAAAATAAAGACGGGATTAATAAATTCAAAACTGTGCAAGAACCTTTGAGGCGTTCTTTGGTTGCAACCTCTTTGTATGAGTAAAAATGTACAGAGATAACCCCATTTTAATATTTCAACATCTGGCTGGTTATCAGTGTAAACTAAGATAAATTAGTTCGGCAAAGGAATAAAATTAGTGTGCTAAAACCATCATCGGATGATGTCACACTCAAAATGAATTCTCTTTACAGAGTTTAAAGGATAATTAAAAGGTTATTTTTTTGAGGCTTTAGTCACATTTAATCTAAAGTGAAGTCAATGCACTCCAGGTCACAGGCAGGCCAGCCTAGAATGAAGTCACAGAAAAGAAAGTGAAGATGGAGTTGGAGATTACGTTAATTAGGATTTCTTAAGATAATATTTAATTTCACAAAGGATTTTAAGGCTATAAGATTGTTTCCTCACATCACAAGCTACATCAAACATGCACATTTTCAGATTCTGTCCAGGCACTTTTGGCCAACAGGGTCTTATGGAATTCACAACTTCCAAAAGACAGAATTAGTACCAGTTATCATAAGAGTCTACAGAATATTAGTGGCATGCAAATAAATGGATTTGATTAATAATCAAATGTCAGGTGGTATTTCTGTAAGCATACAATCCAATGATTTTTGAAAGGTCCCTCTTCTTGATCTCATTTTGCTTGGAAATTGTGATTTGGTGCTGAACTGCATTTGATGAGAAACTAATGCCTAAAGAATAGAAGAAAAGACGTGTGTGTCTTGGTGTGTGGGCATGTGAGAACTCTGAGAAAGAAAAATAAGGATTAGGGAACCAACCTCCAAAAGGCCACGAGTGCACATAGAAGTAAGGTTTATTTCTAACTTTGAAATATTGAAAAAGAGCAAGTCCTCGGGAGTGAAAGTTTTGGAATGTCGGTAGCTTACAGCTTGTGATTTGGGGATTTTCACTCAGGCAGTTATACGTATTTTGAAAGGCAATGTTACATTTTTAAAGGGCAAGGGTGAGTGACAGTGATATTTCTAGCAAGAAAGGAACTAGAATTTACATTTGAGCACTCTTTTTCTTTTTTTTTTTAACATGTCAAGCATTCTTGTAAAACTCTTTTAAAATTTATTATTGTTCCATTTTTACAACTGGTAAAACTGAGACTCAGGTTAAGCTACCTGCCTGTAACACAGCTATGCCTGGAAGTAACAGAATTCCAACCCAGCGAATCAACCTCCAACCTGAGGCATTGGACTATCTCCCTTCTGTCTTTGAATTTAAGACTAGAGGCCGAAATGTCAGATTGCAGTTCCTTTGAGTGGCTGCCTTTTCACTCTGCACTGAGCTTGTTGCTCTTATAAGCCGGGCAAGTGAAGAGGGTGTAGTGCATATTGTCTTTAGGTATAAGAGATGTATCACCCCTTCTCTACTTTCCCCTCCAGACCCATACATACTCTCTCCTTCTCTGCCCTGTCTTGTATCCTGGGAGGCTTGTGCCCCAGGGATGCTTCACCTTACCTTCCTTGCGGTCTGGCTTCTAATTGGTTGGCCAATAAGAGAATAAGGGCACCTAGGATGATGTTTGCCTAAATTTTGATTCCTGTTGTAAGGCTTGTCCTCCTCTCCCTCCCAGCACTTTCACTAGATCCTGCCACACCCTTTGCTTACCCTCTGTTCCTTGAAGCCCTGAAGTGGTAACTCTCCCAGTGTTGTGAGCTCTTGGAAATCTCAGCATCACTAATTGGTTTCTTCATCTGCCTGCACTTCTGTAAATAGTCCATTCATGAAGTTCTCCTCAAAACCTCCATTCTGTGCATCTGCTCATTCATTGTGAAACCCTGAATAATAAAAGAACTATGAGAAGATTTTAAAATCCCTATAAATACAGGGCCTTAAATGTGTCCCTTTGTTTTAGTCATTGATTAGCTAGAAGTACAAACAGACTCCAAAAGATGCCCAGAATCCTCTTTCTCTATTCCTGTTTAATAGCAGGAAAATGTGTATTAATTATTTTCTTAATGCTTCCATTTACTATCTGCTTCTCTGACAGTATGTCAATACCTATTCATTGGCAAGTTCTTCTGTGAAATTTGAATATACACAAACCTACCACTGTAAAACTCTTATTCATGAAAAATAATTTTAGAAAAGTATCTGACAGTTAATTGCAGTTTCTGCCATCTTTGTCTCATGGGCAATCTCATGAGATGGATAGTTCTTCTGAGCCTTCTGAACTGGGCCAGCATGTTGCCACCAGAAGGGCGCATCATAATTTTCATGTTTCTTGACATTTCAGGAGCAGGTAAACTTGTTAAGCACTCTCTCTTTGAAATACTTTTCTCCTGTATTTTTTATTACACCACATCCTCTTGGTTTTTTGTGTGTTTGTTTTCTTTTACCTCATTGCCCATTCATTCCCATTGCTTTGTGGGGTACCATCTTGCACCTAATTCTTAAATATTGATGTATCTCATGTCCCTGGCCGTGAAAATTCCCACAGTCATCCAGGGAGGGTAAAGCATGTTCTTTGCACATCTATTCTAGTCCTTTCTCTTGGGCTCCGGACCCGTTATCCCAAATTAATGGACATCTCTATTTAGATTTATCCGTTATCAATAATTTAATTTATTTAAAACTGAACTCATATTCTTCTTCCTCTAAGAGAAAAAAGGAAAGAGAGACAGAGACAGAGAGAGAGACGAAAGAAAGAAAGAAAGAAAGAAAGAAAAGAAAAAGAAAACAAGAACAATAACAGCAACAATTCAATGAGATCTTTTTGTGACATTAAGGCAGTTGGAATGTGGCTTGTAGGACATAGGATACCACTGAAAGATCCTATGCAAGGAGGAGTGAAGCGTGGTATCACCACATTTATGTTTTGATGTGATTACTTTGGTTGTTGATTTGATAATTGTCTTGAAGAGGACATGACTGTTTTGCAGGGAGGCCATCTGAAATATTTTTACAGTATTTTAGAAAAGAGGTAAAGAAAGACAGTCATAAAGGGGCAGAGAGGAGTGTACAAATTTAAGAAATATTTAAAAGATAAATCAGTAGGTGTTGATAAGTGATTGGATTTAAGGTCTAAAGAAGAGATAAGAACTGCTGGGATTGATCTTCTATCACCTAGGAAGTTGGTGTTGCCACCAGGCAAGATATAGAATACAAAGTAAATCAGATTAAGAGTGAAAAGGGAAGCTGTTTCTCTCTTTCCCTTTCTCCCTCTCTTTCTCTTCCTTCCTTCCTTTCACTTTTCCTTCCTCCCTCCATTCCTTCCTTCCTTTTTTCCCTCCTCTTTTTTTTTCCTTCTAAAGTTTAAATTGCCCATGGAAGATGCTAAGAAAGTAACGAAGATTCGCTGACTGCAAGTTAGGGAAAAGAAGATCTGAGCTTCAGAAACAGATGCTGGAGTGATGGGTATACAGAAGATGGTTGAAATCATGCTGTGACCAGCTCACAACAACAAGCTGTGCAAGTGGAAAAACAGTGGCTGGAGAAAGAACCCAAGGGACACGGCACTTGACAGGTTGGAAGAGAATGCTGTGAGAGAGACTGAGGTGCAGATAAGTTAACTAGCTCCAAGTCCTACACCTAATTACGGGAAGAACCAGGGACAGACCCTGAATCTCCATTCCCACGCAAGATCTCTTTCCACGGAACCCTCACTTACCTCACGCTGTTAAATGCTAAATTAGAGTCTAGGAAATTTCAGAAAGTCCAGCTGTGTCTACAGTAATGTTTTAACCTTCTAGATTAAATACCCAGGGAAAATTTAATAGTTTTTGCTCTGTAACGAACCACCCTAAAACATAGCCACTTAAAATACTTATTATTTATTAATTTTCATCAATCTGCGGATCAGCTGAGTAGTTCTTCAAGTTTGGGCTAGTTTGGCGGGGGCTGGTTGGTTTGGGTGGCCTCACTAGCACTCTGGTAATTAGCATAGGGCCAGGTGAGGGCATGTGGTCACTGGGTCACCTGTCTCATCCTCCAGCAAGATGGCCAAGATTTGGTCACATGATCGTGGCCACAGGGTTTTCAGGTCCCAGGATGCAAGCACTTTTCAAATCTCTGATTCCACCAAATGTGTTATTGTTTCATTGGCTAAATCAAGAGTCATTGTAAGAGGGACCAAGCCGAGGGTGTAGCTACAGGGAGGACCATTATTTTGGTCGGTTTCACCAACAATCTACCATAGATAGCCAGATTTGCAATCATTGCCCATTCTAAAAACAATGTCATTTACAATTTTCTTCGAGGTTCTGACTATAGGTTGGGCCTCCTGGTGTGAGGCTGTGAAAATTCCCTAATAAATACAATGCTCTTAGAAGTCTCAGATGAAAGGTGAGGTATTTGTTTATTATTTTTTCTTAACTCTAATTAATAGCATACTTTACCAATGAAGGAATATTAGACTTGGAATCTGAAACCTTTTCACAACAGGAAAAGATATTTTTCTTTCCTTTTTTTTTTTTGTTTTTTTTGAGACAAATATTCTAAACTCTTAAGAATGTACTATGAAGAGAGATTCTCCGCACTTCACATTCACAGCAAGTTTAGAAAATTTGGAATCAGTCTCTGTAGCCTTTGAAGAGGCCTGAGCTGGTTTAACATTTAAGAAACCTAAAAAGAAAAATTCTTCCTGAATCATCTAATTCAGAATGCCTGGATTGGGAGCCCGCAGAACAAAATGTCTCCAGTATGAAAATCCTCTATATTTTGCTTTACTCACAAGCGGTGGCAAACATCCTGAAAACAAATATCTTTCAAAGAAATCTGATGAAACAAAAAGTATTTTGTTTCAGATATGTGGAATAAACCTTGTAAATTCTAAGTGGTTTCCTGAACAAGAAGAACATGGAAAATGCCAAAGATGGTTTCGCTAGGCATTTCCTTCAAGAGCAGAATTTCAAAGACTTGAACAGTTTTTGTTTTTGTTTTGTTTTAATTTTTAAGCTACTAGCGCAAGTCAATATCTTAGGCCATTTTAAGGTATATTGAGAATGTATGGTGTTAGCACTGCTGGCCTATTCTGATGTCTATCTGCATAGCTATAAAATCTATAGATATATAATCTAATATATAATCTATATAATATAGATATATAATCTAATAGATATACATTCCCAAGCTGACAAGCTCAGTAAGAACTCACATTCTACAAGCTACATTTTAATATTTCTTGGATTATGGCATTTATAATTATGTCTTACATTTCTATGATATATCATAATTATATTTAACAAGTGTGATATAAAATATATGAAATTTAAAGAGTGTACCTGCAAACTTTTTCTGAAGTTGACAGCCATATAAGCTAAACTGAATATAATTAAATGCACACCCATAATTTTACTTGAATTTACCGTATGGATATTGAGAATTCATTTTTGTCATCAGGTCACTGAGGTAAAGAAGTTTGGAATGTTTTTCAGTGTATTCCAGGATTTCTCAATCTCGCCTCTATTGATATTTGAGGCCAGATTATTCACTGTTGTGAGGTCCGTCCTGTGCATTGTAGGATATTTGGCAACCTCTCTGGATTCTACCCACTAGATGCCAGTGGCATCCTCCGTCTTGCCCCTGCTGTGATAACCACAACTCTCCAGGCATTGCCAGACATCCCCTGAAAGGCTAAACCGCCCTCATTTGAGAACTGAGGGTTACTGTATCCATTTGTTTCCCCTGTGAAAATTTACGACTGATATCAAACTTTTCAACCCAAGTCCAAACGACGGCCTGTAACATTAGAATGATAAGCTTAGGTGTGAGGAATAACAGACATCATGTATTACACATTCACTCTATGCCAGGGGCTTTGCACACACTGGTTATATTATTCAGTGATTAGACTTTTCCACCCCATTTTTCAAGAGAATAAGTGAAGTCTCAGCAAGGTTTGATAATTAGCCCCAGGTCACACCGCTAGTAAACTGATGCTTGAATTCAGTTCTTTCTGACCCTGAAATCCATGGTCTTCTGACTCTTCTAGCTGGAAGAATGGACATTGTTGGGGTACAGATGCAGTGGGGTTTTTTCCTTTACTCCTTTCTAAATCTGTCAATCTTAGATTAAATTACATTATGCTACCTCTGCTGGGTTTTTGAGTCAAAATTGACCAGCTGTACTCCTTACCAGCTGGGTGAACAGAGACATACCACTGAGACTAGATGGCTTGCAAAGTCTTTATGACCTTGAAAGAAATAGGTCAGAGCCTTTCTTTATGCTGTAAAACAAAAGTTCATGGTGATCCCTTGATATATAAGTAAATATATATATTTGACAGTCCAACAGCACAGTTTAGTTTATGGAGAGTAAAAGACACTTTTTTAAAAAAAAGCCACAAACATAAACAACATCCAAATCCAAATTAAATATGGTTGGAAGATTTAATAATGATCATCAAACTGTCCAAAAGGGCTATCCTTAATTTTGCAAAAATATTTGCAGTGTAAATTTTTGGTCAGCCGGGGACTGTCTGCATTTTCCAAAAGCCAAAAAAATCACAACCATGGGAGTATTTTAAATGTCTATGATAACAGCTTAGTGGTTCAGGAACTAAAACTGTGTAATTAAAAGTTCCAAGGAAAGTGGTTTGTTCTAATTAAAAAAAAAGTTATTGAAGCTGAGCAATATGTGATTTTTCCCCAAATATCTGCCATCCATCTACAAGAAAAGGAAAAAATGTAAGAAATACAAATTAAAGCTCTTTACAATTTCTGTTTCATACCAATATATTTTCTGTTTTTAATATAATGACCATGCTACGAAGTCATAGAGTGGTGTGGTGCTGGAGGGTATAATAAAATAATTAATTTAATGTGCTACTTAAATTGATTTTCACAAAGACAAATCTCTGCCATCTTCATTATTCAAATAATTTGGAAAAATTATATTAATCAGAATCGTCTAACTGAATTAGGACCTCTATTCCCACCTGACTAGATGATGCTGAAGTCTACATTTCTAATTTGACCCAAGTAGCACAGAAGAGAACCGTCTCTTCCATGATAATTCTAGCCCTCATCTCATCTCACGGTTCATCCTATAAATTTGTTATTGACCGAGCACGGGTGAAAGACATGAGTTTGAGGATAGCTCAGGAGACTCATAAAAAAATTAACAGACCAGAAGAGTGAGTCTGTTTACAGATAAATCTCACTGATTTGGAATGGAATGTAGACAGCTCTGCAACTTTAGAAACATTTTACTTATAGTTGAAAGCATAACCTACCACCACCATAAAATTCTTATTATGGAGATACTTAAAAGTTAAAAACACAATACCTGGCACTTTATTCATTTATCACCACATTAGGTAGAGGGCAAGAACATCCAGACTTTTCCATAATTATCCACATGATTCTATAAGAATTCCATAATTTCCCCACACTCCGCAGAGTAAGTGGTGGATGTGATTTAGCTAGCATGCTTTTGGCTTTGTTGTAAAAGCATTCATATAAGCCATGGGACATGTTTGTTAGTTCTGAAAATAAATAATAAAACATTGGCTTGTTTGAAATTCTGTTGCGATCATCCAACCAGTACCACTTAGAAACACGTTTGGCTTTGAAGGCAAAAAAAAAAAAAAAAAAAAAAGAATTGAATATAAAAGATGGGTTAGAGCCAAATCATCAAGAATATATGTAAGGAAGTCAGCTGAGGGCAATATGTAAACCTATAAACAATGTGTACAGTCTTATGGTCCTCGGGTTTAAATAAAATAATAAACAGATGTTGGTAAAACATTTCTGATCTTGGGTTGGCATCCAACAGAAAGATAAAAGGGAAGAAACAAACGACAACAAAAAAGCATATTATGAATTGAACAATGAAATCTTTAGTCTAACACGGGGCCAGGCTAAAAAGAACTTTATGTGGCCTATTCTAATTTCCCACTAAACACTTAAGAAAACAGTCGAACCAACAACAACAAAAACGTAAATTAAAATGCTTATCATTAAAAATTAAGATGACAGCAGGACCATTAGAAGGATCTACAAGGAATTTCCATGAAATTCAAATTCTGTATTGCTACATGGAGAATTACAAACAAGTCTAATAAAATAGAGCAAATCCACTGGCTTGAAAGGAGGGAACAGACTCTGTCTGCTACACTCTTCTCTTTTTGGTTCAGGTGTCTCCAATTCATGACTAAATAATTACACTAACATTTTTTTCATAAGGTTTTATGTAGAGATCATCAGTGCTAAAGAGTTTATTTCAAGCAAAAGAAAATGTTATAGAGAAATTTTTTTTAGATTTGTTATTAACATTTGGAGTAGAAATCTAAGTGTTTTGCAAGGATTTGTATGATAGAGAAGAATATACATACAAGTATACACGTATAGGGATATATACATATATATGTCACTATGGTAGCTGGTTGTCAAATATTTGCTGAGGGTTTGCAGAAACACTTAACCCGAGTGTACTCAGTAAGGTCCTCAGTTCTGCCAGACCTAAGGGTGCTTAGTTAGAAGATGGTGGATGAAAAAATTAAAAATAATAATCTGTCCTGAATTAGACCACCTCCAATGTAAGCTGCAATGTATTAAAAGATCCATAGATAAGTTTCAAGACCATCTCATACAACACTGTCTCCTACCCCTGCCAGGTGAGCAGGAAAGTCATCAATTGCAGCAAAATGAGAGTCATCAGAGAACACCATCAGAAGGAAATGTGAACACTCCCAACTTCTACCCCTTTTCCCTCCATAAAATAATAATAATAGTAATAATAATCTTTAAATGAAAATAACAGAGTAAAGAAAGAGGAAATCTGGTATTCCATTGGAGTTGGCAGCAAGAATGAGCTAGACAAGAAAGAAAAATCCAGGTAAGAAAGGGAAGGGCAACAATATCAAAAATACCCGCACTGCTTGCACACACAAACACACATTCAAACACAACCCCTAAAGGAACATATTCACAGGAATCATGGCAGAGATGTAAAAAGAGACCTTCAGAGTATAGGCAGGGGCTGTTCCTTGAGTCAATAAGTGTTATAAAAATTTTAAGCCTGTGAGCAAAAAAAAAAAAAAAAAAATGTTTTTTACCCATCTGAGTTATAAAGGCATAACTATATCTTGATGGCAAACATGGCTTTTGGAAAATAGAGATAGCTAATTAGGCTTTGCTGTAATGTCAATCAGGTTTTACTGTAGAAAAATTGGAAACTTTATACTACTTACTCCCTTCTCATTCCCACCTATCATGTTGACCACAACTTTTGCAGTTCACTTTATTTCTTTTTTCTGTTTGTCTTGTCTTCATTCTTGGTTTTCTTGACAGAGAATGTAAATAGTTTAGTGATCTTCATTGTATATTGTCTGAAAACTACCAGCCTAAATTCACTATTCTTCTAACTCATTAGAAGTTAGAACATGAACATTAGTTCATGTTTCTATGTTTAGCTTATAATCTTCCAATTATCACTCAATTTCCCGGCACATTGATATTATCAAAAGAGTGCCCTGAATATTGGACATTAAAATATGATCACTGGAATGTCTACTATTCATAAATTCAAATGTTGACCTTTTCTTATCCAATCCTGTTTCTGAAAAGTTACCTTGAAGTTTTATCAACTCAAACAAATCCTCGAGACACAAATCTCTGCTCTTGGCTGTGGCCAGCTACATTGAGAGTGCATCCATTTTAACCAGTGCCCCTGAAAAGTATGGTCCTTGGTACTCAAAATCTCCATTGACTAGCCAACACAGTCCCTGCACTTAACTCAGATGTCTCTCCCATCTCTGTATTTTCCTAAAGAGAGTATTTCCTTCTAGCTCAAGTTCCACACTTTCAAGTGAGGGATTGCTTCCCTACTCTGCTTTGTTACAATGGACTGCATATACCTGGCCCTGGTCTCCTCTTGAGCAGAGGGGTTAGTGCCTCTCTGAATTTGAAACTATCTTACATGAATTTTGTTTCAAAACATCATGTCCTTCTGGTACCTAGATTAGACTTTCTTCTGAGGCAAATAAGATCTTACTGATAGAATCGTAACTATGATTTTGGAAGCCCACTCTAAAATACAGTGTTGGGAATGGGTTGATAATGAGTTAGATTTGAAGTGCAGTTGAAGTACTGGTGAGAAATGCTGGTGGACCAGATAAACGTGGTGGCAGTGGGAAAGGAGAGAAGCAGAAAAAGTCTATTCATACTTAAGAAATAAAATTCTCAGGACTTAGGCTTTGAGAAAAGGCTGAGTTAAAGATTAAGACATAGATTAAGGAGCTAGGGAACACAAGAAGTGAAACAAGTTTGGGGAAGGATAAAATGAATTTAGTGTTGGACTTGATAATTTTGAGAAACCTGAGAAATATTGAAGCAAAAATGTCTACCAGTTGGTAATAACTTTCTTTTGTAGTTTATTTGCAAGGATTTTCTTCTATAAAATGATGATTCTCATTCTTGATTTTTCTATTTTTTGGAACTGTGCTCTATACCACTCAAATTTGGCTACATTTGTTTCCTCCACCAATGCAATCCACACTAAGCCTAAGGAATCTTAACTCTGTCTTATAAAGTAATTTTTTTTAAGTTCTGAGACCCCAATCTAATCTCACTATCTGAAGTCAATGGACTGTCTAGTTTGACTTTACAAGTTATATTTATATTGGAAGCGTCTCCACAGTAGAATTTATATTGAGTGTCTGTATTTCTTACCAAACACAGCGGTTTCACATTAATTGTGATTAAAACAAGAATCTAAATATTTCTGGCTCCTTTTTCCAACTTCATCAGATAGCTAGATGATGCTGAGAGCTATTTCAATTAATTGTGACCTTATGGTAAAGCTGGCAATTTTAAGTAGAGATGCTTCTTTTTTTTTTTTTTTTTTTCAAGTTTTATTTCTTTTTCTTTTTTTTTTGAGGTTAAAAAGATGCTTCCTGGTATTAGAATACATATCAAAGCAATAGCTCCTCTCTCAAATTCAGTGTTATGTTTCCCTAACATAGAGTTACATTCCCTAAATATAGAGTTACTTAGCTTAATGCAAAGTAACCTGGTACAAAATAACTGGTATACTTCAATCATCTTCAGAAATGCCAGTTATTATATCAAGTCAACATGATTCTAGTTGCTATGGATACTTAAAATTATGTGGTAAAAAAATATGCCTGTCTTCCTTGATATAAAACACATTAACTTTCTGATTGAAATTCTCCATGTGAAGGAGGCAGTTAACCAAAAAGTCATTCCACTAATGCACCCACTTGACACTAAATGTGTATCTGTTTATGTGTCCATTTTATCCATATTAAACACAGGAATTTCCATATGATTTCTTTAGCTCAGAGTGTTTCAAGGAGCTGTAAGGGCGTGCCATAAAAAACTGTGCTAGCCACCTTAGTATCACGGTGTCAACAGGAAGTCCTCCTTGATGTCACTCACAATGGTTTAGGCAACACGCTTACACTGCTCCACTTAAAACTGGGTCACTACCATATTAAACACGTGCATATGTAATTGGACTAGGGATTCCTCATCTGAATGTTGATGACATATTGCTGTTGCCTTCAAGATGCTCGCTCACATGACCTGAAACTACCGTTTCCCTTCTCTTTGTCCCTCTCCTTCTTCACACAGCCTTTGCTCCAACCCAGCATTGTCTCCATGCAACCCCCTTTGTCCTACCTTCATGTCTTTACTTGGCTATCCTGTCTACATAAAATCTCTTCATTCACTCCCAAAATATTGACTGAGGTCCCCGGGGTGCAAGGCTGTGTTCTAGTTTGAGAAGGACTAGAGTCGTGTTCCAGAAGGCTAACATGAACCCTTCTTTTAACTGAAATCCTCTTTGTGCATTTGTTTCATTTTTCTTCATTGGAAGAAGAAAATGTTTTTCTTATCTTTCGACTTGGAAAGTGGAAGATGTTTGCTCACAGCTCCAAAGTTTACATATTCAAAGAGAAAGTGAAAGCATAAACAATAAAAATGTAAACAAAGAGAAAGCGAGTCTATTTCAGCTTTGATCGTAGATGACTAGGGATAGATTTATTTTGCTTTGGCTTGTGTCAGGTGCTCATCACTGACCCAAACAACATTGTGAAGTCCTAAGGGCAGGACGCATGTTTGCTGCAGCTGTCACAGTCCCCTAAAGTCTAGTAAGTTTGCAGTGGGTAATTATTTGGGGGAAGAACACATGAAAGAATAAATGCACGCACGCATGAATGAATGAATGGCTTCAGGGTATATGTAATCTAATAGGGGAGGAACATGGGAAACTCACCCTACTAAGAGGCAATACAGAGTGAAATTTTTAAACCTTTCATTATTTTTGGAGTTCCACTTACAATAGGAAGTAGAAGTTTGTAAGAGACTATTGCATCCATCAAAACACCAGATTAACTAAAACTTATACTTTTCTTTAAAGTCCTCAAAGAACAGTGGATGCCAAAATGCCAGAAGGAACTAAGTTACAGAGAAGGATGAACTTTTCATAAGTAAGCATAAAGCAGGAACTGCTTTTATACCTGGAGCAATGTTTTAGTCTCAGCATGGGTGGCGGTTGGAAAAGCAGACCTGCCATCATCAGAAAATATTTGATGGGACAAAGAGAAACCATCCGAACTTAAGGATGGTGTCGGCTGATGTGATGGATTAGAATCTAGAACTCCAAAGGCAAAAATAAATCTCTCATCTGTCATTCTTTCTCTTGAGGATTTTGCTAAAGTATCAATAGGAAGAGCACCAGAGCAAAGCGAGAAATAACAGAGCCACAAAGGCCCAATAATTGGGTCCAAGTATATAGACTTCTCGTAGCCTAACTTAATCCAAAGTTAATTTGTAAGCAGCTAGAAAAAGGAGTCCATGCCATAGGAGAAATCATCAATGGACTCATTTTTTTAAGTTTATCATTAATATTTTTAGTTTATAATTTGACAACACATTCTTGAATGGGATTATTTTCTGGCTAGAAAAAGGAGAGAGGGGAACCTCTATTTTATTTTATTCTCAAATAAGGGCAAATCCATACACTCAATCAAATGAGTAGATTATAGAGTTAACATCAACTTATGAAGTCAGGTTGTTTATATGTCAGGATAGGATAGTAGACTACACTGCAGGAAAAAAGAAATGCCAAATCTCAGTGGTTCGGCCCAGTAAGACTTTCCTTCCGAGATAATCTGGAAGCTTTCTTCCAAGCTCTCTTCCAAGATCGCTTTGCCACCAGGGCAGTTGGAAGTTGTGGCTTTCTTGAACACTATAGAATAGGAAGAGGAGTTTGGAAGGTCCTGAGGAGGATGGTGTTTGGAAGGTCCTGAGGGTGGTGTTTATACCTTGCGTGATGTGAATAACATCCTCTCTGCCCAAGTTTCCAAAACTCAGTCCCAGTGTTGGAACAAAACTGCAAGGGAGTCTAGGAAATGCAGTTTTCCAGCGGGTCCAGGAAGAAGAGAGAGTTGGCAACACCAAGTGTCTTCTCTGTCAATGTCCCTTACCAGAAAATGTGCCTGAACTGACTTTCAACTCACTTCTAAAAATTTAAGTCTACTTCTACGCACAGAGAAATGAGGGAAACCAGTCCCCAAAGACCTACATTAACACGTATGTTTCTACACCCATGGCTACAGTAATTTTCCCCTGGAGAGTTTTTAAAGAATGATCCCAAATAGACAAAATATCATCTCAATGAACCTCCCCCCAAAAATGGAATGTATAATTTGTCTAGTAAATTTAAGTAAGTTGATCTTAGTGCATAACTGAAATAAAAAACCTTGTTATCAATTACATCATCTGGCTTTCTGCATAAGCTGAGATATATATATATGTCTTAATGTAAGTTTTATACTCCAAGCCACTCTTATATGTAAAGCTCATATCGGTAACTAAAAAGGCTATGAAATGATAACAACATTAAGTTATAGGATCCTAATATGCCCATTTTTTCATGTTGTATCACAGAATAGCATTTAAAATAAGAGCAGAGATTTCAAAAGAACTACTGACAGTGCTCTAGTAGGAACTTGTGCTTTTTCTGATACCTTCAAGAATCAAAACTTTTGAATCCAAGTAATGAATAATGTGAAATCTCCAGAAAGCATGATAACTGGTTCATCAATAATGTGCATTCACTCACTACACAAATGTCCTAAGATTTTAGGGGATCATTGCAACCCCAGAACTCACTATTGACCACAGGGAAAAAATGTCTATCCCATCTTACTTTTTCTTTTTAACTTTTTATGTTTGGCCATGAAAGTCATGATAGAAAATCTGAACACCATAACAAAAGTATAAAAAAGGACAAACTAACGACTATCTCCATAATCCCAACATTCACAGGGAACTCCAAAATTTTATTTTCCTGATGACCCATTTAAAATGTATGTATTGACCATAGATATAATTGGTGGCTCCTAATTTTTAGCTTAATATTATGACAAAAACTTTCCCATTTCATTTATATATTTATCTACATATTATGCCTGTGGCTATATAATAAACATCACATGGTTGCACCATAATTTACTTCACTGTTCTCCTAATATTATCCATTTAGACATGAGGATATTTTTCTGTATTTTTTAAGAATTTGGACTAAGAGTGTTCATCGGGTCCAGCAAATTCACTTCTGAATATGTACCCTCAGGAAATGAAAATTGGGTATGGATATATACACTCCTATGTTTACTGCAGCATTATTTTCAATAGCCAAGTTATGAAAACAACCTAAGTGCTCGTCAACAGAGGAATGGATATAGAAGATATGGTGTATATATACATATATATAAACAGCCATAGGAAAGAAGGAAATACTGCCACTTGTGACAACATGGATGGACCCTGACAATTTAGGTTAAGTGAGGTAAGTCAGACAGAGAAAGACAAGTACTGTATGATATCCTGTATAGGTGGACTCTAAAAAAGCCAAACTTGTATAAACAGAGTAAAGTGGTGATTGCCAATGGCTGTGGGGAGGGGGAACAGGAGAGATGCTATTTCAGGATACAAACTTGAAACTAGTAGATAAATAAGGCCTGGAGATGTAATACACAGTATAGAGAATATAGACAACAACATTGTGTTATAACCATCAAACTTGCTAAGAGACTAGCTCTCAATTATTCCCACCACAAAAAAAGAAACGATAATCACATGACCTGAGAGAGGTGATAATGTGGCCACGATGGCAACCGTGTTATAATATGTAAATACATCAAATAAGCATGTTGCACACCTTAAATTTACACAATGGTATAAGTCAAACATAGTTCAATTAAAAAAAAAATACTATTTATCAAGGTGTACTCAGGAGATTTCCTAGAAGGAAAATTCTGGATCCAAGAGAATGAACATTTTCAAAACTTGGAAAACATATAGCCAACTTGCTTCCCACTCATGTTTCTCCCTCTTCTCTCTGGAATTCCTAGGTTTCCTTTGCGGCAGTTGAGGAGAGGAAAGTACAGCTTTGCTTGAGGGTGGTTTCCTTCCTGATTTAATTATCCCCAGGGTTGTCTGTCTCCTCACTGACATTCCCTTGCCCTCCTAACCCATCTTCACCCCAGCATGACATGTTTTGTGTTTTGTTGTTGTGTGCAGATCTTAAACCAAGTTTCTGTCATTCAGTTAGGATATTCAGTGTTCTACAGCTGATAAAATCATGCTCTGTGTGATCTAATCTAAGCCTCCTAAACATGCTTTGCAAGATGAGGATGATGTTATTCTCATTTTTCCAAGGAAAAGGAGAAAGAGGTGTCCAATTTCTTGCATCTGGTTCTCAAACCAATACATAACACAGTCAGAACTTGGATCCCTCCTTTCCGCCTCCCATTCTAGGGCTTTTTCTATTACTCTGAGACTGCAAGATATAGCAAGTCATGGGGAATCGTATTGTTTACCTCCTGTAATAAAATGCAGCAACATTGGTCCACACTTTGAAAAGGGAGAACAACATAATATCAGACGTTAATTTCAATGTAGTAAAAATCGCTTGACTTGCAAGGCAGTAGGAATGCGGTCATCTTTCCTAGCATCTTTCTGCTTCTAAAAGCTAAACTATATCAGCTTTTTCTTAGTATTGTGTTTGTGATTTTTGAGGAAAACTTGAAATCAAAACCATTTTTTTTTTTCACTGAGCCCTCCTTTCTTGGGAGATTTTCTTTTGAATTATGAAAAGAAAATCTTTCTAACATAAGTATAAACAAAACCTGCTTTTGTCACTAGCACCCTGTAGAAACCAAAGATGAACATTAAATTACTCTGAGCACATGGCCACTTGCCAGTAATTATTCAATATGAGGTTTAACCAAGTTTATCTAGATTATGAGGACCATGTGTACACAGCTAAAGGGAAAGACATGGTTAAAGTAATTATCTGGCATATTCCCACCATGCAGACAGTCAGTCTGGCTCATTTGGACCAAAGAATAATAACCCAGCACATTCTTCTGGCCAAAAGGAGTTATTTGGCAAATCACCTCGATGTGCCCCAACAGATGAATGTTAAATCTACAAGATGCCAAAAGAGAAAGAAAACACGACTGCCCTTGGGTATCAGAAAGCCTGCAGACAGGAGGGAGTAAGGGGAGCCCTGGAATGAAGGGAATGGGTTGGGGATCAGGACACTGGCCTTTAAATTCTGGGAACTTTTCTGGGGCTTGAGAATTAAGATTCTAGAATCTCTTCATCTGGCTTCTTTGATTGCTTCATTAATTTTTCCCATAAAACCTGTTGTCTTTTCTTCTGGGATATAAAGATCAGACTTCCCCCTTGGTAAATTTTAAAAAATTGAAATCGTATCAAGTATCTTTTCTGACCACAACGCTATGAGACTAGATATCAATTTCAGGGAAAAAAAGCTGTAAAAAATACAAACACATGGAGGCTAAACAATACACTACTAAATAACCAAGAGATCACTGAAGAAATCAAAGAGGAAATCAAAATGTACCTAGAAACAAATGACAATGAAAACAAGATGACCCAAAACCTATGGGATGCAGCAAAAGCAGTTCTAAGAGGGAAGTTTATAGCAATACAATCCTACCTCAAGAAACAAGAAACACCTCAAATAAACAACCTAACCTTACACCTAAAGCAATTAGAGAAAGAAGAACAAAAAAACCCCAAAGTTAGCAGAAGGAAAGAAATCATAAAGATCAGATCAGAAATAAATGAAAAAGAAATGAAGGAAACGATAGCAAAGATCAATAAAACTAAAAGCTGGTTCTTTGAGAAGATAAACCAAATTGATAAACCACTAGCCAGACTCATCAAGAAAAAAAGGGAGAAGACTCAAATCTATAGAATTAGAAATGAAAAAGGAGAAGTAACAACTGACACTGCAGAAATACAAAGGATCATGAGAGATTACTACAAGCAACTATATGCCAATAAAATGAACAACCTGGAAGAAATGGACAAATTCTTAGAAAAGCACAACCTTCCAAGACTGAACCAGGGAGAAATAGAAAATATAAACAGACCAATCACAAGCACTGAAACTGAGACTGTGATGAAAAATCTTCCAACAAACAAAAGCCCAGGACCAGATGGCTTCACAGGCGAATTCTATCAAACATTTAGAGAAGAGTTAATATCTATCTTTCTCAAACTCTTCCAAAATATAGAGCAGAGGGAGGAACACTCCCAAACTCATTCTACGAGGCCACCATCACCCTGATACCAAAACCAGACAAAGATGTCACAAAGAAAGAAAACTACAGGCCAATATCGCTGATGAACATAGATGCAAAAATCCTCAACAAAATGCGAGCAAACAGAATCCAACAGCACATTAAAAGGATCATACACCATGATCAAGTGGGGTTTGTCCCAGGAATGCAAGGATTCTTCAATATATGCAAATCAATCAATGTGATAAACCATATTAACAAATTGAGGGAGAAAAAAACATATGATCATCTAAATAGATGCAGAGAAAGCTTTTGACAAAATTCAACTCCCATTTATGATAAAAACCTTCCAGAAAGCAGGCATAGAGGGAACTTACCTCAACATAATAAAGGCCATATATGACAAACCCACAGCCAACATTGTTCTCAATGGTGAAAACTGAAACCATTTCCTCTAAGATCAGGAACAAGACAAGGTTGTCCACTCTCACCACTATTATTTAACATAGTTTTGGGTGTTTTAGCCACAGAAATCAGAGAAGAAAAAGAAATAAAAGGAATCCAAATCAGAAAAGAAGAAGCAAAGCTGTCATTGTTTGCAGATGACATGATACTATACATAGAGTATCCTAAAGATGCTACCAGAAAACTACTAGAGCTAGTCAATGAGTTTGGTAAAGTAGCAGGATACAAAATTAATGCACAGAAATCACTTGCATTCCTATACACCAATGATGAAATATCTGAAAGAGAAATTAAGGAAACACTCCCATTTACCACTGCAACAAAAAGAATAAAATACCTAGGAATAAACCTACCTAGGGAGACAAAAGACCTGTATGCAGAAAACTATAAGACACTGATGAAAGAAATTAAAGATGATACAAAAAGATGGAGAGATATACCATGTTCTTGGATTGGAAGAATCAACATTGTGAAAATGACTATACTACCCAAAGCAATCGACAGATTCAGTGCAATCCCTATCAAACTACGACTGGCATTTTTCACAGAACTAGAACAAAAAATTTCACAATTTGCATGGAAACACAAAAGACCTCAAATAGCCAAAGCAATCTTGAGAAAGAAAAACGGAGCTGGAGGAATCAGGCTCCTGGACTTCAGACTACACTACAAAGCAGCAGTAATCAAGACAGTATGGTACTGGCACAAAAACAGAAATATAGATCAATGGAACAGGATAGAAAGCCCAGAGACAAACCCATGCACATATGGTCACCTTATCTTTGGTAAAGGAGGCAAGAATATACAATGGAGAAAAGACAGCCTCTTCAATAAGTGGTGCTGGGAAAACTGGACAGCTACATGTAAGAGAATGAAATTAGAACACTCCCTAACACCATACACAAAAATAAACTCAAAATGGATTAAAGACCTAAATGTAAGGCCAGACACTATCAAACTCTTAGAGGAAAACATAGGCAGACCACTCTATGACATAAATCACAGCAAGATCCTTTTTGACACACCTCCTAGAGAAATGGAAATAAAAACAAAACTAAACAAATGGGACCTAATGAAACTTAAAAGTTTTTGCACAGTAAAGGAAAACATAAACAAGGCCAAAGGACAACCCTCAGAATGGGAGAAAATATTTGCAAATGAAGCAGCTGACAAAGGATTAATCTCCAAAATTTACAAGCAGCTCATGCAGCTCAGTATCAAAAAGACAAACATCCCAATCCAAAAATGGGCAGAAGACGTAAATAGACATTTCTCCAAAGAAGATATACAGATTGCCAACAAACACATGAAAGGATGCTCAACATCACTAATCATTAGAGAATTGCAAATCAAACAGTGAGGTATCACCTCACATCAGTCAGAATGGCCATCATAAAAAAATCTACAAACAGTAAATGCTGGAGAGGGTGTGGAGAAAAGGGAACACTCTTGCACTGTTGCTGGGAATGTAAATTGATACAGCCACTATGGAGAACAGTATGGAGGTTCCTTAAAAAACTAAAAATAGGGCTTCCCTGGTGGCCCAGTGGTTGAGAATCTGCCTGATAATGCAGGGGACACGGGTTCGAGCCCTGGTCTGGGAACATCCCACATGCCACGGAGCAACTAGGCTCGTGAGCCACAACTACGGAGCCTGCGCGTCTGGAGCCTGTGCTCCATAACAAAAGAGGCCGCGATAGTGAGAGGCCCGTGCACCGCGATGAAGAGTGGCCCCCACTTGCCGCAACTAGAGAAAGCCCTTGCACAGAAACGAAGACCCAACACAGTCAAAACATAAAATAAAATAAATAATTAATTTAAAAAACAAAACAAAACACAACCAAAAGAAACTAAAAATAGAACTACCAAATGACTCAGCAATCCCACTACTGGGCATATACCCTGAGAAA
This sequence comes from Balaenoptera ricei, assembly GCF_028023285.1. Taxonomy (NCBI): domain Eukaryota; kingdom Metazoa; phylum Chordata; class Mammalia; order Artiodactyla; family Balaenopteridae; genus Balaenoptera; species Balaenoptera ricei. Next base: position 3,683,254 of record NC_082658.1, on the reverse strand, counting down.
ACCATAATTCAAAAAGAGTCATGGGTTTCCCTGGTGGCGCAGTGGTTAAGAATCCGCCTGCCAAGGCAGGGGACCCAGGTTCGAGCCCTGGTCTGGGAAGATCCCACATGCTGCGGAGCAACTAAGCCCGTGTGCTACAACCACTGAGCCTGTGCTCTAGAGCCCACATGCCACAACCACTGAAGCCCGCGTGCCACAACTACTGATGCCCGCGTGCCTAGAGCCCGTGCTCCGCAACAACAGAAGCCACTGCAATGAGAAGCCCGTGTACCGCAACCAAGAGTAGCCCCTGCTCGCCGCAACTAGAGAAAGCCCGAGCGCTGCAACAAAGACCCAACGCAGCCAAAAATAAATTAATTAAATAAATAAATTAAAAAAAAAAAAGAGTCATGTACCACAATGTTCATTGCAGCTCTATTTACAATAGCCAGGACATGGAAGCAACCTAAGTGTCCATCGACAGATGAATGAATAAAGAAGATGTGGCACATATATATAATGGAATATTACTCTACCAGAAAAAGAAACGAAATTGAGTTATTTGTAGTGAGGTGGATGGACCTAGAGTCTGTCATACAGAGTGAAGTAAGTCAGAAAGAGAAAAACAAATACCGTATGCTAACACACATATATGGAATCTAAAAAAAAAAAAAAAAAAAAAAAGGTGGTTCTGAAGAACCTAGGGGCAGGACAGGAATAAAGACTGGACGTAGAGAATGGACTTGAGGACACGGGGAGGGGGAAGGATAAGCTGGGACAAAGTGAGAGAGTGGCATGGACATATATACACTACCAAATGTAAAATAGATAGCTAGTGGGAAGCAGCCACATAGCACAGGGAGATCAGCTCAGTGCTTTTTGACCACCTAGAGGGAAGGGATAGGGAGGGTCGGAAGGAGACGCAAGAGGGAGGGGATATGGGGATATATGTATATGTATAGCTGATTCACTTTGTTATACAGCAGAAACTAACACAGCATTGTAAAGCAATTATACTCTAATAAAGATGTTAAAGAAAAAAAAAAAAAGATCAGACTTCCCTCTATAATCTGAGCACTCTGGTTTATCTGGCAATCAATCCAATGCATTAGATAATCCCACCTTGAAATTTTCTTTCGTGATGAGTATGGGGATAGCAAGAAAAGGAGACATTGACTGAGAAGCACCAGGCTTGCTTCCTTGTTAAACATAATACACATCTTAATACCCTGTGCCAATAATCCATGCCCTTCTTTGTTTTCCCTTGTGTCCAATTTTCTCATGGGGGTTTCTTAAATGAAGCAGTGTTGACATACTAGCACGTGGAGCTTCTCTCTATGGAGAACAGCGTTATTCATTCTAAACATTAGATTTTTCATTTCTAAAACCAAAGTAGAAATGATGATATAAACAGTATTTCTGAGCAATTCGACTAGATTTTTCTTTTACTGTTTATTCTGGGAGAGCAGATTGATCAAGGCAACAGAAGCTAGAGGCAATTTGTCCAGGTTCAAATTGTGCCTTAAATGCTTACTAGCTATACGACCTTACTTAACTGCGTTGGCCTTACTTTTCGCATTTTCACGAGTGGTTATAACAGCCTCTAACATATAGGAACCCTATGAGAAATAAATACACTGATGTATACAGAGCTTAGCGTGGAAATGTGTCAATATGTATTAACTATTAGAGCCAGTAGCACCTAATAATCAAATATGCCCTCTAGACCCATATTTATTGTGGGATCTTAGGCAAATTACTTACTTAACCAAGATGTAGTACTGACCCCAGAGGTAGATGTTACGAGGATTCAATGAGTGGATTCATGTAGTGTGATTAGAACATTGTGGCCTGTGATATTGTCTCAATAAAATCAACGATTACAAATACTGTTTATCCATGCATGATGAAACAGTCTTCCAAGATTAGTGAAAAACAAGATGTAAAAAGCATGAAATTCTATTGCATTAAAAGGGGCTTGTTCAATTGTAGATTATTTAGAAAGCAGCGGTACACTCAAATATATAGTCAAATGAAACATAAACATCTAAACAAAGAAAAAATTGTCAACAAACATACTGTCATCTCTGCTCCGGAGTGAAAAATGTAAAAGACTACAGAGGCTAATCAGCTACAATCTCCACATTCAGCTTCCAGAAGCCAATCTTAGGCTGAGGATATAGAAATGCATTTAGAAACACGCCAAAGCCCACTTTTCTCATTTACGTTAATAGTAAGGAACTTGCCAACCCATATCCTGAAACACAGACTTGGTGTTTATATCAGCCTCTGTGAAACGGGGGAACCCAAAACTGCTTAGCTCAAACCTAAACTAGTGCTAAGTATGCTTTTTCCCTTCAAAGTAATTGTTTTCTGCATTTCCTTAACTGTCTATTCATATTTGCTTAGTAACCATCAATATTGTTGGAGCCAGGAATACATATACATTTTAAAAATTAAAATTAAACTGTTGTGACAATTCAAGCAAGAATAAATTTATATAGCAATGTTTGTTCCATAGTAAGCACTTAATAGATATTGAATAAAAGAATGGATGTAATTGGGCTTTTGACTATTCTTGAAAAAGTGGGGAAATTTTATGGTTTAATGAAACTGGGTTAATGTAATTAGCTGGCTGATACACAAAAATCTCTCATTTCTTTTATTGTTACAGACAGCCACAGAAAGAATGCTATTAGCATTTCAAAAAACAGTAAAGAAGGGCAAAACCTAATTTCAATTTCTGTGTCAAGGAAGAACAGGTAGGTTAATCAAAGTTGCCACACTTTGGGAACGAATCTGCATTGAAAAGGCTGTACGCGTAGGAAGTAAACATGTGCTAACACACATGCTACTTCTTTTGGAGTGACTACAATTCATAATAAAAATATGTGCCTCCTTTTGGATCCATACATTGTGTTTTTAGTGGGATATTGACTGGCAATTATCCTCTCCTTTTAGTTCATGCATTAAGCATAAAGGCTATCCCGCAATAGTATGTGTGGGCTAGCGTCTGTCCAATTATTTGACATGTGAAATTAAAAGGTCAGGTGCTTCTGCATTCTTAATATTATTTTACTTTGCTTTTTAAATTTTTTTCGACAGATTTATTCCTGCTGCTTTGTAGCTACAACCAAGGGTTAGTAATCACTGTATAATAGAAAGGTCAGCTAACTTACCCTGGTGTGTCAGTTAGCAATTTATTGTCTCTCAACCTAAATTCGCTCTTCAAAAACCCACTCTGTGGTAAGGGAGGGGAGTCCTTTAGGCATTTTTCTTCAGCAGTTTACGTAATATTCATCTTCTCAGAAGAGGTTGCTGGAGGGAGCTCCTTTTGCTGGTCCTACGGTTGTCCCTTTGGTCAGTAGCGTGGGCGTGACGACTTTTCTTGATGCTCTGCCCCAGCCAGGCACCCGGAATACTCGGTTCTTCTTTTTAAGCACAGATGTAGAACTTCAGTTTTATGTACTTGGTATCACTGTGATATAAACCTGTCTATCTACCCAAAGGTTTAGGAAAGCCTAATACGCAAAAAATCCTTTTCAAAAAATAATCATTTTAGCTTCCTTTTTAAAAATCATTGTGTATGCTTTATCTCCTGATTGGACCCATCGTGCTGCTACTCTTGTCTCTTTTTTTGTTTGTTTGTTTTAGTGGATTGACTTTATTTTTATTTATTTCTTTTTTGGCCACACCACGTGGCTTGTGGGATCTTAGTTCCCCGACCAGGGATCGAACCCATGCTCTCGGCAATGAAAGTAAGGAGTCTTAACCACTGGACTGCTGGGGAATTCCCTCCTACTCTTGTCTTTTGAGATTCAAATGAAGCCAACCAGAATTGTATTCCTCTTGAGGAGGGGGTCCCAGATCTCTTCTAGTTCCTACACAGAATCAAGGTTTCGGGGAGAATTTTACCAATTTCTACGAGCTCTTCAATCCTGGTTCTGCTGTCTTGGTTCAGTTTTTGGATGGTTCGCCACCTTGATGTGTGGCCAGATACTAAGTTACTGTCTCTTATCTCCAAACTCACCCTTTGATACTCTGCCCTGTGATATTGTGCAGACCACATTTCTCCTTTGCCAGCTGCCTTTCTGCTAGACATTATGCAATGGATGACATTAAGACGGAGCTGGAAGCCTGGGGGAGGGGCAGGAGAACTGCTTCTTATCTGCTGCCCGTTGTCCAAAGCACCGTCCCAACAACAGCTCCTTATACAGGCAACAGCATTTGCTCAACGTGATAACTATAATTAATTAATTAATAGTGTTAATTAACATGAACACTGTTAAGAGAGTAAATCCTAAGTGTTCTCATCACGAGGAAAGAAGTTTTATTTCTAGTTCTTTATTTTTGTATCTATACGAGGTGATGGATATTCACTCAACATATTGCAGTCATCATTTCATGACGTACGTAAGTCAGATCGGTATGCTGTGCACTTTCATGCGGTGCTGTATGTCAACTATATCTCAGTAAAACTGAAACAAAAACAAATTCATACAAAAAAACCCCAAAACAGCATTTGCTCCTAGTTCAGCATCTTCTAGCTAATTGGGTCCAGTTTCTAGCTTCACCTAGTTCCCCCAGAGCCAGCTTTTAATGCTTTGTCAAAGGTATTATCCATCAGACAGCATCCCCTTCTCAGAAATCTGAGCCTAGCTTCCAGTTTCAGAAGACCCTTCTTATAAATTCCAGACATACTAGGGTCCAGCACCTATTTTTCACTTATTTCTACAAAAATCAAAGGATCCCCCTCTCAAAACAAAACAAAACAAAACCCATAACACCAAACTGATAATAAACAGATACTTTATTTTATTTTATTTCATTTCATTTTATTTTAGGTACAATAGGTTTTTTAAATTTTGGGGTTGATAGAAAGGTTTATATCATGATGATGCCAAGAATATAAAACTGACTACCTATGTGCTTTAAAATTCCCTTGATCTTTTCAACAAACTTGAACTCCAGGCTCTAATCATGACACCCAGCTTGCTTTTTCTCTCTTTTCAAAATGAGAATAGAACACAAAAATAATATTTTCTGTTGCAGTACAACTCAGCTCTTGGATTTGTTCTGCCTTTCCCTTTCTGTCTCTGTCTGGCACCTATGTTTTCACATCTCAATGACTAATCATTACATTTGACTAAAGAAAAACAGAATCCCTAAAGGGAATTCTTTTAAGCTTTTAAGAATACAAACCCACACAAATAAACTCTCCTTCATAAACAGGCAATTCACAGAACTGTTTAATTTTGTTTGGTTTGTTGTATTTTCACTATCTTTACCCACCAGCCATTTGCAAAAGGAGTTATGAACCAACAAGTATTATACTTTTAAGCAGAGGGATGGGGAAGAAATTCAGCTGATATAAAAAGAAAAGCATATAGACAATACCTATCACTATATTTCTAAATTTTACTTCAGCAGCGTTTTAAACCAGTTGGTATAAAGCAAAAATTTAGGTGTTAAAAAAATCCTGTTACCATTTTTTTAATGCAATTTACATTTCATATTAGCTCCTCTGATTCCTCGCGTGATTTGAAACCTTTGTAATTGACTTCCTAGAATCACCTTGGTGCAATATAAAGGCAACACTCAGCAGTTACAGAATAGAAAAGGAAAGAAAGAGGAATTGAAAAGAAGTGTATTTATAACCTTGGTCATAGGTATCCTAAGAGTGTTTCTGTTTTAATAGTTAATTAGCTTATCAGTTCCGAAATGTTGAAACGACTTTTGGAATCCCAGGCTCTATGGCTGTTGGCACCATACCTGTTTCCTGACTGCAGTTTCCTTAACTTTCCGTTTAATTTTTTTCTTTTCCTTGAAACCAAAATCATTTAATGAAATCTGACTCGTCAAGGCCACTGACTGATCTTCTGAGCAGAAAGTATGCAAAGGTGGCAAATTCCACTAAATTACAGCCCCTGTCCAAGTTATGAGACAACATTTTCAGGCAGACAAAATGCAATGCAGTCAGAAATGCTAAGAGACATAACTAATAACAAGGAAAAAAAAGAAGAATAGGAAAAGACCTGAAGGAAAAGTAAGTTCAACACGCAGAAGAGAAACGATGGGGGTGGGAAGCACATGTGCAATTTTTTTCCCCACTTATTCTATTTCCTTTATGTTCCCTAGTTCAGGGCCGCTGGTAGGAGATTGATACATTTATTAATTTTCCATGCAGAAAGACAAACAGTGGACTCAGTCCGGTGGGGTTGAAACGTCTGGCCTCAGGTTTCCCCATGGAATCTTCCGAACTTGCCTAATGGTCTTTGACCACACGGATCCATTTAAGGAATACGGTATCCATTTTTGAAAATCTCATTTAGACTCATACATAAAATAATGCCTGTCATAATGCCTTGGTTTTCTCTGGTTCTTCTTTTTATTTCTCTGGGTTAATTTAAAATGCAGAGCAAAGCAAAGACAGAAAAAAAAACAATTTAAAGGATGTTCAAGATAGTCTTTGTAATATGATTTTTCTTCTTAAATTGCGAGAATGTAGTAAAATAAATCATTTCTTTCTGCATAAAGTGGTATCTATGACCTCTCCCTTAGAAATTATGTAAGTAAATATTCACGGAGAAATATTTTCACCTATTTTACATGTTTATTAACTTAAGGTCTGACTGTGAGGAAACTGCAGATTATGGAATGTATTTTATTAGGATAAACACTGGTGTTTTTTTAAAAAAAATCAGAGTGGAAACAATCTTTTTTTTTTCCTTTGGAGTGGAGCCTTGCCATTTTTCACTTTTAGAACTCATCTTGGGTGCTAGATGCTTAACGAGTCAATAAATTTCTACATATTAGGTGAAGTATTCACATAGCAGGCATTTCTTTTATCTATGGTTCCTGGTATAAGTTTAACAAATAGCAGCAGCTACGGGAAACAAAAATGATCTGAGGTTATTCTGATTTTAACTTTTGTTTTGAAAGCAGATAAATTTAGCTCAATTGTTTGAGACTCCTTGATTTAAATTTCTGAAATTTCCTCAGCACGAGATAAGATCAACTATTACTTTTGTATAACAGAGCCTCCACATTTTGTGAAAGAAAATATGTTAAAATATTATTAGCAATGAAAAATCACCATTTGAAAATCAATTTACATATGAACCTGAAAAATAAACCAGACTCAAGTTTGAGTTCTGGATAATGAATTGGCAAGGGTGTTATTTTACTAAAGTGTTCAGTTATGTCTGTTTATGTTATTAAGTGGGATGAGATAAAGTACATATTCAACTCTTTTTTAAAAGGACAGAATATATCATTTTAACTAATTAGGTCCATTTATCTTAACTTTATATTTCTTTGGGTTGGTTCCTGAAATAGACCATGAAACCAACCTATTTATAAGATTTGTTAAAAAAAAAAATTCAAAATGTGTTGAAAAGAATAGCCAACATAAATTGTCAGTTAACTACATTAAATATGAAATTATAAAACTCAAATTTTATGTGTAAATTTATTTTATTTTTTGTAATATTTTAAAACGTTTATATTTTGCTAAAAAATATTTGTGCAAGGCAATTAAAATATTTGGAAGATAGATAAGATTATATTTATATATATGTACATAAGCCTAATATAAAACATAACCATGTGTAGGTATAGACATACATACATATAGTTTATATATATATATATAGTATATACATGTATTTATATAGTTATATTTGTTAGATGTGAAATACATATTCATAAAAACACTTCATGATGTTATTCACCCTAAAACATAAATCTGTGGGAGAATACTGTCTTGGTTGTGAGCCATTAGACTTTAAAAATAGCTATTTAAAAACAAATATAAGTTTTTTTAAAGTTTGAATTCTAACATCACTCTCTGTATCAAAGAGTATTAGCTCTGTATTAAAGAGTTAATACTCTCTGGTACAATGTTGGAATTCAAACTTTAAAAGGTACATATAGGGCTTCCCTGGTGGCGCAGTGGTTGAGAATCTGCCTGTCAATGCAGGGGACACGGGTTCGAGCTCTGGTCTGGGAAGATCTCACATGCCGCGGAGCAACTAGGCCCATGAGCCACAACTACTGAGCCTGCGCGTCTGGAGCTTGTGCTCCGCAACAAGAGAGGCCGCGACAGTGAGAGGCCCACACACCGCGATGAAGAGTGGCCCCCGCTTGCCGCAACTAGAGAAAGCCCTTGCACAGAAATGAAGACCCAACACAGCCAAAAATAAATTAAAAATTAATTAATTAAAAAAAAAAAGGTACATATAAAGACTTTAGTGGAATAAAACAAGACGCAAAGACAACCCTCAGAATGGGAGAAGATATTTGCAAACGAATCAATGGACAAAGGATTAATCTCCAAAATATATAAACAGCTCATGCAGCTCAATATTAAAAAAACAAACAACCCAATCCAAAAAAGGGCAGAAGACCTAAATAGACATTTCTCCAAAGAAGACATACACATGGCCAAGAGGCACATGAAAAGCTGCTCAACATCACTAATTATTAGAGAAATGCAAATCAAAACTACAGTGAGGTATCACCTCACACCAGTTAGAATGGGCATCATCAGAAAATCTACAAACAACAAATGCTGGAGAGGGTGTGGAGAAAAGGGAACCCTCTTCCACTGTTGGTGGGAATGTAAATTGATACAGCCACTATGGAGAACAGTACGGAGGTTCCTTAAAAAACCAAAAATAGAATTACCATATGACCCAGCAATCCTACTACTGGGCATATACCCAGAGAAAACCATAATTCAAAAAGACACATGCACCCCAATGTTCATTGCAGCACTATTTACAATAGCCAGGTCATGGAAGCAACCTTAATGCCCATTGACAGATGAATGGATGAAGAAGATGTGGTACATATATACAATGGAATATTACTCAGCCATAAAAAGGAACGAAATTGGGTCATTTGTAGAGACATGGATGGACCTAGAGGCTGTCATACAGAGTGAAGTAAGTCAGAATGAGAAAAACAAATATCGTATATTAATGCATATATGTGGAATCTAGAAAAATGGTACAGATGAACTGGTTTGCAAGGCAGAAATAGAGACACAGATATAGAGAAAAAAAGTATGGACACCAAGGGGGGAAAGCGGGTGGAGTGGGGTGGTGGTGGTGGGATGAATTGGGAGATTGGGATTGACATATATACACTAATATGTATAAAATAGATAATTAATAAGAACCTGCTGTATAAAAAAATAAAATAAAATTCAAAAAAAGAAAATAAAATAAACCTACATTAACACATCATCAAAAAAAAGACTGATAAAATTTAACTATTTTAAAATTAAGGTTCCTTTTATGATAAGGAATACACGATAAAGGAATATAAGATAAATACATAATAAAGAAAATAGAAAGATACGTAACAGAGGGGGAAAATATATTTGTAATGCTGTATATAACTAACAGGAGGACTATCATTAATATATTTTTTAAAACTCCTACACAAATCAGTAAGAAAAAGATATCAACCCAACAGAAAAATGGGCAAAACTCTTGAACAAGTACTTCACAAAAGAGGATATCCAAATGGGCACTAAAAAAGTGAAAAGGCACTCAACCTCATTAATAACCAGAGTAATGCAAATAAAAGCCAAGAAGATGTCATTATGCACCCACCACATCAGCACAATTTAAAATGACTGACATACCAAGGATTGGCAAGAATGAGGAGCAATAGAGACTTTCAAGCACTTTGGTCAGGAGTGTGAATTGGTACAACCACTTGGGGGAACAGTTTGCCATCATCTACTCAAGTTGACAATATGTTCACCCTAGGAGTCAGCAGTTTCACTTCTTGATAAGCTTCCCAAAGAAACTCATGCACATGTGTTGTTTTGGACTGAACTGTGTCTGCTCAAAATTCACATTTTGAAGCCCTAGTCCCTAGATGATTGCATGTGAAGATAGGGCCTTTAAGGAGGTAATTAAGGTTAAATGAGGTAATAAGTGTGGGGTCCTAAGCAAGTAGGACCTATGTCCTTATAAGAAGAGGAAGAGACACCAGGAGTGCATAGGCACAGAGCAAAGGCCACGTGAGGTCACAGTGAGAAGGCAGCTGTCTCTATGCCAAGGAGAGAACTCTCATCAGAAACCAACCCTGTTGGCACCTTGATCTTGGACTTCCTGCCTCCAAAGTGTGAGAAAATAAATTTCTGTTAAGCCACCTAAAAAAACCAAAAACAAACAAACGAACAAACAAAAACTTTAGTGGAATAAAAGCAAATATAGATGATGTTTTAAAATAAAATTTAAGTGGAAAGCTCTTTGTAAGGGTATCATTAAATCAAATAAGAGGGGAATATTCATTATTCTAATGGAATTAAAACATCATTTTATATAACCAAAAACAAGCAAATAAACAAAGAAGACCAAAAACCAGGGTGACCCTTGAAAGACAAGCCAGAGAAAATATTTTCAACACATATAATAATAAACTATTAATAATTAATTAAATAAATTATTAACACCTATTAATACATAAATAAATTATTAATACTTATAATGTGTAAAATACAACCAGAAAGTCAGGTATAAATTAGTCTGCATTCCAATAACAAAATTACATTAAGACATAAATAGGCAATTCACAGAAAAAATACACATTGCTAATTAAATTTTTTAAAAGAATCAAACTCAGTAATATAAATTTAGCAATGAGATATCAATTTTTATTCATCCAACTGGAAAGACCAAAAAGAGTGATAATATCCAATTTGGAGGACTTTAGAAAAAACCATCATTTGTTTTTAACTCTTGGTGGAAGTTTAAAGTTTGAAAACTTTTGGTGAGCAACTAGCCTATGTCCATCTAATTATATAAGACACCTACACAGCCATTCTTTTTAATTCTAATATCCTATAGAGACATAAAAACAAAAGATACATGTACAAATATATTTATTTCACCTTTATTTTTAAAAATTTAAAACAACATTATGCATAAGTGAAAACTCTAAATACTAGAATGCAATGCAGTCATGAAAGAGACGGAGCTAGCTCTATCTATGACAAAATAGAAAGTCGTGCACTATGTGTTATATCATGCAATATAGTAAGTTGAACTGCATTATAGGCCATATTATATTTTTCAAATGTAGAATTTAAAATTTTGAAGCACGTAAGAAGTTATTTACAGACGTTACCTATGATTGACGGGTTTAGGAGAGAGTTTCTGTATATTTTTAATAATATGCAATGAGCATATTTCACATTTAAAATAATATTTCGTATATGAAAATAAACTTTGCACAGGGCTTTTCATGTGTATTCTGTCCTTTGCAGGATGAATTGGCCATAAATGCTAAGAAGGTCAACCTGCCAACCAATCTGCCAATGTCCCCAGAGTCTGAGACAGAAAGTCCAAGGGCTTGCGATGCTCAGTTCAAACCTATTCAAAGGGATGGCAGGTCTATGAGTAACACTGAATATCTAACTCACTTTCTTATTTTTGTCTTTCTCTTTGTGTATCTCTAAGTCTGTCTGCTAATAGAATGGTGATTGTTTGTAAATATTTCGCTGCATTCTACTCTCAACCCTGCCCGAGAGTAATTTGGTCGTGAGGACATACAAGCTGAAGAGATGCTCTAATGATACTACTCCCACTTAAGAACATCCTGCCCCAGACTCCCAGCCACAGTCAAGGAGAGTTTGCTCTGCTACCAGAGGACTCTCTCTATTGTAATTAATAGCATCAAAAGTATTGAAGTCTTCAGAGACATAGAGAACAGACTTGTGGTTGCCAAGGGGGAGGGGAGAAGGGGAGGGATGGATTGGGAGTTTGGGATTAGCAGATGCAAATTATTACATATAGAATGGATAAACAACAAGGTCCTACAGTATAGCACAGGGAACTATATTCAGTATCCTGTGATAAACCATAATGGAAAAAATATGAAAAAGAATGTATAATATACATGTATAATTGAATCACTTTGCTGTACAGCAGAAATTAACACAACATTATAAATCAACTATACTTCAATAAAATACATTTTTTGAAAGTATTGAAGTCTTCAGAAAAGGGGGAGAATTCAGGCAGAAAACTAAAGAATATAAGGAAGACAGTAACATAGAAAAAATTAATTTCAAGGACTTTGAGGAGAGATGGACTTTTGTCCAATCTCAGCTCTGCTAGTTATTTGCTTGAACACAACTATATGAACTGTTCTCTCTGATCCTCATGTAATAATGCATAAATGTTGTAACATATTGAATGCACAGGTTTGTAAAGGGGACATAACATGGTGGATGAAAGGTACCTCTCAAAGCCTACCTCCAAGTGGTAGGAGTTTAACATATCTTGGTGTCCAACTGTCCCTCACCTCCAGCTTCTGCTTTGCCTTAAGCAAGTAGAAAAGATTTTTAAGTTGTGGTATTACAGAGATAGCGGTAAAAATGTAAGGAAAGAACCAGGCAAAATCCCGATTCAGTCAAGATAGAGGAACTCAGCTTTGGGGAATGAGAACAATATGAATCCAATGAAATGAAAACAGCACAGATTTTCAAATCAGGTCAATGTGATCGATTATACATAATAAGCAGTATAGCCTTGACTTTCTTCAGCCTCATTATATTGATTTGTAAAGAACTTGCCTCAAAGAGCAATGATGAATTATGAATAAGATCATAGAGCACTGTTTTTGAAACATCAGAATCTTAGAAATACTAGTTTCTCTCCTCTCTTTTTATACAGGATGTAAATATTATCAGGGGAACAAGGGTTGGCATGGTTGTAGCCCATCAGGTTGGCGTGGATCTGCTAACAGACCATAAAAATAATTTTAAAAAAAATCCACGTCTAGGTTGGGAAGCAACCTATAGTCAATCACAACCTCATCAGGCAGAAGAGGATCAAGGTGGATCATGGGCTTGTAAAACTAAGAAGAAAACTACTAAGTCCTGCCAATTTGGCAAAGTCCTCATTCTTGATGGAAAGCTTTCGTCTAGAGCTGTTGAGGGAAACGTAGACAAGATGGGTTTTCATGTGGTGTGGAGCTCGGTGTCTCAAAGACCTTTTGTTAGGTATGACAAAATCAGATTAATTGATTCAACAGCTATTTACGGACACCTGCTCTACAGGATAGATTAGAGTTGATACATTCACACTCTCGGCCAAGGTAAAGTGTTGCTACGAGATTAAGAGCGGAGACCCTGCTTCCTTTTTTTATATCTAATTCTCAACTGAAATTTCATGTCGAGTCTTCATGTCCTCCAGATCCTAGGGAACCACCAGGGCTGTCTCTCTCTGGCATTTTCCTCAAGCCTCACTATTCTCCCAGGCTGCTAGCCAGACTGCAACTCTCTACTTCCTATTCAGAACTTCAAATCTATCTCCCCTCCATTATGTACAGCCAACCAGCATGCCCCTTCTTTGTGCTTCAGAATCTGTATACAAACTGTTACGAAAACCTGGAAAAAAAATATTTCCTGTCTTCTTCACTTTGCATCTTTGCGTACACGGACTTGCTCGAAATTAATGCCATGAGTGTTTAGTAAGCACCACTGTACTTAAGGCATCTTTCCATCCACGTGGGTGTAACAGCCTGAGGATTCCTTTTTGCTACGAGGACCCTTTCTCTGCTGAGTTGAATACAGGAGACTCCTGCACCACGTTCCTTGATCTTGGAGCCTCATGACATATTTTGAGTCAGGGAACACGGATGACCTTTCAGGCACATCCCCACCATCATCATCACTTACCTGCTATGTTAATTCTGCTGCCACCCTAGTCCCTTCCTGATGCTTGGAAATGGTCATCGTCCCACAGGCCACTCATTCTAGTCTTTCCACAGGCTATTTCCTCTGACCAGACATCACAGGCATCATCTTCAACATTCTTCAAGTCCACGTGGTAAAGTTAAGTGCAGGGTAAGACGTTCATAACCACCTCATTGAAAACTGCAAACCCGTTTCCCTCTTCCTTGTATGTTTTGCTCCACATCAATTACCATGTGGTAACCTGTTCTATAAGTGGGTTGATTTATTTATTTTCTGCTTCTCCCCACTAGCATAGAAGCTGCCCCTGAGCAGGGTTTTGTTTTTACGATACAATGATGTACTTCCAGTGCCTAGAGTTGTGTCTGACCCAGAGGTAAATCAATAAGTGTTTGTTTACTAATGAATAAACCATCATCAACTTCATCAGCGAAATATCATACCTTTAGATATGCATGTTGGGTCCTACAGCTCTAATAGGAGTTGAAATAATTTTTATGTTTTGACAATAACAATCAAAAATATTACAACTTGCCACTCTGATGATATTTTTTCCTAGTTTTTGGCATCAGGATAAAATCTACATTTGAAAAGAATAGATAAATCCTGGAGATCAGAATCTCTGAGATCGGTCATGGACGTACAGAAGAAAAGCTGTATGTGGTGTGACTGCAAAATTATCTAAATAATAGAAAATATAATCAGACAAATACTATCTTGACATCCTCAAATCTGAAGATGCAGCAAAGGAACCAAAATACTACCTGAAAAAGTTGAAAATCATGGCCATTTTAAATTTCCAAAAGTGTTGAGAAGCAGAAGTCAGTGAGGACCCAAATCCTTACCCTGAGTGCCGTCTCAAGCATGCTAACAGAAGTTTCCAGGTTTTAGAACTTGGCAGGGAAATCCTTGTAAAAATAAAAGCGATCCACTTTAAATTCACTGCAACTGGAACCTCTATAAGTTATGTTCTTGTCTGGAGGCCAGATCAGGGTGGCAAGGAAAATATTTGGAGCTAGTCCTGGCACACAAATTTTGACATTTAGGTAAAATTCACTGAGAAAAGAGTCGTGTTAGGTTATCCTGAATCTGAAGCCTCATTATATTAGAGACATAAATGCTCATTTTTGCGCTCTACATTTGGTCTTTAAGCCAAATGTAGATGTGACTGTGATCCTAGGTCAGAGCAATAGGATATACTGAAGAGAAAATGAGAGATCTTACTCTGATTTTAACTGTCATGCCTGGAATAATGGTCACCTTTCTAAAACCTTGAGTCAAAAATATACATATATATGGCCCTTGCATTTCTGAAATGCACTTCTGAGAATATTGCATATTTAAATGTTTTCACTATGCCTAAGCGATAGTGTAACCGGACAGAAAATTATTGGAGTTCTTTCTCTACTCCTTAAACATCTTCATAATGCACTCCATTAATTGCCGCCCCAAAATTATGTTCTGGAGAAGAAATCTCACGTCCACCTCATATATCTATACAGACATATAGATACATATGTTTTATACCACCTAGTTCAGCGCTTTTCAAATTTCCTACCAAAGAGCTCCAATTCACAGCACATTAAAAAATGCGAGGCTGTCTATGTACATTTCTGTGTGTGCCTTTTCCTGGAGTGGACATTTGTCCCTTCACTCTTTGCAAATTACAGACATCCCAGTTGTGAGGAGGCAGGGCCAAGATAATGGTGGCTGGATCCTTCTGGCAGCTGAGAGGTGGACAAATGTCCCAGGTCTAGCCAGTCAGGTGTCCTTCCCGAAGGCTTTGCACATTTGGTCATGCTCTCAAGGTGCAGTTTCAGGAGAGCTGATTCCCTGTGGCTACAGGGTAATTAAGACCCCACAGCTGGTCAGGGTGTTAGGATCCCTGGTGCCAACCAAGCTGGCGGGTTTCCCAGGATAATGGTTCTGGTGAAAGCATATAAATCATCCTTTCAGAGTCATGATAGGCTGTGATTTGCCTCCCTCTGATTCTGCCTGAACCCTTTCCTACAATCTCCCTGTCAATTGTGAGAGCTACCTAAAATCCTTGCAATAAATTCCCTGTCCACTTAATCAGAGCTGGATTTCTTGTTTGTAAGCCAATAGTCAGGTAAGTCCAATGTAATATGAATGTCTCCTTCTCTGTGCTTAATGAGGGTAAAACTGTTCATACTCTCTCTGTTATGAAAAAAGTATATGAAATTTAGTAAGCATGAATTTTCTTTTTCTTCCTGACAGCATTCTGATTTTGCGTTTTCTTTGATTACTTAAACACTTTCTTAAAGTGTCATAATGACATTAACAATGACTGATATTATAATATTTTAGTGGCTTCTTTGTTCATCATCATTTCTCTTTTATCGTAGATTTCCCATCATTGGATTATTTATGCTTCCTTCAGGAAAGGTAATTGGGTGTTACACATTCTCTGAGCCCTTGCATTTCTGAAATGCATTTCTAAAAATATTTAAGTGTTTACTTTATACCTAAGCAATAGTTTAGCTGAATAGAAAATTATTGGACTTCTTCCTCTACTCCTTAACTTCATTATAATATACTTTGTTATCCCCCAAAATTTAGTTCTGGGAGAAGAAATCTCATGTCCATCTACTTTTTTCATTTCATTAGTTGGTAACCTTTTTGTTTTTAATCTCTCCTACACCTGTATGTTTGTAGGATTTTTCCCCATCTGTCTTTCAATTAAAAATATATTTTACATACATTTGTACATATAGTTTGTTTTTATAGCTTTCCATTATCTTTTCTTAGAATTTGCTATAACCCTTTAATACGAAAGAGCACATTCATTTTCTGCTTGGAGATTTGTTTTTTGTTTTGTTTTGTTGTTTATTTTGTGGGGTTTTTCTTTCTTTGTTTATTTTTGCTTTGGCTATTGCTTTTGCTTTGCATGTTCTGTATTTTCCTTTCCACCATTTCTGTTATTGGGGTTCTTGTATCTGTTCTCCTTGTCTCTGTCTCTCACCTTTATTCTCTAGTTTTCATTTCTTCATTCTTTTTCAAATCCTGAGGAGATATCCTTAGCTTCTTTTGGCTTTGTTTTTCTGCAGAATGTCTTTTTTATATTTTCACTGAGCTATTAGTTCCTCTTCCAGTGGCCAGGAGGCTTCTTTCAGCTCAATGTTTCTCCCCATGACCACCATTTCTAGTACAGGAGACAGTCTCATCTCGAATCTTTGTGAAAAGGGAATTTAACATTTTATAAGATTTGCTCTTACTGGTCAGATAAGTCTGTTTCTTCTCAATAGAAGAAAGGACTCCAGGTTAGTCCTTTTCTTATGGAAATGGTTGTCCAACATTGGAAAATTAATTGATGTTAGAAATCATTCTGAATCTCTGCTCAAAATGTTCAGCCCAGGCAAAGGACGAAAGGAAAGAGTCACGTTCACCCTAGCTGTATTTTGACAACTTGCAAGTCTAAGAACCTTCAGGAACTGGGAGGGAGCAAGACAGGAGACATCGGAAGAACTAAGCTGCTCTTCGGCATCAAAAAGATTTGTTTTCATTATCGTATGGACAACCTGGGGTTAGCAGGAGGAGAGCTGCCCTGGTAGTTCTAACTGACCTTTCATTGAAAGCCAGATACAGCAGACCCTTCAAATCAGTTACAAATCTAGGTCTGAGGCAGGGCCAGAAAGCCCTGGTGGTTACTTGAGAATATCCAATGTAAAAACGCAAGCTGAGAATTAAATATAAAATAAGCAAATCACGTGAATTATATCTTTAATTCAGTAGCCAGCACTTGCCTTTGGGCAAGACAGTGAGTGTATTAGCATGAATCAACCTCCATAAGGGGATATTTTTAAGCGCATAAAAAAATGAGACAGTCATTCAGATGATGACAAAAGAGGAACAGACTCACAGACTTAGAAAACAAACTTATGGTGACCAAAGGGGCAAGGGAGGGGGCCAGTGATAAATTAGGAAGTTGGGATGAACATACACACACCACTATATATAAAATAGATAATCAACAAGGACCTACTGTATAGCACAGGGAATTCTACTCAATACTCCGTAATAACCTGTATGGGAAAAGAATCTGAAAAAGAATAGATATGTGTATATGTATAACTGAATCACTTTGCTGTGCACCTAAAACCAACACAACATTGTAAATCAACTCTACTCCAATAGAAAACACAATTTAAAAAAAAAGAAAGAAAAACAAACAAAAAAAATGAGGCAGTCATTCAGATGATTCTGATCCTGCTCAATCCTACTTTCATTTGTAAACAATGAGGTAGGAATTCTTTTTCTTTGGCTTAAATCTAAATAAAAGTGTTCCCTGCCCCCCTCACGTGTTTGACAGATACAATCTGCTGTTGGAAGGTTGCAGAATAGACCATGAGCTTAAGGAGTACGTGAAGCTGAAGGTTTCAGAACTCAATCTTTGAGTCAGAGCTGCATAAGATGCATCCCAGGAAAGGGTTAATATAAGCTCCAGGATATAACCTTATTTAAATTCAATTTATTTAAACAAAAACAAAAAAACCTGCTCACCCATTTCTCTCATCCCCACTCCCTGCCTCTTGTAACCACTAGTCTGTTCTTGATATCTATGAGCTTGTTTTTTGTTTGCTTGGTTGGCTGGTTGATTTTTTAGAGCCTGCATATAAGAGAGATCATAAGGTATTTGTCTTTTTCTGACATTTCATTTAGCATAATTCCCTCAAAGTCCATCCATGCTGTCACAAAAAGCAAGATTTCATTGTTTTTTTATTATAGAATAATGTTCCATATTATATATACATATAATCACATCTTTTTTATCCACCCATTCATCTATGGACACTTAGGTCTTTTCCATATCTTGTCTATTGTAAATACTGCTGCCATGAACATGAGGGTGTATATATCTTCAAATTAGTGTTTTTACTTTCTTTGGATAAATACCCAGAAGTGGAATTGCTGGATCATATGGTAATTCTATGTTTAATTTTTTGAGGCACCTCCATACTGTTTTCCATAGTGGCTGCACCAATTTACATTCCCAGCAACGGTGCAAGAGGGTTCCCTTTTTTCACATCCTCACTAACGCTTGTTATTTGTCTTTTTGATAATAGCCATTCTAACAGGTGTGAGGTGGTATCTCACTGTGGTTTTCATTTGCATTTCCTTGATGATTAATGATGGTACCTGTTGGCCATGTGTATGTCTTCTTTGGAAAAATGTCTATTCAGATCTTTTGTCCATTTTTTAATCAGATAGGGTTTTTGGCTATTGAGTTGTATGAGTTCTTTGTATATTTTGGATATTAACCCCTTATAAGATACATGATTTGAAATTATTTTTTCCCATTCTGTAAGTTGCCTTTTCATTTGATCGATGGTTTCCTTTGTTGTGCAGAAGGTTTTTACTTTGATGTAGTCCCACTTGTTTATGTTTGCTCCTGTTGCCTTTGCTTTTGGTGTCATATTCAAAAAATGATTACCAAGATCTATGTCAAGGAGCTTATCATCTATGTTTTCTTCTAGACGTTTTATTGTTTCAGGTCTTACATTCTAGTCTTTAATCCAGTTTGAGTTTGTTGTTGTGTATGGTGTAAGATAGTGGTCCAGTTTCATTCTTTTGCATGTATTGATAGCTGTTCAGTTTTCCCAGCACCGTTTGTTGCAGAGACTGTCTTTTCCCCATTCTATATTATTTCCCCCTTTGTTATTAGTTAATTGACCATATGCATAGGTTTATTTCTGGGCTCTCTATTCTGTTCCATTGACCTACCTGTCTGTTTTTATGCCAATATCATATTGTTCTAATTACTAAAGCTTTGTAATATAGTTTGAAAGCAAGAAGTGTGGTGCCTCCAGTTTTGTTCTTCTCTCTCAAGATTGCTTTGGTTATTTGGGGTCTTTTGTGGTTCCATACAAATTTTAGGACTGTTTGCCCTATTTCCGTGAAAAAAGGGCATAATCTTTAAATGAGCAGAATGATGATGATGTGAAGAAAAGGCATTTCAGGAAAAGTGGGCAATGTAGCATGGTCTTGAGCTTGAAATTTTCAAAGCACTAAGAAACATGGAGAAATGACAACCATATCATCTGGCATAACTTGTAACTGAGATGTCAAGAAATAAATATTCTGACAAAAGCCCACTGTTCGGTAAGGCATAGAAGAAGTCAACATTGCTGAATGTTGTTCAAGAAACAAAAACATATCTATCAGAGAGAAACTTTACTATAAAAGGATTAGAAGAGACTTAGGAAAGATGCCCCCGCTGCTCTGGAATTTAGATGCCTGCATAATGAGTTGTTTTGATCTGAAATGTGTAAAGACGGATCTAGGGTACATTGATGAGCTTGCAGTTCTTTTGCTTTCTGGTGGGTTCATTTCCAGAGACATCACTGCCCCTCACGCACTTGATTCAGTCCTCACAGCCACACTAGCCCCCTGCTGACCTCAACCCAAGGACTGAATTCCATAAAATTGGGACCATGATTTTGAAACATACAGCATTACCGCACCTTAAAAAGAAACATCTATTTTAGCACAAAACTATTTTAAGCTAAGTAGATATAGCACACTGGTTTTCTAAAAGATGAAATTATTTTAATAAAAAGAAGAAAATAGTAAGTGAACTTATTGGGGCAACAACTAATTTACACCTTATAAAGGATCAAAGGTTTTTCTCTATTACTTTAAGCCTGAATCAGTTAGAATGTTAGGAACCACAATACTTTTAGAAATGTCAGGGCTGCAACTTTAACTGAAGGTTACTAAGTTGTTAGTCTCCAAACATCAGATTCCCACTGTCTCATTAATTGGGAGGTTTTCCCTGCCTCTTATCCTGAAACAAGGAATTAGTGAATTATTTATTTTGCATAGTCCTTGTAACTGCCTTCCAGTGGTGTCACTGATTGAAAAATGACTTCCATAAATAAATGTTTGCAAATGTTCCGGCTTATGAATATACTAAGGAAATGAAATGAATCCATTTAAAAATCCCAATTCTAAGGTCAGCTACTCAATTATTTTACATCGGAATTCCAAGGCTATCCTAAGAAATTATCTAAAATATTAAATTGCCTCTATGCATTACACAACCTGTGAACACCAGTACAGATTATTCCACAAGATGAATTAATGTCTTGGGTTTATTAACTTTGCATATCTAACTATATCTCTTCTCAAAATTTTCAGAATTAAAAGTGATAGGTCATTGATAGAAACAAGGATATCATTTCAGGAACGTTGAAGATTCTTCTTACTAGTCTGAAGCTCCTTACTGATGGGAGATTTTTGATGTGCAAGGTAATCGTTCACCCGGCACTCCCTGGAAACTTGAGGTCATTATTAGCCATCATGGACATTAGATGCCAAGTGCATCTCCTCCACATGAGTTGATCTCGTGACACAAAGTCCGAGAATTAAAGTTAAAACACTAACCAACTTCACTTCATTTTTTAAATTTGAATCTACCCAAGTTATTTAAGTGTTTGATTGAATGCTACTATTCTATGCACTGCTTGATTCTGTCTAAATTATTTTCACAGCCTTCGTGTCATCTGGTCCATGTTCTTGTCAATACTGAAATGTTGGATTTTGCCTATGTTGCTTGTCTTTGGCTTTATAAGTCTTACTAATGACATCTGTTAAAGAGCCTCCTGAATCACTACCATGTTTTATTTCCCTTAAAACTATGGTCAGAGGAGACTGCTTTCAAAACGGGACTTATGGAAGAATATGTGTAGGAGATGTGCTGTAAATGAACGACTAGCAAGTGAACCCCAAAGCAACAGAAACCAGTGTGCAGCTCTCAGCCATTTAAATTCCTTTTAACCTAAATTACTTGTATGGAAAGTGATGTTTTACCCAACCCCAAAAACCACCAAACCACAGGTGTTTAAGTAAGTCATGAAATTCTATTATTTTTCTATTCAAATAGATTCTTTGGGGTATTAGGAAAATACTAGGAAAAACATACACCATGTCACCAGTATTTAGGTGGGACATTTTCATGCTGGCAGCTCTTCTTCTCACTTCCTTTCCCCTCTGTAAGATACACAGACATAAATTATTTTATATTATTTCTGGGAATTCACATGTTAAATGTTCTTCTTCCCAGAAGCTTTGAACCATTCATTTCATGCTAAGCACATATTCATTTTTCTCTGGACTTTCCACCTGTGTACCCATCTGAACTATCCAAATTCTATGATAATGCCTCCAGGATATTTTCATTATTGTTCTGTTTCCCCATCACCCCTGGCCTGATTCTAGAAGTTTGCAGAAGTTTCTCTTTTCTTTTCTTTTCTTGTCACTATTTCCCTGTTTAGAGCCATTAGACCATCAGCAGTCATTCTGAGTTCAAATTGACAGTCAGATTCATTAGACATAATAGGCTCCACTCAGTGCCAGGTTTATTTAGTTTTAAGAAAAGATAGAGACAAGCAACAACCATTACTGTGCATCCCATGGTCTCAGTCACCCTATACCAAGGACACGTGTGATTGAAGAGACCATGCTGAGGGCCATGGATCACCTTTGTTCAGGGAATTCATAAGCTCTAGGCTCCTTTAACTTCAAACCTTTTAAGTCATGTCTCTCCCTCAGCCTCGGGGGTACCTAACTAGTGTCCATTCTCTGGTGCAGCTGCATCCCATCAATACCTGCCACTTGTTACTTGATAAACAATCTTGACAAGGAAGTAGAAGAGCTTCATCTCGGCTCCTTAATCTTGGAAGCTTGAGTCAATGTGGCAAGGAGGGTTTAATCACGGGTCATATTCTCAGGCATCTAGCAATTAATCTTTTTCTTCCAGAAACATCCCTCAAGAAACTCTTGATCCCAATCTCCTAAAAACTGATGTAATTTGTAGATTAATCTGTCTTCTGTTCTCTCTCTCCCTGCTGTCCTTTTCCTCTTCATCTCCTTAAATACCATTGGTTTCCACATTTGCCCAATAGTTCTGTTTGCTTTCTTAATCTCTTCAATTCCCTCTTCTTCAATCCCTTCTTCTAAGAAGCGTAGGCACATACATTTTTATAAAAGAGCATCAAGAGGAACTTTACCAATCATCTCTGTCTTTGCCTGCCCCCCCATCTTTCCACCTCATATGGAGACTTGGACTACCTTCTAGGCTTCTTCAGCCCTGTGCTTCCCCTTCCAAAGGGGCAACAGGCCTGCAAGTACTATCCCATCCCCATCCTAGCCCAGGGAGGAGAAAGCTGCTCCACCTGAAATTTTCCAATGGCCTCATTGCCCGGGGTTCTCTTTCACAGTATATTCATCTCTCCAGGTCTTCGGCAGTATGTGAACATGACATTGACCACCTGGAAACCAGTTGTGCTCATGTGGTCAGGCTACTGTCACACATGCCTGGGGATAGCTCACACTCCCCAGGCTGGCCTGGTGTTTCAGTGATCCATGTACATAAAATTAAGTCTCATCTAAGTTAGGCCACGTGACCCACTGACATTCGTAAGGGTGTTTTTCTCTCACTCCTGGGGTGGGTCAAACCCTCTGGCTGCTTCCTGAAGGCTGTGGCCCCAGGGTGAATGGCATTTATCTTGCTTCTTGTCCCCCTGCCAAGCAAAGGAAAAGTGCAAATACTCCCAACACAAGGTGAGGCTAAAAGCAGAAATTTACAGGCACTGGGCAAGTAGGGTGAATGCTGTCTTCTAGACCCTCCTCATTCCATGAGATGTTTGTCTAGACTGGATGTATCTAGATTCACCATGGGTTGTTAAGTTGAGTGTGGACCCTATATCCTTGCCTCCTTGCCTATGTCCAGAGGATGTGGGAAGGAATAAGGATCATCTGATAGATTTGGAAGATCTCAAGTTTGCATTTCCAGGTATGTTAGCCTTTGAAACGGGATGCTCTAGGGCTCCAAATGTCTGGGGAATTCACAGATTAGCAGCCCTGCAGCCTTCCCTCGATGAGCTAGCTCATTGCTGGGCTGTGTAGAGGAGGGTCATTCCGGTCAACTCGGCATTCTGCTAGAGTGCCCACTGCGGACGCTGTGCTACCCCTGACCACCATCATAAAGACTCCCCAGTCCCAGTTCCTGAGAAGTGCTGCCTGCGATTTATCCTGGCATCCAAACTGAATATACTGATAATTTAACCTCCAGGCTCTGAGAGCAAGAAATGGAGAATGCACCATGGCTTTCCAGAAACTTTATTAGTTGTTGAGCAGTTTAGTACGTTAATGATTGTATTTTCAGGATGATGGAAATTGGTGACAGAATATTTTGTATGTGATGAGGATTTGGTCCTCATTCAGGTTGTATCTCAAGATAGAAATCTGAAATGTCATCGTAGCAGCAGTCACTCAGAAATGCTCTTTGCCAGTTAAAAATTAGGTATCTCTGCACTGATTAATTCATATTCCATAAAACAGTGGAACAGACTTAGGTTATATTTCCCTGCTTGTTTTCTACTCACATGTATTTTATAAGTTTGCTCTAAGTTTTCTCAATCTAATTCCTTTCGTATTTAGTGCATTTTAAAGTTTTCAAATTGCTTCTATATACATCATATTTTTGTATCTTCCCAACTACCCTAAAGGTCAAAGCAAGGCAACTATTGCTTCCACTTTGCAAGTGAGGAAACGAGTATTCTGAAGTGACAGATCTGGGAGCTAGGTTCAAAGAGTCATGTGACAGAATCAAGGCACCATCCCAGATCTCCACATTCTGTATCTGGTGGACCATTCACACGTGGCGCTGCTTCCTACCGAAAAGAAAACTATGAAAGACAAATGACCATAATTTCGAATTTCTAAAAAGAAACACCAGTGATTTTAAAGAATTCCAGCAAATACGCACGGATAGCAAAGAAACCCAGACCTGATCTCAGAAATGGGAAGAAAGAAAGGAAATTCTGCGGGGCAGTAAGGTTTAGTCTGTGCTGCACTTTAGTTCTGCCATTGTTTAATTTTTTTAGTCAAAGCCATTCATCTTCCACGGGGATCAAATAAGCTGGGTGGTAAAACAACGGATGTGCGATTCATTGGGAGCAAGGGAACGGCGTTCCGAGGTAAAGGGGGACGAGTTTGGGAATGCAGACATGGGACATTGGCTGCCTCAACCTTACCACAGGGCTCGAGGGAGAATAGTGTTTTCCATACAAAGTGAAAAAGAGAAATGTAAGCTTCCTCTTAAGCGGCATCGTGCACTAGGGATTCCGCAAAAGGAAACCGATCCCCCTTTTACCCCAAGACCCCTATCAATTTCAAAGCCAGATATTTTTCTTCTCCTCCCAAGATAACAGATAGTGTGGATGTATGAATTATCAATATCTGCTTCTAGAAGCATAAATTCACAGCCACTTCTGGAATAGCCAGTGACGAGAGGAGTTAGGAGTAAAAAATGCACAAAATTGATTTTACTTTATCCGCCCACCCTCCCATCCCCCCTCCATGCACATTCAACTTCTGTGTATTATTAAAATGACTGGAAAGCTCTGGGTTCTAAGTAATGCTGATTTCCTCTCTGAAGACTCAAAAATGACCTGCATGATGGTTGAGTATGAAAAATATTTGATTGCTTTCCTTATCAGAAAGGAGGCAGGGTTTTCAAATAAGTTAGATTAACTATTCCAAGGGCTGTACATCGCCCCCTCACAATGTTATACGACAGTATTAGGTTTTCTTTTGGTACCATATAAACGGAAGCCCTTTCTCTGATGTCCATAGGTCAATAAAGTGATCTCTGGCCCCAGTGTGTATACCCACACACAATTTGAAGACATTGGGAGAGGAAATATGAAATCTAATTTTTCCTGCCAGAGACTGAATTACATGAAAAAGGCTATTTTTAAACCAGAAGAGACTAAGATATGACTAATTAGCAAGTTATAATCCCCTCCCCGTTATGAAAGTACAAACCCTATATAAGATGCAGGATTTCACGGTCCAACCCATCTTGTGGATACTTTTAACATCTCTGAGAAACTTTCTGAAAAGCATGTTGGCAAACTGGACCAGAATAGATGCTAGTTTTAAAATGGGAAGACTATTTCAACGGAGACTAATGGTCAAGTGTCAGTAAAAATGTGAATTTACAACTGAATTTTATGTATATTGTAATCCTTTGTTTCCCTATTTAATTGTGGAAATTCTAGTAAAGAGTATTTGGGAGTGGCAATGCGCTGTCTTGGGTTGTAATAGAAAGTCATTTATTACAAGCTTCCACCCAACTAAAACATGCAAGGGTCCAAAACTGTTAGCCTCGTTCAATTATTCTTATTATTGATGTTGTTTACTCCACTCATAAAAATGGAAATGGATGAAATTTCTTCAATTAGGATTCACTGGTTAGATCACTTATGCAAGACTTTTTTTTCAGCCAATGAGCTAAAAATCCTCTCAGCTACTGCCTGTTACATCTTTACTGCTCCTTCCAATTCTGAGACTGCTGCTGACGTCATTAGAAATCCTTGATATGAAATAAAAATATAAAAAAAAGTATAAAAGAACTCTCTGTGTTCGTGTTTATAGTAGGTTACAAATGTACGTACAGGGCTCTCTGCAAATTGGTCTACTTAAATAAAATGTGTGCTTTCGCTTGTACAAATATAGTTGTCTTACAAGATGAATTAAGTACGATTAAGAAACTTGCAGTGGCTGTAAGTACCTTGAAGTTTTTTTTGTACCTTATTCTTTTGGTCCAGAGTATCTTCTCTACCCATGGGAACATTATCCTCAGGAAGTGGCGTTTAAATATTTGTTTTAAAGTGGCCAAAGAATTCCATCTAATGACACAATGAAGTGTTTATAATGACAAATCTAAACTTAAATGAGATGCTAGAACATGGCTCAGTTACTGACATATGATTTTTAGAGGCGAAATAATCTACCTTGAAAGGAACTTAAAACAGTCGATGATTTGCGTTTGTTAGGCTGAGGGAGAACTATAAATTTTAGAGATAAATTATACTTTCATGAAGTTGGTTAACTGAATGGATAACAGGAGGAACAGACACAGAATTTTAAACTGGTAGGAACTTGACACTGGTGAAAATAGAAGACTGCATTTATTGCTAAAGATTTAGGGATATCTCACAATGTCAAATGTGTTCAAACTTTCTAATAGCTGTTTAAGATTCTTCTATAATCTTAGTGAACTTAAGGTTTTATTCCATGTTCTTTCTAATAGTAAGTGAAGCCTCTTTCCCTATCTGCGTGATCTTGGGAATTATTCAACCTCTCTGAGTCTCAGTGTCCTCAACTATAAAAATGAAAACATCACTATGCATCTTACAGGGTCATTGAGATGGTTGAATGGGTGATGCCTGCAACAAGTTTGTTTTCTGCACCAGAGGGAAACCATTGAAATATTTCCAAACGGAAACAACCTGAGTGTCCATCGACAGATGAATGGATAAAGAAGATGTTGTACATATGCACAATGGAATATTACTCAGCCATAAAAAAGAATGAAATAATGAAAATGAAAAAAGAATGCCATTTGCAGCAACATGGATGGACCTAGAGATTATCATACTAAGTGCAGTAAGTCAGACAGAGAAAGACAAGTGCCATGTGATATCACTTACATGTGGAATCTAAAAAATTGATATAAATGAAGTTATTTACAAAACAGAAATAGACTCACAGACATAGAAAACAAACGTATGGTTACCAGAGGGGATAGCGGGGAGTGATGGGGAGATAAATTAGGAGTGTGGGATTAACATATACACACTACTGTGTGTATAAAATAGATAAACAACAAGGACCTACTGTATAGGAGAGGGAACTATATTCAATGTCTCATAATAAACTATAACGGGAAAGAATCTGAAAAAGAATATATATATACACATATATATATACATACATACATATATATATATAACTGAATCAATTTGCTGTATACCTGAAACTAACACAACATTGTAAATTAACTATACTTCAATTTAAAAAAAGCTTAAAAAATATTTCCAAATCTTTTGGCGCTCTACCGTCAGTATGAAGTTATCCCTCACCATCATCCAATCCCAGATGGACGGACTCCTGACATGAAATAATGGAGGAGCTTGCCGTCTGCTTTAAAATAACTGAAAAACCTTAATCCACTGTTAAGGGGGACTTGGGAGATCTTGTCTTGTAGCCACGTGTCTGCTACTAGATTCTTCTAATGCAGCATTAGCACGGCGAGCCATACGCAGCCTGAGAGGCATAAAGAGGCCCTGGAGCAATCAGATTATAAACCAGTATCATCATCCTCAGGAGTTCCAGGACAAACTAGCTGCACATCTTTCATCAAGAGATTCACTACCAAACTCTGTAGCTAGATTTAAAAAGAAGAATTTTGCAAGTGATTGCTAAGGGGAATAGGAGAGGAAAGGGAAGGAGTGGGAGTTTGGGATTAGTGTGTGCAAACTAGTATATATAGGATGGATAAACAACAAGGTCCTACTGTATAGCACAGGGAACTATATTCAATATCCTGTGATAAACCATAATGGAAAAGAATATGAAAAAGAATCTATATATGTATAACTGAATCACTTTGCTGTACAGCAGAAACTAACACAACATAGTAAATCAACTATACTTTGATAAAATTTAAAAAAAGAATTTCAAATAGCCCATTTATATGCCCATATCTGAAAACTGAGTTCTCTAACATAATTTGTATTGAAATGAAACTACTAGTGTTATCAAACTTGAATGTAAATGTATAGGTGCCTATATTCCTAAAGCTTTTATTGACAAAAAAAAAATACTATCAGCATATAGTATGCATGTACTAATTAACTGTGTCTAGTCACATTTCCGGACCTGGGCATAGAGTGGATTTCCACATCTCTCTGATAAATAATCTGAAAATGTTGTTACACCCTCTGGCAACATATTTTAAGAATCATTTTGTCTCTGTAATCTGAATGTTTCCAGGAAAAGCCATTTTTCTTTAAATAAAATGCCCAGATAATTGTCTCCATTTCCTATTAGTGAAATGTACTTGGTTGAAGCAAAAGCCAGTGTCTGTTAACCAGAGTAAAGCTCACAAGAAAAGTTAGTAGCTAACCTTTTTCACATGTGGCGACCACAATTACATTTCAGACTGGAGCTTGTTTGCTTTCTTTGCCTGCCCCAAATGGATTCCACGGTAGCTGGGAACTTGCAAAATTATTGCCAGTTATAACGAGAGGAAAAAAATATATTGAGTTTAACTTCATTACAGCTACAGCACTTGTATCAACAGGGCCTGGCATAAAATGGGAAAGTTGCCGAAATCCATCAAGTGACTTAAATGTTTAGAATAGGTGGTGGCGACCGTTGCTATTCCTGATTCCAGATCTTCTGTGGATCCTGCTTCTCTGGGCTTCTGGGTCTGCAAGCTGTCAAGGTGGAGTCTAAGGGTTAAGTAGGCCTGGGGCCATGGGCGAGAGGAGTTGACAGAGCCAGACTGGAGCAGGCCAGTCCCAGGAAGTGAGGGATGGCAGGAAGAAATGGTAAGTGACATGAGCCCAGGGAGACAGGCACGATCTAGCATCAACTAGATTAATAAGGGAGTAGTAGTGAGCAGAACGGAACACCAATTCGAGTTCAGAACTTTGAATTCATTCGTGTCTTTACTCCTCAAGCCTTTATTGCATATTGCAATTTATTTATTATTTATTCTATTGTATTATTATTAAAGCACCTAGCTCAGTATTGGCACAGACTAGGGCAGAGCTTCTCAGCCTCAGCATCATTGACATTTGGGGCCAGATACTTCTTGTTTGGGGGTGAGGAAGTCCTAATCCAACCGAGGATGTTTACCGGCATCCCTGGCCACTACCCACTAGATGTCATTAGCAACCCCTCTCCCCAAAATATCTCAGGATGTTGTTATATGTCCCCTGGGGGCAAAATCTCCCCCGTGGGAGCCACTGAACTGGAGGAATTGAAAATACTCTCCCTGTACCAGAGTCTTCACAGTCTACAAGAACCTGACCTTTGGAACTCTTTAATACTGAGGCTCATGTGTAATTCTGGGCTCACATCATATCCAGAAAGTTACCTGATACAAACAGGAAAATTCTTTTACTCTGAGATCCTCAGTAGTTACTCCTAAAGTTTTACCAGATAAAGCACGTATAACATTTAGAGATTCTCTCCAGCTCACCTTGCACTGGGAAATTTCTGCAGTGCACGGTGTCAGCATATTGTCTGACCAGTGAGAGGAAAATAACACACTTGAAATAAGCAGAGAACATGGAAAGCTGAACTTTGGGGTGTTGACTCTGTAGGAAGCAGAGCTTCCAGAAAAGTGAGAGATGACTTAGGTCATTGGAAAGGAAGAGTGTAGGAAAAGAATCCGATTCAAGAAGAGCCCTGTGATCACATGCACGGTGATAAGGAGGGTGGGCTAGACAAATACACACTCTGGAGGATAAGGAGAATAATTGTAGAGATAGGAATCCTCAGAACCCTTTGAATCTTGTAGAATCCTGAAAAAGGAATCCTGTAGAATCCTTTGTGAATCCTCAGAAAGTGAGCAGGTGAGGTCATCCAAATACCTCCCCAGCACTGTGTCCCCTTGATCTTGACTCAGAAAATCCCTGAAGAAAACACTGCATTCAGGACACTGACTGCTTCCCCTGAAGCTCACCCATCAATCTCGCAGATTCAGTCTCCAGACAGAATCTGCAAGCAGTTCAGTCCAAATCACTATCACAGCGCTCGAAGATCTGACGTCCCATCCATCACAGAAGGGAAACCTGAGACGGATGGCGCTGGACTTGCTGAATCGTTCACCCCACAGGCCCCCAGTTCGAGGCTAACGATATCTGACACGCAAGGTAAACACATTTTGCAGCCTGTTTGTTGCACTAAGCAGGGCTGCAAGCGGAGAAGGGAGTCCACGGGCTGGGGTCCTCCTAGCCGAACGCTCCATCATGATGAATGGAGGAGCTGAATCAGAGGGAGGATGGTGGATGTCCGAAGAATCCAGCACAAAACGCGATAAAACACAACATTCAAGTAAGTGCTGGGCTCCAAACAGACCTCCAGGCGTGGGGAGGCAGGGCGCCGCTGGGGGCGGGGTGGGTTAATTTGTTTTTATTTGCGGGTTTCATTCCAAAAGGTGATGTTTGGTTTTACCTCCAGGACTGGTGCCGGGGAGGAGATATGCCCCATGAAGCAGTGGTGGACCTCACCAGGCAGAACGATGAGGAGATGCTTGTCAGAGTTCCAGATGTGGGCGAACAACTCCCCAGATTCCCTGAGTTTGTTGTTATTAAAAGTGGCTTTAAGGCTGATGAAAGCTCCCGGGTCAGTAGCGTCTGAAAACTGGAGCTTAACAGCAGGGAAGACACAGCCAGGACACACTTCAGTGCAAAGATAACCCCCCTTTTTTCCAGGCGCTGCCTCCCGTGAGCCAGTCTTTGGCAACGGACCCCGACCTTGATTTGCTGGATCTTAGGGGGAAGAGAAAGTTATTCAAACTCCATGACACGTTCATGCCAGACCCTTATTCCTATAAAAAGACCACTGCTTGCCAGTAACCCTTAAGGTGTCTAATGAGGAACAGGGAAAAGAGGAGCAGGACGTCTCATACCTGGAGATACAAGCAAAATGGCAGCTGTGAGGCCAACGCAACGGGTGATGTAAATACAGTGTTTCCAGCAAGACAAAGAGGTCCTTCGTCATTTTAAATGCTGACAACTTCCTATTGGGCTCAAATAATCCAGCAAATCTCTTCTTATATAATCTTGTTAGCAGACTGCAGTTCTTTAGAAAAGTAATGATGGATGCCATCTCTTCTCAAAAATGGCTTATTGATAAATGGTTTTTACTGCGAAGGCTTCTAAAAACTACTTCGAGCTATACATAGCAAAGGCTTGATTTGCAGGTCTTTGCTCTCCTCCAAGCTGGAAACTTGGGTCTCAACATCATTTCCTGATGAGTATTCCTTTTAGAGTATCTTCTTTTTAGTGTCTTTCTTTTTAAAGTGTCTTTTCTTTAGACTTAATTTTCTAACAATTCTATGTACTGTCCATATTTCTTGACTTCTGATGTGACACATATGATAGATTTCAAAAACCCTGACTGCTTTTCTAGAAGCCTATCGTTTATATTATTTATATTCATTCTGTCATAACTTATTCATTTAATGACTAATGATGGATTGTAACCACAGGAGAATTGTGTAGGACCTGTATTCTGGAAGCTCCCAACACAGTAAAGATCCATAGTGTATTTCACTATCACTCTGTCCTTCCTGTCTGTCCTTTGCCCCAGCAAGCTCACACACTGACACTCTACTCCCCCAACTCATAGACATAAAGCTACTGGAGTTATTATTTCTGTAGATAAAGTCCCCTTCCTCACATCCCCCTTGTCTTAATGAGACCAGGACCATGCATATTTGACTACGGGGATAATGTTTGGCTTGCTGGTTTCGAGACACACAGAATGGGAGAAGTTGTAGAAAATGTGACGCCCATGGAGAAAGTTAAGGAATTAAAATAGAAAAGCCGTTTTGTGACGCCTACTTAAGCAATTCTTATGAACCAGCTTCTTAAAAAATACCAGCCTGTTATAAAATATTTTTAGAAGAAACTTGTTGTTTTGCTTGTAATCTAATTTTTTTGAAAATCTTGAAGAAGTTCCAATATATAGATGTATATTTGAATTAGCACAACTTTTAAAAACTGTGTCTTCTAGAAGCTATGACCCAGGTGCCCATGCTTTAGTGAGAATGAACTAAATTTAATTCATTAAATGAGAGAGAGAAATAGAGGTCAAGTTCCCAAAATCAGCTAAGCCTAGGTCCTAGAGGT
The DNA here is from genome assembly GCF_028023285.1 of Balaenoptera ricei. NCBI lineage: Eukaryota > Metazoa > Chordata > Mammalia > Artiodactyla > Balaenopteridae > Balaenoptera > Balaenoptera ricei. The sequence continues at coordinate 3,650,815 of NC_082658.1, read as the reverse complement.
AAGTACTGAGAGCAGGTACATCTGTGCTAAGGGTCATCCAGCAAAGCTGAATGCAGGAAGAAGCATTCATTGTCCCTTTTAATCACCCTGAATCCTTAGCTTCTTACACACTCAACCGCTTCTGGGCTTTAGTCTTTCATGCACCATCAGTGGTTCACTCCATTTGTTAAAGGCCATAGGTTGGAAAGGGAATCAGATAAAACAGGGAAACCATTGCTCAGCCTAGAGAGAATTTCCCTTGCTAACTCTAGTGATCAACTTCAACTACTGAGTAAGTAAGATGGATTTAATGACCTTGGAAATATGAATTTTCTAACATGTTCAAAATCCTAATTCCCTTAGCAAAGGTGAAAGGTCAGCCAAGTTAAGCTGCAAAGACATTGATACCCAGAGATTTATTTTCACTTTTGTCTAACTCTCAATGTATTTAAAAGATATTAACACATTCATTTTCTTGAGAAAAGCAAGGTTAAATTACCTCTGGACATTTATCTAGATGATTCCCGGTATCAGAATATTGGTAGCCATTCCATTATTGCTAACACTGTTTTTATCCATCATAAGTAATCATAAGAAAGATAGGCAAGTTGCCTTTTACACTTGTGTTTTATCTAGATTATTTTACTTACTTGTTTAATCATTTGGTTCATTCAAAATTATTTACTGACCACCACCTAGGTACTATGTATTACACTATACACTGGAGTACAGTAGTAAGCAGGACAGTTATGATTGCCATTTTCATGGTACCTGCAATCTAACAGGAAGCATATAATCTCCACTTATCTGTCATTTCATTTCCAGAACTCCATGCAGCAGTATCTGTAGATATGAACAAATGATATTTTTCCTAAACATGTAAGATTTTGCAGGTTATTATTCTGAGTCAAAGAAAATGTAAATGGTGCTATACTATTTCTTTTGTTAACACTGCAAGCATCATACTTTGCAAATATTAGTAAAAATACTACTTGTATGAACAAAATGTGATTTTTTTTAAAGAAGTATACCACCTACCTTGAGAGGTTACAATGAGACTAGATAATTTCACAAAATAATAAATAATAACCCAAGAACCCAAGAAGTGCTGAATGTGTGATTCAAACAAAAAGTTATATTGAAGTGAAGAAGAGGGAATAAACCCTGGGAAAATCAAGAAAAATCCTGTGGGTAAGATGGTTCTTAAGTTGGAGCCGGGGGTATCTCTTAGGATGTAGCAAGTAGCAAGGGGTAGGACATGGCAGGTGGGAGAGGTGATTTGAGCAAGGGCAAAATGTGGAATAAATACCACATTAATAGAGAAAAATGAATAGGTCAATTTAACTGAAGCAAGCCTTCTGAGAGAAGAAAATAAGCATGATATAGAGATAGAGATCTATAGATACATGCATTAAATTGGTCTGATATTGGTAGAGGAGAAGCTCAGACATACAGAATGATGCTTGTAGCATGTAACTCTCATATGGTTTCCAAGAAATATTTAGCCCAGCAAATTTATGTTAGTATAGGGCAAAAAAATTGTTCGAAGAGAATAAACCGACCATATGAATCTGAAAGCCAGTTGATCATAGCAATTTTAGAAGTCACCAATTGAAAATTTACCTCTTTCATTTAGTTACATTACAATTTCAGAGAAACACATGAGCATGACAAAAAGCTCTGAGTTCTCTCAGCTTTCTTTCCTACTACTTCCTGCGAATAGACTCTACAAAAGGAAATGAGTTACACGCTAGTTAGGAAAATTTCTGTTTGATTTATTTACGTTGATGAATATTTTTATTTACATGTCTCTGATCTTAACAGTGTGGGTCTCATAGGTCAATGCTATCATAATAATCTATCAGAAAAATAGAAGTCTCTTGAAGTTTAAACAGAAATGTGTGTGTTACTTTTGGGCCAAGTTTTCTCTTTTGAGTGAGTTCCTTGATTCACACAAGTATAAGAATATTCAGTTAGCAAGGAAGGGATTAAATGAAGACCCTCTCCTCACTATGAAATTTATCAATAAATTAAAGGTTGTAAGGATCCCAAAACATGCATTCTTGTAAAAATATTGAATGACCTAACACCTTTCAATGTTATCAAGATAATGATGATTTATGATAATAAGTATACATCTCTAATTCAAGAATCCTTAACCAGGATGGCATAAATTCATAGGTACAATAGAACTGGAGAGTGAAGACTATTAATTATAGAGCTAGAATAATTTCATGTGCCCTGAAAGCAAATTAAGAGATAGGGAGCAGAGTGACCGTTATTCATCCAACAAACTCTTCTGAGTGGAAGGAACTAAATTCCTCTGAAAGGAATTAAATTCATCTTCTAAAAATACAAAAGCTAAGACCTGCACTTCACCTTAAAGAACCCATACTTTCTTAGACTAGGAGGCATAATAAAGTGAATGCCATAGGAGAGAAACAGTGAGGTGGGGTTATTTTGGCCACTGGGTAAGGAAGGAGGAATGAATTCATTTGTACAGTTTGAATGTGAGGAAAGGGATTGCTAGATCTTGGTGGTCTGGGTGGGCTCAATATATCTGGTATCCATTAAGATCCAAAATTTGCTTGAACCTACGGATTAATTCTCCTGCAGGAACTGAGGCAAACCAATAGCAGCTGAAAGTTAATCAAGCACTGATCTCGCACAATCCGTCTAATCACAGCCAGCTGTGATTTCAAACCTTTGCACTGAGGTTCCCTGGGGCAGTTCTACACAAGCCCTGGAGCGAGCACCCTCAACTTTGGAAGGGCAGGAGAGAAGTTAATAAAATAAAACTTAATGCCTTCAATTGCGGAACTGAAGAATAGGACCGACGAAGATGGTCCACAGCTCTTTCTGTATTAATCTCTTCCCTCTTCCCAGCTGCTTGTTCCTGGAAGGCATAGGATTTCTTCTGAATGTTTGCTGGGAATCCTTTATTTAAAAGAGTCATAAAATTGGGAACAGTTGCCTGTTTGTCCGTTGAGGGAATCTCTACTTCATCTCATAAGAAATAATTATTTATAGTGCCTAAATACATTTTTAAAAATTTTATTGATATGATAATGGACTTTGAGTTTTTATAATAAAGGTCAACCAGATTAAGATGAACATTATTAGCCTAGGCTTAAAGAAGTCAAAACAGATTTTGTGTAAACATATCTGAGCCCAGCCAGTTAATAAACTTCAATTAAATATTTTACCAATAAAGCCATAAAATTTGTAAAGATGCTTTCCATAAGGCTGGTGGTTTCACAATTTTACTTTTAGTTTATTGACTTTATAAGCAAATGATAGTGTGTCAGATAAACTGGTGTCATTTTCTAGCCATTCTTCTTGGTTTCTAACCTTACCTATAAGGCCTGGTACCTACACCTCCTTCTTTCTGAACCAATTCTCTTTCCTATAATTCAGCTCAGAAACTTGGGCCTTCCTGTCTGTTGACAGCATTGTGAAACTACTTGTATATCTCCTTCTCCAAGTAACATAACATTTCCGGAGTTCTGTCTCCTTCAGGGTTACCCTTTCTCATTTTGGGCACATTTTGGAGCTGAGACTCTGGTGCAGACAGCAAAATCCAAGCATCACTTACCGTCTTTCACCGTAAGCATGAGAAACCATATTTTGTCTACTAGACTAGACTTCCTTCTATCATTAAGATATCCCAGAACTCACAAAAGCATCATGCAGGCAGACCTTGAGTCCCCTACACCCTCCACTGCAATTGAGGATTAAACTAAAAAATGAAGTCATAATGGATAAACTGATATCTAAGCTGATTATAAAATGATAGAATAGAGTTCGTAAGCTTATTGATTATATTAACATATCTGAACTTCTCTGTGAGGTGGCGATTTGGGTACAAATGTTGAAACTCCATCTTTCACTTACCCACCTACAATTGTAATAACTAAAGGAACAGGCAAAGAATTGAGAAGGGAGCATCAGTGTCTGATTTAGTAATAAGGTAATGCTGCCATCCATGTATAGCAATTTCAAAGAATTACTTGATCACAGAAAACTAATAAAAGATAGATCAATGAACCCATAATTCACTGAATGTAAGGCAGCTGATTACATTGAAATTACATGAAGGATAGGACTCCAGTAGAACCACATCAAAATCTCCTCCCTCAAAGCTGCAAAGTCTGCGGGGGCCACGGCAGGATGTGGGACCATTGGTCGGCCACCAATCCAGACCCTTGCCAATATTCTGGAAAGTTCTCCAGCATAAGAGAATTGAGAGGGAGTGCAAGATCCCCCAGAACACTTAATCCTGCTTTTCATTTGATGCAGGCAGAACTGATAGGCCAAGCAAGGAGTTGGCTGCACCTGTTCTTAATCATAGATGCCTGGCCTGACAGATAATGAGGGCACTGCCCCAAGAATCTTTCACCACTGCTACAAACAAAAAAAAACTTATATAATTTCCCAGTACTTCACAAGTAGAGACACATGGGGGTGAGTAGAGCAAAAAGTAACCAAAAGTGTAGAAAAAGCAGTATAAAACACAAATTTTTAAGTCAGGATGACAGATTGAACACATGTATTTGCCTAATTTTCTTCCCCAAATCCCGCTGAAATGACAAGAAAGCTATTTAAAAATGGGGATTCCATGGTAGTAGTAAGAATAAAGGACAGTTGGGGCGAGCGGGGGCTACTCTTCGTTGCCGTGCCCGGGCTTCTCATTGTGGTGGCTTCTCTTGCTGTGGAGCACGGGTTCTAGGTGTGTGGGCTTCAGTAGTTGTGGTGCACAGGCTCAGTAGTTGTGGCTCACGGGCTTAGTTGCTCCACGGCATGTGGGATCTTCCCAGACCAGGGCTCAAACCCGTGTCCCCTGCACTGGCAGGCAGATTCTTAACTACTGCGCCACCAGGGAAGTCCAAACGAAGACCCAAAGCAGCCTTAATTAATTAAAAATAAATAAATAAAGTGGCTGCACCATTTTAAAAAATTAAAAAATAAAAAAGGAATAAAGGATAAAGGGTGCTGTCAGAGATTTTAAAAATTGAGAACTTTTTTTTGGAGTATAGTTGCTCTACAATCTCGTGTTAGTTTCTGCTGTACAGCAAAGTGAATCAGCTACACATATACATATATGCCCTCTTTTTTAGATTTCCTTCTCGTTTAGGTCACCACCGATCATTGAGTAGAGTCTCTGTGCTATACAGTAGGTTCTCATTAGTTATCTACGTTATACATAGTAGTGTATATATATCAATTCCAATCTCCCAATTCATCCCTCCCTTCCCCCCTTGGTAACCACATGTTTGTTCTCTACATCTGTGACTCTATTTCTGCTTTGCCAGTAAGTTCATCTGTACCACTTTTCTAGATTCCACATATAAGTGATATTATACAATATTTGTTTTTCTCTTTTTGACACGGGATGTAATTTTTCTCTTTTTTTTTTCTGACATCTTTATTAGAGTATAATTGCTCTACAATGGTGTGTTAATTTCTGCTGTATAACAAAGTGAATCAGTTATACATATACGTATATCCCCATATCTCCTCCCTCTTGTGTCTCCCTCCCACCCTTCCTATCCCACCCCTCAGTGTGTAATTTAGATGCAAAAGCCAGATCAGAAGTTGAGTTGATGCTCCTTTCTTCTAGGCACTGCAGCGGCTGGTTGCAAGGTCAGACCTGGTGAACGAGGAGACGACGGGGCACGATGGGGCTGTGCAACAGGAGGCATTAGGGTTATCGGAGGACAGCTACATGGGCCAGTGCCTTCCTCTCCTCCAGGAACGGTAAGTAGGTGGCGGCTGCTTTTGTTCCCAGCTGGAGCCCTGAAAGCCACCGCTTAGTGTGTGGATTTGGGCCTGGAAGAAGGTCAGAGCCGAGGCTGAGCTACTCCCTCCTTCCCAGTAGATCAGTAGGAATATTTCTCCATCCAGAAGTGAATTACACCAAAGAAGCCTAATGCAGAGTGTATTAGTTTCCCGTTGCAGCTCTAACAAATTACTACACACGTAGTGGCTTAAAACAACACCAATTTATTATATTACCGTTCTGGAGGTCAGATGTCTTAAACGGGTTTCATTAGGCTGCAGCCAAGGTGTCAGCCGGCTGCGCTCCCTCTGGAGGTTCTAGGGGAGATTCGGCTGCCTTGCCTTTTCTAGTTTCTGGAGGCTGACTGCAGTCTTTGGTTCCTGCCGCTTCCTTCTTCCTCAAAGCCAGAAGCAGAGCATCTTAAATCTCTCTCTCACGCTAAACTTCCAGCCTCTCTCTGATTTACAAGGACTCCTGTGATTATGTTGCATCCTACCCAGATTATCCAGGATAATTTGCCCATCTCAAAATCTTACTTAATCACACCTTCAAAGTGCATTTTGCCATGTTAGGTAACATATTCACAGGTTCCGAGGATTAGGACATAGACATCTTTGGGGGCAGAGGGGCGTTGTTCTGCTTATCCCACTGAGTAAAGCGATCCTTATTGTGGGAGTTTAGAAACTGCCTTAGTTCTCTCTGTCCATACAATGGAAATGCAAATCCGATTGTGGATAAGACTCAGGGTCTTTGAGATAAACGAGATCTACCCAGCAGCAAAAGAAACTCAATCGAGTTGCCTATACAGACATCATAGCTCCTCACTCAAATATTATTAGTTAACAATTTAAAAAGAAGAGAGTTAGCTCTATGTTGTAAGACTAATGGATTAATGTATTGAAGCCCTACTATATACCAGGAAGAGGGGATAAATTGGAGAAATATAAATATCAGGTCTCAGTATCATGTAACTTACATTCTGTTAGGGTAGACAAAGAAAAGAAATTGATGTATTCATTTGTCCCTTGCACAAATCTTATTGAGTATTTTCTTTGTGCCAGTAGCTGTCCTGTATATAACAGTGAAAGAAACAGAAAAGTTCCTACCCTCATATGATTACATCCGAGTATGGGGAGACAGACATATACTTTAATATATAGACATACATTTTAAATAATATGTTAAACATATTTCTATATATGTATAGGCAGAAATTCTAATATATCAGGTGGTAATCAGTGACATGAAGAAAAATAAAGCAGTATAATAGGAATTTTTAACCTTACCATATGATTTATCAGGCCAATCTAGAAAATTTTGACAGCAATAGGAAATGTTATTAATCATGATGTCATGACAAGAAGAATAATAGGAGATTATCCCAGGCAAAATGGGAAGTATATTCACTCTAGATGTGTGTGTGCATGTGTGTGTACTAAGATAGCAGAGTGTTTTGATATATCACAGTCGGAGAAGGTCTCACTGATTCACAGACCTTTGAACTTCAGAGGTCTGAAGGAAGAGTGGGGGAGAGCCCTTGTAAACAGCTAAGGAAAATGCCGTGCTATGCGCCGTCTTAAAACAGGCTGCTTTTCTATAAGATAGATTGAAGGCTACTTTAAATTAAGGTCAGAAAAAGCCTGCCTAAAGGGGTGACATTTGTTTTGAATCTGAACGACAGGAAGAAACCAGACGTGCACATATCAGGAAAAACACTTCCATGAGCTTTTACTTCTAGTTATGGCTGATAAGCTTCTCTGGGACTAACACCCTACAGATAGCAACTATAAACTCTGGGCAAAATGCAAAAAATTATTATCAGGAGACACTGGAGAATGACCAAAACAAGACAGAAATGAGTGAGGGCTGACGTTTGAAAGAAAGAAATGGTATCAAAAGTTTTCTATAGTCACTGCTTGTAGCCTAACTCATGCATCTTTCTGGGTCCGGGGAAGGTGGGGTGGGTGCAGCTAAAACTTCCATAGAAAACCCATAACGAATATGGTTTGAAGAACCAAAGGACAGAGGTGGGGTGTTTTATAAGAAATATAGAACCCGAATGTTAACTAAATGTGCCATGATTTAGAGTAACAGGTGAAATGCAAAAAAAGAAAGAAAAAAAAAGATAACTAAGTTGTTCTTAGTACTTGGAATGTTGCTCTTTCCCTCTTCTCTTGGAAGAATAGAAAGTTCTGAGTGCCCGGGGTAAAGATCACAGTTCCCAGATTCCCTGCAATTGTGTGCGGTCATGCTACTTATTTCTTTTTTTTTTTTTAACATCTTTATTGGAGTATAATTGCTTTACAATGGTGCGTTAGTTTCTGCTTTATAACAAAGTGGATCAGTTATACATATACATATGTTCCCATGTCTCTTCCCTCTTGCATCTCCCTCCCTCCCACCCTCCCTATCCCACCCCTCTAGGTGGTCACAAAGCACCGAGCTGATCTCCCTGTGCTATGCGGCTGCTTCCCACTAGCTATCTATTTTACGTTTGGTAGTGTATATATGTCCATGCCACTCTCTCACTTTGTCACCATGCTACTTATTTCTGATTAATGGGGTGTAAGTAGGAGCAGCATGACAATGTCAGAAAGTGTCCTTAAAAAGTAACAGCCATGGGGCTTCCCCGGTGGTGCAGTGGTTAGGAATCCGCCTGCCAATGCAGGGGACAGGGGTTCGAGCCCTGGTCTGGGAAGATCCCACATGCCGCGGAGCAACTAAGCCCGTGCGTCACAACTACTGAGCCTGCGCTCTAGAGCCTGCGAGCCACAACTACTGAGCCTCCGAGCCACAACTACTGAAGCCCGCATGCCTAGAGCCCGTGCTCTGCAACAAGAGAAGCCACCACAATGAGAAGCCCAAGCACCACAACGAAGAGTAGCCCCCGCTCGCCTCAACTAGAGAAGGCCCGCACGCAGCAACGAAGACCCAACGCAGACAAACATAAATAAATAAATAAATAAAATCTATTAAAAAAAAGTAACAGCCATGTACCCTCCGAACCCCTGTCTCCATCTTACTGGATGGAAAGTAATACAAGCAGCCATATTTGAGCAGGAATTGATCCACCTACCTCTGGATTTTGTTTATGTAAGAGAAATATACTTCTATTTGTTATTTCACTATTACTAGGGGTTCTCTGCTGCTCACAAATAGAACTTCTGATGCATTCGTTTATTCTTCAGTTATTTCCATGTGTGCTTTCATTAAATCCATTATAAATGCTAAGGACAAAATTAGCATTATTATTGTTATAATTAACAATATTTTTCTCTAAAGGACACTGTGGTTATGAAAATGCTGTGTTCCAGAGAACCCTGCAGTTTTATAGAAGATGCTTCAAATGATTCTACAAACACGAGTCAGCATTTTTAGAATATATATGATTTACATGCTAACTGCCTTTAACACTGTGACAAATGCAAATGTGTTATATACAAAATGTTTGCACTTTGGAGACAACATGTTTATTTGCGCTGTAAACTGAACGTATCAAGGTCCAAATCTCATAAAGAAAATATCTCTATTATGTGATGCTTTTCTTGAAATTGCAGAGTAGTGAGTTAAATCTGCTACCCTCTATTATTTGGTTTAATAAATCAAGCTGTCCTGGATATTGTAAAGCCAAATAAAAATACAGGAATAGATAGTAGATTGGTTTATAAGTAAAATTACCACTGTCATCTGTAAGCCATGATTTCAGAGATGTCCCTGTTAAGCAAAGTGATCTCATAACTCCCATTGAATGATTCAGTAATAATCAGAAGTTATAAACATTAAATTTATTAAATAAACATATTAATAAAATACTTGTTTCATGTATTAGGATTTCAAGTAAGATTGGCTGTAAAATATACTTTTCCCTGTGAAAAATTTGAAAATCATGGAGCCAACATAGGAAAATAAGTCTTAAATAAATATTTATTCATTTTTTCCTTGATAAAAAGGATTTTAATGTTGAACAACGCTAAAAGATTAACTTTAGTTTTTAAGAGAAAATATTCTTTCCTTTAATGTAGTAGTCACATAATATGTTTATATGTTATACAACATTGTAAATCAACTATACTCCAATATAAAAGAAAAATTAAATTAAAAAAATATGTTTACATATTAAACTTCAAAATTTAACTTCTTTTAAATGTACTTGAAATGAATAGAAAAGTAGGGTATACAGTGAATGTAAGTATATTAAATCATGTTGATTATGTCAAATCTATAAAATATAGGGTAGTTATATTACATTACTTGTAACATGAATAAAAAGAGTAATTTGGATGATTTAGTTAACCTACTAAATATACAATATCTGTCTGCAAAGTTTTCTAAAAAGCTGCCAAAACCTAGTTATGTCATTTATGGAATCCTATAATTATCTTCCAGATCCCCTTTCAAATAGCCTCTGGCTTCATGCTTTACGATGACTGTTTCTATTTTGTACAAACGCCTATTAATAATAGCCAAATCATCTTTTTTCTCTACCCATCAAAATCTCAAAGAAATCAGGGTTATCAGTAGTGAATCATCATCTCATTGAAATTGATGGACTTGCCTCTCAGTGGTAACAAAGTCTCTTTTAAATTGTTGGCAACTAGCTGCATTTTTAGCCAAGTGGGGGGGGGGGGCGGTTAAAGCCATTACCCTAAATTACTTCCTCTTGGAAATGCTACAGCCTTGTATTTTATATCATTTAAATCACGCTATGCAGCTGTAAGCATATTATATTTAACAATTTGAAGTCACAGCGAGGCTATACACTTGATTTTCTCATTCATGCTCTCTCTGAGCTTTAATAGAGAAGTGAAGGCAGTGTTTCCATGGTAAATTCAGACCAGGCTCATCCGGTTTCTCAAATGTGCCATTTGCTTCCTGCTGACCTAGCCAATCCTGACCTTCTCGTATCAAATATTCCCTGAGAACTAGAGAGAAAGAAGGGTACAGGAAAAAAAAAAAAAAAAAAGCTCGGATCTCACAAGTCCCTATTAAATTTCTGATCAGAGTGTGGAGAAGAGAGGACTAAATTCCACTAAAATATGAAAAAAAAGAAAAAAAAGGATGGTTTAATGCTTTTCTAGTTAAACGTGGCCAGAGTACTTTGTAGTTCTGCCTCAAAGAAGATTGTCTTTAGTGATCTACGAAGATTTGACCTCCTGATCCTGCCCATGGGAAAAAAGTGATCTGTTTCTGTTCATATTAAGGCTCTTTTCTGCCTGAGCATTCTCTTAGTATGTTAGAAAGCTATAGAGCAACCAAAGTACAGAACTAATAATTAGTTGAAAAGTGTTACATTTAGAAAGATTTCAAGAGCCCACTTGTAATGAAAGTACCATGACAATTTCGAACGACATATGTTCTATGCGGAAATTGCAGTCACTCTCAATATTGATCATTCTAGTTATTCATAACAAGAAGAAAACTAAGCAAAACCAATTATTGTATTGACATGCAGTCCTAATCTATAGGTCTTTGGTTAGCAAAAAAGACATATCCACATTTGTATCAGGACAATTAATAGCCAGATCCCAGATTGGTTTATTCAGACCGGCTTTAATGGCACTTTACTTGATTTGGGGCACTTTAGAGAAACTTTTTAAAAAACCATTTTGTTTAGTTGAAGACATAGATAATAAAATCCAAAACTTAAAAAAAAAATTTTCTGGTCCTCAGGTTTTTTAGCCTAATATATGAGTCGGTCTGTAATGTCGAATGAGTTAACATAGTGTTTTACTGAAATGTATACAGGTTGATTATTTAAAGGCCATTCATACAAAATTCAAACGTAACAAAACATTCTTGTTTTGTTAATAATCTCTAGTGGACATCGGCTAAATATCTATGATCACAGTTATTTGCAATATGGGAAAAACAATTTAAAATAAAAAATGGCCAATGTAACCGTTACTGCATTCCATTTAGGCAATATAATACTATTTTAAACTGTTGGTGAGAAATGGGAAAACCTTGAAGGTAAATGGAAGCTGATTATGACTCTTCGTCTTATAAACACATTGTATTTATTAAGTCCCCACGGTTCGCTTAAGCATAACCTAAACAGGATTATAGTTATGTTTTTCCATGCTACCCAAGTAATTTCTTTTCTATACCAGAATGCAGTTACTTTACAGTGATGTTATCCATTTGTGCATTGCGGAGTTCAAAAGCAATTCAGACCTGCCCAGAGAACTGACAGAAGTAAACAGGTTCTTAAATGAAAGAATCATCCTACTTATCGTATAAGATGAATGTCTTAAGTGAGTAGTTCTTATTCCAATGTTGCAAAATATGCCTTTAATTAAAAAAGAAAAATGTTTCCTTCAGAATGAAAAAGTCTGCTTCCATTGATTTTAAACAACTGGAAGATAATGGAACAGAAAGAAAAGTTTAACGCCGGCCCTGCAGTGTCTTGCAGCGAATTGTTTTTCACCAAACACACACATGTAGCAGCGAAACATCCTCAAAATGTAAAACATCTTGCTTTTTTTTTAATAACCCCTGGTGGTATGTTTTTACTTTAGTAATAATTGTATTTTCTTTTTTGCACATTTTATTTAACAACATTGCAGTGCCAGATAATCGGTTCCATGTGTTCAGGGCACTAGCAAAGTGCCTAACGGAGAAACAATTAACTTTATTGGGCTCCTGTTATTGGCAGACACAGCCTTACACCCTCACTGGTTCGTGGTTCTGAGCCACATAGGAGCTGCAAAGAATTTGGTGTCCTCAGTAATCACACAGTAACCTGAATTGAGAGCCAAGTTGTCATGTAAAAAACCATGATCATGCACTAGAAACAGAAGTTAAAATCCATGACAAGATGGGATGAAGTTCATTTCAGTTACAAAAAAAGTGCAATGATGAGTCCAGGGCATGTAGCCAGTGGTTGATGAGCGAGTCTGGACCTTTGCAGAAGAGGAACACGCAATAGCGTGGTTTGAGGCAAAGGAGAGCTCGGTGGCAGGAATGCAAGCCTAGCTCTTTGAGTTATAGGCATTGAAACAATGGTTAAATGCAGTTAAGCACAAGGAGTTAACAGAGTTAGGTTTTATCAACATTAACCCTTGTCCTGGAGAGTCCATAAAATTCTAATTGCCCTCTTCTGAGGAAAGCAGCCCCAAGAGGTTCTTTATGTACAAAGCAGCTCTGACTCATGCCATGAGTGAAATGAGCAAATAACCCTGCTGGCACAGCTGCCACTGACTGGTCCAGGGTATGATGCACAAGTCACGCTCACGATGGAGATGTGGGGTGTGTGGACAACCACCCCTGCAGTGACTCAGTCCAAAACTCTGCCTGGCATTGGACAAACTGACCTGAACAAAGTCTCTCCTGTGAGAAGTGAGGCTGGGAGGTATACCCAGGAGGGGAACCTCCCTGGCCTCAGATAATACTCTACATAAATCTGAGCTCTGGGTCTGGTTCTCCATGAAGCACAAGATACATCCTGGGCTTGGAAGTGCTGGCACCCAGAGTACATGATACCCTGCCTTTTCACGTACCCATGTCATAAAGTCCCATTCGTGGAGGTAAGCTGGAGAGCTCTTTTCTTTTGGATCTACCTAATGCACCTTACGTTTTCAACACATTCATCTGGTTCTTAGAAGAAAAAGAGGCTCTTAATAAATGAAACGGAAGATGGGATTGTAGAATCTGGAAGGGGGAAACATTTGGAGGAAGTCTTATTGATACTTGTTGCTCTAGTGAACCCTTAGCAATTGGAAGCAGCACAAAATAAAAAGCAACTCCGGGAAACTGGGATGACTAAAAGAATATTAGCATGTCGAAGAGGAATAAAGAGATGGTGAAGACACATTTCTTTGTACTTTTGTTCTGGATTATTCCCCTGAAGAGCACAGTCAGCAGGGCACCATTGGCACATAATACATACCATTTTTTAAAAATCATGAATTTAATTTTTTTCAATGATACTTTTAAGAAAAAGGACACTTGCAACCTATACTAGTATTTATGAAAGTATGACCCCACTGAACTCTGACCTGCTTGGAGATCAGCAAGGAGTCTTGCTGCTAAAGCTGAATTTAACATTCTTTCCCCGTGTTAAGAAAAACAATCGATGGATGAAATTATTTCGATTTTAGATTTTTTTATGAATATGTCTTGCATCATATATACCTATCTTATCTCTGTTAGAATCAAATGTGTTGGAATCGCACTTGCAGTATGATTACGTGTGTAATTCTTCCTCATGTTGACCATATCAATATGCCACAATATTCCACAAAGGAGATTTCTAAGTTATGGCAACCATAAGAGTATAAGGCTCAGATGGTCCTTCGAGAGAGCCTATTCAGAGGCATATAGGTGGCTGGTAGCCTTGCTGCCACACCTCGGGGATGCGGGCCACACTCCTTTTGGGCTTATCACAGACAATGGCTCAGCGCAGCGCAGGGATCACAGCTCAGCCATTCCTGTTGAACGCAGGACTCTTCTTACAAGGTGATCTGCCTTCTGGAGCCCCCATCAGCGTGGTTGACACTGTCTCTAAGTTGCACTGCGGTCTGAGGCTCTCCTTACCCTAACTTCCCCCTCCCCTCTCTCCTTTCATAGGTGTCAGACCTGTATCTGCTTACTCCTAGCCTCTCTCCATTTTATCCTTCAAAGGTATTTCTCCAATAATTATTTTTCTTATCGAATTCCATCTTGATGTCTGTTTCTTGGAGGGCTCAAATCGATACTCTGATGCTCAGGTACTCTGTTTCATAATTTGAAGAATTATCCGTCTGCAGCATAGGTAAAAATAGATATTATCTATACTATTGAATAAACTATCACATTAAAAAAACTGAAAAAAAATCTAATGCCACAAATAAGCTCAAAGGGGCTGGTGCAAGCTAATTTGCAACTTGTAAAGAAAATTTCTTAGAAGAAATATAGAGGAATATCTATTTGGAGTTGCAGGGCTGCATATAATGTTATAGAGAGATCTAGAGTATACAATTGAAGTAAAATGTTCCCCATCATATAGCAAAATAAGATATAGCAGTCTCCGAACAAGTAATTCTTCCTTGTCTGTGTAATATATTCTCTTAATGAGAATAATCAGATTTTTAATGTTATCTATGTTTTCTAACATCAGGAGAGTTAGAGCTATACGTGAGCTAAAGCCACATATTCAGACGTACCATGGTTTATAAACAATTAAGTTCAGTTAAAAGTGTTCACCACCCATCTCTGCTGTGAACCAGATTCACCCAACACAGTCCTTACATCATTGTGTTCAGAAATTACTCTAAGTGTTTAGAGTTGGTCCTTTTCTTCAGCCACTAATACAATTTTTTTTTGAAAGTGGATCTCGTTAAGCATAACCCCTCTCTCAAACTACTTCCCCCTGTATCTGGAAAAATGATCTTACTCAGACGTCTGTGATCCTTTAAAGAGATGAAACACGCACTAAATCTGCTTCAAAATGAAATGCCTAAAATAATTAAGCTAAAAATATTCTTAAATTCTCTTGATCTTCTCCTCCAACCACCCAGAAGACATTCGGATTTTTAGCAGTCCCAGGAAAACAAGAATCCTTTCTTATTCTCAGGGTTGTGTGAGAAGGGAAATTGATTTCATATTATATTTTGCACTTCATTGGTTTTGTCCCCCCTCTTGAGAGACCCTGTTAGGATTTAACAAAAGACATCACTTTTATGAACTGCCTATAATTCTACGTCTTTGTAGGGTTATGGAAAAGTCTGCCAGTGTAGAAAGCTTGAATTCAGAGTGCTCAGTGAGGCTTGCCCAATAGAGGCCAGCTCAGTAAATCATATCTGACAGCCCTTTGTTAAAGAACTTTCTCAACTCATACTGTGTCCCCCTGTATTGGCCCTAGTATATAACGCCCCACGCCATACCCATCACTATTGGAACCTGTGTTGATTTTTACACGTGATGATTTTATGGTGCTTGCCAGCACTGACTTAATCTAATACTGACTAGCCTCGCTATAAACTCCACTTTTTAAAAAATAATTTAGAGAGACTCAGAGGTCCTTTTTTTAAAAATCAGCTCTGAAGTGACGATACTGTGTAATTATTTTTGGTATCTTGCTGATGAGAGATAAATGAAGGCAGATAAAATTTGAATGGCACTGCTTTCCAGGCACTATTTCCACTAATTTTTGATAGAAATAAAATGGTGCAAAAAATAATGCACGTCCTTTTAAGATAAGGAAACCATTGCATCATAACCACTTTTATAAATCTCAATAGATGGGAATGCCAGTGACTCAAATTAAGGAACTATCATCTATTCTTAAATAGGTTAAGAAATGAAAATTGCTTCCTTGAATAATATTAGTTTTTTTATATCTGAGAAGATTGTGATTTTGCCTCGATCTGGATATTTGGGGAAATATGGTCACTCTCAGATCCTACCCTTCCCTCAGCTCCACTTCTCACCCTGGACACTGGTTTGCAGAGGAAAACAGATTACCTTATCTATCAGATTGCTTTTCCATTTTACACTTCAGCGATGCCATCTCTGTGGTGTGAAGAATTGTGCCCCCAACTGCCTACAATTTCCCATACAGGTCATTTTCACCTAACTTTATATTAATGAAGAGCTTTAATCTTACTATTTAAGTAGTTTTAGTATCACCAAAGCCTTTCTAAATGGCCAACATTCTCAGATTTTATATACACATACAACTGTGAAATAGTTTAACTTAGTTTTCTCTAAAAGAGCCATTTAAGAAAAAAAAATTAAAGAATGGAAATCGTAAACCCTGTGATCTTAGACCAATGTGGTAAAGATATTCAGACAGTTTCTCCAAAACATTTTGCTCTTGTTGGAGAAAAACCATCAATATAAATGAAAGTTAGATGGTAATATTATAAGGTGATTAGTTCTTAGGCAGACAGGAGAGCTATGGACATAATCCACAAACACGGTTTCCTGTGTCGATGGCTCAATGTCTGTATCAAAAATCCTAATGCAGTAGTTTATCTCTTCTTTCAGCTTTTTATGTAATAAAAGTTATAACAGTTAAATTGTACAGAAGCCAAAAGCATACATAACAGATTGCTCTAATGTCAGTTGGCTAGGAGTGAATCATTTTAGACTCTTTTTGAAGTTTCAGAGTCCTGCATAAAAGACCATTAAGCTGTTGTCTCCAAGAAGAAGCCAAGGGGATCATTGAGGCAATTACCTCTACAATTCAGGCAAAGAAATACTGTTATTAAGGAAAACATGAGTATTTGAGGCTTGTTTCTATTTTTTTTCTTAAATTATTCATTCTTGCTGTCTCCATTATTTTGATAATATAGAAAATATTTACTTTCTTTTTCACGTCTAACAGTCATCTCATATCAAGAGCTGAATTAGGACCACTTCTATGCAATCAAAATTATCACCAAAAATCAGCTCCCCAAATGGCTGCTGCCCAAAAGAAAGGTTTTGCTACCCAAACAGAAAGTTTCAAATCCCGATTCTACGCTTTGCATTTCTGACATGGGGTGAGCCACTTAAACTTTTCAAGGTTTCTGGGTCTTCAGTGGAGACCTGTGCTTTCTAACTCATGAGGTTGTTACAGGTATCAATTGAGATAAATTACGTGGAGGTCATTTGTTACACTCCATGTAAATATCGATATCATAAATAACCCCCAAACTTTTATTTTTAAACCACATTCATTCTCTATTTCTAGTAATATTTTGTAATTGTAACAGTCTAAAGGGGGATAAGAACTTAAATTAAAATGGTGTGTACTCTACTGTAAATAAAATAATGTTGAATGATGTTTAGAGCAGCCCACGGACCAGATTTTCCCTGCTGCCTGTTTTTATCAATACAGTTTCATTGGACCAGATCTACGCCTATTCATTTCTGTATTGTCTCTGCTTTCACACTCTAAGGGCAGGGTTGAATAGCTGCAACAGAGACCATATGGCTCGCAAAGCCAAAAATACATATTATCTAGCCTTTTACAGAAAATTGTGGCCAACGTGGGAACAAAGCTGTTTCATAGGAAACACCCTTTGCATCTATCAAATATTTTGGAGATGTGTACTTTAGAAATCTTGCTAAAGCTTTCGGGATTTGGTGAAAAAGTGTATAATGTTACAGACACACACACGCACACACAAAATGTGTGTTTGCCTATAAATGTGCACCTTGTCTGACTACAAATTTGGTTACATTCAATGGCTTAAATATTCTGACACACAGCCAGCATGATTCCATGGTGACAGTGAAAGCGGCGCTTGCCTCACAAATGAAGCCAATTGCAGCTGTCATCCACTGTCACTTCAACTTAATTATGAAGAGAAAGACAATTGGTTTTGAGCACACAGAACATTAGAGATTTGAAGATAATTGTGATGAAATGATTCTGCCTAGAAAACTAGTAACAGTACATGATTTTTATTGTGGGCCTGTCAGTGCAAAAAATCGGACTGTCAAGCCCACTTTAAATATGGCTACAAATCATAGGAGGTTTGCTTGTGCCTTCGAATTGGTAAACTGAAACAAACACACACCTGCGGGGAGGAGTGGACCCATAACTTTGAAGTGAAGGACAGAAAGAAACACTCTTTCTTTAAGTGAAAAACTCAGGGCAAAAAAGAGGGAGCTTTTATAGGGGTAGGACTCTGTATAGTTATTTCAATGTTGGAGAATATCGTCCTTGGCTTTCTTTTCTCAGCACAGATGTTCATCTGCATCCCATCTGATCCAAATATTCAGCATCCTTGGCACACAACTCTTTATCTCAACTGTGTGTTCTTCCTCTGGGCCAAACTCCAGTGTCACAGATGTGCAAAGAGACAGAAAGGAAAAAGATTTTATAGGATGGAAAAGTCGGAGCTCAAATTTATCAACAGGTCCTTATGGGGACTGTTTATTTCCCTAAATTCCCACCTGTGCCGTTATAAGTCTAATAGCCAGACAAATTTGGCTACAAATCTCCACTCTGTGAAAGAAATTTTAGGAATTAATGCCTTATGGAAATAAGCGTTATAAAAGCTGAACGCGAGATAAACCACCTACAAATGCTTCATTTAGTTACTTAGTTTGTGTGGACAGGGGAAACATAAATTCAAAATTCAATTTGCCTTGAAGTAAATTTGAAAAACCAATAAAATCAATAGAATCTTACTTTTTATACCATCTCTTGAGTCTAACCCTGGATGGCATCAAAGGACCATTTGCAATTTTTCTGTCCTGGTGGATGTGTAGACACTGGGCAGCGGCCTTTTCGTTAACATTCATACATTTTCACTTTTTCAGTCTCTCACTTTACCATTGAAAATCTCCAAGTAGCTCTTTTTTGTTTAAACCCTGGATTTCCTCATTGCAGAAATGTGTGCTATATTATATGGTACTTTGCCCATGCTATGTTTTCTCATAGTCTCTGCTTTTCATTCTCTATGATAAGACTTGCCTTTTTTTTTTCTGTAAAGTGCCAGATACGATCTCTGTCACAACTCAACTCTGCAATTCTAGCACAAAAGCAGCCATAGACAGTATGCAAATGAATAGGCGTGGCGCTGTTCCAATAAAACTCTACACAAATAGTCAGCGGGTTGGATTTGGCTCCCAGGACATCGTTTGATGATCCTTGCTGTACCAGATTGTGAGTTTCTGAGGACAGTGTATTTCCCGTGTCATTGTTTCTATCCAGTGATATTTTCCTTCAGCCTGAAGAAATCCTTTCAACATTTTTAAAATGTTGATGGCAATTAATTCTCTCTGCCTTTGTTTGAATGGAATTGTCTTTATTTCTCCATCAGTTTTGAAGGGTACTTTCAATGAATATAGAATTCTAGGTCAACTTTTTTTCCCATCACTTTAAAGATGTTGTTTGATTGTTTTCTAGCACACTGATGAGAAATCAGTTGATTCTACATAATAATACCAAATCCCCAGATGAAATCTCTATTTTGCTTTGGAAGATTCTAAACTTTCTCTTTGTCTTAACTTTTCAGGACTAGGATTTTGATATACCTAGCCATAGTTCTTTTTGTAGTTATTCTACTCAGTGTACACTGTACATTGAACTCCTTGGATATACAACTTTTTTTTTTACCCCAAAGGGTGGGAAATTTCTTTAAAAACATTTTCTGCCCCCTTTTATTTTTCCTTCCTGTATTGGACTCCAATAACCTCTGTGTGAAACCACTTCATAATTTTGCACAGGTCACTGAGGCTCTGTTAATTTTCTTCCAATTTTTTCTCTGAATTTTAAAATAGACATTTTCTATTGATCTATATTTAGGTTTACTAACCCACTTGTAGTCAGTCTTCCAACTACTCTTAAGCAGCTCCGTGATTTTTTTTCATTTTAGGTGTTGGATTTTTTGGTTCAAAATTCCCCATGTTCTTCTTTTAATTTGCCTTGAGATTTTTTCATCTGTGCATTCATTATTATTGCTTTTAAGTCCTTGAGCTTGAAAAATTCCATCAGTTAATTACCACATCTAGTAATTTTTATTATAATCTGTACATCATGGTGATGTGTTATAAGGAGTCTGGATTATGCCATCTTTCTTAAAACGGTGTTAATTTTTGTTTTCCTGACAGACATTTAAATTACTGGCAGATACTATTGTTCTTGTGAGGCTTGGTTTTATTATTTCTTAGGACGTAATAATCTCAGTTTTGAAGTGAGACCTGGGGTGTGGTCCTTATTCTATTTAGAATGTAGTCTTTATTATTAAACTGTGGCTTTCCTGGGGTCTCACCTGAAAGCATGAGTTTCTAATAGAGGTTTCTCCACTTATGCTGGACCAAAATGCCACTTTCCATCATTGAAAGCCCTTTGGTATCACTGTTTCTCTGTAATCTCTGTAGGAAACAATTTCTGCTGCACCTCATATTTGCTTGCCCTGCGCTTACACAATTTCTCTCAGCCAAGAACTCATGGCAAATTCTCCTGCAAATGCTGAGTCCTCCTCTCTATCAACTTCCTATTTTCTGGATTCTGTTCTGCAAATTCCAGTTGCTTCAGCAGCATGGAATTTTTATTCCTACCTCAGCAGCTCAGAGATATTTATTCTTTACTTGGGCTCCAACTTGCTCTGCCATAAGTCTGAACAGTCCCCATGAAGAAAACCAGGGAATGTGTTTACCTTCCCTTAAGGATCATAGCCCTGAACTACCTGTTTTCCAATGCTTGAAAAGGGTTGGCTCATATATTTTATCTCTTTTTATACTTGTTTACTGTGGGTGGACAATTCATGAACAAAAATGGATGGAAATTTCGTATCAAACATTAAATTAATATTCATCCAAGGACAGTTGCTTCTATGCCTAATAAGTGGTCAGATATTTAAATGAACAAATATAAATTAAAAAGTAATTGTGGTGAAATGAAAGAGCTTACCAGTAGTAAAAGAAACAAAAAACAAATAAGCAAAACTTCAAACCTTTACAAAGAGTTTGCTGAGTGTTTATGAGCAGGTTTAGTAGTGAAAACTTATGAGTAAACTCTTTGTATTTGTGTCTGCAAAAGGATGCTCATATAATAATAAATGCTGGAGAGGGTGTGGAGAAAAGGGAACCCTCCTGTGCTGTTGGTGGGAATGTAAATTGGTGCAGCCATTATGGATAACAGTATGGAGCTTCTTCAAAAAGCTAAAAATAGAGTTGCCACGTGATCCAGCAATCCCACTCCTGGGCATATATCCAGACAAAACTATAATTCGAAAAGATACATGCACCCCTATATTCAAAGCAGCACTATTTACAATAGCCAAGACATGGAAACTACCTAAATGTCCATTGACAGATGAATGGATAAAGAAGAGGTAGTATAATGAAATATACACAGTGGAATATTACTCAGCCATAAAAAAGAATGAAATAATGCCATTTGCAGCAACATGGATGCAACTAGAGATTATCACACTAAGTGAAGTAAGTCAAACAGGGAAAGACAAATACCATATATCACTTATATGTGGAATCTAAAATAAACACAAATGAACTTATCTATGAAACAGAAACAGACTCACAGACATAGAACAGACTTGTGCTTGCCAAGAAGGAGGGCGGTGGGGGAGGGGAGGATTGAGAGTTTGGGATTAGCGGATGCAAACTATTATATAGAGGATGGATAAACAACAAGGTCCTACTGTATAGCACAGGGAACTATAGTCAATATCCTGTGATAAATCATATGGAAAAGAATATGAAAAAGGATATATATATGTATAACTGAGTCACTGTGCTATACAGCAGAAATTAACACAAGAGTGTAAATCAACTATACTTCAATAAAATTAAAAAAAAAGAATTCCTCTTAAAAATTCTTCATAGAGATACCTACTTCTTAATCATGTCACACTCTTTAATTGATTTCTGTAACAAGGTGACTGGTGGAAGCCACCAATGCTTATTCATTTATTCAATAAGCATCTACTATGCTTGTTTGTATTTAAAGAGAAATGAGAAACCAGTAGATAAAAATACAACAATATGAAAATAAAGAGAGCAATAAATTCTAGTAGAAAATTCTTACAAACCTGAAGTGAATAAATGTCCTTGAGAATTTGGGATGAAATGAAACAGAGGAGAAAATGGATTTACACCAGAGAAGTGGAAAAATTGTTATCTACAATAACAAATAAACGTGATGAGAAAAAACAGGGGAGGTAAATATGCATATTTGCATGCTTTTATTAGGCTTGTTGTTGATTCTGGAAACCAACAACACGGAAGTCTACCATACAGAAACTTGGTAAGGAATTAGCAGAGCCATGTGGACAGAAAGACAGAACAATATTTTGTCACAAGGTCAAAGTTGGGCTGGGTGTAAGGGACAATTTTCTGATGGTCAAATTACAGTCCATGGGAAAAAATGGGCACATGAATCTTGTGGCCTAATTTTGAAAGCTAACATGAAATGAGTCTACTTCTTAAAACATTTTAAGAGGCATTTAGATGGTTGAGACAAAATCAAGTCAAGGAAAGCAAAGACTAGAAGTAAGTCCCAAGAGAGGAGAGAAAGCATTAAGCAACATGTACTATAAATCAGTATTGAAAAAGACTAAGACAAGAAGAAAGCCATTTTGTAGTATAGAAAATACAAGAAAATGGTAGGCATAAGAGGTTTATTGACTTATCTGAGAAAGTAAGAAAGAGGCTGATTAAGGTTTGAATCTATTACCTTGAAATTATTGAAAATAACCTTAATAAACGTCAAAGCTGATATCAACAAATGTCAAGGGACTATAGAATATTAACCAGAGAGACTGTATTATTAAGAACTGTGTTACTGGCTATGGCGTATTAATTGTATTAAACGGAAATTTCCAAGCTGTTTACCAGCGGGATTTAACCACTTCATTTATGAAAAACAGAAAGACACATTCATCATGAAACAGAAATATTCCAATTAATATTTAAAGTACATAAGACCCTTCACATAAAATGTCACATAGATACTGGCTCATATTCCTATGTTGAATTTCTCAGCTAATCATCTGCATTGGCTGCCATTACCATTGTATTGTACCATGCAATTTACTGACCAGCAGTAAAATGAGTTTAAGTGCAGTATGATAAAAACTATGGAAGATGTTATAACAATCATTTTTGACAATGAGTCCCAAACCATTTCATGAAAACTTATATTCTTGTAATAAACAAAGTCATGGGTTAAAATCTCTAACTATGGAATATATGAGGGCAGGTGTGCCTTAAAAATATGGGGAAAGATACTAAAAAAAGAGTTGATATATGTATATGTATAACTGATTCACTTTGCTGTACAGCAGAAACTAACACAACATTGTAAATCAACTATACTCCAATAAAAATTTAAAAATAAAATAAAATATAAGTTAAAAAAAGAGCCCCCTTTTAGTACTGAAAAATAGAAATCGCTCAGCTTTAGATTTATATATCTAGGGATTCATCCTTACCAGGTCTATGACTTCAATTAGCAATACCCTCTTCATAATAATAATAACAACAATGATAATTATTAGATCTATACATCATGGAGCTTGTATACTTACTGGGAGTCGGCTATTGAGCTAAGCTTTCCAAATGTGTGTGGTCACTTGGCGTGCATGTCTTTCAATGCTCACAATAATTGAAAGAGGCACATACTACTATTTTGACAGTTTTAAGGGAAAGAAACCCAAAACAAAACAAACAGAATAAATTAGATTTCAAAGGAGTATGTTAGTTGAACTGAGGCTCCAATCAACCAATACATAAGCCCATGATTTTCATCATACATTTTATTTCTTCCTCGTACATTAGGGAGTTTCTAGCGCTGACATTAGAAATAGCCTCTCCGAGAAACAGAACTGGAGATGGTTCACCAATACAAAGAATTCCGTCATTCAACCTAATACAGTCTAATCAGGATATTAAAAGCTCTGTTGAGAAGCACAATTCAAAGGAAAGAACACTGCTTTCACCCAGTGGTCAGTAGCATGAGGTTCTGTAATTCATCGTGCAAAAGGCCAGTTACACACGTCCTTATCAAGTGAAGCAGTGCATGCACGTCATATGTGTGTGCATTTGTGTGTGTGTCAGAGCAGGGCAAGGGTCTTCTTTTTTTTTTTCCCTTTCTTTTCCTCTTTATTTTCTCCAGGCAAGAGTTTGATGCCAAGCCTATTTACAAAGTTCAGCTTTGGGGTCGTGAGAATTTTGCTGCATACAACTGACAGTCTTATGTTCCTGAAACTCACAAAGCTTTTATGAGCTTCATTCTCTCTCTTCAGCGCCATGTATCTTAACCTCGTCTTCTCGACCTGCCCCAACTATTGTTGAGAATCAGAGAGGGAAGTCTGGACACAGACAGCTAGAAACTCAGCTTATTACCTGAGTTTTATGGCTGGAACACATTTGACAATATTTTGGTGGGGTTTTGCTGCAATAGGATCTATTCAAGCAGTCTTTTATTTTGAGCTAGCTAGATCTCTGGAGATCAATATAATAGGAGTTTTGGAGAGAGACAGCTATTCTGAGGTTTTCCTGAAATCCAACAAAGAAAGTCATGAGAAAGATAATTTAGTAGTCTTAAATATGATTTCCCTGATTTCTATCAGGCATAGTTCAAACCTACATCAGTAAATTTGTGGTTGTGATTGACAACCTTAAAAGTAAATTAATAAAGAAATCCCCATAGAAAAAATGCTGTATAAAGGACAAAGATCCAGAAAAAGCCTTTCTTAACTAGAGGTCAAAAACAGTCCAGACCACAATTTCTGGCTGCGGGTGTATTGTATTCTCAGGCTATTAATGACTTCAGGGTAACAACTAGTTTTCAGTAGTAAAAATGAAAACAAAAAAATATAGACAATCTTCAAGGTACAAACAAGCTGTTTTGGATTTGTTTTTATGTCAGCTGTTTGAAACTTGGAACATGGTTTTCCCCATGGAAACAATGATATAAATTGTGGTTAGGTTCTTAAGACAGTCAACAAAAAGTCTATTTAACTAATGATGTATTCAAACTATAGTACTAACGACATTAACCCTAGATCCAGGTCTTGGTGGCAAGGGGCCATGGGGAACCCTGTATGAAGAAATACGGAAAAAGTGATTTCTTCCTCTTTAATGATGAAATACTGAACCATTCTAGATATTGCAAAACAGCGTTTGTTGATTACTTTTAAAAACAGAACAAGTTTTTGTGTTTTGAAGTTTTGAAAAAGAAGAAAATTTAGCATCACATAAAATCATAGACCAGGGATCACCATTTATTAGTATGAGGGTGAAAAAATTTAAAAGCTGGTTGCAAACAAAATGCATGGTACCAATTATTTGTCTATCTATCTGTATATGAAAAACTCTGGAAAATATAAATACATTTTTATGTGTATAAGTTATTTTCTCCTAAAATAGTTGTTTGGGATATCTATGATGCTTTTCTTAGGATAAATGCTTCAAATTATACTTGCTGGGACAGCATATCTGCTATTTAAGCCTTCTGATGGGTCTGGCCAATGGCTCTTGAGCAAAGGTGGTCCTACTTTATGTTCTCACCAGAAGTCCATGAGAATCACTGGGCAAAAATTTTGAAATAGGTTTGTTTGTTTTCAGCACACTTCATTTTCCTTTCCACGCTCTTTCTAAAGCTACCCTTCCCCCAATGGCTGTATTTCTTTTCTCCCACCCAAAAGGCCCTGGTCTCTTGTAGACTGTAAACATCTCCACTACACCCGATCACTCATCCTATTGCACTGTTACTTAGAAAGTGCTCTTCATCCAAAATGACCACTGGGTTTCCAAAAATTGCATCTCCACATCTGTAAAACTGTTTCCAAGAAGTGCATCCCCAGAGCCGAGAAAAGATTTTTTTTTTTTTCTTTTGGGAATAAATACACATCTTGAGGAGCAAATGTTTTGTTACAGTATCCTTTACCCAAAATTCAAGGTACACAAAAGGGCTTATTTCAAAAGAACAGTTAAAATAATGGATCCCTAAATATTTGGTGGCTGCAGGTAATGAATCACAATGCGAAAATCGTTAATTCATAGATTTAAAATGATTTATGCCTTGACTTAGCCTATTTCTAGGACTTAATCAGAGATGTGATCACATATTTAGGTAAAAGGGGTGCAACCAGGGTGGTTTAAAACATAGAATAAAAATAGACATAGATGCCAGTTATAACAGACTCACGTGAAGTAGCAAACGCCTTTGACATATCCCATAGGAAGGATGCGAATGCGTACAGAATAGTGGCTGACACAGTAACAGGAAGACTAAAATGGGAAAGCTCACATCCTCCTAAACTTGTTGAAATTGGATTCTTAGATAGATCCATCCATCAAACTGCAAGCACTGATCACTTTGTTATCGATTGTAAATATCAATTTAAATGTTCTGTCTTAGACTTTGCTTCATAATGAGTTTACACAGCTCTCAAAACCTGAGTTATGAAATATGCTTTGATAATGAGATCTTACAGTCAGAAGTCAATAGTAATAAAGATGTTAAAAAAAAAAAAAAAAGAAGTCAATAGTAAACTCTCTGAGCCTATCTTTAGGAATTTTTGTCAGGAGAAAACAAGCTGCAGAAAAATGCAAATTCAAATAGTGTCCTTGGGTCCTTAAAGAAACAACAGTCCTATTTTGGGCCTCTGCGAGTTCCCATCCTTCAAGAGTGCAGGTGCTTGGTTCGTTTTCCCATCTCTCTGTCGCATAGAATAAAAATAAATAAATAAAGACACACAGGCCCCTTGTCATTGCCATGCTCAGCAACGAGCACTGCAACTGGGGTTTATGAGGTCATAAATTATTGTTCCCTGTCCTGGCAAGTAGCTTTTTTGAAAGGCCACATCCGGTCTATGGGGCACCAGCTTTTATTATGCATTTCATATTGAAACAAAGGTCAAATTAATTGACCTTATCTATGTGAAAAACCAGCTGGTTGCCTAGAGAAATAAAATCTTTTACAGAGACTTTGGGACAAGTAAACAACAGGAAAATTCAATCGGATGGCAGCTGGAACCTCCAATAAGAAAGAGAATTAATTTGGAGGAATTTAATTTCTGAATGATCAGCTGAGAATCAATAACAGTTACGTTTTTTTCTAAGGAACAACAGAGCCAAGGAAATTCCGAAAGTCATCTGCATATTCACACATTTTTCATATATTTCTTTACATATTACAATTTTGAGGGAAGGAGTCAGAGAAGTTACAAGCCGTCCACTTTTAGACT
Organism: Balaenoptera ricei; assembly: GCF_028023285.1. Classification (NCBI taxonomy): domain Eukaryota; kingdom Metazoa; phylum Chordata; class Mammalia; order Artiodactyla; family Balaenopteridae; genus Balaenoptera; species Balaenoptera ricei. The sequence goes on along the minus strand of NC_082658.1, from coordinate 3,623,422 downwards.
CTAAGGACAAATGTAGCAACCCTTTGTATGGGGATAACGAAACCATTAAGAGTCTGAAAGAAAGCATTTTTGACCTAAAAGAATCAAGGTTAAAGTAACATTTTATTTTCCCCAAAGAAATACAAAATAGATATTCTATGCCTCCATATCAGCACAAAGACTGAGAAATATAATGTAGGGATCCAACAGCATAGAAGAGGAGGCTAATTTATTTTCCTAAGACATCTGTCCTTCCATTTGCTCATCTGGTGAATGGGATAATAATTCTTGCCTCTCATAATGTTTGTGAGAAGCAATTCAGGCAAGGTCAATGAATATCTTAGCACTTAGGGTCTGGGCAATAAGCAATACACATGTCAGCCTTTAATATTACTTTTAAAAAGATGTGAATCATGATTGCCAGTCAGAACAACAAAAGGCCATTTGCCTCTATAAGGCAAAAAGCAGTTAGCTTATGCCTCCAGTTTCTTAGTTTATTGCTTTACTTTGTTCCTTCCAGTTTATATTTGCAAAGCATAGCCGTTGACACAGTGCAATGATTCAGAACGGTGAAGATTTGTGCTACTTAAAAAACATTTGATACCATTGACCGTTTGTGACTCTAATATGTGAATTTGACCTACATGTGAATTTAACAAGTGCATGAAGAAATATGGGATGGAGGGGTATGCATAAGACTTACTTGAAAGGAAACTCCTGTTGATACACCATTCCAATGCTGGTGTCTCTTATTTTAATTACTGAGCAAACTTAAGACTTTCCCGTGGGGGAAAAATTATTTTGAATTTATCATATGTAAACAAAATGAGCAAACTGGATTTAATGGATGAGGTCTTCATACTGCAGCAAAGCCGCCATCAGATGGAAGCCTGCTCGACAATCCAGTATGGAAGAGATTAAGCCACAGAGAGCACATCTGCTTGGTGGGATGCGGAAAAAGTTAATGGCTGTGAAAAAGGGTTTGAACTTCAAGCTGAGGTCAGAAACACGGTGATTTAGTGACTTTAGTAAACAGACTCTCAAAGAGGTAAAATGAAATTTGGTTTCATTTTGACCAGGACATAGAGAACATCAATAAAGTTTTCAAGGCTCAAAGGTAAAATCCAAGCCCACTTGGAAAGTGAACTACTTGTAAAAATCAATTCGCTGTTACATTACACTTTTTAATTTCACCCAACCTGGGATGTAATTTTAGAAACGAGGACATAGAGATGGAGTTATTCAGGCAAATTTAAAACCAAACAAACAAAAAAGCAAAGGAAGGCAGAAGAGGCAAGTGACTCTTGACCCCTGAACCAGTGTTAGGCTGAAGTCTCTGAAACAAAGAGAACTGAATTGCATGTCTTCCCTAAATTCATATGCAAGACAAGACATGACATCTTTCTGCCTCAATCCATATACCAGGTTGATTTAACATTACAAAACCAACCACGTTCATGAATGTGCTTGCTAAAATACCTGGGTTTTGCTTATCAGGTGAGATGTGAGGGTAGTGAGAAAGAAAGTCAAAACAAAAGAACAGGTCAGAAATTGGTAGAACGAATAAAAGTATTGATTTTGGAGCTGGATATGTGGAGAAGAGGAGGAGATCAAATTAGATGCTTCGGAAAAGAAGAATTTTCTTTCCATTTTTCTGAAGATGTAATAAGAAAACTTCTCTCTACTGAGTAGAAAGGGTTAAAGCCACATCTCCAGAAATTCATGTCCGGATAAAGGCCTAGAAATCATCTCATGGGAAATGTATTACTGGATCTTAGGCCATAAGGAGGAGTCACTGATTTATCAGCTTCACTACAGTAATCTGAGATCCAGCAACAGATGCTGATGTGTCGGCATTTGCATTTTCTTAGGAGCCTTGGAGAAGCGCGAGCCTGGTATCTTTTGCGACTTAAAAAGACCATCTTGGGGACCAGGGTGGGGGGTGATCAGATTCCTTCGGTCTCCAGTCTCCGTGTTTCCTGGTGAAAAACAGGAACGTGCGTGAGCTGCTTTGACTCCAAGGACCCCAGGAATCGTCAGTGAACCTGAAAGCCCTCACATCTGGCTACAGCTTGCCCTTGTTTGCTTTCAGTTCTGCACACAGACGACCACCCTGGCTGTGAATTCTGGGATGGCCCAGCCTTCTGTATGCACGGCCAGGGGAGGTGGGGATTCTGCAAGCTCACCTGGTCCAGGGTGAGGTCCACTGCCTTTTCAACTGGCCTTTGTTTCTGTTAGTGTCAGCCCTTTGGAAAGAGGTTTCTGTGGCAAGAAGCACACATTCATCATCATTTCTCCTTTGCTTACTCCTTCTCCATCAGCTATAAACTATGTCCCGGCAAAGAAAGGTCTGTGCTCCGTAGCGAGGCCTCCGAACACATACCCGTACAGAACAGAAACTTCTGGGCGAGATACCTCCAACAACAATTTACTTGGCACAGATTTTGTTGCGCTCTGTGACAGTTCAGATGGTTTCTCTTCTAAAAAACTATCTTCTCTCTAGGCGAAAAAAGTGGAAGAGCAGACGCTCAAAGAATCTTAGACGATGATTCAGCACAATGAGTTGCACTTAAAAATCAATATATGAGGATGGGACAAACATACCTTATAATGATGGGGTAGTTAATAGTTAAAATCATAAGCTATGTTAGTTTTTTAGAAATTCATTAATTTGGGGGGGATTGTTGTTATTCCAGAAATCCATTAGTTTTAGTTTAGTTTTTTTTTTTAATAGCATATATACAGAACTGAGAAGAAGGCAATCAAGAAATGCTCCTTAAAAAAATAAAGCAATTCCATTTCCACCTTTTTCCTTTTCTTTTCTTCAGAAAAAAAATATGATTTTTTGGGGGGGGGAAGAGACTCTGTAGTTCCAGACACACAACATCAAAAAAATAAATAAATAAAACTAGTAAAAAAGTGAAATTTTAATTTATTGGAGTACTCTGCCTATCTCCAAACAAACTGGATGCATTTCTAAATATAAATGACAGAATGAAATGTTATTTTCCCATATATTTTTTATACAAGCCTTGAAGCATCTCATCACGTATCTAAAATTTTTTGTTGTATAAAGAGAAGCAAAACAAAAACAGAACAGCAACAAAAGCAATCTAGATGTATGCTTTCTTCCTTTTATCTGTAAACTATGGGTAAAAGAACAGGAAGAATCTGAGTTATGTTGAGGAATCACTCCACTACCGTATTGCTACCCACACTCCCACATCTCCTTCTCCTCCTGCTGATGAGGTCAGTGAGGTTGTCCCTTTTCTCTCTCACTCAGGTGGTAGATCCACAGAATTCCACTGCACTGCCTCCGACCCAGAGAGTTGTACCTGGCTGAAATTTTCCAGCGAACCTATTGTTCTTTGTCTTTCTGGTTCATAAGTGTCCACCAGTCATTTATCCGGGTGTCTGACCAAAGATGCTGTCTTGCAAGTGTCCAACAAGTTGGCAAGGAATTTGCTTAAAACTGTATCTGTTGATGAATTTTTACAGGGAAATTGATAAGCAGAGGCGATTTCCCCCCCGAGCAGGAAGGACTGATTCACAGAGTGGTCTACATTCCTGGTAAAATATTCCATAAGATCGTACGGAAAAACCTGAACGAACTTTTTGGCCAACCCAATGCTTTTTAAATACACACCTAAGCCTCAGGTCTTGATCTATTAAGCAGAAGCCTTGGAAATGCCACTTATTGGAATTTTTGCTCCAAATATCCTGGATTAAGATTAAATAGGTGGATATGGACATAAAGAAAAGGAAAGTATAAAAGGGAATGTGGTAATTGGAGATCACAAAGGAGAAAGCCAAATGAATCTTTTTGAGATTTGTAGCATTGCCGTGTATGTGGTTGGCAGTCAGCAGCGAAAACATTGCTCAAACATTGTCTAAATTTTAATGGCAGAGAATATGAGTACAAATAAATAAAAACAAGTAGCCCCTATTGTTAGGAACACATCGTGTTGCATGTTAATAATTCGTTAGCAGTAAAAGTTTCAGTGTCAAGACGCTTCTTTCTCAAATATTGCTGGTAGTTTTTCTCTGTTTACAAAGAGTGAGTATTGATAATTACGCCTTTCCTGGTGTAGGAGTTTTCCTGACAATTGGGACAGGAATAATGTCCCAGACCTCTGGCATCTTTTAACTTGAAACTCAGAAATGGATAACTCAGAAAATGGACCAGAGAGAAGAATCATTATTTGTGTATCTCAGTGTGCCAGCATCTAAGGCATGGGGTATACGGCAGTGAGCCAATATTTGTCAAATTATGGCTGAAGCACTAGATCTCACTTTGTGTAAGTCTAATATAATCTTTCTGGAAAAATTCTGCATTCCTCTCCTCTCTGTATCAATCTTTATTGAGAGAGTTTATACAGAAAGCAGAGAATTTGACTGGCATAGTACCCAAAATATAACAAATGTCTGATGACTCAAACCAATAAATGAAATTGATGAATTGCAAACTACAAAGCAAGCTGTTTTTGAAACACAGAAATTCATTCTAATTCCTTTTTGGTTTTAGAATTTGCCTTCTGAGTTACACATTGCCGTGGCTGATGTTAGAAAGTGCTTTTATGTTCTGAATGATAGAAAGTGTGAAAAAGAAAGTGGCAGGAAGAATAAATGCAGTTTGGTCCTTTCAGTGGTAGCATTGCAACTAAATGGTTCTCCGGCACTTAGACCTGTCACCCGTATTGAAGCGCTGGCAGCATAATACTGATCATTTGAGTCTTCCATGTCTTGGTAGTTTCAGACTTTGCATGCTACGCTAATGTCTGGGGAAAGATAGATGTCCGTTAATTCTCCAGATGTGCTATCTCTCCAACTGCACTTATATTTGTGTCTGGAAATGTTTAAATAAATGGCTGATTTTTTTTTCCCCCCACTCCTTTCGGTATATCTCAGAATCCTGGATTCCTGTCCACAGCCAGTTCATATCTTTCTTGATCTTCATCACAGTACTAGGAATTCTTCCTCTTACAGTATATCATAACATTTTCCAAATGTCATTTGTTTTCAAGTGGTCGTTTTCCTACGGATGATGAACGAATTTTAACTGATGTGCCGATACTTCCACCTAGTGGCTAGAGTGGAGAATACAATTGTTTTCTTTTCATGTTGAAAACTAAACCTTGCTCTTTTATCATTCAATGGCTTGGCAAATATTTCTTGAGTACTTTCAACGAGCTACACACAGTGAACAAAACATAATGAATACAATAGTCTCCTTTTAGAAGTATTAAGGCAATTAATTGAAAAATCACTCTAATATACTAACTGAAATATATGGTTTTATATTTAATCGTTAGTAAGCATTGTATTTTTGGAACAATTTTACATTTGCAAAGGTAATACAAGAGTTCCTGTATACACCTCACCCAGTTTCCTCTTATGTCAACATCTTACTATTCCATGGTGCATTTGTCAGAACCGAGAAATTAACTTTGGTACTGATGCTTTCCTATTAACTATTACTATTGACGAACTTCAGACCACATTTGGTTTTCAGTAAGTTTCCCTTTTCGACTCCTTTTCTGTTCTAGGATCCAATTCAGGATACCACATTACACTTCACACCGTATCTCCTTAATCTCTTCTGGTTTTTTCTTTTTAACGCACTCAATTATTATACCCTACCAGAATTATTATTATAATAACCATAGAAACAACAAGAACAGCAAGAAAAGGGAGAGCAATGTGTGTATCTCTTAGGCAATTGACTATCCTATTCTTATGAGGTTATTGTCAAGGTTTGAAAGATTTTAAGAACATTGAGAAAATGACAATGCTTGGAAGAACCAAATGAAAATATGTTGCGTCCATTTAAAAACAGAAATCTGGGAACAACATTTTCTTTGTTCTTTTCTGGTTGGCCTTTGGGCATCTGTAACTTGTGATGGGTTCTACCACGGAGACATCAGCCAGACAGTGGGAGGAGTCAAGTGCTCAGTGATCAAGGTGCCACTCATTCCTTAACAAACCCCAATTATGATTCTTCTCTCCCACTCCATAAATTATACTTTTGCCGATATCGCAAATAATATCTATTTCAATATATGTCATAGAAATGTGTTGCTCCTTATAATTATGGACCTCTCTGCAAATTATAACACAACTGACCTCTCCCTCCTTCTGGAGAATTGTATTGTCTTATGTACACACTTTGATTTTCCCTGTTCTTCCAGTTGCTCCTCCTTCTTTTTATTTTTTAATCGTTTCTTTTCCTCATCTGCTTGCCCCATAAGTTCTGCTATAACTCAGAGTTCTCTCTAGGTCCTTATTTTAATACCATTCCCAAGCAATCTAACCAATGACATGGTTTTCTTTATTGTGTATATGCAACCCACAATATATATCTCCAGGCTGTATATTTTTGGCGGAGCTATAAACCAGTATAATCCAACCATCTGGTGGCCTTCTCCACATGGATAGCTCTCAAATATCTCAAAATCAGTATTGCTAAATTTGAACTTGGATATCACCCCCAATCTGCTCCTCTGCCAGTATTTAAAGCATTTTCCTATAAATAATAACATAAGGGACTTCCCTGGTGGTCCAGTGGTTAAGACTCCGTGCTTCCACTGCAGGGGGCGAGGGTTCGATCCCTGGTCGGGGAGCTAAGGTCCCGCATGCCACATGGTGCGGCCAAACAGTAGAAATAATAATAATAACACAGGATGCCCCATCAGAAATCTTAGCATGGGCATTAAGTCTCAAATGTAATCAAGTGGCAAACCTTGTCAGTTCTCCCACCTAAACATCTCTGAAATAAAGTGATGTCTCCTTTTTTCACAGTGACCCTCTGCTCTAGTCGCCTGTTAGTGACAACTGCAACAATCTCTCTCACAGGTTTCCCTGGGTCCACTACTGCTCCCATGCATTAATTCTAGCAAAACCAGTTGGTGTGATCTTTGCCTATGCAAAAAAAAAAAAAAAAAAAAGAAAAGATTTTCCTTCTGGAACTAGACATTAAAGAATAAACTCCTTAACATGGCTTATGGGGCTTCCCTGATCGATCCGTGGACAACACGTCCAGCATATTAATTTTCTACTGATGTCAAAACAGATGACTACAAACATAGTGATCTAAAACAGCAAAGATGGATTGTTTCATAATTTTTCAAGTCAGAAGTCCAACACAGGTCTCACGGTGCTTAAATCAAGGTGTCAAGAGGGCTGCATTCCTTTCTGTAGGCTCTATAGGAAAACCCACCTCCTCGCCTTTTCTAGCCTCTAGATGCCACCCACTTTGGTCCTGGGCTCATGACCTCCACCATCCATCATTAAGGCTGGCAGGGATGGACTAATCCCCTGTCATGTGCTGTACTTCTCCTTCTGTCTTTTCTCTCCAATGCTCTTCTTCCTCCTCCCCCCCCCCCCCCACATTTAAGAGTTCACACAATTAGATTGGGATCGTGTCCTTATTTAAACATCAGTGGATTAGCAGTCTTCATTTCATCCACAACGTTAATTATCTTTTACCACATAAGTGTTCACAGGTTTCCAGGATTAGGATGTGAACATCTGGGGCAGCGGGCATTATTATTCTGCCTGTCACAACTAGCTGTATTTCATTACTATTGTACCCCATGGTCTATGCTCATAGAATTTCCTTCTGTTTCTTGGGGGACAGGGTAGTGATGAGAGGAGCAGTTAACTCCAGTTCTTCCTCCTAGCCATCCATCTCCCCTCTTTATCTGGTTAATGCTCCCCCTCCCTTCATTCTTTAAATTAAAATTCACTTCATCATGGTGATCTCTTCTGACCTTTCTAACCTTCAAAGTCAGGGCAAATCCCTTTGTTTCAGCACAATCTATTCCCCCCACCACTTTCTAATTTCATCTCATGTGTATCAGTTCCCTTGGGAAATGTAATTTTCATGTTGGCAGGGACAATGTTTGCCTTGTCTCCTATGGTATCCCAGCACCTAGCAGGGTACCTGGCAAATGAGTGGTGACTACCTTAGGAATTGAACTAAAATTTTTAGTCTTTATCTCTGATAGTCCCTCTGCCTTGATTCTATTCTATTCCTCTACCTTACTTCTAGTTTTCCTCTGCTTGTCTAATTTCCAGATTGATGAATTTAGATTAATCTAGATTCATTTCCAATTTTTAGGATTCAGCTCCATTTTGTTCTCTATTTCTAAGTCTCCTCTGAGGTACCACTTGGTCATGACCCTTACATTGTAATAATATTCACCCTCCCTTACATCTTGAGCTATTTGAGGACAGACACGTATTCTTTTTTTGTTTTGGCCACGCTGCGCAGCATGTGGGATCGTAGTTCCCCGACCAGGGATTGAACCCGTGCCCCCTGCATTGGAAGTGCAGAGTCTTAATCACTGGACTTATCCACTGGACTACAAGGGAATTCCCCAGACATGTATTCTTATGAAGCCACATCTCTCCAGGGTCTAACACAGTGCCTGATATATAGAAAACACTCAGTCAGTGCTGTTGAAGGAATCAATGGATTGCTTCTTAAGAAAAAAAATTTACATCAGTCGAAAAAAATAAAAGCACTAAAGTTGCTGAAGAATGTGTACACTAAAAAAACTCTTCTCTTTTATTTATTTATTTACTTACTTACTTGCTATTTTGCTTTCTTGATTTTGAAGGAAGGGTGCCATGGAGCTATGACCTTAGAATAAAGCTCATTACACTTGAGAAAATAATATCGCTGTCAAATTCCATGCTACCACAAGATGGCGGGTTCGTATTGTGCCTGCCACATATATAAATGTATATAATAGTCCATCTTCTTTCTGGATAGTTAATATCTATGATAGTAGAATAAATCACTCATCAGTGGACTCCGTTCAAAATACATTATACCAAGAAAAGTTCTGGCTAAATATTTATTCCTACTCCTGAGTCAGCTAAAAATCCAAGATCTAATCACTAGCCTCATACTTTCTTTTTCCTTCGTAGCACTTCAGTAGCTAAAATTTGGTGTATGGCTGTCATGAGTAAGGGGTCGATCCCATAGATGGGTAACATTTCTATGTCTCTAAGGAGAAACTAAAGCTGGGAAATGTTGACTACCTCATCGAAAAACAACTGAGCTAAAATGTAAACTCAGGTCTTTCGATGCAAAATTACCTGTTTTTGTACTAGACCATTCTGCCTCCATAGCTGTGTGTGTGTGTGTGTGTATGTGTGTGTATGTATGTGTGTGTGGGTGTGTGTCTGCATGTGTGTTTTCTCCCATGCGGTCCTATCTTCCCAATATTGTCTGTTTTTGAAGGACAAAATTATGGTCTAACCAATAGATTTCCACCCAATCAAAACTGTAACTCAAACTTCTTCCCTCTGGGCCACTCCTGACCCCGCAGCCTCTCCAGGATGGGCCAAGCCAAGGGGCTCTCTGTGGCCTCCTCTGAGTGGAAGGTCATTAGCAGACGATGGTTCTTAAGCTGAACCGTTAAGAGCTCTGCCATGAAAGGGCTTGCGATCAGCAAAGGCAGGGAATGATCACTCTTTAAAGCAATTCTCCTTGAACACGGTCACCTTGGGAAGAGTTCTCTTGCAAACAGACATATGACTCAAACATTTCATATCCAGGAATCCTATACAATGGGTGCAGGAGTTTTAAAGACAGATTTGGGGGTAAATGGCTGGTTTTAACTATACAGGCTTGGAACACCATCATTCGGGAGTGATTTAGGAACCCCAGGGCACCCTGTGACAGAGACGCTGATGCTGCCATCTAACTTTCGTGCAGGCGACTCTCCAAGTCTCCAGGAATTGAATAACTGGAAGAAAGCGTTCATGGATTAGGCAGATGTCTACGAATCCGAGAGCTTCACTTTGGTGACTCTGGCTAATAAAACTGACATATGTGCACCTCGAGTTCGAGCAGGAGAATCCCAAGTCTGGTGCACTCACAACAGCCGTCCTTACTTGAAACAAGTGAAAAGACGCCATGCGTGGTGCATCGGCTTTTAGGAAGAGGTCGGAAGAGGTCAAGGGTAAGTCAGATACCTCGATATGGACAGACTGTCTTCACTGAAAGCGCAAGTTCAGCCCATCATGCTGTCGATGGTTAAAGCGATTGTTGGTGCATCGAACCAACTCAGACGTGCACACAGAGTAATCCCAGGCTGGGCTAGAGAATTAATATTTGCAGTCATGTGTTAACAACTAATACAATTAAACGTCCGTATCATGTCGCTTCATCAGTCAGGGGAGAAGGAGTCCACCTACTCACTGAGAAATATATTTGCTGAATAATGGAAACTTGCATTTTTAAATGTTCATGGGTGTCTAATAACATTTCTTTAAATATATAAGTTTTAGATTTCATCATAAGTGAGGTGACTAAGATATTAATTATAATTAAAACAAGAGGTTGAATATTCTAGGAGATAATAAAAAGGTAATGTTTAAAAAATACACTTTAAAGAATATATATATATGTATGTATAACTGTATCACTTTGCTGTACACCTGAAACTAACACAACATTGTAAATCAACTCTACTCCAATAAAAAAACACTTTAGCCCCTAAATTCCCTGAACCCTGCAATGATGTAATTTTGTCATTTTCCAAGTAGCAAATTAAGCTATATTCTTCCCTCCGTAAAGAGGGAAGAGAGCAGGTAGCATGAAATGCAGCTAACTCTCTGCAGCCTGGAATTTTCTGTTCCACGTTGGTAGGTGAAATTAAGCCTCCAACTGTCCAGCACGGGGCCACAGTCGTTCAAGGTGTGCGGTGGAGGTGAGACAGGTACAAGGAGGGATCTCCACACCCCATCCCCTCTTCAAAAAAGGATGACACAGAACACGTCACTAACAGCCTCACTGTCACTTTCTGCATTGCTGTGCAACCAGCGTGCAGGCTGGCTGAAGCTTTATCACCCTCTGGTGAGAAGGAGATACATTAGCAGAAACTTCAAGGGAGAATGAAATGGTCCAAAGGAATGGGAGTCGTCTACGTGGGAACCAAAAGTTCACTGAACACCCTCCAGTATCAGAAACCGTTTCTGGTTGACACAGTGTAACGTGAGACGATTCCGCGGATGTGGTGTCCAAAGACACGGGGCACAACTTTTCAAATGTAAAATCATCATTTGAAAAAGTACAAATAGGAAAGGGATGCTCATCGTTTTCAGAAGCTAGACTCCCCTGCCTTGGTTATTCATTTTCCTGACTTCTGTTGAGTGCCCTGGCTATTGGGCCTCTTCCCAAACATCAGGACTCTGCTGTCGTGGTGGCTTAAATAATATAACACTGTTGACAGAGAAAAATAATGAAGTGCTGTTTTCTTGCAGATCAGTAGCATTGGAGCGAATAAATAAAACAAGGCAAAACCCAATCCAAAATATCCTCTGTTGATGTCTCTTTAACTATCTTTTGTCTGGGATTAATACAAGCAGCTACACATTCATAGGCATGAACACATGACTTCTGGGAAAACAGCACATCCAATTTGCAGACACAGAGGTGAATGCAATCACTGGCCAAAGATATTATTTAGGGAATTCCTCGTCATGGTTAAAATAAATAATCTTGATAGCTTTCTTGTGAAATAACAACAGAGCAGCTGGGATTGACCCAGTAAGATTTTAGGCAAAACTGGCCACTAACTACTTTTAGTTTTCCTATCAGTAGCCCCCAAAATGATCTGGAAGGAGTTAACCTTGGGCAAAGCCACATTCTTTAAACGATTCCATTACATAGAAACACAATAGCTCCTGATGAGTTTACCCAGCTTCACTATTACCCAGAACCGCATGTTCTAAACTCTACCTGAGTCTTTCTGCAGTAAAAATACCATCATTTAGCACTATTCCTATTTGTGCTTAAAACTGTAGGCCTCATGAAGTCAAGTTTCCAACAGTATAAAATAGATAAATAAATCAATCACCGGAGGACTAAGCAAACATCTCCGCTCTCATGTTGGAATATTGTTCCTGATCATCTCTTCCTTTCCACTTGCCATTTCCTTCCGACTGATCCTAGAACATTCTTAACTGAGATCACTATGTTTTGCTACTTTGCATTTTGGTGTTTCTTGGAATTTATGTTTCCCCTAATCCAGACAGCAATAACTCTGCTGAAGTCTTCAGAGGTACTTTAATTTTTAATATGACCTTCAACATTTTCTAATCAAGGTAAAACCAGAGAAATGATTCGGCTACCTCCAATTTTTTTTTTTTTTTTTCAGATAACCACTACAATAAAATGTTATACAATTTTGCTAGAGACCACGGTAAGAATCAAAACAAAACCCTCAACTCTCTCTTGCATACTATATTACTAAAATGAATGGAGTTTAAAATTGTTTCCTATTTAAGAATTTTTAAAATATATTCTTTACATAAATTAAAACGTAGGACTGACGAGAACCTACTGTAGAGCACAGGGAACTCTACTCAGTGCTCTGTGGTGGCCTAAATGGGAAGAAAATCTAAAAAAGAGGGGATATATGTATACGTATGACTGATTCACTTTGCTATACAGCAAGAAACTAACACAACATTGCAAAGCAACTATACTCCAAAAAAAATTAATTTAAAAAATGTATGGGCATTTTCTAGTAGTCTGCAATTACTTTCTTTTTCTAAGTTTTTTTTTTTTTATTTTTTATTTTTTGGCTGTGTTGGGTCTTCGTTGCTGTGCACGGGCTTTCTCTAGTTGTGATGAGCAGGGGCTACTCTTCGCTGCGGTGCGCGGGTTTCTCATTGCAGTGGCTTCTCTTGTTGCGGAGCATGGGCTCTAGGTGCATGGGTTTCAGTAGTTGTGGCTCGCGGACTCAGTAGTTGTGGCACACTGGCTTTGTTGCTCCGCGGCATGTGGGATCTTCCCGGACCAGGGATCGAACCTGTGTCCCCTGCATTGGCGGGCAGATTCTTAACCACTGCGCCACCAGGGAAGTCCTGCAATTACTTTCTGAAATCTGCAAAGGTTAGAATATCTCCAAGGAGTATGAGAAGACTAATTCTGTCTGAAAGGACAGTAATATTAACCAACATATAGGAGGCGAGGAACTGTAGTGTTTTGAAAATTTCATTGTCCTGTAGAACAAGCTCTTAAACCTATATTTGAGAAAAGGTACATTTCATTTTTTGGCATTAGATTCAGGTATGTTTATTACCATGAAGTCAATCACCAAACAAAGTGATTTTTACTGAAAAGAATAGAGGCTTTAGAGTGAGATGGGCTCAACTGTGAATGCTTATTCATCCACCACTTGTGTGACTATATCACATTGCTAAAACTGAAGTTCCCACCGAGATGCCAAGAGAAAACAGATCCACGTGAGTGTGACAGAGGCCACTCTGGAGGAATTCTCAGAGGGGGTACAGCTGTCTATCCCATTCCTCTTGCAGTGGATGTAAAATGTGGGATTTGTGAGAATTCTCTGGAGAGAACTATTGTCATGAAGGTGAGGGATTGTTTATTTGCCCCCAGCCGAGAAAAAATGGGCTTCAGCTACTTGGAGGATCAGATCCCAGGCATCCCATGATTTGAAGACATGGTAGGTTGAGGTCTAACTTCTAGCCAAGGAAATCTGGAGGGCATGAAAGTTGCTTTGGCTGGCGGAGCAGAGTTGAATTGCTTCATTCAGAAGTAACTGTACGTCCATGCCATAGTTATTCCGTGATTGTACTTCCTTTCATTCTAAAGGAGCAGTAGGAAATAAAAATAATGTTCCACGTGTTTACATGCCATTGACCATGCTTACTCAAGATGTAGGTTATGTGACTTTGGATGAGTTACTTAATCTCCCTGGATTTTTGATTATCAAGCTTTAAAAATGAATTAAATATACCTTATCTCATTAGAATCATGATACATGTGCTCACGTAGGGAAAAGCACCTAGAAAAATGCCATGTGAATGGCAGGCACTCAATCACTGTTAGCATCTTTCCTTCCCCAAATGTTTGCATGCTGTCATTCTTTGACCTCAGAGTAATATTGAAGAATTATTAGCAAGGTCAGTTCACTAAACCAAAGAAGTTAATGCTTAGAAACGAGCTGAAGTTGGGAGACATTTGTCTCTGCTTATCAGGAAAATCATGTAACATCTCCTTGGGCCATGGTATTTGCTGGATTCATGGGCACGATACCTGCAGTCAGAGAAGGGCCCTGGGCATGGTTTAATTCTCTGCTTTCACTCGTCTTGAAATTTTTAATAATGTAATCTTTGAATTTGTGTTTTGTAAGTAAAGTCCAATGGGACAATGGCGTATACGTATACATGGAGGAGATGTGTACGTTACCTATGTCCACTGTGGTTTCTCACTGCCGCGTTTACCTATAGCATCTGCAATGCCCCATGACACAAAATTCTAACGGACCTTGGATGATACAGGGGAATAAAAGGTGAGTCAAATGTGCAAGGTAAGCATGTTTCATCTCCAAGTGAGTGAGCTGGGCTCTGACATCCCTGAGAGGCTACATTTTCCATTCAAATCCAATTGCTTTTCAATGCAGAAAGCAGGCATTTCAGGAAACACACATGACCAAGGAACCTATCATATCCTTTCTTACTTGGGTTACTTCCCTGTATCAGCCAAACATTTATGCTGAAAATGATGACAAAGATAAAAAGACAGTTGTATCCATCATTCCCTTCCTTTCCAGCTTTTCTTTACTCATCGGGAAGACCCAGGTAGAAAGTGTTGATAGGATGTGTGTCAAGAAGTGAAAGAACAGAATAGGTCGTTTTCTGTAACATTCCACTCTTCTGATGAGAAGGAAATACAGACGCACGTTTGACCTACAAATTGTATAATTTCAGTGATTCTGCATACCAGTGAAATGCTCTTATATTTGTATTTAAAACTGGAATCGTACAGTGCAAAGATGAATGGGAAATGTATGCTAGTAATTGCATCTTTCAATTTCCTTGCTTAGGACAACATGAAACAAATAACACCAAGCAAATAAAAAACACCATGACAAGTTGAGAGAGACCTCAGTGCAAAGGCAAAAGGTTTAAATTTTAGTAAATTTAATAACCCTTTTTCCTGCTTTCTGAATGAGGGGTTCTTATTTTCATTCTGTACTGGGCCCCGCAAATTATGTAGCTGGTCCTGGTAGTCATTCTTTTGTCTATAAAATGAAGTATTTCTACAAGAAGATCTCTTAGGGCCCCTCAGTTCTAACATTCTACTTAGGGCTTCTACTAGAAAAATAGGCTGTCTCTTTTTTTTTTTTTTATTTTTATTGGAGTATGGTTGATTTACTATGTTGTATTAGTTTCGGGTGTATAGTAAAGTGAATCAGTTATCCATGTACATATATCCACTCTTTTTTTTAGAGTCTTTTCCCATATAGGCCATTACAGAGTACTGAGTAGAGTTCCCTGTGCTATACAGTAGGTCCTTATTAGTTATCTATTTTATATATCATAGTGTGTATATGTCAATCCCAGTCTCCCAATTTATCCCTCCCCCCCCCCATCCCCAGTAACCATACGTTTGTTTTCGACATCTGTGAGTCTCCTGCTGTCTCTATATAGTACATAGTATACAGAATACAGTATATAGCAGCCCTCTGCAGGCTTGGCCAAAAGATGGCGCCTTTGTGCTGAGAGAAATGTACCCCTTCTTTGGGCAGTAGTGGCCTGGATCCTGAGCGCAGAGCTAGGACCTTTTACCTGAATTTTAAGCTTCCATTTACCCCCTTGGCTGGGTGCCTTTATACAGAACAAACTACACAGCATTACACAGCAGTATTGATTCTATCCACTGAAATGTTTTCCTCTTA
This sequence comes from Balaenoptera ricei, assembly GCF_028023285.1. Taxonomy (NCBI): domain Eukaryota; kingdom Metazoa; phylum Chordata; class Mammalia; order Artiodactyla; family Balaenopteridae; genus Balaenoptera; species Balaenoptera ricei. Next base: position 3,607,718 of record NC_082658.1, on the reverse strand, counting down.
CCATTTGAAAATTTGAGTTGACCTTCTCATTTTCGAACCCATAGTTATGAATCATGATTCAAAGAATGGCTGCTATTAATATGTATCTCGTTTCTGTGCTAAAAGGAGACTAGGACGATGCTTCTTGCTTTGGTATCTAGGTTTTGGCAATTCTAGACAAGTGGTGGTAGAGTGCAGTGTTATGAACTTTTGAGAAAATAGTAGGAATTGTCCAAACACATAACCCAGTTGGGTTTTATTCTTTGCTGTGGGTGTTCTTTTTACCGGATTCTTTTGAAATAAAAATCATTAAACTTTTAAAAAGTTGCTTCTTTGGCAGTATGTTCCAAAGAGAAGGAGTCCTTAAATGATAGCATTTAAATGTGTATCATTGCTTTTCAATGAGAACGTGAATCCAAAGACTGGTTCTCTTGATTTCATTAAAAATTCCCTGCCTTGTCCTTCAGAGCAGGTCTGTCGACTAATTAGATACTCTCGATTCTAAATGATGATCTTCTGCCCTGCTACCTTACCCTCCCCGGGTGGTTTAATATAAGTGCATTGCTCTTCTTTGTTTTCTTCCCACACTGTTGTGAAGTGTTGCCATGAGGCAGCTGAACAGCTGCTCTGCTTTCTCCAGAAGTGGCTGCATTCCAATAGTGGGCAAAGCGAATTATGTAAATTTTGGTTTTTTCAGGGTTTCCTTGGAAACTAGAGATGCTGCTCCTGTTTGAATTGGACCTGGAAACAAGAAGATGAAGTCGAACTTTGGAGGGGTCGGGGTGGGGGGAGTGACCGACAGGAAACTGGAGATTACATTCATAAGAGTTGGCTTCATTTTTATTTTTCAAGTATGTATATTCAGCTTAAAGGGGATGTAATAGTCCAAAGAATAAAAATAGCAACACTGGATTGCAGTTCCCGACCTCATCCTCACACCCACAGTGACCTAAATTGATTTAGTCCATTAAAAATGAGGAAGAAATAAAATCCAGAATGTCTCCCCTTCTGAACTTAAAAAGCTAAACTGAGTAGAGGTTCCAGCTACTATCTGATTATTTCAATATATAAAAAGCCAAATAGGGGCGATTCAGCCCGAATCTTCTTGCAAGGCACTCATTCTATTCAACTGGTAGAGAGAGAGAGAGACCTTACTTTGTATTCAGCACCGTGTTGGATCTTGAGAAAACAGAGAGGAAGATCAAAGTATTCCTTGCTAGAGCCCACAGGTTAAGAAAGAAAATAGTAGACACTGAAACGTTGATGTAATAGAATCAACAACTTAGGAGCATATGAGGGCCAGTGAGTGATTCTACTAAGGGCTCACTGATTCTCACCAGATATTTCTGGAATGCCTACTATAGCATGACACTTGTTAAATACTGGAGAACAGTTATTTAGGGTAGGTTCTAAAAAGGACTATCCACATGATACCAAACAAAAAAATGTCAAACAACCAGTTGCTTTGCTACATTATACCCAATAACTCATTGTCCAAAATATATTGCAGATAGAATGAACCAAATGTCTTGGAAGGATGTGAACATAACTAATGAGGCAGTTCTGATCCTTGAATTGATCTAAGGATCACTTTAGAGCCTCTGAACTAAAGAAATATTGATTTTAAAAAAGCAAGTTCCAAAGATTACAGAAACACACAATTTTTACAAAGGTGTAAGAATTTATGAATTTCTTGTTATTGTATTATGTGTATGATATTTCAACTCTTTTTACAGTGTTTTTATTCCACTGATGGGGAGATTTTGTTTAGTGGGCTTTCAGTGACTGACAATTTGATTTCCTCTATAACTTACATGTTTTTTTTTTTTCAATATTTTAATCATTACAAAATTAGCCTTTACTTCTCGGTAGATGGGATTTGTTATTTCTCAGCTAAAAACCAAAGAGGTAGAAATATCTTTTTAATCAAACTCGGAATAAGAGGAATTAGGGTTTGATGGTGTTCATTGTTAGATTTAGTAAATATATGGATTTTTTTCCCTATGATTCTATGTCTTCGTTTTTAGCAAAAAAATAAATAAAAAAAGTTACCATTCAAATCTATCACCTGATATTGTGGGGTGACTCCTATTTCCTTTGTCATTTCTAAGAACTGGTCAGAGCCATTTGTTTTTCCTCTCTTTTCCTCTTCCTGCGTATAAACCTCACAACAATCCTTTAGGTATTGTCTGTATTCTCACAAATAATCTAGCCAGAGAGTTGAGTAACTTTGTGAGGTCCTAACAAGGACCTTCAGTATTCTCTTCCCTATTATCTATTTATTTTGGCCAACGCCCGTGACCCAAATCCAATGGTTGTAGCCATTGCACTTGGGAGATCATATTCTCTTAAATTATACTGTTTACAAGCAGGTCAGGAGATCTGTGTGGCTTCTGGTTTGTAAATATGTACAGTTAGTTCTGCTTGTTTTGAAAAACGTGAATTTGTTCCAATGTGATTGGTATATTAAGGACCAATTTGAGGATAACAAATTTTGCATTTGCTTATGGGCTTTTCCTTTAAGAGGAACACTACATAAACACAAAACTGCACTCAGATGAACAGAGCCAGCTGGGAATACACAAAGCACATAAACGCCCACACCTCACAAGGACCCTGAGCCACACCTATCCACACCTGCTGTTACAACTTTCCGACTTCAGAGAAACCTCTTTCTACCACTTTCCAATAACTCACAGCTGCTGCAACCATCCCACTTCCACAAGCAAATGTCAGGCGCCATATTTGTTGTAGGATTTAAGTATTTCTTAACCATTTAACATGTGCTACCATTTTGGTTGGGTGCCTAGCTTTTTTTTTAAATGAGTCCCTGATTAAATTTAAGAATGGTGTGCCCCTAACCCAATGACATGTGGGTTCTATTGCATGATTTTGCATATACTGGTGATTTGGAGGAACACATATACCACATTATAGCAGAAATGACTGTATATGCAAACTGAATGGTAAAGAGTGGGACAGGGTGTGTGCATTCAATAAAAGAAAGAATGGCACAAATTAACCTATCTATGAAAGGGAAACAGACTCACAGACATAGAGAACAGACTTGTGGTTGCCAAGGGGGAGGGGAGGTGGGGGAGGGAGGGATTGGGAGTTTGGGGTTAGCAGATGCAAACTATCATATACAAGATGGATAAACAACAAGGTCCTACCGTATAGCACAGAGAATTATATTCAATATCCTATGATAAACCATAAAGGAAAAGAACATAAAAAAAAAGAACATATATATATGTATAACTGAATCACTTTGCTGTACAGCAGAAATTAACACAACATTGAAAATCAGATACACTTCAATTGAAAAAAAGAAAGAACGTCATTAAGACGCTCACCTAAAATTTGTTATATACTGTTAATAATGCTGGTATTAATCATAGACAGTAAGAACACTGTCCTAAGCCTTGTGTATGTATTGCCAAGCCACTCCTCATGGCAAATTTATTAAATAAGCATTGCTGCGTCAGGAGAATTGCTTTTTGCTCACTCTTGACATTTCCATCCATGTGAAGGACACGGCATGAGAGGACAGCTTCCCAATTATCACCACTCAGGGTGCTGGCCACTTGTGCTCTCTCTTGAGCTCTGAGGAGCTCACTTCCAGCTCCTGCCCATCCATCATTCCTTCCCCATCACCCCCATCTGGTGTGCTTTATTGGACCAGACAGTTCTCATCAGCTCTCCCATGGACCCACACCTAGTCCATAGGAAGTACTTATGCTTCATTGTTCCTGGAAACAACTGGAAGAACAGGGAAATCCCCATGGAGAATCATCTCCTGTCTCTCTTACCACGTAGACTACTCAGAAGATCCCTCATTGTCTAGGTTTCCCAGGTACAGGGCAGATCCCAATCTGCTATCCCGATCACCTGCTGGAACAACAGTATACACTCTCCAAATAGCCCTTTGGGAGGTTTGAGATGAGGTGGAAGGGCAGACCTCTCATGATTGGGAAGGCAGAGAATGAGATGGACGCACTATTCTCCAAAACACATTCTCACAAAACTCCTTCATCCCTACGCTCTTGGTCCTTTTTATGGCAACAGATTTGACATTTCCATTGAAAATCTGCACACGGTAGACTGGGACTTCCCGGTAACTCCTCTCTTGCAATCTTTTCCGACCAGGAATGTAGGGAGAATGAGGGTCCTGACTCCCAGGCTTCCTCAGAAACTCAAGCAGAGTTACTGAGAAGTAAAAAAAAAAAAAAAAGAAGAGAAGAATTACATAAGCTGAACATTCCCACTAAGAGGTGTTTGACGTAGCTAAAAAATACAGTTTGGGGATGCGAGCTTAATGTGCGGAAAGAACGACTTCTTAACTCGGTGTTTTGTAAAGGCTTATATTAACCCAGGCATGTTTGTGCCCTTGTGCCTTTGGCTCGTAGCTGCTGTGGAAAGGCCATAGGCTTTTAATTTGAACTGCTAAGTGTTTGGTGCTGCTTGTGGTGGCTCTGTCCACAGTGAAGTAACTGTTTCCATAGAAACAGGGACACATGCAGAGATGGCTTCAAGTGAATGGTGCTCAGGTTCTACCTGCCAAATGGGAATAACCTTCAGCTCAGGCCCTGGCCTTGAGCCTGGAGCAAGAGGGCTTCTGAGGACATCCAGGCCACTTGGACCCCAGGCAGGGCAGGCAGGCCATGTAGACAGTGTCAGTAAAGTCATGGCAGCCTCATTGGTGGCCTCAGCAGATGCCGGCCACACAGGTGGTCTCCAAGCAGAGATGCAGGTTGTGTGTGGGCCGCAGCTGAGACACCAACATGCATTTAGCAGGTGCAGGAAGCCTCAGCAGCAAGCTCCTGGAGCTTTCCTAGGAGTATAGCTTGTTCTGAGCAAATATCAGCCATAAGGAAAAAACGAGCATTCTGTGTACAACCTTTTTAAATATTAGGAGGTTGAACCACGATTTTTGTGCCACACTGAGTTCTGTGTGCATTAGTAAGATTTAAGTCTTTAAAGTGTAAATGCTAGGTCTAAGTAGGCAGTTCTAGATCAGCCAAAAAAGAAAACGAGAAAGAACCAGCCTTGCATTCCTGTGGCTTTTTTCCACTGGCTCCATAATCACCTCCAACATGGGTCCTTAAGTGGGGTCTGATTTAGGGAAGAAATTTTCCCTAGAAGGCAGGTACCTTGGACCCAAGCAACTCAGAAACAGGAAGCAGTGCAAAGAGCCACTGTGATACAGAACTGAAAACGCAATGCCTGCACTCAGAAGGATATGGCTATAGAGGTAAACCCGGAGCTGCAGAGCCATGAGCCTCAAGGGGTAAATGGAAATTAACAGGTTTTGAATACATGGAGACAAAAGAGGAAAAGACACAAAAAGAGCTGAGAGAGAAGTTTTAATTTGGCAAGAAAGCAGTGACTCCTAAGAGACTAAAGAGTGAGTTTTTCCTCCCAGGCATAGCAGGTGAGTAGTGCCAAGAGTAACCATCTGGAACGCCAGGAGTTTACTCTCAACTGAGCAAGTTTGCAGATTACAGATTGTAGACAAGTGGTCTGAACTGAAAGCCGTTCCAATGACGGGAAAACCAAGATGCTCTCCATTTGCTCAGGTAAGAATGGGTATCTTCTACAGCTTCTTAGCAATACTAAGTTCTGAAACTATATTTCCTGGGATAAATCTCTAGTAGTTGAGAACAATCTTGTTTTCTACATTTGTCGGTGATAACCACGGGGGGTTACTTCTACTGGAATCTTTCCAGAAAGGTCTTGGGCATCAGAGTCTACATGTTGAAATAATTTAACTTCTAAAATCCTAAAGAAACTACCCCCATTCCTGAGAAAAAAAACATCCGGGCCGCAGCTGCCAAATGAAAAATAACTCTAGGTTGGCATCAGGTGCCCTTTAACTAAGTCTAAGTGGAATAAGAAGCAGGGTTGGATGCATTTTAGAATATATGATTTTTTTTTGGATCCTTGATTTGTGAAGGGAAGAGAACTCGCTGTAGGGTTAGTTTTTTTGGATGCTAATATATTGTGCATAAGCTACAAACTTGAACTCACAAGGTGCACAGTATTTGAATTAATTCCCTCCTGGAATCTGCAGTTTGGAGGAATTTTATTGTTGAATCATAACGTTGTCATTTAATCTTTTTTGCAGTGCCCTGATAAACTCCATTGGGTCATATGGCTGGACATAGCGCAAGAGGAGAAATAGAACAGGGTGTGAATTTCCAGCCTTGGGTAGAATGTAGTCTTAGAGTCCATTTACTTAGCAATCTATTCTGACCTATTTCAGAACCTCCTGTGAGGAAAATGTGAACAGTTCACGTGTGGGTCTAGGAGGAGATCCAAAGGAGGTGTGGCTGGTACCGGACGAGCCCATGAAATTGAAGACAAGACTGTCCTCCAAAATTGAGGTGGTGGTTACTTCCCTGATTGACAATAAGCTTAATGTCTGAGCACAATGGGTTATGACCTCAGAAACCTGGAGGAACTGTTCTTTCCAGCTTTAGAAGTGTCCCCCAATGTGAACACTTCTGATCTTTTCTAACCTTTAATCACTATTCCACCAGAAGAGATGAAATGATTTATCAGATCAGTAACATCGAGGAGAATAAATTGGTCATACTGACGTCAGGTCTTCTTTTCTTTCATTCTTTCTCTTCCCTTGCCCCCAGGAAGTGAAGTTCCTCCGTGCGTCAGGTCTAATCCAGGTGGTCTTTGCCTCACAGGTCCAGTCTGTGGTTATATGTTTCATTCTGAGATTCACTTAGTAGGTCCATTTGGCTCTCACACTAAGCTACTCCCTCTTCCTTAAGCTTTATCATGAATGCAAGTGATCATTTGGACTCTATCTGCCATTTCTTTTCTCAATTTTCTCAGAACTTGGCTCGGGAAGAGGGGTGCTAGGTATTAAGCCTGTCAAATTCCCTGGCAACTAACATGAATTCTGATTTGCAGATAAGAAGACTGGGTCTTTGTGAGAGAGACACGCTAACCAAGTTCAGGTCATTAACAAAGGAAGGAAGCCAATGTCTGGAGGCAATGTCTGGCTGGTTCTATCACCTGAAATTTAGCTACCTTGCTGATTTATTTGTTATTTGTTTGTTCCTAGCTTGAATACATACTCTATTTCCTGTGCTTAATGAAATCATTCTCTTTCAATTGATTAAGCATTTATTTGGTAACAAACAGAAATAGGATAAGCAGGAGTCCCAGAATCCTTTGCCCTTTTGAGATAATATTAACCCAAAAAGAGAATGAGAAAGGGAGGGTGGGGAAAAGGAGAGAAGAACAAGAGAAAAAGCTGGGGGTGAGGGGGAGAGGATATTTGGGAGGTCTTATTGCCAACGTGGATCCACGCTCCTAACTCTCCATGGTGAAGAAGTGACCGTGAAAAACGTGAGAATCGTGCCCCAAATAATCCCATGGTAGAGGTGGGCAAAATAAGGTGCTTGCTTACGTAGGTACATATGTTAATAATTGTTATTTATATTTACTTATAGCCATCAATTAAGAAATAATCTGGGCTTCCCTGGTGGCGCAGTGGTTGAGAGTCTGCCTGCCAATGCAGGGGACACGGGTTCGAGCCCTGGTCTGGGAAGATCCCACATGCCGCGGAGCAACTAGGCCCGTGAGCCACAACTACTGAGCCTGCGTGTCTGGAGCCTGTGCTCCGCAACAAGAGAGGCCGCGATAGTGAGAGGCCCGCGCATCGCGATGAAGAGTGGCCCCCGCTTGCTGCAACTAGAGAAAGCCCTCGCACAGAA